>NC_091123.1:42984443-43670276 GCF_040183065.1 Periplaneta americana
GAAATGGGACAAGTCCTACTTGAGATATTGCACCTCCTTTTGCTTATGTACTGGAAATGGAAAGTAGATTCTAAATAAAAAGTATTTGTATGATCTACGTTTTTCATATTTAACTTTCTTTAACCAAACATTATTGAAGTCCGTTGTGGAGTAACGATTAACATGCCTGACCGTGGAACGAGCGGGTCCGGGTTCAAATTCTGGTTGGGACATGTTATTTGGTTGAGTTTTTTTCTGGGGTTTTCCCTCAACTCATTAAGAATATTTTCGGCGATGGACCCTGGACTCATTTCGCCGGCATAATCATCTTCATATTATTCTGATGCTAGATAACTACAGCAGTTGATAAAGCATCGTAAAATAACTCACTAAAAACTATTGAAATAATTAATTATCTATTGCTTCCAGTCCTACATGGATTTTCTCCGGCTATTTCGTTATCATCATCCATTACGAGTGTAATGCAGATTCAACGCCTGTGGTGCACTCTGGATAGTCTCTGGCGAACTAAGTGGTCTACGTTTCTCTGCACTATCGACATCTATGTATGAGTAACGCACGTATAGTCGGGGCGAATAACGGCGAAGTTAAGGGTCCTGCGATTATGCCAAACAAAGGAATCAAGAAGCCCTCTTCTTTTATAATTTTAACCCGATAAAGTTTATACCATCAAATCTGGGCAATCAGGGTGGAATACCGGCATTATAGCGCTAAGCCACAGACGCGGCTTCTCAACAATCCAATCTTTGATGTTATTATTTAATGATAGTCTTATTTCGTTGTTATAAGTAGGGAAATAAAATAGGTGATTTCGGTGTTAAACTTGCTACTATTTCGGTAGTTATTTCATGAAATAAGTTCTCAATTCTGTGGGTATTTTGTTAAATAAATGATCAATTAAATGTATTATGTTGTGTTTAATATAAAACTTTTTGTTACTTCTTTTGTTTTTGCTTACACATATCACATAACTGCATCACCAAAGCATGATTTCTACATTGTCTACACGAAGATTTGTGCGACAGTCAGTGAGTATTTTCGTGTACACAGGAAAGCCCATCTCACTGTCCACATTAGATGTAAAGAACCACATCGCCTGCAAACAGTTCACACCAAATTCGGTGTGGTCCTCTATTAGTTCCCCCAAAACCTCTTTGCATCAAAATATAGCCTCCGGTAACTGCTCCGGTGCACAACATACTGCACATTCTTCAATTTTTGTTGCAATTACAGAAAATCGATCTTCTTTTTCGATAGTCATATAGATAGGAAAAGAGAGTGTACTTATTAATATGCATAGTGAAAATACAAAAATATTGGCATTACCAAGCGATTTACAAATTAACTGAAACAGAAGCCATAAACATGTTTTTTTTTAACGATATCTAATACAGTTTTGGTACATATTTCGTAGTTTTTGAGACAGAGAGGTGTATGGTGTCATTGACATATTTCGCACAGTGATCCATATTTCGCTTTATTTCGCTGGTTTGTTTCGCTTAAATATAGGCCTAGTATTTTAGCAGTAAGTGTAATCTGGAAAACTTCGCGCTTATCGCAGTTACCAAAAAATACGGTCCTAACTTACAAGCCTGTAGAAGTTCTCGCTGCATTTAGATTAGTATTGGACCAGTTATTACTTTACAGAATTTTAACCCTGTGAACCTTATTTGAACTTTTTATCGTCGATATATTGATTTGTACATACGTTACAATCTTTATAGTTTATTTTGTATTTATTCGTAGTAGGAATTGAAAGAAATGGTTACTTTATCGTGTATTGTACACCATTTAATTTTTTATGTATAAGGCATGCCTGACGATCCCCATACGTCTTTATAACACAGTTCATAGCTACCTCAGAAATATGTGATCGTTAACTGTCCTTGCGCTGAATTTATGTTGTATTTTTATCCACTGTCATGAAGCTTAAAAAATGAGTTGGTTCAGAGTTTTCGCAAATGTGAAGTTAGGTGATAAATTAAATGACAATTGTGCATGAACGAGAGAATGTCCATACAAAAATCTTATTTACTTTTTTTTTTATTTAACAAGTAAATAAAAACTACAGTTTTCGTACTGCCGTCCATACCCCATCCCCCTGCCATATCTCGTTTCTGCCTTCCACGCAATGACTGGCTCAAAACTTGTTTAAAGATAAATCGTGCTGCTCATACTCCAAACTCCATGGTCCATTGGGAACGAATCGTACTCTGTGCAGTGGCGGATTCAAAACATTGAACGGATACTTGAAGCTCCTCATCCACCACTGAGACGCAAATTCACGTTCAAACCTGGGACAATCCGGCTTCCAGCACGATGGATGTTAGCATCAGCAACTAATCAATTGTATTCAGAATGAGAATGGCAAACATGTCCCATCCCCGATCAATCTTTAAGCCAGGGACACACTTTTCCGTCCACACCTGTGGAGCAACGGTTAGCACGTCTGGGCGTGAAACTAGGTGGCTCGGGTTCGATTCCCGGTCGAGGAAAGTTACTTGGTTGAGATTTTTTCCGGGATTTACCCTCAATATGAGCAAATGCTGGGTAACTTTCATTTCACCGGCATTATCACCTTCACCTCATTCAGATGCTAAATAACCTAGCTGTTGATAAAGCGTCGTAAAATAACCTACTAAAAACACACTTTTCCTTTCCATCTTGGTTAGAATATTAACCATATTTTGCCCTTAGAGTACATCGTGGCATTATAGTCGCCTCATAGCCATTTTGTTTGTCTCCTAAATTGAGACAACTCATTCTGCCTATAGTTTTCTGAGGTTTTCTCAAAGCGCTAGGATAAATGAATCGGTTCTTGTGAAAACAAAATAAGTAAAAATTGCAAGGTTTGCAGTAGAAAGAAAAAAAACTGTTTATTTCAATTGATACTAAGTGCATGGAAGCATTCCTGCTTCAATTACCACTCCATATAAATAGGATTTTAACTATAGATTTTGATTTTAAAAGTATTTTCGAAAATTGACTTTTTATTTATTTATTTGTTTGTTTATTTATTTATTTAATCTGACAGAATTAAGGCTATAAGGCCTTCTCTTCCATCCTACCAGATAACACATATAAATACAAAAAAAGAAATACAAACACTGATGAAAATAATACAAATTAAAATAAAGCCCTATAGAGGGTCAACAGGGTCAAAAGAACACTACAGAGCTCTCATCGAGCTAATACAAGAAAAAATTTTCTGTTTTAACAAAAAAAAAAAAAAAAAAATCCGAAAACTACATAGGTCTACACATTCGTTTAAAGTATTTATTTTACTGACGTTTTTAACAGTTTCTTCAAAAATTATACTCATTACATAGATTTCTGGTAATCTCCAAAAACTGGAACATTTATATTGTCACTTGAAACTAATATTATATTGAATTAATATAAGGAGAAATGAATATGTATTAGATTAGAAATAACATAATAGTAATATTAAATTCAATATACATGTTTTGTATGCTGAAGTAGTTTAAATGTAACACACTTCTCTGGAAATAACTACATACAATAATATTATAGACAAGTTTACAGAAATCACATAAAAAAATCCCGTGTAATAAGTAAAAGAAAAATTTACTATTCTCTCTCTTCAGTGACAGGCCATAAGATTATTTCATCATAAAAGTCTTTGGATTCTGAGGACACATATTTCACTTTGCCTGTTGGTTAAACTTGTTCTAATGTAGCCTACTAAATATATCTATGTTGTCACTCCCTGATTTTTTCTCAGGTGAAATGAATGTTCTATAATTCAACAAATGAAGGGAAGCACAACCAATTTCAGCTCAGTAATGAAGAGAAATCTAATATTCATAATTGCTCTTGGCGGAATGACAATAAAGGTTTACCAACATTGAAAGATAGAACGTATTCGCCCGACCCGTTTTGTGTTAAAACGAAAAAGACAATGACTTATCTCTTTTAACACAAATCAGGATATAAGAAGAAATAAGATACAGCATAACGGATACTATGACATTTGCACTTGCAAAATCCAAATTGCCCTATCACCTACCATTTTCCGGGAAAAATGAATTTAATTTTTTATGACAAAAGTTATTTGTTTTTAATTTTTCACTGCTACTGATAAAATTACAACGCACTACGGATTCAAAATTCCTCATAATATTAAAAAAAAAACGTGTACTGGATACAAAAATGATGTTACATAGTTTAAAACACAACAGCAGTAAAAATATTTCATGCGTATAATGAGAAAAATCTCGGAATTTGAACTTACATTTAAAATAATTTTCTGGCCGACTTTTGTTTATAGCTAGATCCGGGACTGTATTTGGAAGGAACCAACAATAGTCTGCAAGCATGCTGGATGATGATCTTCCTTTATATCGCATTTCCATTTCAGATATTTCTTGATGAAATCTTTCCTCATGCTTGTCGCTTACTGCGCCAAAGTTAGGAGGAAAGAAATGCAAATGAGAATGTAAAAAGTGTATATTGAGATACAAATTACACTCATTTCTGTCTTATGCAGTTAACATGGTTCCCACAAACAAGTTCTATGTCTTTCTCTGCCCTAGAATTTCCAACGAAATTTGAGCAAATGCGTTTGAAAGCGCGCCATGCCATTCTTTCTGTAACGGAAAGTTTTTTCTCAAACAAAGAGTCAGCCACAACTTTGTGAATTTGTGGACCGATGAAAATGCCCTCTTTTAATTTGCCTTCATTGAGTCTGGTAAACGTTTCCTTTAAATACTGAAAACGACACCCTTGTTTTTTCATTGCATAGACCTCACTTTTACTTAGGTAGAAGGAACCAATATCTGTTTATTTATTAGAAGTACAAGAGAACATGCCAACAACCATAAGAAACCGGAAATAAGTCATAAAGTAATAAAATGCATTAGTTTTTGTTTTGGTTTATACCCCCAACCCGCGACATCTTTTCTCGGGGAGCGTTTATCGAAAAGTGAAATTATAGTGTATCTTATAAACCTTACGTGATACGAAGAAATGAGATGCATTTTCGGATTCAGCGCCCATCAAACCATAAGGGGCACACTGTTTTAAGTCGAAGCAAAATTCTTATTGTTCAGTGTTACAAGAAATGTTCTTCTGTATTTTCATTTATTAGAAAGCATGCGGAAAGTGAGTGCGGAAATTTTAGTACCAGTTTTCTTGTCGAAAATGCTGTCTTTCCACACGGTCGTGAAAAAAAAAATTCATTCTATACATATCACGAAATTGCTATGTCGAAATATTTTCCGTCCCTCGTAGCACTTCGAGATATCGAATACGTGAAGCAGAATGGTGGCGACCAATGTTACAGGCATATCCGCCACTGCGGGTTTCGAAATGGAGGTGATGGCGATCAGCATCTAACTTACTACGATGCTGCAGCATGCTGAGCTGAAGGATATAAAAAAGCCATAAGTTCCACACAGGAATGTGAGACAGACGAGATTGGGAGTGCGGGAGTGAGAGAGGACGATGTCTTCTCTTGTGAAGGTCGTTATTCACAGGCAGATGCTGTTCCTGGTATGTGGACGATTCTCAGAAGCAACAATGATCTAAGTGAAGTGTCTCACTACTTGAACATTAAAAGCGTACGCATGTTATGGAACGTTTCACAAGCACACCCGTTTCTAAACAAATACCACGCAGAGGCGTTCTCTATATTGCTCATCGTCTAATCCTTTCTGTCCTACGTCACAAATTTTATCTGACAGTGAGAGGTGGCCAACGAGAAATCCGATATTTTAATGTAATCCATACTAAAGTTTGGGGTTGGAAGAGCAGACTCTTACACAACGACATTGTATTCACAGATGGTGAACCATTTAAAAATTATTTTTAGACTGCCAATCCTGAAAGCAAATTTTTAACTCTAGGCAAGTGTGTTAAAAATTGACGTGCAGCATTTGAAAAGTATTTTGCACTGAAATTTTGAAGTTGTTATTAGAGCTCGGATTTTTAGGTGCTAAAAATCGGGAAAATGTTTGATTTTTATGTGCTAAAAATCGGGAAATATGTGACAAGAAAGGAAAAAAATATTTAATTAAGTTTAAATTATTTTATGTGAATATAAACAATATGCAGTACTCACCAGTATGAATTATGCTGTCTCGCCAACTGCTGAAAAATTACAGTACACAATGAGATTCATCCTCAAGTTGTCCATCACAAGTGACTGACGATTATTGTGGAACACTGCCTTGTACTGGGAAAAAGAGCGCTCTGCCCATTAATAAACAATATGCACTCCCTAGAGACATGTTTATGATTGGAAACGAAGGCAGAGGCAGCTGATGTTTATGAAATTATAATTGCTTCCTGAATCAGCGTTATGATAACTTACAAGGCGCTCCTAAATGACACATCAATGTTTGTGTTCCAATTTTTAGTGGTGACAGCACTTATCGCTTATGGTGAGAGCAGACTACAGTTCAACAGGTCCACAGAGAGATAGTTCCGAGAAACAGTTGCCAGCTGTCACATCTGAGGAACTGCACTGAACATTCGGGTTAATCTGAAATGGGGCTTTTGTCGATAACTATTTGATGAAAACTTAATTTTTATGCGTCCTTATTTGAATATTTAAAAATACGTATTCGCATAAAAAAAAGAAAATATATGTATTTATGTGAAATAAAATTTAAAATATAACTTATGCTCAAGTGACCTTGTCCGAAACACAATTACGAATTTCTATTACAGTGCAAATAAAATATTTATTTGCCTAAGAATCCTAGCCCTAGTTATTATAATCGCTAACACTCGGTTCGTTACGAACATGACGTACGAATGTAAACTCTTAGCATACAAATTTGACAGCGCCTCTAACCAAAGATCGCGACGCCACAGGAAGTCTCACTGCTTTGAAAATCACTGCATTAGTGCAGTGTACGCAAAATATCTCAGAGCGTGGCCTACGTCACAGAGAAAGGAGAGCGAGACTAGAAGAAACAAATGATTCTGTAATGCGGATTGTTACGTGTGTATATTAACTGAAAACATAGACTACTCACCGCTATCTATGATTGGCTCTGGCAGTGACAGTGAATGGAGGTTTTGAATTTCAGCAGTGTGAAGGACTTGTTTTCGTACAGATAATGTCGCCACACCGTTCCCTTCTTCCCGCAAGTCCGCTTCCAGAAATCGAAATCCTTGTCGTAACAGTCTTGAGGGTCGGCGATATCCTTTGCCCACTGTACTCTTAAATTCACAGACATATCATGTGCCTATTAATCCTAAAGGTTATTTAATTCAATTTAATTAGCCTCTTCCATTCTGAATATTTTCTGTTCTCGGCAATATATCAATGATATTTCTATTTTCTTTTTCCACTTTTCATCTATGTTATCTTTGAAAATCTATTCATCATCATCAATGGTGCTACAGCCTATTGCAGGTCTTGACGGTCCCTGTGATACGCCTCCATTCGTCCCTGTCTTCTGCCTTCCTTTTCCAGCCTTGTACTCCCAGTATCTTCAGGTCCTGTTTAACACTATCCAACAATCTGATATTAGATCGTCCTAGTTCTCTTTTGTCTTCTATTTTAGTTAAGATGACTTTCCGGCATGGATCGAACTCCTTCCCTCTATATAGGTGTCCCAGCCATCCAATCCTCGATGTTTTAATTGTTTTAATTATATTAGTTTCATCTTATGCCTCATACAATTCGTCAATGTTCCTTAATATCTTTCTTTCAAATATTTTGACCTTATTTTTTTATTTCTTATTTATTTTTTTTATTTTTTATTTATTTATTTATTTTTTATTTTTTTATTTTTTTTTTAGTTTTAGTTAAGGTCCAGCTTTCAGAGCCATATGTTGCAACAGTTAAGAAGTGTTCTGTATATTTTAGTCTTTGTCTGGAGACTAAGGTATCTGGAATTAAGTTGTTTCTTAAGTCCAAAATATCCTCCATTACCTAGGGTTAATGTATGATTAATTTCTTTGTCTATCTTGTTCTCGTCTGTTATTATAGTGCCTAGGTATTTAAATTCTTTGACCTTTTCAAATTTGTATTTATCATTTACTGTATAATGAAAAAGTATTACTATTTTGTTTTATTTCTCATTTTCGAAAAAATATTACTATTCGTTTTATTTCTCATTTCATATCCTGTACTTGCTTTTGTTTTCATTGATTTTTAGGTCAATATTTTGTGCAGATTTTTATAATTTTAGAAAATTTTCCTTAACTGCCTTCGGTGATCGCCGATGATACCAATGTAATCAGCATACGTAAAATTTGGACTGTAAAATATTGTTTCCTTGTGTCTGTTTTTGCATCCTTTATCACATTTTCCAGACCTTTATTTGTAAGAAACGCTGTGGTTCGGCCATTAGGCAATTTTACTTGACTTGGTAATCTATTATTACATATTTTGTTAGCGGAGCGGATCGTTCATTTGTTAGGATTCCTCTAGTATTTTTGTGGGCTATTAAGTAGTAGTAATAATAGTAATACTAATACTAATAATAATTACTGACATGGCTTTTAAAGAACCCGCAGGTTCATTGCCGCCCTCACATAAGCCCGCCATCGCATCGGTCCCTATCCTGTGCAAGATTAATCCAGTCTCTATCATCATATCCCACCTCCCTCAAATCCATTTTAATATTATCCTCCCATCTACGTCTCAGCCTCTCCAAAGAATAATAATAATAATAATAATAATAATAATAATAATAATAATAATAATAATAATAATAATAATAATAATAATAATAATAATATCGTTGTATTAGCAAGAACGAACCGTATGATGTCACTTTACGTCACAGAATTAAGTTTCTGTGTGGTCATTATTTGAAAGATCGCACTGCACGTATCTACCATTCATACAGTTAGGTTTCTTAATACCGTATGACTTATTATTGTGAGGTTATGGTTCCGCAGTTAATGATAGCGTTATGCTTGTGGTTACTTTGGTTGGCAGAGCACTCTGAGCTACATGCAGAATGACGTCTACGCAAGGACGCTTAGAGGCTGTAAAGGTTAATATTTCTCGCAATCAAAGTAGGCTACATTTTATTGTAACACTATCATGGCAGTTTCTTTTCTCGAAACTTGACGCATGAAACACTATTGAGACAGGAAGTGGTGCATCATCGTCATTGTTATAATCACTTCCACAGCAGTTATATCATCACCATCAAAATTACCACCATTACTAAAATTACCATCAATCTTTGTCAAGACCATCACCATCGTCGTCACCTATCACCAATACCACTACTACCACCACCACCACCATAACACATTCCATTCAAATTCAATACGAACGTAAGCATCACCATATCCACTGCTACCATCATATATATTATTTCCTTTTTAATTTTTTTAATATTCCTCTATTTACGGTATTGAGGATTCCGTCTCTTCTTGGACATATAACACTTCTGTGAACAATAATTGTTACTTTCCACCAATTTTAATGTCATAACTAGAGACGAGAATTTCATGCACTATAAAATCCAAAAATATGTATGCATCCATGCGCTATCAAACTATGAAAATGCACGATCAAGCGAAAAATACATTAAAATATGAACTTTCATTTTTGTTCCAAATTTCTTATTTTACTTCAATTTTTTTTTTTTTTTTTTTTTTTTTTTTTTTTTTTTTTTTTTTTTTTTTTGCACAGTTCACTAACAACATTTCTAAATTGGTTTCTATGAGGTTCCTGCACTTGTCAGTCAATATGTTTTTGTAGGCAGAGTATGACTTCTCTACAACAAAAGAAGTTATGGGTGCAAACTTGAATGAACCTTTTTCTGTTTTTTTTTTTCCTTTCTTCTTCAATCCTGATTCCTTAAGCTAAAATAAGGGACATAAAAATCGAGAAATTGAGGTGGCCACTCAAAACCATTAAAACATGCAATTTAAACTGAATATAATGCATGTTTTTATCCCCAAAAAGGCTAAAACATGCAAATATGCAGGGAAAAAGTACACATATTTGGAACCGGAAAGTAACGAAGTACTAAGTTTGAGCTATGTCCTATGTTCCTATAAAAACATGTATTTGCATGGAATTCTTGTCTCTAGTCATAACAATACAGCAAGTAATTTCACAAGCACGCTCCAAAGCGAAGAGGGAAATCATTTGAAAAGATTAATCCACGAGTGATATTTGCTAAGACTATTTCGTGAATATAATATCCAGTAAGCAGTATTAATAAAATAAAAATAACAGTAAGATATTTTATTCAATTTAATTTACTTGCATATCGAACTTCGTACGTTGCAACGGCCTTCTATATGCTTCAGTACTACTTGGTGTCTAGTGTTAAGAATCTCAGATACAGGAGAATAAGTGAACAGCGGAATGATGTGAACTATTGCATTTTACAATATTAAGCTGAATATGATCTAAACACAGTGAAAGTTGTCATTTGTTGTTGTTCAGTCAACTCTACTGTCCGAAGACAGGTCTGAACCTCACAAGTGTTCCAACATGGCACTTACGAGGCAACTAGGCCAGGAGATAATGAGGTAGGATGGCCAGTTCCTTTCCCCCTCCATTGCATACATCGCCGATTATCTACATATTACACAAATCAGACTTCAGATGCATACAAACAATTATTTTTCCTCTGACACATATCGTCAAGTGAGATGTACTGCCTAATAATAGCTGTACATATCAGTGAGAACCTCAATCAGACGTGAGTTGTCATTTAACCTATGTTAATTTTGAATAACAGTTTGAAAAGAAATACACACCTATATCTTCTAATTTAAAGTACGATTATGGAATTGGCATCCCTTAAAAGTAAATGTAGGGCTATTTGATATTGAGGATGTTGATTGGTTGTTTCGTAGTTTGTTTATAATGAGGTTACGATATTCTTCCTTAATTTTTACAGGGTTTCAGTGAGGATAAGTTGGCACTGCCTTCTGAATATTTCCCGTACTAACTAGAAAAAGGTGCAACAGTATGCAGATAATTGCGAATCAGGTGTGACAAGGTTATTTCGACAATATTACAGTGATAGATGACCGTAATTGATTGAAACAGAACTAATTCTTATACGGGATTGGTCACTGATTGCATGGTCGAAACGGCCATTTTAAGAACGCAATTTCTATGAGGTTTCTGGTTGGCTTTACAAGGGCCGGAGCTGAATCAATGAATTTGAACTCACGGTGGGTGCTCCCTTTATATATATGTCCCAGTTCCACAGGTGGCCTGGGTGGTATTAGTGAATCCGATGCTGACAAGCGCGCCATCCGGCCACAGCTCCGACAGTCAGACAAGTACAAGATAAACACCAGGGCCTAGATTCCCAAGTCTTTAGAATCTATATCAGTACTGGAAGCCCGTACTACGTCCAAAACTTCATTCCAGCCTATTTTTACTATTGCGGATAAAATTGGGAAACGAGATTACCCCGAGAATAACTCTCTGCAGCGGCTGTTTTATCCACCACAGATTTCATGACGAATCCGAGCTCGTTAGCGCTCAATCACAGATGCGGCATTGTGAGACTATGGACTTGAACGGTGGATGACATTTGACGTAACGTTAAATTTTCTTTTGTGCATTGACACAGTAACTGATAACGTGATAAGTGAAGAGTTTTGAGTGATGTGATAAAATGAAGATAGGTTTTTAGACTTCCGCATACCATAAGACTCAAGGATTTTAACAAACAAAAGTTCTTCATAAATTTATAATTGAAGTGAAGAAATGTAATTTGACAAAGCCAACAAAGAATGGCAGCAACTGCTAACATATAGTTATTATGTAAATGGAAAAATTTTAAATACGGTCTTATTTGCTGACAATCAAGTGGTCTTCGCTGATTCAGAGGATAATTCACGAAAGGCTATTTGTTTACTACATCATGTTTGAGAAAAATATAATTTAAAAATCGCAACTAAAAAAAAAAAAACAAAAGTAAGCATACTTGGATTTAAGGAAGTTATCCTTTAAGAACCAAAATTATATTAGAAAATAAAACAATCGAACAGGTTAATGAGTTCAATTACCTTAGTTATCTCTTACAGTGAGGCAAATTACATTGAAAATAAATTACATAAATCTCAACAACTGGTAGATACAGTAAGGAAAACTTTAATAAGGAAAGTTACACCAGACACAATTTTATAAAACCTTGGTCATTCCAACACTGACATATGGATCGGAAACCTTGACTCTCACATCTCAACAGCTACCGAGGATAAACGCTGCAGAAATAAAATTACGACGACCTCTGGCATTATACAGTTACAGAGCAAAAGGAAAATTAAAAACTGGGGGCCGTATTCATAGACATTTTTAGCGCGGGTTTCCGGTGGATGATCAGCGTTTTTCGTATTCATAAACCAGTGTTAGCGATAGGATATGATCTGAATTCTGTACAAGTAACCAGTGGATAGCCGGGGCTAGCTTAGTACGCTTGTAGCGCGTGCTGCGAAATGTCTATGAATAGCACCCTGAAAGACGAAGGAAACGATGGAAGGGCCAATTTTGAAACATGTGGAGTCGGAACAGGCGTTAAGGCCTAAACTGAATAGTTTATGATGACTATTACACTTTTACTACGTCATACTACTTTTGACCAATAAAACGGTATGAAAGGACGTCTTTCAACCAATCATGACTGCTTATCGCACAATTTTATCGCTTCCCTAACATTTGTTCAATTTTATCGCTTCCCTAGCATTTGTTTGTATTTATCACTACCCTATCATTTGTGTCTTTGTTTACCAACATTTCAAACTGCAAATTCTTTACGGCACTATAAAACATGCTTTACGTACGTAATTTGTTTCCCGCATAGAGAGTCGACTGAAAATAGCGGCTCTGTTCAAACGTTTTGGTGAAGCTAACATTAGTGAAATAGAATTTCAGTAAGTCAATTAATATGTTATAGTATTAGAGTACTTTATTTCTTCTAATCTTTATATACTTTCTTCCAATCGTGTAATAGTCAATTAAATCCCACTCGAGTTTTGATTTTCTCTAGATAAATCAAAACCTCCAGTGAGATTACTGTTGATAAGTACTACATTCTCACTGAATATTGTGCTTTTCAGTGGTTCAAATAGATAGAATGTACGAATAATAAGCAGTTTTATATCTCTCCTCAAAATTTTGGAAAAATAACATACGTTTTATTACATTTAGGCCATCGATATGCAACTTGACTATATTTTCGTCAGAGATCTGTCACTATGTAATGTAGCCTACTTGGGATTTGTGCTGAATTTATGAATGCGAGTTTTATTGTATCTTCCGTACGGCCAAACTTCCATAAATAATTTCGGTGACGATTCAGAAGGCGCATTCATGGAGTTCTGTCATTTTATTTCACTCTCTTATACTGAAGGAGTAAACTAAGCATAATGTTGGTTGTTCAGAAGGATTTTCGTCCATCTTCCACAGATCAATGAAAACAACTTCGCCTTCCGTCCTGAAGTCATATAGGCCTACAGTATGCATATTGGATATTAATGATCAACACAATGTTTTCACTGAGAATAGAGGAATCTTGTTTGGATGAGATATGAAACCCATGGTCACCGACATAAAATCTCTCTGGTAAAGGGCATTGAATTAATTACAGTTGATATTTTAACGACTTCACGACTTTTTAGTGAAAAAGAAGTCTGATTGCTGATAACTCAACAACGTTTTGCTAATTAGCGTTATCAT
This sequence comes from Periplaneta americana, assembly GCF_040183065.1. Lineage (NCBI taxonomy): Eukaryota > Metazoa > Arthropoda > Insecta > Blattodea > Blattidae > Periplaneta > Periplaneta americana. The sequence goes on from NC_091123.1 coordinate 42,998,095, forward strand.
AAACTGCAAATTGTTAGTCAAATCACGTGATTACACACCACTGCACTAGTTTTGCAATTGGAACTCATTTGCTAACAGTAATTTGCTGCGATTCTACTCTTTTCATATTTTTGCGAGATACTACTGTTTCTATAATTTCGTGGCAGAATACAGTGGCATGCGCACTCTTTGGAGATTCTATGCCATAAATTTGAATCCATAGACCAGGGTTCCATATCTCAAGTATCATGTCTAGAACCCCTTTATACTCTATGGGAATATTGTGACGTTGTCAATTATTAAAGCTCTATATAATCTGAATATAATATTATTTCACATTTTTTTTTTTAGGAAATCAAGGTGGTTATTAAATAAGCATTCAGATTTATGTACGGGGTTAGAGTTGACCACGAACTTAAATCAAGTTATTTAATTTTCAATTTAAAATATAATGTTAAAATAGGTTCAAGAATGCAGTAATAATTGAGGGGTTTGCCGGAAGAAAGGCCGATAGACTTCTACGCCCTTCTTCGGGAAAACGGTTTAAAATGTAGTGAATAATTCGCTAATTATAGTAGCGAAATTTTGTTTTGATTGTACTGTACATACTTGGAGGACAGGGCTGCGTGCGTGCGTACGTGCGTGCGCGATTTAGTCAGTCTACAAGTAGAGCTAGTGCTGCGCGTTACCGCATACTGTACTGTGTGTGTTTTCTCTTGGTAGAGACTAAGCAAATATATATAGTTCAATTTAGTCAGTCCAGTTGTTTCCTTTAACTACTTTTTATGTTCATTATTGTCCTTGCTTTAAGAGTAAACAAACTTATGAAACTCATAGATTCAGACGGAAATATTTTATGTTCTACGAGTATAAAGAGATTTGTTACAATATTCAGATTTTTGGGCTTATTGTTATCAGGATTACACAAAGAATAAATTTTATTTATTTATGTTCACACGAACTGGAGATTTTCTTTTTCTGTTATATTCAGAGATTTTGCTTTGCGCGCTTAATGTCTACTCAGTATATCTGAAATAATGTAAATTACTTTAGAAGTAGATAATGAATGTCATAAAATGTATCTTTGTTTCAATTCCGTGTGAAATTTAAATCTGAAATCTACATTAAATCCCCTAAGCAAATCATTATATGGAGAAAGGGCGTATAGACCGAAGTTTTATATGGGACAAATATAAGAAATTTAATGTATAAATTGCCCAAATGCTACAAAACATTTATACTCGCTAAGATTTTTAATTTAATGTATAATTTTGTTCACTATCTGTATAACATTTTATTCAGGTGCGTTTTAAAATCTTAGGTTGCCTGTATCTCAATTCACCATATTGACGTATACGCCCTTTTTCCGGCAAACCCCTCAATTGTTTGTCATAGAAGGGGATTAATAGACTGTAATAGCCTACAGGATACACTGTGTATAATAATTTGTTTCAATATAACTCGTTTTATGAATTTATTTAATTAGAAATATCAAATTTTCGAAGATTCTCTGTTCTTAATCTATTTATTGGGCTCTACTTTAAGTAGTAACATGAGCTGCTGGCAGGAATTCAAAAGGTGGATAGCAACGGCAAAAGAAGCTTTTAATAGAAAAAGGAACATCTTCTGCGGACCTTTGAAAAAATAACTAAGGAAGAGACTAGTGAAATGCTTCGTGTGGAGTGTGGCATTGTAGGGGGGACAGAAACATGGACGTTACGACGAAGCGAAGAGAAACGACTAGAAGCATTTGAAATGTGTACATTGAGAAAAATTGAGCGTGTGAAATGGACAGACAGAATACGAAATGAAGCTGTTCTAGAAAGAGTGGGTGAAGAAAGAATGATGCTGAAACTGAACAGGTAGACGAATAGGAATTGGTTGGGTCACTGGCTAAGAAGAAACTGCCTACTGAAGGATGCACTGGAAGGAATGGTGAACGGGAGAAGAGTTCGGGACCGAAGAACATATTAAATGATAGCCAACATTAATATACAGGGTGTTTAAAAAATACGGGGCATAATTTCAGGTATGTATTTCCCACATGTAGACAATCATTACAACATGTGTCCGGAAATGCTTCATTTCCGGGTTATGGCCTTCACAACATTGAAATTCACCGGAACGTTTTTCTTTCCGCAGGTCGTTGTCATTACAGAAGATGTTCAAAATGTCCACCTCCTGCTTGAATACAGACCTCACATCGATGTCTCATTGACCTGCGAACACGATCCCAAACTCCAGGAGTATTGCGTATGTCCTCAGAACATGCCACAATTCGATTCCGAAGGGATTCCAAATCAGGCACCGGAGACGAATAAACCAATGATTTTAAATGGCCCCACAAGTAGAAATCGAGAGGGTTCAGATCAGGTGAGCGTGCAGGCCAAGCAATTGGGCCACCTCTACCTATCCATCTTCGTGTGCTAATAGAAGGAGTCATGTTCACAGCCTCCTGAATCTCCTCCTGTACTTCTGGAGTTGTAGATCTTGGTCGTCCCCTTCCCAAACCAGGAGAGTTAAATTTTCCATGCTCGCACAGACGGTAATGGAGACGTACAAATGTCTTCCGATCTGGACATTGTCGCTGTGGGTACCTCTCCTGGTACAAAGACGAGCCAGCGCAGCATTGCCGTCCGCCTTACCGTACATGAAGTGTATCTCTGCCAGCTCTTGATTTGAATACATGTCGCACAGTCTAACGCCTACACAACACTGAATGTAACCTTCGCCCCGGAATGAACTATCAGAGTGCCCTCTTAATGTCTCCTTTGACGGCAACGACCTGCGGAAAGAAAAACGTTCCTGTGAATTTCAATGTTGTGAAGGCCATAACTCGGAAATAAAGCATTTCCGGACACATGTTGTAATGAAGTATTTTGATTGTCTACATGTGGGAAATACATACATGAAATTATGCCCCGTATTTTTTAAACACCCTGTATATGGATCGTATGCAGAGACTAAGAGATAGGCGGGAAGTAGGAAAGAATGTTTGATTTGCAGTGTAAGTCTTGTCCATGAAAAGAAGCTGTGAATGAATCTATTTGTAAATCATAAATGCATGTAGAAATGAATTATATTAACATCTAATTATCTGGTAATCCGTAGCTGTCCAAGCGGGAATCGAACCCACTTCCGAACGCAGCTCCGGAACAGCAGGAAAACACGTTACCGCCTAAGCTACGCCGGTGGCTGTATTGGATATAACGTAGTTGTAAATAATTAATTTAAATTAATGTAAATTAGCCAGTTTGTTTACTACGTAAAATGTGAAATTCCGAAGTATGTGCTAACTGCGTGATACTTGAATATACTGTAGGTAAGGGGTACGGCTGTAATTATACTGACAGCGAAAGTGACTTCTTTGTTACATCCCTATGCACGTTTAATTTCAAAGAGCTATAAAATTAAAAAAGACTCGGGTAGAACTGGAGGTTTTCGACTCCCAAATATTTCACGAACCTCGGTGAAGCTCATTCTTGCATAGTAGTGGAATAGTAATTAAATTAAGGCTGTTCTCCCAACACAAAACTGCCTTCCCCCATCCTTCAGCAGTTACTTCTTTGTTTGATCTTTTTTTTAACTCTCACTTGGGGGACCTTGGAAAGAGAAGGACGCCACGAGAGACCTTCCTTGTCCCTAGACACTTCACGACTTTGAACTTGGACATTCCACATACGAGTATTATTTATAATAAAACGACCATCATATTTTAAACTTCGGACAATAAAACTACAAGGGCAGACGTAGTTTTCACGTTGGACTAATTTGGTCGCGAACAGTCCTCCATATCTAGTTTGGACTTTGTAATCTGCTTTATGCCCAATATATGTTTTCCATTCTCTAGTTACAGATTTCGTATCCCTCGAAGTACCTCTCTTCCATTTGTAGATTTTTAACATTGTCCAGATATACTGGGCTTATTTTCCTTACATTCGAGCATCTTCATAGTAATATCACAGTCTAGTATATACAGTCACGAAGCTCAATACGTAGTAAATATGCATTCATAGATAATTGCTAACACTAGGATCGCTACTATCACCTCATTACAGACAATGCAAAATAGTACCGGCACAGTCTATTGCCCGGCCCCGGAACAATTTTTCTCTCGAAATTATTAATCCTTAACCTCTGTTTCTCCCTCAAACTGTGAGTCCCAAGTTTCACAATCAAACAGAAAAACCGATAATGTAACTTACTTACTTACTTACTTACTTACAAATGACTTTTAAGGAACCCGAAGGTTCATTGCCGCCCTCATATAAGCCCGCCATCGGTCCCTATCCTGTGCAAGATTAATCCAGTCTCTATCATCATATCCCACCTCCCTCAAATCCATTTTAATATTATCCTCCCATCTACGTCTCGGCCTCCCTAAAGGTCTTTTTCCCTCCGGTCTCCCAACTAACACTCTATATGCATTTCTGGATTCGCCCATACGTGCTACATGCCCTGCCCATCTCAAACGTCTGGATTTTAAGTTCCTAATTATGTTAGGTGAAGAATACAATGCGTGAAGTTCTGTGTTGTGTAACTTTCTCCATTCTCCTGTAACTTCATCCCGCTTAGCCCCAAATATTTTCCTAAGCACCTTATTCTCAAACACCCTTAACCTATGTTCCTCTGTCAGAGTGAAAGTCCAAGTTTCACAACCATACAGAAGAACCGGTAATAGAACTGTTTTATAAATTCTAACTTTCAGATTTTTGGACAGCAGACTGTATGATAAGAGCTTCTCAACCGAATAATAACACGCATTCCGATAATGTAACTGTTTTATAAATTCTAACTTTCTGTTTCTTCAGTTTTTTTTTTTTTTTTTTTTTTTTTTTTTTGGAAGCAGTCTAGATGACAAAAGTTTCTCAACCGAGTGATTTCTATCGTCGTTGCACATTTAATTAAAATAAAGCTATTTAGACTGGGAAGTTTTGAAATGAAAGTCTTCCATGAGGAATAGTCTCTCTTTCTGAAATTATACCACAGTCTGCTATATGCAGTCACGAAGCTTGAGTTTTGAGGGTGCTAGAAACAATAGACTGTGACGGTACTATTTTGCATTGCCTGTAATGAGGCAATATTAGCGATCCTAGTGGTGAGCAACTCTCTAATGTTTGCATATTTACTACGTATTGAGCTTCGCGACTGTATATACTAGACTGTGATTATACTTCTCTCAGAACCCCTTTCAAGTTCAGTTCTCGAAGGATACCTACACTGTAGCGGGGTAAAGTCCTCTTTCTGGCTAAAGTATTGGGTTTTGAGTTAACTCTGACTCCATTTTGTGCAGGGAATTCAAGAGTTGAATTCCGGGTGCATTAGCAAACAACTAATATTACATTTCGATGCCTTCGTCCGTACAAAGGGACTTCATATTTTGAGTTTGCCCAGAGGCTATTCTGACGAAACATTTACTCATTCCAATTCCTAGGATCGAATCCGCGGACCCGAAGCTCATCACTAGCAACTCAACTAACTCGCCGTGCAATAAACATCTAAAGCCATATAATTTTAACGGTTCGTAATAAGGAATTTAGACATTTTACCGGTTGTTTGGGTTGGGAAATACACCTTTAAGCCGGACAGGGATTGAGCAGTGCGAGCAAACACAGGCGCTGGAGGGCACCTGCTGGTGACTGCTGCCGCATGCCGAAAGAAGAAGACTCGAGGAATGCGAGAGAGAGCAGCCAGGTGCGCTGTGCAGGCCTTGGCGCCAGGCAGACGACATTTTGAGTTGCATCATCCAGTACGTGTGAAATTATTGTTCAGACAAAACACAAATAAAAAGATTTTAATTCCCGGGGCGTATTTTAATAACGCGCATGATGCTGTTATTCAGTATGAAATATAGAATATTTTGAATGATGTTACAGGTCCCTTAATTTTCGGCCTATTCAGCAGTTCTTCCAGGTACTTGCATTATAATTGCAAAAAGTTTATCATCTATAGAACGGAGGAAGAAATTAAGAAATTCTCTTTAACAGACATTCCTTGGGCCATTGAAGGAATTCTTAGTTTATTTCGCTGTTTCCCAATCTGGCTTATTGTAGGGATTCGTAACAAGCTGTTTTTTTACGGTGATGGGTTGTTAGCCCTTCGCCCAACCCCCAAGCTGGAGGACCACCCCTTATCGGCTGTCCACGACTGCTTATTCAATATATTCGCAGCTACCCTCCATATCTGGAATAAGGTGCTTAGGAAAATATTTGGGGCTAAGGGGGATGAAGTTACAGGAGAATGGAGAAAGTTACACAACACAGAACTGCACGCATTGTGTTCTTCACCTGACATAATTAGGAACTTAAAATCCAGACGTTTGAGATGGGCAGGGCATGTAGCACGTATGGGCGAAGCCAGAAATGGATATAGAGTGTTAGTTGGGAGACCGGAGAGAAAAAGACCTTTAGGGAGGCCGAGACGTAGATGGGAGGATAATATTAAATGGATTTGAGGGAGGTGGGGTATGATGATAGAGACTGAATTAATCTTGCACAGGATAGGGACCGATGGCGGGCTTATGTGAGGGCGGCAATGAACCTTCGGGTTCCTTAAAAGCCATTTGTAAGTAAGTAAGTAAGTTTCCCAATCTGGACGGTACCGCCTCCCACCGGGCATTTTTGGTTTTCGGGGAGGGGGGTCAGTAATTTATAAAGGGAGAGTAGTAAGGTGTTTAGGTTTGCATGGATATTTCAGAATTAATTCAACATAATAATAATATAATAATAATAATAATAATAATAATAATAATAATAATAATAATAATAATAGCTCAGTTGGTAGAGCAGCTGACTACGGACTGGAAGATCCGGGGTTCGATCCCAGATGGTGACAGGATTTTTTTTCGTTGCCAAACTTTCAGAACGGCCCCGAGGTTCACTCAGCCTCCTATAAAATTGAGTACCGGGTCTTTTCCGGGGATAAAAGGCGGTCAGAGCGTGGTGCCGACCACACCACCTCATTCTAGTGCCGAGGTCATGGAAAGCATGGGGCTCTACCTCCATGCCCCCCAAGTGCCTTCACGGCATGTTACGGGGATACCTTTACCTCTTTTTTTAATAACAATAATAATAATAATGATTGAGCTCCTGGCTGATATATAGGTCTACATCTACAATGAGGCAGTGCATCTCACTTGACGATTTGTTTTAGAGAAAGAACAATTCTGAAATCTGATAAGTGTAATATGTTCCTAGTCAGCGATATGCAATGGAGAGGGAAAGGAACTAGATACACTACCCCATCAACTCCTGGCTTAGTTGCCTCATGAATGATGCCTTATTGGTGTCACTTATGAGGTTCAGACCTGTCTTTGGATAGTTGACTAAACAACACGAGAGGTGAAGGAAAAATACCTAATGCTGAAACTGATCAGGAAGAGAAAAAGAAATTGGGTCACTGGCTGAGAAGAAACTGATTACTGAAGGATGCACTGGAAATAATGATAAACGGGAGAAATGTTCGGGGCAGAAAATATCAGATGATTTTTTTATTCTGTTTTGCTTGAAAATATGACGCAAAACAAATTAAATATTGTCAAAAAACTACTTATAAAACTTTTATATATTCACCATTCTACAATTGTTTTAAATAGTAACGCCATGTATTGCCCATAGTGAAATGCTCGCCTTAAAAACATATATAGGGATGAAAGGAGGAGTGAAAAATGTCCGTTTGTCATCTGCGTGACTAATTATTTTACAGGGTTACTGACTGTTCATGAAATACTACCTGTGAAAAGCAGGGTTGGAACTGTTAAGCATCACATGTTTGGGAAGGGTGAAGAGGGTGAAGGTGAGACCGACAGTAACAAACTGGCCATATTTCTAACATTTCGTTTGTCCTTTGTGTTTTGGCAACTCACTACTAGCGAATCCAGTTATCTTCAAACTTCATTTAACCACAAAATATTTCTAAAGAAAGGAAATCTAAATTAAATGACCAAACGCAAACAAAACTTAGTGATATTATTGACACAAAACGTGTAAATAATACTCGGATAACTGTTAAAACAATATTGTAATATGATCAAAAGTATGCTTTTATACAATTTTTGGTCAAATATGACTTAATGATAAAATATGGTAAAATATGAATTTATATGACCAGTAAAACCGTGTCTTCATGTTCGGAAAAGCCATAAATGTGTTTAGTTTAACTTAAGTTTGTAAAAAGAGACCAGAATAAAAATATATGCCATAGAAATCCGAATATTAGCATTCATTATTTTGAATGATTGATTATGCAAGGAATCGTTGAATTCAGTTATTGTTTTACATAATAAAATTGTCGTCGTTATCTTAATTTATTATCATAATCAGTCACAAAGATCTTTATCTCAAATATCTGAGATTTCAGGATTAAAAGAATTTGTTGAATATTCTTAATAGTTTTGTGAGATAAGTAATTCAGTCTACCCTCTACAAGGGCGTCTTCGATACTGAAGCTGCAGCCTAGTAAAGGTTTGATTTGAAGCCATTTCTGAACTTTGAAGAGTTTTTCTGCTAACAGCCTTCAGATATGATCAACATATGCTGCTCCAATGTCCACAGTTGAAAATCTTTCCATAATCTGCTATTCTGTGGCGGAATTCATTATCCTGTTGTTAATACTGTATCATGAACGAAAATGTTGAGCAGCAGACTTAAACTTTTTTAATTGAATTGAATTTCGGAAGGGGAGACACTACGATCCAGCGTTGCGACCTAGAAGATCTATAGCGCTAAACCTCGAACTAGGCGAATTCCTAACTCACACCGACTGACTACACTAAGGCTCACTGCGTATCCAGGTTTCAAGCAGGCAACTCCACTCGGCCTTACAGTAGATCGGTCCCCTCCATGCATCGCCAGCCTGCGTTCAGGGAATGCTGTGGATTGATGATGGACTGGAGATTGGGCGGAATGATACTGATGCCTAATCTGGGGAAACGGGAAAACCCGGGGGAAAACCCCAACTGCAACCTCTTTCGTCATAAGTGTGAAAAAACCGAGACTAGACGTCAGGTGACATCTATCGGTCTGACTTCCCTTCAGAAAGAAATTATGCTAATGCTTTTTAATTGCACTTAAAATCTGATCTATTTGACTGGTTTTGAACCCGCGAATATCCGATTGAGTGACAAATCAGACTACCGGAAACCGACACGTTTAAGAAAATTGGAATAGTCCTATGCATTCCTAGTAATTAACAATTTATATTTGTGTAGCTTAGCAAATTATGCCTTTCTGGGAACTTTATTTTACTGTATGTATGAGCCTATACAGTATTTTAATTCTCAAGTAGATGTATAATCGTAAACTTAAAATATAAAGATGCAGAATTTTTTAATAACTACCATATTTTCACAACTCATTAAACATCATTGAAATCAATATACATTAAAAAATAGAAAAATAAAAGTTTATAAATATTACAGCTAGAACAAAACATTTCAAAATATAAAAGAAACTACTGTTGGTATACTAAAATTAAAATTTTTTTGTACTTAAATTTCTGTACAGTAGTGGCAAAAAAACCGTACCGACCCTTGTAGCTGATTTCAGAGCTTTGTTCACTCCAGAGCACGATAGACTGGTAACTAAGACTTTCGTGGTTCGAATCCTGCCTGGGAAGGAAACTTTTTTTTTTTTTGTTCCTTATTCAAATTTATTCCCAAAACTTTTCGATAGCTGGTAAAATTCATGTACTGGGAATAATAAGTTAATTAAGTAGTAAAATATCGCTACAATCGAAAAGTATTAGAAATAAATTTGAATAAGGAACAAAAAAAAGTTTTCATCCCAGGCAGGATTCGAGCCACGAAAGTCTTAGTTACCAGTCTATCGTGCTCTGGAGTGAACAAGGCTCTGAAATCGGCTACAAGGATCGGTCCGGGTCTTTTTTGTCACTACTGTACATACTCATACTTGAACTATGTTGTAATATTTTAGAAATGGAAACTCAGTTTGGTAAAGGAGGTTCTTTTTTTTTTCCTTTAGGATGCCCTTTTAGAATTCCGAACGTGGAGGATGAAAGAAGACTGGTTATCTCCTCCCAGACCCCTTCCCTACTCATCAGATAATTTCCTTTTCTGCTAACAATGTAAGTACCGCATATAAATATAAACTTTGTAATTGTTTGTCAACCACAAAATTGTACAGTACAATAATAATATTTCCAAGTTAGCAGCTTTATCATTACCGAACTTGGAAGATTGGATCCTTGGTTCGTTCCGGTTCCATTCGTATGAGGATTGGAAGCCAACAGTTGAAACAGCGGGACTTCCTAGTCACGGCGCATGGCGCAGGATTACTAATTGAGACAAAACAGGACAAACACCTATACCCAATCCTATATGAGATAAATAAATCTTCATTTTTCGTCTGAATTATAACCCGAGTTCGCTGAATTTATAGCTAAAAAATCAACCTTTTGATCCACAGCGGGGCATATGAAATTTATTAACGTTACATCAGGCGAGTAAGAAGTGTAGAGCCTTCTCATTTTTAATGTTACGAACAAACTCTGTAAACAACAGTTTTAGGGGATGAAAAAGGACTATTTATGAAATGTATTAACGTTACATCAGGCGAGTAAGAAGTGTAGAGCCTTCTTATTTTTAATGTTACGAACAAACTCTGTAAACAACAGTTTTAGGGGATGAAAAAGGACTATTTATGAAATTTATTAACGTTACATCAGGCGAGTAAGAAGTGTAGAGCCTTCTTATTTTTAATGTTACGAACAAACTCTGTAAACAACAGTTTTAGGGGATGAAAAAGGACTATTTATGAAATTTATTAACGTTACATCAGGCGAATAAGAAGTGTAGAGCCTTCTTGTTTTTAATGTTACGAACAAACTCTGTAAATAACAGTTTTAGGGGATGAAAAAATACTATTTATGAAATTTATTAACGTTACATCAGGCGAATAAGAAGTGTAGAGCCTTCTTATTTTTAATGTTACGAACAAACTCTGTAAACAACAGTTTTAGGGGATGAAAAAGGACTATTTATGAAATTTATTAACGTTACATCAGGCGAGTAAGAAGTGTAGAGCCTTCTTATTTTTAATGTTACGAACAAACTCTGTAAACAACAGTTTTAGGGGATGAAAAAGGACTATTTATGAAATTTATTAACGTTACATCAGGCGAGTAAGAAGTGTAGAGCCTTCTTATTTTTAATGTTACGAACAAACTCTGTAAACAACAGTTTTAGGGGATGAAAAAGGACTATTTATGAAATTTATTAACGTTACATCAGGCGAGTAAGAAGTGTAGAGCCTTCTTATTTTTAATGTTACGAACAAACTCTGTAAACTTCAGTTTTAGGGGATGAAAAAGGACTATTTATGAAATTTATTAACGGTACATCAGGCGAGTAAGAAGTGTAGAGCCTTCTTATTTTTAATGTTACGAACAAACTCTGTAAACTTCAGTTTTAGGGGATGAAAAAGGACTATTTATGAAATTTATTAACGGTACATCAGGCGAGTAAGAAGTGTAGAGCCTTCTTACTTTTAATGTTACGAACAAACTCTGTAAACTTCAGTTTTAGGGGATGAAAAAGGATTATTTTGAGCATGACACCATATACTTATTTGCCCATTTTTTAATTCATCTCTCAAAACGTACAAAATCATAATTTTTATTGTTTTGTAAACATTGACTCAGAGTAATGATCTCAATGTAGGGATGTGTAAAAAAGCGTTCATTAGTATTCCCGATCGAAGTCGATATCGACTTGAATTATTATCGTCTTATGATGACTTTGGTTGAGGGAAAGCAAAATACATTCCGACATACAGAAGCGATTGTAAAACCTGCAAATGTTGTGTAATGATAATAGCATTCAACTTATTTGTCTGGGCTTTGAATGGACTATCCACTGAGAATAAATTTTAGAAAATATGTCGTATACGTCTAGATGCTGATGCTTGAACGCATCGTAGGAATGTGGGAAGATCTTTCTCTAAATCAGATAGTAAATGCCGTCCAGCGAGATGGAGGACTATAAGTCGATTGTAATAGTGAAAACATCCATGAATAATACAAAAGGCCGTGGTACAGCATATAAAGTGCAGTAAGTTTACTATTTTAGTGTATTATTCTTGTTAACGTTATAACATAAAAGTGTAAGAGTAATTTAAAAACAATTCAAATAAAATAATGAAATGAAAAGGCCATACAAATCGTATTCAGATTTTTTCTGTTTCGAATGAATCTCAGGAGAAGAATTCTGTACACCGTCACGTTTCCTACAGCCCTAGGAAAACGATATAATTTTTTCTAGGGAATACTAATGAACGCTTCTGTACATAAGAAAGAGAAATACTCGTACTTCAGTAAATCAATTTATCACTTTGGAGAATAAGCGGACCATGAGTTAAGCTAAACTTTCGTCTACTATTATTTAATTCATGACCTTCCTATTCTTCATAGTGGTAAATTTGATAGACTAAACCTTTCCTTTTTGTCATGTACAGTAGTGGCAAAAAAACCGGACCGACCCTTGTAGCTGATTTCAGAGTCACAGATTAAAATTTTGCTAGTCACAAAACACATCCATCTTGTATAAATAATTGTAACGATGAAATTTATTGCATTTGTTCGATTCTTACCGTATTTTGTTTCCTTCAGTGCCTCAAACTTACAGACGAAAAAACTTTGAGAGTTTTATTTTCATCTGGCATCAGTATTACATTTCTACCTCTATTCGGCAAAGTTAACTGCGTATTTTTACATTAAATAGCAGTACATACCTCTGGCTTCACTATCCATATTGAAATTACCACAGTTTGACACAATACACAGCACAGGATTCTTTTGTATCAGTTACAAGGGTCGGTCCGGTTTTTTTTTGCCACTACTGTACACATATATTGGGGTCATAATCTTGAGGCAGTTTTTACAAAATAATAGTTTATCAATGGTAAAAAAAAATGTGATTTTGTACATTTTTAAACCTGAAGAATCCAAGAATAGAAAAATAAGTACATGGTGACATTCAGAAAAAAAAACATACTAAGGAACACACACTTCATAAATGATGATGATAATAATAATAATAATAATAATAATAATAATAATAATAATAATAATAATAATAATAATAAAAACTTGTTCTTGAAGACATGTTCAAAATATTCTCTTTTCCACCGTCTAAAACGTTTGTATGCACAGTTCCTTCATAAAATTAAAAATAGGAAAGCTACAATTAGTGTCCCATAATTTGTGCTAACATGGAGTGATCCACATCTGTGAAGTAACGGTCAGCGCGTCTGGCCGCGAAAGCAGGTGACCCGGGTTCGAATCCCGGTCGGGGCAAGTTACCTGGTTGAAATTTTTCCCGGGGTTTTCCCTCAACCCAATACGAGCAAATGCTGGGTAACTATCGGTGCTGGACCCCGGACTCTTTTCACCGGCATTATCATCTTCATATCATTCAGGCGCTAAATAACCTGATATGTTGATACAGAGTTGTAAAATAAAAAATAAAAACGTGGAGTGTACCAGTATTCGAATTTTAAATCCTTCACAACAAAAACATAGTACTGAAGAAGTTTAATTTTAACACATGCTTGAGATTCTGGTTCAGTTATTTCTGTACGCTTATAAAAATGTATATTTATTCGAAAAATTAATTTTTTTCCTCCAGGCAGAAGACTATTAGGCATTTCCTGTTGTTGAGAGTAGTATAAAAACTCTCGTGCACGCTATATACCTGTCGATGGTAAAAAATCAAACAAGAATTGGATACGGAATATCTTAATGGGAGGGACTTGAATGGGTATGTAATTAAATGTATTACAGGTGAATTCTTTATTAAAAAGTTTGAATGGTACCCGCCCTCAATTTTACGTGCTGTTTCATGAATAAAAAACTCAGCTCTGTGATAGTTTGCGAATGAAAGCTTCTGTATTGTATGTCGTTTTAAAATTTAGTAAAAGTGTTACTCTTTAATTGATATCTACTTTTATTTAGAACAGTTCAGCACTGGCAAGACAGCATGAAGGAATTTCACGCTATAGCAGCGAAGACGCTGAGTTAACATGCTCTTGATGTAATGCTGTACTACTTAGCCTTGATTTTCCTTTCTTATTATATGAAGTATACAGAAAGTATTGGCATGCTGCAAAAAAAAAACATTTTCGAGATTTACGCTGAAATGTATGATTTAATCATCTACTGTATGATACCTGTTCTCTGTTAGCTGTTGGTTTTGCTTTGTGTGTGTCCTCTGTGTACAGTTTTTTTTTTGTTCTCAACTAAATAGTAGTAGTAGTAGTAGTAGTAGTAGTAATAATAATAATAATAATAATAATAATAATAATAATAATAATAATAATAATAATAATAATAATTGAAGCCTGGATTTCTAAGTACAATCAAACAGTAAAATAAGCTGTTTCGTAGAAATTTTACGTTATTGATGGCTATTGCAATATACAGTCATCTTGAGATTTTCCTGTGTGAAGCTCCTGCGTCTGTAAGTGAAGAATTATTTGTAAAGTGAAAATGTTCTTTCGATGTCGCATGACGTCACAGGCGTATGTGAAAAGCACCACAGTTCTTTTTTGGTGAATTCCTCTTCAATATCTGTTTCTTCACCAGTAAACTTTTTAGAAATTTGACACAGTGTTTTGTAACCGGAATTTTTCTGTAATACTTAATTGAGTTTGACGAATGTAATTTTTTGTAACCCCATGTGTTTCTGAAGATAATATTACCGAAATTTCGTCTATCAGAGGAAGTGAATGTTCCAAGGTTCTCTCCTAATTAGAACTACGCAGTATTATTTCAGGACATCCTGGATCATACCCTAGCATTGCTTTCTTACGTATTCGACTGAAGTTAATTTTTTATTACCAAAAAAAAGGGGGGAATCAGTGATAAATGACGGCTAGGAGTGAAATATGCACTTTTAAAATTATAGTTTTGAGTAAAATATACTGTTTTAATTAAAAATCGTGAAATAAGTAAGCAAAAACATTTACCTGCGAAATAAGCATTTATAAGCACTAACAAACAATACCGAAAGTGACTTAAACTCTCAGTTGCAAACAAATGTAAATTTCATTTGTTGCACAGTTCGCCCATTTTATTTTCTTACCAGTAAGCATTGTCCGCACCTGCGCTATGGGCTTCCATCATGCAGTCCGAGAGATGGTCGCAAAAGAATCCCTTAGGCAGTCACTCATTACCACTAATTAATATTATATTAAAAGTAAAAATAGAGTACATTTTATTAATTAAAAACTTTCTGTACGAAATGTTGTAGCTATTGTTCAGGGTTTCCTGGGTCAATTATGTCATCTCCACCGCATTTTTCTTGTACGCTTTCATTTTGTCTAGACTCACTCACACTATCACGACAAAAATATTCTCACTCGTACTGATTGCCATATCTATCTCCTTTCCATAAAGACTGGGCGAGCCCATTTGTCTTATGTTTGTCCTATGTTATAGTGAGAATCACGTAACAGTAGTTCCTAAATGGCTCATTTGAAGTCTCTTCTGTGTTGCCAACATATACCAGATATTACCAAAGGGCACAGAGTCACAATACCATGTACTGATGTAGTAGTGGTAGTGGTAGTGGTAGTGTCGTGCTTATTTGTCCCATCTCATCTTTATGTTGGGAGGTGTGTTCTAAATGGTTCAATGATTTGTGAAAGAGTAGGCCTTTATTTTCCTCCTGGACCTCTCGCATATTATGTTGGTAATTAGTGGATTAGTATTATCTAATGTTAAAATGTATTCTATCTGACAACATGAAATTCATTGCTTTGACTAAACAATTCACGAGACCTAACCTAAAAATGTATTTTGTTTGATCATGTGAAATGATTAATACGAATTTCGAAAACAGAATACCACTTTGAAATGTATACCCTACTTTAAGTAGCCTACTTACTCCTAAGTCGCTACCATACTATTTCCTCTCTTGGGCATTTCAATAAATATCTGTCCATTAGCTACGTCGTGCATGTTTCATAACAAGTAGGCTAGATCTATAAGTTACATCTTATTTAATTACACTTATCTCTATATAGTGTTGAATTGAAATCACAACGCAACACAACTGAATTATGGTATGTATTGATATCAGGCCTAATATTAATAATCACTTTAATCCACTAACATAAGTAGTAATAGGGAAAAAATGGTTATGTTTCACCCTTAAGGCTCATTCACAATTAAAATTAAACATAACGTAAGCGATAACTTAAGAATATAAACGTTATGATAAAATCAAGAAGTCATACCATCATTCACGATGGGAACATAAACATAACAGCAAACATACTTGGTAACCATGGAAACATAACGACGCCATTTCCTCATATTCTGTCGTATACTTCAGCGCTCCACGATTATGTTCTGTTTGCAAATCACATAAGCATAAGCATGAAAGTTTGGAGTTTGCAAACTTTCATGTTAACGTCTTACGGTAATGTTTATGTCACTGCTTATATGAATCATTGTGAATGATGCCATTTGGTAGCCTGGACGCAAACTTCTGTGTTTATGTTACGGTTATGTTTAATTTTCATTGTGAGTGGGCCATTACGGTATTAAGTAAGCTGATTCGGACTATATAATTATTATTTCTATCTCAGGCGACCATGTTCTTAGTCAGTGTGCACAGCGTAATGTACATACGGGTAACTCATGCCACAGCTGCAGAAAATAAGTGCTGCTTAGCGATAAGGAAATAAAAGGTTGCACTGCATTACATATATTACCAGAGAATTTGTTAAAGAAATATTGAAACCCTTTACTGGTAAATGAAGATGGTCTCATAATCTTCAATACCATACTGGAAGAGTTCATGTGAGTGTTGTGACCATAAGGATGTGGCGAACACAATCTCCACCTGCAGTATTTGAAAATTTCGACATCTATCTAAATACGCTCGGAGTTTAAACGAACGTTTGAGGAAGGAAAGTGAGCATAGTTGAGTCCAGTATTCTCTTCGTAATTGGTGGTCTCTCAGACTGTGATAGGATACTGCAATAGCAAGCATTTCTAAAGGTGTTTCCTTATTATGTTGGGAGGAACGTTGTCGTGCGTGCTTACCTTGAACCGTCCCATTGTCATTACTGCTTGTTGCCAGTCACTCGAGAGCGAACTGTGTTAAAAGTGCATGGACCATTTAACAAGATAGCAATTGAACTTATAACTATAATTCATTTTCTGCAATTGAAGGCCTAACATTCTAATTGGGCTAAGTACCAGTTTCTCAAATTTCATTTTATTCAATCTAAGGGAGGAACATCCATATGAGAATATCATACTAAATTGTTTTCGTCGTAGCTCAACTGTAAGTGACTCATTCGTGCGCCAAAAGACGGTGTTGTACGAGGCGCATCCAGGAAGTAAGTTTCCCTATTAAAAAAAAAAGAACACACACTTTCAGGAAAACATTTATTGGCAACAGGTACAGCAATGTTTCAGCTATTTTTCAACATAGCCACAGTCAGAATTGAGACACTTGTCGTATCGTGGGATCAACTTTTGTATCCCTCTGTCGTAGAACTCTGCCGCCTGTGAATGGAACCAGCATGTGACAGAGTCTTCAGCTCTTCGTCGTTGCCAAAACGCTCACCGGAGGACAGGAATTTCTTGAGGTGAGAGGGAGAGAGAGAGAGAGAGAGAGAGAGAGAGAGAGGGGGCGATGAATTTCAATTGGCGCAATGCTTTGTGCATTAAAGAACTTTAACACCGACCGAACCTCGCAGGCGGCGGGAGAAGGAATAAGAGCTTCCATTTTGGACCACTGCTGCCACGCTACTGGCACCAGGCGGGACCTGTCCGGCTGGCATATGATTGATACGTCATAGATCTGTTACGCATGCGCAATTGACACGACTAATTACGTTTACTTTCAAGGGGAAAAAATCGGGAAACTTACTTTCTGGATGCACCTCGTAGATATTTTTATTTTTTTATTTTATTGGGTTATTTTACGACGCTTTATCAACATCTAGGTTATTTAGCGCCTGAATGATATGAAGGTGATAATGCCGGTGAAATGAGTCCGGGGTCCAGCACCGAAAGTTACTCGGCATTTGCTCGTATTGGATTGAGGGAAAACCCCGGAAAAAACCTCAACCAGGTAACTTGCCCCGACCGGGATTCGAACACGGGCCACCTGGTTTCGCGGCCAGACGCACTGACCGTTACTCCACAGGTGTGGACCCCTCGTAGATATCTCAACATGCATTTCGCAGTGTGTTTTCAATCAATATCAATTTAGAATGTAGTATTATCTCGTTTCGTACTTACAATTTACCTCGAAGAAAAAATCTCAGTTTTCTTTTAAGAAAACTTATTGCTATTACTATTATTAATGTTTTATATATTATTTTAATGTACCGAAGTACATATATTTCCATGCAGATATTCTGCGTCATCATACGATGAAAGAGTAATGGAACGGAGAAAAATTCTCTCCGGGACCGGGATTTGAACCCGGGTTTTCAGCTCTACGTGCTGCTGCTTTATCCACTAAGCCACACCGGATAACGAGTGCATCTCAGCACATGTGTGGACTTCAGTCCTACGTTCATAGACATCTATGACGTAGTGCAGAGGGCGGCCACTAGAGGGAACCCAAGAGTTGGAACTTAAACTGAGACGATTCTGTCCTACACCAGGATGGGTATCCGGTGTGGCTTAGTGGCTAAAGCATCAGCACGTAGAGCTGAAAACCCGGGGTCAAATCCCGGTGCCGGAGAGAATTTTTCTCCGTTCCATTACTCTTTCACCGTATTATTAATGTTGCTACTATTACTGTTGATGTTACTACTGTCACTATTTCTACTAGTACTACGGTTACTTTTGCTGTTGGCTCTTTCTTCCGTTACTGTTTCTACTATTGTCCTTGCCTTTCCTAGTGTTACTATTGCTACTGTTGCTAATGTAGCTACTGTAATTATTGTTCCTACTACTATTTTTGTTACTGTTTCAAAATTAGTTGCCTCTGATTGAGGTTCTGGCTGATATGTATATATATTATCAGGTAGTGCATCTCACTTGACGATATGTGTCAGAGGAAGAACAATTGTTTGTATGTATCTGAAGTCTTATTAGTGTTATATGTAGCTGATCGGCTTGTATATGCAATGGAAGGGGAAAGGAACTGGCCAACCTACCCCATTATCTCCTGGTCTACTTGCCTCATAAGTAGTGCCTTGTTGGTATTACTTATGAGGTTCAGACCTGTCTTTAGACAGTTGACTACACAACGAAATTATTGAATATAACTACTTTGCTTCGAAGCCGCGACCTTTTGACCGCAGCCATAGCATCCTGTGAAATATGGTTTTTACGCAGTACACACTCCTTTCCTTGAAATAATTATTATATTGACAAATAATGTAACTATAGACAATGGAATACATAAAAGACTTTCACACGATATCATAAAAATTATCTTCCTTATTAGTTTATGTAAAGGAATTCGTGGAATAGTTAAAAATATAGGTTGCCAAGATTATCCAGGCGAGAAGAAAACATTTATCTTGTTTCCGTTCCGTGCAGGTGTGGAGAGAAATTTATTTTGCCAAACAAAATTAACAAAGTAATTTGGAACGATCCTTGCATAGTTTGTTAGTGGTTGTTCTACGACTAATACATTTAATTTAACTTGTGGTATTTCCAAATTGAAAACTGCATTAAACCCGTAGACATTCTTGTTTAAACAACCTATATAAACGAAACTGAAATGAGGAGTTCAGGAATCCGGTGTAGGTTCTGGTTTCAGGAATTTTTAACGAGGAAATACAGCGTTCAATTTAATACCAGTGGGTAATTATATGAAGAAAATATTTAAAAATAATGTACTGCTTGCCTGAAAGAGAACGGAGATGAGAAAGACTGCCACTTTATTAGGTTTGTGTTTATTGACAAGTGGATAATATCGATGTTTTGCTTCGTCGTGTAAACAACTGTAATCTTGTGTAAACGTCAATATATGCTACATTTTCTCAGCTGACAGAAATATTTCTAGTGAGCTATTTGTATAGCTTTTGTAATGAATGGATGAAGACAGCAATATCTAGTTCTGTTGTCCACAAGAAAACATTAAAAAAGGAACAGCAGAAATTTCACTTGCAATCCTTACTCCTGAATTAGACAAGCTGCTACATACGCTGTGTATAAACATATAAAGTGAAGTAGGACTATTATGATACAAAAAATCAATTTTTGCTGTAATTTTTCTACCAAAGCATATACAAATTTGAAAAAATTAAATAATTTGCTACTTTAGACATACATGAAGTATTTGGAGTTAAATTTATTTTCTTTTTCTGTACTTAGTTCTGAAAAGCATAAGTAACGTGGTGGTGGTGGCGGCGGTGGTGGTGGTGGTGGTGGTGGTGGTGGTGGCGGCGGTGGCGGTGGCGGTGGCGGTGGCGGCGGCGGCGGTGATGGCGGTGATGGCGGTGGTGGTTGAACGTAAAATGCAATAATGTAATGTCCAAGCCAAATAAGATGATAGATTACTGATGTAGTGTGTTTAGTAAATAAATGATGTTTAGTGTGCATATTTAATACATGTTTCTTAGAAATTCATACGCTTCCTGTTTCGATCGAATTGACGTATGGATGATGTCCTGCTTTTCTTTTGGCAACCCTATGTCAAATGTATTTTCCACATTTATACGTCTCTGTTAGAAACATGGAATTCTACATCCAAACAAAAAATTAACGACACATTAAACAAAATACAATATCTACCTCAGTTATTTATACATTTTTACAATTGCTAATTTGTTCGACAAATACGTTATTATTTGCGATCATATTTGTTATGCTTTGCCATAACTAGGTTTCGTTTCTTGACACAAAATCATTTTTGCGGACAATTAAACGTTATATTTTAGCTATAAATTGTGAAATAAATATTCGTATATCCAAGAAAACATTCCCTTCCGCATTGAGTACAGGCCCTTGTCACATATAACAGATCAGTACAAAAAGTGTTGAAAATTCAAGGTGCATTTGAATTATGGAATTACATAGATAACCTTGGACCTAGACTAATATTGCGTTTTAAACCTACAGTTGTGAAAAATGTTTGCTCTCTTAAGGCTAAATTAATCTTTCATGTAGTATTGTAAATATAAGAAGATGGTATATAATATTTACGATTTTTATGATACTTCAGTAATGTGTATTTGTATAATTGTTAAATTTTAAAGACTTTAAATTCAGGAAAGATTAATTTAGAAGGATAATCATTAGGTTTTAAGCGTATGTTAACTATTCTTTTTTGTAAAAAAAAAAAATTAGAGGATCTAATGAAATTTTTTAAGTTCCACCCAACGCAATAATGGCATATTGGATGGTGGTCTGAAAAAGAGCTAAATAAACTGCACGCAAAATACTGATTGGTGAAATACGGCGGAGAATGACAAGTTTATAAATTATATACGTAATCTGCTGTATAGATGAGAAACATGAGAATACCATTTCAGATGCTGATCAATGATTTAATTTTATTGTTTTAATCTGTTCAAAGGCAACATTGTTAACCGCGATGGAAACCTACACGAAAGCTTAGTTGTTAAAATTAAGGCTGAGTGTCCCGTATTTTTATAATGTTTCTGGGAACCCTACATATTTAAAGCCCATTGCCCTCTTCTGGGTTTCAACTGAGAACTTCTAATGTAATGGCAAGAACCCAGTCGACAAGAGGATTGAATGTTTGGAGTGGCGAATTAGAGGAGGAAACGTCGTAAGATTTCTGAGGAAAAGGAATAAGAGAATGCAGAGTCGCGTGGGGAGCAGGAGAGACGAGAGACGAGAGAGAGAGAGGGAAGGTGAAGCAGGTGGTCTCAGTACATTCCTGAAGGGGATCGGGCCTTTATACCCAACAATGGGATAAACTCCATCCATTGGTATGGCAGCTGAGGAGCGTGCCCAAACCCTCCACATTCCTGAGGTCCATTCAAATCACACTCATTCCTCACCCTCGTCCTCATCGTAACGAACATCTGGCAGCACAACAGACATCCACTATGCAAATGCTGAGGTGCAACTAATAGGAAATACACGTGTTGGTGCGAGGGAGGCTCAAGGCGCACAAACGCACTTCTATCCCGAATAAAACGCCTAGACACGTGGAGTGGAAAGCTAGCGTCAATCAACAAGCACGGATTTAATATCATTTTATATTTTTGTACACATATTACTAGCATAGTATTAAAAATATGGTGAATCTTTCTTATGTCTCAGCCACTATATAAACTTGATAAAATACCTTGAAAATGCCTTGGATTTATAGTATTGATTAGTAGAAATTGATGTGATCACTGGGAGAGCTGTGAGCCCAACCAACCCGCCCTAAATATGTACCTTACTTATATACTGTACGAAAAATAATAGTACGTGAACGAAGAATACCGCCATATTTCTTTACTGTAACAGTGGATTTCAGTGTCGCAACATAGTCATAATACTACACACCTAATCAAACCTAACCTAATCTCTCTCATAATACTACACACCTAATCAAACCTAACCTAACTTGTCACATAATACATATCTAATCAAACCTAACCTAACCTGTCACGTAATACTACACACCTGTAGTAACATTCCTCACATTAGTATCATTTCATTTTCAAGTATTGCCGGCTCTGCCAATCGAGTCGGTTGCTATCTAGTGGAAGTGGATGGTACTAATTCTAAGAAGAATATGGCGACTTTCATAATAATTACATTTTACATGTTACGTGATATACTAAATGTGTTAATCTATACTAATAATAAATCTGTAGCCGAAATTTTTCTGGTAATTTTCGATTTTACAAAAATAATTGGTCCTAACATATATAATTAACCACCCTGAAACCGAAAATCGCATTTTTGAAATTTTTGTTTGTATGTCTGTCTGTATGTTTGTTACCTTTTCACGCGATAATGGCTGAACCGATTTATATGAAAATTGGAATTTAAATTAAGTTCGTTGTAACTTAGATTTTAGGCTATATGGCATTCAAAATACTTTATTTAAAAGGGGGGTTATAAGGGTGCCTGAATTAAATAAATCGAAATATCTCTCTTATTATTGGTTTTTGTGAAAAATGTTACATAACAAATGTTTCTTCAAAAATGATTCCCGATAAGTTTTATTCTTTACAAAATTTTAATAGGACTGATATTTAATGAGATAAATGAGTTTTAAAATTAAAATAACGCCATCTAAGACGGTGCAATGAAATAACAAATGACTTCGTCTAAAAGGTGGCCTTGGACAACAACAATCGAAACGGGGGCCTTGGACGTCAACAATCCAAAGCTATTAAACATAGCCTACAGAGAATGTTTCTGTGTTTGTATTAAGTAATATCAGAAGCTAAATTAACCGATTTGTATAATTAATTATTATTTCACCATTGGAAAGTGTAGTTTCTCTAGATGGACATAATGCTATAATGTTAGTATAACGTCTGAGTAAATCGAGGACAGGTAAGATTAAATTAGCTTCTTATGCACAGAAAATTTGATAGGCTATTTTGTACATTCGTTTTCTGTATTTCTTAAAATAATATTTATGTACACACTCATTTTAATCTCAGAGAATTAACGAACAACGAGAGTGCATTGATTTAGTATGCAGTAATAGTACGTTAGCTTAGCAAACCATTATTTTATAATTCAAATTTTACAATGTTAAAATTTGAAATTTAAATTTTAACTATGCTCAATTGAATCGTGTTAAAATGCATAAAATATATATGCGATAAATGCAATGCAAAAAAATTGGGTAATGAGCGAAGCAGATTATGTTGTACTGTTATAAAAGTTGTTCCCTGGATCAAACGTCCTAATTTAATTATGTAATTACTTTATATTTATTTCTAACAGGTGCAGCGGAGCGCACGGGTACGGCTAGTGTAGTAATAATTCTATATATGTGGTACAATAAGATTTGAAATGTGTTGTGGTTGTGATAAAAGTATGGAAAATTAGTTTATAGCACCACATTGACAGTGATAAAAGTGTGCAATATTCGTTCAGTGGCTGTTGGATGCTCTAGATTGACCAAAAATATTGCTTGAATACTTACAGGGCACTAATAATAACCAGAAAGTTCATCAAGAAAGGTCTGTAAACAACTGCAATTCACTTGTCCGCCGAGTTAGCTCTGTGGTAGCGTGTCTTCCTTCAGACTAGTTGGCCCTGGTTCGATCTCCGGTGGGATCAGAAATTTTCATGTAGGAGAGATGACGGTGCACAGCTTCTAATCACAAGATTGTGCACGAATATGCCTGGAATTTACCCAAATTTCTCCGCAATACATATGAAGAGGAGGCATATATCACTGTTGATAGTGACGTTAAGCCTGGCGGCCCCCTTGGTGCTATTCGACAGGAGTAGGCTACGTGCCGGCACTGGGTTTCCTCCTTCTCCCTTCCTCATCTTCATCATCACTCATTCCAGACACTACACGTACACGAACACTTGAACACACACTCACCCTAGTACACGACATTACTCTCCACAGATACACATCATGTACAGCGTGGCCCGCCGAAGTGGTGTGCAACTAGAATATGGGCCACAGTCCTGCCATATATCCGCAATATACAGGATCCGAATTGAAGTGGGTAGGCACTCGCTAAATATATACTATAACTCACTTTCAGACAAAGCGAAAAACCAGCTTGTCATTTATGGCTATGTAACAAATTGATGAGCCTAATGGACTTTTATCAATTTCACTATGCTGCCATCTAGCGACTGCAAAAGAAGTAACATAACCCTGATGGAATTGCATGAAGTAGTAGCTTGCAACTGTACTTCCATCTAGCGGTCGTTACCAAAAAAAAATAATTTTCGGTAGTGGCGATCCTGGTGGTTGTTCTCTTTTATATGTTGCCATTTCATAATATGGGAATGACCAATTTGATATATATATGATCAGGGATTTAGGGTGCATTGGTGGAGGGTTGTACATACAAAAGTATCTACTTACGATTCATCAATATTTTCCTTCTCCAGACTGTAGTTCAGATTAGGCGGCCGGACAGCTACTGGTTGAAGGGTCCCGGGTTCAATCTCGGGTGGCTGCCGAAACTTCCAGAGTGGCTCCGGGATCCACTCAGCCTGTTGTCAGATTGAGTACTGGGTCTATCAATCCACCTTCTCATTTTAATGCCGAGGTCACGGGAGCATGAAGTTCTATATTCGCCCTCTATGTATCTTCAAGGTCCCGCGCCGTGGCGTCGTGGTCTAAGGTATTCTGCCTAGGATTCGCGTTAAAGAATGCGCGCTGGGTTGAGTCCTCATGAAGGAAAAAAAAATTCTTAAGAAATTTTGGCCAGTGTATGGGACCGGTGTTCACCCAGCATCGTGATGCACTTGAGCTACGATAGGTAGCGAAATCCGGTTACGAAAGCCAGCTATAACGGTTGGAGGGATCATAGTGCTAACAACACGATATCTTCATTCTGGTTTGATGATCATCCACCTCTGCTTCGGCATGTGGACGTGAGGCCAGCAGCCGGTCATGGTCCTTCATGGGCTATCGTGCCTCGGATGTATCTTCAAGATGTCTAAAGGGAATATTTTATCTTATTATTACAGTAGTATAGAGAAGAAGGTTTATTTTACCAATAACACTGCTTTCGGGAGATAATGCGTTTAAATCTCGAGGCCAGCCAATCCGATCGGGGTTTTAATTGTAACTAGGAGTATAGTTACTGTATTTAAAAATATAAATGCTCTTTCCACTATAAACTAATAGATAATGTTTCGCAAGTCATTATTTTTTTCCTTACGTTATAGGACTAAACATGTCTCTTTTAACTGTTGTTGAGCATGGTAATATACATCTTGAAATCAAGAGATCCTGACCTGTGTAGGGTTAATATATCCTTATAAGTTGTTATAGTAAGACATTTATTACTACTGGTTGTACATGGTTCGCAGACGTGTCGATAGATGGCAACAATCCAATATAACAACGTTTCGATTCCCGCTTGGACTAATCACCTGGTTGGGTTTCTTTTGAGGTTTTCCTCAATGTAAGACGAATATTAAGTAATCCCAGACGATTTTCACTAAAGATAAAGACTGTTTATAATGCTGGAGTACAAAAAATGTCATTTTCAACACAATTTTATTTTAATTCTGTGACTTGAATTATTGCTTTCAAGTTCAGATAGCAAAATTTCTACAAGTCTGCCTTTTAGTCTTGAGGTTTTTTATATTTTGATAATTACTTTTAATTTAAACAGAACGGATGTTACATAATGCATTCGATGTTACTAATAAATTTATGTATTCAGTTCTTTTGAGGCAGGTAGGCTACGTGGTGAAGACGAGACATCCTTCTTACTCCTCCTGTTATGGGCAAAAGTCAGATCTGTCCCTATAACACCGATAACGTCCAGTATTCTTTCTCTAGGAATACTAGTTTCCATAAATATAAAACGAGCAATAGTAGTAGAGGAGAATACCAATGTGTGCCGCATCAAGAAATACACTATTTGCTCGATTGACCTACACATCGCTTCAAAAACATGTTCCTATTACGTGTACTGCGTATGAAAGCAAACGACTGTGTTTTCTGCTTCTTTCGAGTGAAGGCCGTTTACCTGCGATTTCATTTCTTCTTGTGTTTCGCATAGAATGAGTAATAGATCCAACTAGTTCGGTAGCTTATTTGTTCTAGTACTACTGGCCTTGGTTACATGTCGTAGCTTCTTCATCCTACTACTACGTAAGGTAAAGAGGAGTTCTAAAGTACGATATGGAATATTCAGTAAATAATGCTGTTGACACTCTGTTGTTATTTACTGTCAGTCTTATTCATCTAGCTAAGAATAGGCCTATTAGGAATTCAGCTTGGAGACTCGTACTGTAGGCTCTATATATTTACGCACTTGCCAGTTTACAAGCTGTAATGGGTCCATTGCATACTAAAGGCTGAACGGAATTTTTAAAATGTTTTTGGTTGGTTATTTAATGACGCTATATCAGCTAGGCCTACTAGCTTATTTAGCGTCGATGGAATTGGAGATAGTAAGTTGGTATTTGGTGAAATGAAGCCGAGGATTCGCCATAAATTTACCTTATGGTTGGGAAAAACACGGGGGGAGGAAAAGTCTAACCACGTAGCCACCCCAACTGGGAATTGAACCCAAGCAAGAGCGGAGCTCCGAGTCAGCAGATAACTTTTTATAAACATGATTCGTCTTTGTAAAGCGTATATTATAAGTGGGGAGACGGTGTGAACAGGATATGGTATGTTATGAAATGTTATGATTTTAGTAGGTTATTTTTGACTACTCAGGATATTATGATATTTATCGTCGAAGGAATTGGTGATAGCAAAATTGTATTGGCGAGATTCATCCAAGAATTTGCTGTGATTACCTGACATTCGTCTTACAGTTCGGGAAAACATAGGGAAAAACAACCCCAAACGGGAATCGAACCCACGCGTAAATGCAACTCCGGGTCAGTTGACAAACGCTCTACCTCCTGAACTAGCCGATGGCTTGTTTATGTATGTTAAGGAAGGTGATGGATGAAATTTATATTTTCTACATTTTTCAAGCTACGTCCTTGATTTTTTGCACACATAATCACTGTGTGATGGATAATGATGTGGTGAAGTTTCATTTCTGTGAGTCATCTAGTTTCTTAGTTATTAACAAAAACAGTCTTAAAAATTTGCATACTTCAAAATGAAATAATCCATAGTTAAAAGCACATTACTCTATGGATGTGAAGTTTGGCAGATACCTGAACGTATGAAAAATAAGCTTCTATCTACTGAAATGGATTTCCTGAGAAGATCAGCCATGAAGTCAAGACTAGATAGGGTTAAGAACGAGGATATTAGAAGACTTGTGCATAAAGAGAAAACAGTCATCGAAGAAATACAAAGAAGACAGTTAATTTGGTACGGACATGTTCAGCGGATGGAAAACGAAAGGCTGCCGAAAACTGTCTTGAAATGGGTTCCAAATGGGAGAAGAAGAAGAGGGCGACCGCGAGATACATGGATTAAAGGAGTTAATAATGCTATGTCACAGAGAGAGTTACAAGACGGTGATTGGGAGGACAGAAGATGGCAACGAGGATCCAGAAGGCGACCCTTCTCGCTGTGAAGCCGGACATAGGCTACATACATACAAAATGAAATGTGTCGCTCAATTTTTGAGTAAAAGTTTGATTTTTTTTTGCAAGACCAGTGGCATATTTAGAAAAACATCACGCATCAGTTTTCCTCTATCTTTACTACAAAAAGGTAAAAATGTTTTTATAACAACTGCATATCTAAAAACAGAAATTTTCCATTATCACTATAAATATTTGTATTCTCGTGTTAGTTGTCGTGTTTTATTTAATTTTTTAGTCAAATTCATTTTTCCAAATCTTAATTCTGTCTCTGAAAACGCAAATTGGCCTTACTCAACATTAACTTCGTTTGAAAGATTCACGAGTTATAGACCTAGGCTTACTGCTTTTAAGGTCCTTGAGGAAAAAAAAAGAGGGAATTAAGATCTTGGCGTCTGGAATATAAAATTACATAATCACAATATTCTAGGAGTTATTGAGCAGAAATTTATGCGAACGTAATAATATGAATGTTCTTTTAATAATAATAATAATAATAATAATAATAATAATAATAATATCATAATCATCATCATCATCTATGCGGCTGAGATGCCATTTGTTAGAAGGACGACAGGATACCTACACTAAATGGGATCACAAGAGGAATGAAGATGTCCTCAATGAACTCCACATCGAACCAGTATTAGAATAGCCTATATAGAAACACAGAGATAAAATGGATAAACCATGTCAACAGGATGAATAACAGTAGAATTCCAAAAATAATCCTCCGTTACAGACCGCCAGGGAAAAGATCAATAGAACGTCCTGCAAAAAGATGGAGTCCGTAATAGGGCACATGGCATAGGCCTACATGTTTGGATGATGATGATAATGATAATGATGATGATGATAACCATCATCATCGAGCTATTTGTCCGTTTTCGTCTATATTCGTATTATAATTTCGAACCAAATTGGCTTCATAATCGATCCCACTATAAGATTTGAGGGTGCCGATTTCCAACCACAAGAAGTAGATCTGGAAAAGAAAAGACATTATGAACCCTGCTTTCCTTATCTGGAAGAGAAATACCTCATACCCGTTTGTCGCTGGGAAGTAATTGGCTTGCTCTTTGGTGCAAGGGGCACTATATTAAGATTTTGTATCAATTTCTTTCATCGTTTCCATATCGATCTTTTGGAACTTCAAGATATAGCCATTAATGTTTTAAGACATTCCTTGTTAATTGTAAATAACCATCTGTACAGCTCTATATATGAAAAATAAATTATTCATGTCGAGGATAGCTGCCCCCCCCCAAATAAATTAAATTAAAATTAAATAAAAATAAAATTTAAATTTAAAATAGAATATTGTTGCTCTACAATTAGTTTAGGTGCTGTTACCGCTCGGTACCCCTTTTTCAAGGGCAGCTATCCTTTTTGGATTCTTCTCTCTGCATTCCTTGTCCATGTGGTCTATATGGAATGAAATCACAGCTTAAGACAGTACAAGGGTTTACATACAGAATACTCGGACGTTATCCAAGAGAGATAAACTATTTAGATCGCTCTTTTTCAAGAAGTTGTTCCAATTGAATTTTAAGCGTTCCTTTGTTACAGAGAGAGAGAGAGAGAGAGAGAGAGAGAGAGAGAGAGAGAGAAAGGGAGAGTTTTCTGTTTACAAATTCACAAAACATCCTGTCATTAGCTAAATAACTTGAATTGAAGGAAGTTAATTTGCATGGAGTTCTGCGCTTGTTTAATCCAATTTACCCTTTGCCTAATATGTGGGGTTTAGTGACAGACTCGGAACGAATCTGCAAGCTAATGAACTGCAAACCAACCGTCTTCTCTTGTCTTCGAATAGTCACACTGCAGTCATTTGATCAATAGGCTACTCTTGAGCTTTCGTAATTTTTAGTTGTCATACAAATAATAGAGAAAATTCTTTGGAGGGGCGGGAAGGAGCGAATCAGGTGTTCATGGAAACACATTATGAGCATTCTTCATTTCGAAAAGCTGTTTTTGTCATGACTTTGTCCCCTCTCCGTTTGTGTATATTCCAGTGGCGCCAACTTTTTTAAAACACTGGGTGTGCTCAAGTACTTGATGTATAAGTTAAGATAAATCTCATAAGTAATAATAATAATAATAATAATAATAATAATAATAATAATAATAAAACGACAAATTATTGGGTAGGCTCGGGCCCCACGAACCCATATATGTTGGCGCCACTGGTATATTCTTTTGCCTCAACTTGACAAATTGAGTTCATTCTCATTTAAAAGTTAACTCTTCAGGCATGTTTGTACATGAAATATAACACTTTTAACTGGTAACTTATTCAGGAAAAATGTGCGTTACCATTTCTGTAATACTCTATGCGCATCTTGTTCCTTAGCGGGATCACGCCGATGCAGCCCGTAACATAATATTGCTTCTTAACGGCAGTGCTATCGGGCCGATGCCACCCGCAATATACCATTATAGAAAAATAAATGAAGTTTGAATATCATGGTAGTATATCATGTATTACATTCAATATATTACTAGTGGCTTGTGCAGCGAATGCTGCATTTATTTTCTTGCACTGGTTACGATGTTCATTAAAAGTTCAAGTTATTTGTTTTATGATTATGATAATCACACAGTCACCAATCACTTTTAAACGTTTCACGCAATTGTAGGGGCTCTACGAGTCCTGTGTCATCTTTTGTTCTAAAATCATATTATTTGGGGAATTTACAGTGTATGGAAATTTGACGAATGTCGTGGTTTATAAGAAGCGAGCGGACCTCGTGCTTCCAGGTTGCGCTAGGGCATGGATTCTAATCTCGCTTGAGCTATTTTCCCCCCTTGCTTTTCTCTAACATTTAGGCGTATGTAAGATAATCCCTTAGCTAATACTTGGACTCATCTTGCAAAAATACTGTCTCTAATTTCATTGCACTGTATAACCGCGCTGTTGTGCAGTTGTCATAGCGTCGTGAAATGACCGATCGAAATAAAAACCGAAGTTTACAAAAGTTCTTATAACCTAAATTTCCTAAAGCTATTATCTTTTTCATTTTTTATTACATAATGAATAATGCCAAAACGTAGGTGTTACGTTTTTTAAAATATTTGCTTCAAGGCATGGGTATAGTCGTGCCAGGGTGCCGCCTCGATACTTTTTTCTGCAACTTGGGAGCGCCCTGCTTCTTTATTTGTACTTTTAAAAATAATAATTGTCTTGCTTTAGTCTTACTTACGGTAACTTTGTATTTAAGTATGGCTTAGTAGTCTAATATGTACAGTATAACAGCAGCGGCTTTACTGATATGTAGTATAATAATAATAATAATAATAATAATAATAATAATAATAATAATAATATGTGAATATATTGAATAAGCAGTCGCGGACAGCCGATGAGGAGTGGTCCTCCAGCTTGGGGGTTGAGCGAAGGGCTAACAACCCATCACCGTAAAAAACAGCTTGTTACGAAAACTCAAAATAAGCCTCGGAATGGGACTGATTCTCTGGCACGACCACAGCAAAGGACTAAGGTTATGCGATTTGGTACTTATACATTAAATCCAGACGTTTGAGATGGGCAGGGCATGTAGCACGTATGGCCGAATCCAGAAATGCATATAGAGTTTTAGTTGGGAGGCCGGAGGGAAAAAGACCTTTGGGGAGGCCGAGACGTAGATGGGAAGATAATATTAAAATCGATTTGAGGGAGGTGGGATATGATGATAGAGACTGGATTGATTTTGCTCAGGATAGGGACCAATGGCGGGCTTATGTGAGGGCGGCAATGAACCTCCGGGTTCCTTAAAAGCCAGTAAGTAAGTATAATAATATAATAATAATAACAATAATAATAATAATAATAATAATATAGTATTTACCTGCGCACTTAATCCTATATACATTGTCCTCTTATTCGACTCTTAAGTGCGCGCTTAAACCTACATAGGATTACAATACCCTACTTTTTTCCTAGATCCTCTTTCTCATACGCCTTGCCTTGGTAGTCCGTAATTCTGCAAATTTTGCTGGTTACTTTGTTTTCTTTGGTGTCTGTGACTATAATTCTCATTCTCATTACAGAAAATGTTAAACGGAAAGCTCTTGTTCTGATGATATGTCATTCAGTGTAAATTCATATTATTTTAAATCGTCAAATAAATCTGATTATTCATTGACATACCAGGAAAACAAAACTGTGTACCGGTACTGTAATAATAGGTTGTGTCTGACGCTTTTCATAATGAGGTTATATTGTAATGAACGATGAACGATGTAATGAAATAAGAAGATAATAGATACTGTATAGAAGTCAAAATTAGAATTTTGCCTAATACGCTGTCCCTATAAAACGCTAATAAATAATAATAATAATATTTATTTATTTATTTATTTATTTATTTATTTATTTATTTATTTATTTATTTATTTATTTATTTATTTAACCTGGTAGAGATAAGGCCATCAGGCTTTCTCTTCCCCTCTACCAGGGGATTACAACTACAATATTAAGAATACAATTACAATTATAATTACAATTCATATTGAATTTACAAATACAATAAAAATCAAAGTACTAAAAGATTAACAGACTAATAAAAGCTAGACAGTTCATTGTAAAAATTAAGAAGAGAGAATTTTTTTTAATAATAATAAATCATATTCATAATAATAAACTTTTCGTGACACGACCTATAATATTTTATTTACGACTACACCGTACTTCGAAGTAATTTCTAAATTTTAGGTTCATTTTTTTGGGACTCCCTTACGCTGGTTATTACAAAATTCTTTTCAAGTCTCAAAAGTTGTAGCCGTCAGCAAGCTTATAGTGAGGGAGGGTTGGAGGTGGGAAAGTGTCAGCTGAAGAGGGTCGCATTCTTTGTTGTTATTGTGTGCTGTGGGTTCCTGAATAGGGGAAGAAGGAAGCACAGATTATTATTACTTTGCAAAAGAAAAGAATATTCAAGGATGCAACAGTGGATTAATTTGAAAAACTTTGCTTTAAAACTCTGCTACTGCTGCTACTACTAAGCCTACTACTAGTATAGTACTAATAGTAATAGTACTAATAATAGTAATAATTTAGTTGTAATAGTAATAATAATAATAGTTAATTGCTGTGATGGCGAAGTTGTATTTGTGGTGGACAGAGCAAAAGTTGCGAAGGTTTTCTCGTTTTTTTTTTGGTTTGTTTTTTTTTTTTTTGTTTGTTTGTTTTCCGTTTTCTGTATTATTCCACCATCACTCTTCACAATTTCCCTTTCATTATCTTCGTATCGGAGCTATTTTTTTCTTGTATTAGCGCAATGAGAGCGCTATAGTGTTCTTTTGACTCTGTTGACCCTAATTTAATGTGTTTTTTGGTCAGTGTTTATATTTTTTGTATTTATGTGTGCTATCTTGTAGGATGGAAGAGAAGGCCTTATGGCCTTAGTCCTGTCAGATTAAATAAATAAATTTTCTGTTTTCTTAACCTGAGATCAGAGGTCAAATTTTGAAGGAAAAAAATTAAAAATTGGGTTTTTGCCTCAAATAATTATTTGGACTTTTCGGCGTAATTTGGTAGGCCTATATAGTGTATTGAAAAATGACAATTATGAGTTCCTTTAATTACGTAATATGTTTCACGTTTCAAACTACTTTTTTTCTCATCTCGCACTATTGCATAAAAATATAAATAGGCCTATATCTGAAACTATTTGGTTGTGGTTTGGTGTGTTTTGTTGTAGCTGAATGTTTGTTTCATAAGTTGGCGTTAATGTTTATGACTTAATGACTTAAGTGACAGATTTTGTTGTGAACTTCTAAAACAAATTGTTACATTTTTTTTAATGCAAGTTTTTCTACTTTTACTCTAGAAAGTTAAAAATTCACAATTTATATATATATATATATATATATATATATATATATATATATATATATATATATCGTTTTCTCAGGAACTAAGTGAGCTAGAATCATGCAATTTTTATTGCTTATCTACAGTATTACATTGATTGCTGAGCTCTAGTTTCAGGTCATTTGGATAAAAACTTTTTTTGCATGGATATTAATGTAATTTCATTTTCCTTAAAAATTAGTAGTTACAAAAAAATCAAAACATTATTTTCTGAAACAAGAGCTCAACACATTTAAGATGATAAAAAAAACAGTAAAATTTTCATAGAGATATCTATAAACGTACTTTCTGTGATAAAGGTACTTAAAGATGATTAATTTAACTTAGGATAATACAGAGCCTCTGATCTCACATTAAGCAAAGAAGAAAAAATGCTATAATTCAATATTGAGCTGTAATTATTACAAACTTCCCGAATGGACTAACTGGTAGATTTAATTGTAAAATACAATAGCCTACTTCTTGCAATGAAGAAACTACTAAACGCTTTTGTAGTTACAGAAGTCGTAAGCGTATTTCCATAAAAGTCACTAAATCTAGTTTTGTACTATCTCTGCATGTAATAAGAAAGTAAAAGTATCATTGGGCGGAGATAATTGTATGAGTGCAGCAGCGTTGATATTCATTTCCAGATTTTCAGTAGCGATTTCTACGGGCTGCTTGCCATTCACCTCGGATGTGTTGCCCTGCTTGAATTGCATGTAATTTGATTCTGGGCTTTTGGGTCCACGACTGAAGTAATGCATTTTCGCTGTAGCCTAAGCAGATGTTTTTGGAAGCGAGTGGTGATGGGCCTTGCTTGCTTGCCCGCTGGTGGACGGGCGATGTGCGTTGCGAACCGAAGGCCGTCCGCATTCCTGCATCTCAGAAGAGATTTTATGCGGCCCCGCTGAGAGGCTGACAATGTACAGGAATGCTAGAGTAAAAGACAACTTCTCCATCTCCTTCTGATTCGCTATTGGCCCCTCCCTTCCCATCTTCTTGGTACATTCCCCACTGCATAAATATACGCATGGCACTTATTTATAATACCTCTCAAGCGTGCGCTACGCACGGCGAGATTGAAGGCATGATTTCCAACTTTGAGGTAGACGCAGTTTTTCAGAATATGATAAATTTTCACAAAATTGTGTTGTCTCACGACGGTATTGGAGCTAAATCATTCTAGTAGATGTCTAACTACTTGCTTGGAAGGCTGTGAGTTCGAATACCTTCCACAGAAGACTCACTTGCAATAGATTGAAGTATTACATCACATTACAGTAAATACTGTAGTGCGACCGAGAGTTCATCCGCATTGGCGAAAAACTGAAAAAGTCTTACGTCATCCTTGACAATCGCAGAGCATTGTACCAATTAGGAGAGAGAAAGACATAGATGGTGGATGTGCAACTTTTTGAAAGAAAAACATGTATACTGTTTTCGCTGTAAGAAAAATCCTAATGTAAACATAAGCACGTTGCTGTCATACCCGTGATTGGCTCCCAGTCGAAACACTCACATGACGCAGGAAAACATAGTTCATATTTGGAAACCATAA
The DNA here is from genome assembly GCF_040183065.1 of Periplaneta americana. NCBI lineage: Eukaryota > Metazoa > Arthropoda > Insecta > Blattodea > Blattidae > Periplaneta > Periplaneta americana. The sequence goes on from NC_091123.1 coordinate 43,033,620, forward strand.
TATTGTATTATTTGAAAATAAAAAATTGAATTCTAGTTGTTAAATACAGTGAAACATATAACTTCACTCATATGTAAAACGATATGTAAAAGAAAAGCTACTTTTATATTTTGTTATGTACTATGAACGCGGATGAATACCAACAGTAATACCGAGGTAGTCTGTTCTTGTAACAAGCTGGCTTGAGCTCGTAGTTGTTCACGTAAGCACATGGTACTGAAATATGACTTCTGCATCCTCGGTGTGTGTGGTTATTGATCATAAGAGTGGAAACCCTCTTAAAAGCGGACAAAAACAAAATAGTCTTAACTGTATATAAGTTATGTGAGTTTTAATTACAGTAATTATAAAGTAAATATTTACTAAGCAAACGAATGCATAGTAGTGAGGTTAGGCCTACTTGACAAGTAACGGGAAATGTTTAACATGAAACAGAATGTACGACAATAGGCGGGAACATGTACTGAGAATCTATGGCGCCAAACAGCGGCCAATGAAGCCTCACTTCAGTCATGTGCTATTATTTATATTAGGATTTTTCTTACAGCGAAAAGATTATAGTCAAGTCGCTCATAATTCTGTTATAAATTATTTAAAACTTAAAGACAATCATCGATATAAACTTGTATGTAGCAGACTTTATAACTGGTAAATATGACAGCGCAGCACATCCTAAAGGAAGCACGCCATATCATTCTGACGTATAAATTTTGTCCCTTGATGAACTATTCTTTACGGGCTTAACTCTGTGAAATTTCCATACAAAAGTGAGATTTCAAATATTGTGGATTTTATTTTCCATCTTAGTTTCATTGGCATTGGATGATGCCTCCATTTCTATCAAATCGTTTCGTTTCAGTTGTGTGTTGCAAATAGGATCTCACAAACACGGTATAATCAGTGCATTTCGAACTGGCGGATCAAAATCACGTTCAAACGTACAAACCATGCACGAGTCACTGAACTGAAATCTATGAACTGAAGCACTAGTAATCCCGGCTGTCCCAACTGACTTTAGTTGAGGAGAATGGTCCAGGAATGGGATAAGCACGAGTGGAAAATGCAGTCCATTGCTTGACCTTGATCCTCCAGTTCGAAATGCATTGGTAATAGTAAGAAATTCTTCAATCACTTTTATTGTCTTGGCTTTTGTCCACTTCATTTCTGGTGCAGTTATAAATGCGATAAATAGTGACGATAAACAAAATAATCATTACAAGAGAAGACAAAAGAACACACATGCTCACTCAGTCAGAATTTCAAGACCTGTGTCTTGTATATCGCTTTCCGATAATATAGGCCCATAAGACATGTCCACGACAATGTTTCAGTGAATATTAGTGTCAAGGTACTAAGACAGTTGCGAGCGTCGTTAAATAAAACATAACATTTATTTTCCTTTCCCCCTCTATTGCATACATCGCCAAGTAGCTACATATTACACTAGTCAGACTTCTGTGGGTAAGGACAACAAATGTTGAACGTACAGAAAGCCGACATTGCTGTAAGAGTTCTTGGTAAGTTTAAAAGCAAGACACCGGACCTTTCAAGAATTTAAATAATTATTACAAAACTCGTGTAAACAGAAAATTCATTAATCCCATCTGTGTATATCAGATGATATACTGAAAGTGATTTACCCTCACTCACTCATAAACTGTTGAATGCTGCAAATTCTGTTGGTTATTGGTTCATGATCCATGACCCTTAAGTATGCTTTCATTCGTGTATAATTACTAGCAATGTAATTAGTAAAAAGTCGCGAAGGCGATGTCCGATTGACGATAAAGTGAAGAAACAGGGATGAAATTAAAGCATTTAGAGAAAACCATTTTTCGCCAATTTGTCGGGCTACTTTTCCTATGCATTTCGATGACGAGCTTCCAGTAGACTGATCTGTGAAAGAGCTTGGAATTAAACGGACATAGATGCCAGTAAGTGGTGATGCAATGTGTGGTTTTTAATCTCTCATCCTGTATAAATTACTGTTATTTAAATATTAATTCAATTTCTTTAATCATCTGCCTTCCTAAGACTGGATATTTGAATCGTTCCCTCGACACTTTTTGTGAGGATTATGAATCAGCCTTAGATATCCTGAGGCAGCGCGACTCTTATTCATAAGGTCAGCATGACTGAAGGAAGGCCGCAGCTAAACACTACAATGTGGAAGATGTTCAGTGACAGTGTCAATCTTTTAGATAAAAGGAATATAATTTTCCTTTGTCATTTTGCATTATTTTGTTTTATGTAGTGGGAAATCGACTTTGTTTCTAGATTTAATTCAGTAGCATTCAAACGCACGGAACCATTCCTTCTCCGTAGGAGTGAGGTCGGTTATGTAGTCTATGTCAACATTAGACTTTTCTCACGAGGTGACTGTCCTTACGCCTTGAAGTACTCGGGCCTTAGAGTGAGGCACGCGTCTGGTAACAGCGTTGTCAAACAATTTCTTAAAGTGATTTATTAATAATTAAAGTATTAAAATATTCTTAAACCGTAAACGCGACAGAAACATTACGCAAAACTATTTGTCGAAACTGAGAACTCTAATGTAAAGGCGTTTATAAAATGTGTATTTCGAAATGAATGTAGATGATGATGGGATACAAATTAACCGTGCAAAATAATTATTTCTGACAAATCTAAGCGCAGAGGAACGACATGGTAGAGGACTTTTCCATTCATAATGTGCTCGGGATTTGTCCCTTCAAAGGACTGTTGTTGAACACCTTCCATTCTGTATACAAGACAAAAAACACCTTTCCCAATGAAGAAGACTTTTGCGAGATTTTTTCTTTGTACAATGTCAATCTTTCCTGAACTGCCTTTCCTGGTGAAGCAGTCGATATATAGCTCCGAAACGCTTCAATGTGACATGATGTAAATATAAAAATAAATCTGACCATGAAAGTCTTATGTCATACTTGAATCTTTCTTCCTTATCAGCAATCGAATCTGAGTCTGCTGGATTTAACTAAGTATTGCTTGAGTCACAATGCTTTTTCTTTTTTGCTTAATTTTCGTAATAACACACCAAAATTGTGAAGGACCCCAGATGTTAAATTCCAAAGAAATAAAGCATAAAATACCTCGCATGCTCTGCATTCCGGCAACGACAGCTTGACGAGTTTATAAGGTAGAGTGCTTCCAGTTTAATCATGGTTATTACAGTGATTCGTGATATTGTACATTCCACGGCTCTACCAGTAGAAGAATTGAAATCAGGCTATATTGTTTTTTAAGAATTCGTTCAGAGTTGTCTGAATTATTTCCTGCAAACGAACTGACGTGACATAGGCGTTAGTCGGTACGTGCTTGAAGTGATGTCACTTTTGTATGACAGCAGAGAAGACCTTTGTCGAATATGTCTGACATGTTACTGTAATACGTACAACTAAGGAGGATAGCTAATATGCTGTTCCGAGTTCTGCGTCTGCAGCTCATTCGTGACGTGAGATACCACCGAGATCAGAGTGAGGACGACTGAGGAAGTGTTGAACGCACGCTTCTTAAAGGTAAACGTACCCTGATGCAGACCATAGACGTCAATAGGGCAGCAGGAGTGAAGACCTCCCAACTTTTGGTCAGTACCTTTTATTAATAGCAACAGTATGTTCACGTTCTTCGCTTTCTATTCTCGTTCTGGTTCTTGTTCCCGGTTTATTGTGGTCCAGCCTTTGGTGTTTACGCTGCCGACTCACTCCCACATAGCGTTGGAGTGTTGATCTCGTAATCAACAAGGGGGTTTGCATATACCATCTTCTCGTCATTTATCTGTTTGTTATCGTTTGTTTGACGGTAAAAAAGATGAAGGCCGATAATGTAATATAATAGCGGTCTTACTAATAAAAACTCTATATACAGATGTTTAACTGTCTTATACTTATACAATGAGTAGCTCGTTTATAAGTCGTGTATAACAGTATAACTGTTACACAGCTACGTCATAGTTTCTTCATTACTTCGTTACGAAAGGTAATAGAATGTCTAAGGTTCTCTACTGGATCCGGTAGAGCGCTCTAGTGTGGCGTATTAAATATCGATAGTGCAACTGGCTCTAATCGATTACCACACTACATTTTGGTCAAAGAGTACAAGCTACAGCAATATTATTCTAATAATTCTATGATCTTTGGTTTGTTCTTCTGTGGTTACAAGGTAAACATCATCATAAAATGACAGTCGATACGAACAGCTGTTAAAGGGGCGGCCATTTTTTCCCTATATACAACGCTTAAACAAGGAGTTTCGTGTATATAACTACTGCAAAGCAATTCCCATTGTACAGTTACAGCCTGTTTATACGTCCATCGCTTATTCACGGTTTATTAGTAACGTTTTCTGTCTCAACTCTGCATAAGTCTAGTATAAAAACTATACACGGTTTATTAGTAAGACCGTAGTAATTTAAGGCCCTATTCATAGACATTCTTAGCGCGGGCTTCCGGTGGATGATCAGAGAACTAACGTTTTTCGTATTCATAAACCAGTGTTAGCGATATGATATGATATGAATCCTGTACAAGTAACCAGTCGATGCCGGGGCAAGTTTAGCACGCTCGTAGCGCGGGGTAGCGAAATGTCTATGAATAGCACCCTTTTAGTATAAGAGAGTTAAATTAGATTTTATGCGCGAGTAGAAAGTTTAGCGTCCGAGACGAAGCAAAGGGTGATAATTTCCACGAGCGCATAAAATCTATTTACTCTCGTGTGCTATACAATTATTTTATCCATTACTGTTATCTAAATTTCATTATTGGTACCTAAATTAAATTTTAAATTGTAGGCCTTTTCTTTGTAATATGTTGTTTATAAAGAAGTTATAAATGAATGAATGTATGGATTTTATGATTGCTAATGTGTTGGTTGTTATGGAAAAAGTTATAATTCACAGGAGTGAATTAACAACTTTTAATTCAATGCTGTGAATAAAGCCAATGTTTAGGTTGCTGAGGATGATGAAATAAATACCAGTTTAGATACCAGTCGTGGATAAAATAATATACTTACTTCTTAAGGGGTTAGATACAGCTTACAGCAGTAAAATGTTTGGAAATATTCAACATGTTTTTCCTCCATTACTGTATCTTGTACCATAAATGAAAATTGGTATGTGTAAAACACTGTCCTTCTGCTATATGAAAAAAAAATATTTTTACGATTTAAAAAAATTATATATACAGACGTGGACAAATTATTAGCAAAACTGACGATTTTGTAGTATAATTTTACAAAATTTGACTTTGAAATTTTGACTGCAGTTGACATTTTTACATTCATTCTGAGTGCTATAATCGTAAAAATGTCAACTGCAGTCAAAATTGAAAAGCCAAATTTTGCAAAATTATACCATAAAAATCGTCAGTTTTGCTAACAATTTGTCCAATTCTATATATATATATATATATATATATATATATATATATATATATATATATATTTTTCCAAAATTCAAAATGGTCGCAGTTTACTGTGTAGTGATGAAGCGTTTCCCTCATAACGCATAAACTTGTTAACTTTTTCATGTTCTCTCTCTTTTATTTTATTGCTGAAAATCATGTTTACAATATCATGCTCTTTGAACTACATTCCTCAAAAAATATAGGTATATTTTTTTTTATTTTGTGTTAGAAAAAAATACTGATATTTGACCATTTTTTAAAATTATTTAATTTTTTATCAGACAATCTATCAAAGGTAGAACAGTGATATTGCATCATATTGTAGATATGATATGCATAAATACACACAAAATATTTCGTCACAGAATCTTGGATAGTTTTTTAGATATGTGGGAAATGCTTTATCACTGCACAGTGAACTGAATTTTGAAAAAAAAAATAGTTTTTAATCGTAAAAATATTATTTTTTTAATATAACAGAAGGACAGTGTTTTACACATACTTATTTTCATTATTGTACAAGTTACAGTAATGGAGGAAAAAAATGTTGAATATTTCCAAAATTTTACTGCTGTAAGCTGTACCTAACCCCTTAATATGGCGTATAGTTGTTAACATACTGGACAAATGACGTTTGTCTATGATGTAAAATATGTATGTATAATGTTTTTAGAAATGTACCAGCATATGGCTCCAGTGCGGACGCCTAGAAAGAATAGGCAAATGCATGAACTTCCGGGCCCTAAAGACCACGTCTTCTTTTCCTTGTCCTCTCACGTGTTGTAAATCTGCGATACGAATCTACACATTCACTTTCTTTTTGAAGGAAGTCATGCTTTAACATCTGTAGTCTCTTGTTAAAAAATTCACAGTTTTCAGTCATGCTTGAATTTGCGAACCTCAGTGCCAGAGGGCGAATATGGTAACCCTTCGTCCATCAAGCACCTCGTATAAATAATGTGCATATATTATGATAATGATTGTTGTCTTTTTCAGATCACTATTCTAAATTAATTAAAGAAAAGAAGAAGATATAGTCTTTGGAATTCATTTCCTGGTCATCCATAGTCTAAGAAAGTGATTTACCGCGGAATTTGTTGGATGGAAGGAGAAAATTCCGTTACATTAGCAGAGGATTAAATCAGTGAGTATGGAGCTAGTAGCAAAAGAAATTGCCGATTTTTTCCTTGCGAGGAAAGTAAATCACGACAAATGCATATTAATGCTTCCTTATCGAAATTCGATCTACTGACTTCTTGCGTACGATAGTCACGCTGACTCTGCACACTCTTGGGCAGAGACTGTAGGAAAGGAGATGCTATCTTGAAGCCTCTCTTATGAATCTAAATGGTTCTTTTATTCTTATTTTCATGTAGGAATGCTGTTAAACACTGTGCATGATGTATGTTTCTATCCGACCATAATTCAAGACTTGTAATCTTCAATATTGTCGTGTCACAGTATTGGTTGGCTGGAATGCGCACAGAGGTCTACTATATGGGTTGGTTTCGTCTAACCTTTCGTAAGGTCGTTCGGCCATGCAGTAACTATCTGAGGCCATCTAGTCGTGAAGATCACCTCGGCTCGGAAATTCCCTCTCAAACTATTTGGTAATGATAGCATACGGCAACGACACTTCTTGGAAGGAAGCAGTTCTTCGGAATGCCACGAAATCTTCGTAGGCGCCTCCCCTTCAATGTTTCGTTTCGCTTGCAGCATCCCAGAGATTTCCATCTCTCGCTGGTCCAGCCAGCATCTTTCTTGCCCCTCAGCGGTCGTGAGCAAACAATGACTCGCGAACTGCTTGTTGTATTGAATATTAATGCCGAGCTAAGCTGTTGGATCGTGTTGGCTCAGTCGACTGAGTGCAGACTGGATATCAAAGATTTAAACCCGGCAGAGGAATGGAATTCCCGAATTCGTAATCAATACCTACATTCTATAAAATCCAATATAGATCTAAGTAATGCAGTCATTTTCAACTTACGGTTGTGAGTAATATTTAACTGCGACAAAATGTAAGTGAGAAATTGCATCGATTTCAGCTTATCAGTGGCACATTCGCAAGAAAATACTAGAGGAAAACAAGAAGGCAACAGTGTTCAAAACTTCATATTGTAATAGACTTACCCAAAATTTTCTGCTGTTAATATTTCTTAACTTTGGGTTCATATATATTAATACAGTTATTAATATTATACTTTGCATACTTCCACTCCGTAATGAGTTTCGGAATAATATTCTGGGGAAATTCCACAGATAGTAACAGTATATTCCTATTACAAAAAAGAGTAATTAGAATAATAGTAGGTGCTAAATCTAGAGAATCGTGTAGGAATATTTTCAAAAAACTACAAATAAGGCCCATAACTTATCAGTATATTTTTTCATTGATAATCTTCCTCGTATGTAATCGTGAAACCTTTGTAACTAAATCAACAGTTCATAGCATAAATACACGTCAAAAAATGACTTTCATACTCCATCGGCAAGTCTATCGTGCTATCAAAAAGGAGTGCGCTATATAGCAGTAAACATTTTTAATAGCCTCCCTATCGATATAAAAATGAAACTCAAAACATAAGATTATTTAGGGCCAAATTAAAGAAGTACCTAATTTCTCACGCCTTCTCATCTGTAGGTGAATTCATGACATTCAATAACGCTTCATGAAGTTGATACTAAAACTTTGTGTTGTACTAGTAGACTATATTGTAAACCTCGTCTGTATATATTTCATCTAGATTGTGATTATAAATTAAGACTTTATAATAGTATTAAGTTTTTTGACTTGTTCCATATTCTAGCTGTGAAGCAATGTATGAATACCATGGAATGTTAATAAATACAATACAATACAGTACAGATATATGCTGACGTAGCGGGTGTAAAAAATTAACATAGAGCAGTGCCAAACATTAACAAAACCACAATAAAATTATAGATAATCACTAGGCTATATCTACTTTCAGGACAGATAAGTTTGGTTTTGTGATATTTAGGTAGATTGGCTTAGATATGACAAACCACAATAGATTAGCCTATATCGTGTGATTAAGAAGTAAAATGTAAATATTATATGGGTGTAATATCGATAAATAGGCCTACTATATGTTTGATTTTTATTTTTATCCCCCTTATTACAGAAACTGATGAGGAATTATCAATCCTTTTGCAGTTTTTAAATAAAATTAAAGACTTTCTTGCAAATTAAATGAAAAGATTATAACACGTATCGTTAATTTCTGCCATGAGGAAATCTGGCAACTCTCCTGGAGTGACTAAGGGACGGAATTCTGCCTTTCAGGTCTGAGTTCATATGTGAATTCGTAGGTGACCCGGCGATGCACTGTTGTCAAACTACGTCTAATTAACCATTTACTTAATAAACAAACCCCTTATTAGGTTTTTTATTTATTTTAATCTATTCTTTTGACCCGTTCAATTTTTACAGTTACTTCGCTTCTATTCCGTATAGATACACTTATTATAAAATTATAATATTTAGAAAGAGAAAGAAAGGATGAGTGAAAGGGAGTTGTGATAGATATGACAGAATAACAAACACGTAGGCCTACATTATATTCTCTGCACTGTCTTTTTGATTAGATTAGATTAGATTAGATTAGATTAGATTAGATTAGATTAGATTAGATTAGATTAGATTAGATTAGATTAGATTAGATGAAGTTGAATTGGGTGATTCTAATTTATTTTAGTACTGTATCACCACGACCACGCCATTATGATAATGATAATAGGCAACAGCCCTTTCTTCTTCATTTGAGAATTACTGAATTACTGAAACTCCATGATAATGTGCCCAGCATGGCGCAAGATCTCCACTTAAAGCAACACAGGATAGACGCAGGACAAGGGACACATACTTGCTCTCTCTGGAAGAGAGAAATAAATCACTTGCTGTCGGAAATGAAAGCTGAATTCATTGGATTTATTGTCGAAATACTTCCATTTGAGTCACAGCTGTTGCTTATATTTGCGTGTAATTCGTAATTAACCAGATCAAGGAATGATTAAGAGAAGTACATAGCGAATGAGTGGTCTAGACCAGTTGTATGTTTGTACTCCCAAACTGCTAATACTAAAAATATATTATTATTATTATTATTATTATTATTATTATTATTATTATTATTATTATACAATAGTTACTTATACATTAATAATAGTAATGATTTACGTAAGATGTTATTCAAGAAAGTAAAAACAAGAATTGATACGTTATTGCAAATAATGTAATGCAATAATTATCAACAAGTATAATAAAATGTCGGCATTTTTACATACGTAATCAGTGGGGTACGTACCCTTCAGATAGCCCGGCGTACCCCCGGGGGTACGCGTACCATGAGATTGAATACCACTGGTCTAGACATTCGGCCCGTCACGCAGTCGGTTCACGTTCCAGTCCCGGTCGAGCCTGGGGAATTTATAATGAAAAATCCATAGTAACATTTATAGCGGACAAGATTGCTCTAGGGATGAGAAGGGTTGCCTACTTGAAACCTAGATATTCAGCGAACCTCAGTGTAATCAGCTGGTATGGATTGGGGCTGCTTCTGTATAAGGGGTTAGTGTTAAAAATTCTCTGAGATGGACATTGGGCAGGTTCGTCCTGCCTCTTCAGGATAACAGGATGAAACTCCTGTCTGACAGAATCAGCATTCGGACTTCTAATTCGTTTTACTTTTAATTTAATCTGATGTTCTACGTTGTAGATCACAATCAATTCACATATCTCAAAATCATTGCTCCGATTTTAATATGGTTTATTTCGGAAAGTGTAAGCTGTAGCATCGCATTTGGTCCCAATAGACAGCTAACAATGGCTACCTTATTTGCACATGCGCTAGCTATTGTTGAAAAATGTTAGTGTTAGAAAATGGAGATGTCGAAGCCTCACAGAGCTTTTTTTTTTTTACTTGCACCATTATATGCGTGAGTATACCTTAACGACCATCTCTTTCAACGTTGGATTGATCACTGCACTGCGGAAGACCAAAATTGATGAGGCGGGCCTCCGTGCTCACCTGACTTAATCCATCTGTGAATTTTTTCCTATGGGGTACGTAAAGGTCAGTTTTTGCGTTCCACCCTTATCCCATAACCTGCAGGAGCTATGGTGTCGCATGACAGCTGTGGTGCACCCTGCGCGAAATGTGGGAGGAATGGAATATCGCCTAGATGTATGCCATATGACTTCTCTTCAACCCCTTTCTTCCCCGTAACGCCGCGCAGTGTTGATATCGTGATGGATGAATATTAAGCATCCCCGTTTAGAGTTTGGTTTCACTCCCGGTGTCCAGCCCTGGTCTAAATTGTAGATTCGCCATCGTGCTGATGCTGACCCCATTTGAGATTTTTGCCATCTTTCCGTCTATTTTGTAAGATAGAAATAAATATGCAATTGCCAACTCCTGACAGCTGTAAAATGTCAAAGATTGCAAAAAAGGAGGAAAGTATTAATGCTTTTAATGCGGAGTGAAATAGTAACGAACAACTCTCACGTGGAATGGGGACTAGCTGACTAGATTCTGAAGGCCGTTCACATATTAAAACCGTTAATGATAACGCCACCTGCACTTTTCTGTAAGAAGATATTATATGCTATGTAATTTTCTTTTGTACTCGTACTAGTTACTGTACGTACTTCTCTTTTTAAGACTATTGCTGCTTCTTTGTTTTAATATCACTCCACAATGTCTTGTTATCTTTAATATTCCTCATGACAGGACTACAAAAGTGATGCAGAATACAGTTTTTTTACGCAGTCGCATTCTTTCTCATGTCAGCGCACATCGATAATGACTTTATATATTCACTAAAGTACTTATATAGATGACGATGACTATGAAAATGACGTCATTACACACACAGAAAAATTCAACTTTATTAATGTACGATATGTAGATATCTAAAAAAATAAGGCTACAAAGGATACTATTCTAAAGTTTTACTTGAATTTTGTATGGATGTATGTGTAAGTTCTTATGAAGAAATCTTTGTATACTGGTGTTTGACAAGCCAAATGAAATTGCATGACGACGGACAGAACGTTTAGGACTACGGATCATAGCAATTCTTACGTAGTTTTCCGGGATACGTACAAGTCTTTGCTTTCCTGGACTTTTTCTTTAACGCAGAACCAGTTACTTCAAAGTTCTGAATCCAAATTTGTATTGCATGGGCTAATGGTATCGGATCATTGCGATGGATATTGTAATGACGTCGAAATAGCCGTTGTGCAGCAATGAAACTATCACTATTTTTGTAATATGCCTCAATAGCAAAAGCACGTTGTTCACCCGTCCTACGATCCATTATAAACAAACGTTATCGAATGACGAATAGATTGTTGCATGTAACAATTAAAATGCCCGACAATAGCCGAAAACACACGAATCTGAAAGTCGCCCGTTTCATTGGCTCGCCTTGTATATTATATATAATTCCTCTCTCTTTTAAATCTCTCTCTTTTTCTCTCTTTCTCACACACATACAAACACACACACAATATATAGGCCTATGGACGTTTATTTACAGAAACTCTAACCGAAATGGCTGTAGTCCGGTTCAAATATGCTAGTGTTTCACATTACAATGTAAATTGTAGGCCTGGGAATACTATGGCGATGATTATTATCGGTAGTATTGTTTTCCCTTTTCAATAGCCTATTATATAATGTTGTTTCGTCTCTTAAAGGGCAAGGTTGTTTTATTCACTTGGTCTCTTAGTACAAGAATTAGCTACGTCAGTTGAATTTATCCTTTAACCTCAGTGTCTAAGTTCACAGTTTTAGTGTGAATGGAGCTCAATAGTGACGTGTATTCAACATTCTTAATGGCAAGAATTTATAATTAATGAATGCTTGGTTAGAGTGTGTAAGCCAGGTAATACATAATTATGACAGATAATCCTCTGCTATACTGTTAGCGTTATTTCGCCATACACAAGATCGAGCAGTAAATTGATTATATTGCAACATTTGTTTTGAAACATTTATTCTTTAGGAGGTAGTAAGGAACTTGTTTGTGTTTGTAAGCTTACTGACGTTCACCTTGACAAGACGACAGTTCACGCTACATTAACATTTAAAATATGGAAATTACTTCCGTTTACATATCAACCCACTGAACTTCGCACAAAACAAATACAGATCTCTGGAGTGCTCCGTATTCGAGGAGCTATGCTCTTTATTCTTTTCTTCCACCACAAAGAATTAGGCCTATGGCTTGTTCGTTCTCAAGGGGGATTGTCTTTCCACCTTGCCGTAGATTACCATTATCCTGTATTTTTCGAGTTAATAATTCGGCACTATTTACGAAGGCCTCTTTTACTTTATTCTTAAATTATGTTCATATGAGTCGCTTTATGTTTAGAGTGACTTCATTTAGATTTAGAATCGTAAGGTAAGTCTAGTGATTTCTACTGTTACGTTGTTTGTGAAACGTTCGCCGAGAATCAAATTCAGTTTCATTGGGGATACATGTAATACCAGAGCGCGCATGAGCTATGTATGCGTGGCCACCTAAGTTCCGGTATTATCGATTCATAACCTCACTCTTATTTCTAGTCATACAACATTGATTAACAATAGTATGCACATAACTGTGTTTTTATTTCATACTGAATACCAATATTTTCGCAGGAGTTGTTTAAAGTGGTGTCCGACCGCATTTACACATGCCCGAAATCTTTCGTCATAAGTTTCCATTCACACGCAAAAGTTCTTCCGTAATTATTTTAATTTCTGTTTTTACATTGCCTTCAACTTCATCTGTAATAGAGACTCTATAGAACTTCCCGCAATTATTAGTCGCACACGGTAAGGTTAGAAGAACGTGCAGGTCATAAAACACTTGAAATGATCCTGTGACCAATACCCTCCCTTATTAATTTCAAAGAACCCGGGCAGTGTTTACTATAGCAAAATTCTGTTCAAAATATGCATTTTGCTTGTCATTATCTGTAACCAATTAAAAAGATGGTGCATCTATTTTTGTGCGGTACATCTTTCTGAATTTAATGTATGTTAAAAAATATGGGCTGTATTATTCTACTTGCAGTTATAACACACCATACACAACTTTTTTCCTTATGTAATGGAACTTAGTGTTTTAATCGAATAATGTCAGTACTGTAATATCTATATGTAGCACGTATGGGCGAATCCATAAATGCATATAGAGTGTTAGTTGGAAGGCCGGAGGGAAAAAGACCTTTAGGGAGGCCGAGACGTAGATGGGAAGATAATATTAAAATGGATTTGAGGGAGGTGGGATATAATGATAGAGAATGAATTAATCTTGCTCAGGATAGGGACCAATGGCGGGCGTATGTGAGGGCGGCAATGAACCTCCGGGTTCCTCAAAAGCCAGTAAGTAAGTACTGTAATATCTATTGTTCTGTGAAGCAATTTGACAACGTAAATAAAACCATGTCCCGCGCCGTGGCGTCGTGGTCTAAGACATCCTGCCTAGGACTCGCGTTACGGAATGCGCGCTGGTTCGAATTCTCATGGGGGAAGAAATTTTCTCATGAAATTTCGGCCAGTGATGGGACCGGTGCCTACCCAGCATCGTGATGCACTTGGGGATCTACGATAGGTAACGAAATGCGGTTGCGAATGCCAGCTATAACGGCTGGGGGGATCATCGTGCTAACCACACGATACCGCCATTCTGGTTGGATGACCGTCCACCTCTGCTTCGGCATGTGGGCGTGAGGCCAGTAGCCGGCTGGTCGTTCTAGGTCCTTTACGGGCTGTAGCGCCACGGATTATTATTATTATTATTATTATTATTATTATTATTATTATTATTAAATAAGATCATGTCTCATCAGGAAATTATTAAATATAGGTCAGTAATATCATCAGCAATATTCTGTAGAACCAGATTACAGAAAATGCGGGTGTAATTCATGAACTATAGTCACTCTATGAAATAAAAATATAATTATATGCATGCTATTATTAACCGAAGTTATAGGCCTATGACTACAAACACGCTGGAGGTTATGACGCAATCTAGAACGGCCACCCGTGTATGGCTGGTGCTCGAGTATCCCGCTTGGAGCCGAATGGGGCGATCAGTAGTTTCGGTTTTCTACACATTGTTTATTTTGAAAAAAAAAGTGGTGCTATTATGATGAGGGAAACGAATTCCGAAAGAACTGCCTCAACACCACTTTTGTTACCGTAAGTCCACGTGGTCTCACCAAGATTAAAACACAAGTCAGCCGATGCTATAGCTGTTACGTGAACGGTAGCCTAACATTCTTTCATGAAGATGTGTTCCGGTGTAGTTTAGCATTACTGTATTTTCCATGACAATCTGAAGTACCTCTTTCTTGCTGCTGGAGTGTTTTAAAGCCATCATGTGGGCATTTAAATGTCGTGAGTTCAATGTCAACGTTATTTACATGTCCAACTTCCGAACTAGGCTAGGCTTGGCTTTTCAAGGGCTGAACCCGAGACGGGTTCTTACACTTAGGCACGCTTTGGACCATTGTGCGCCCTATAGGCCTATATGCGCTGGTTGTCCAAGTCCGACAGGTGGCCTAGGTGGCATTCCTGACATTCAGCTCATCATCATAATTACATTGCTAGAAAGTAGCTGAGAGCGGGAAATGAATCGAATTCTCTGTTGATAACTCTGCGAGACAAAAGTTTAATTTCTTTACAGTTCCTTCGATTTTATTCTCAATGGTGGACACAGTTGAAGTTGGACCCTGAAGATTAGAATTTAAAAAAGAAAATATAGGATAGGTAAGCAAGCCAAGAGAAATCTCTGAGACGAACTGATTCCTTTTGAACTCTGTGTCTCTGAAGTCGTGAATAAAGAAAAAATGTCCCAGCAAACTGATAGAAATTAGAGAACGTTAGAAAATTAAGGTTAGCTAAAATACCTTTTGAAAACACACCCTAGTTCCATGGACCCGTTTCAAGTCATTCGCGTACCCCAGGTTGGAAATCGCTAGGATATTTCGAACTAAACTCAAAATATAGGCTTAGAGTAAGGTTAGTTAGGATGAAGAACCTACAGTATGTGAACAGTTTCTTGCCAACGGCTTAGACGGAAGTGAAACTTGAAGCTTTAAGATTTTATTCAGAATCACGCTCTTGCACTAATCCTTACAACAGTGATTTAAAGAATGAAAATGTGTTTACAGTTTTCTATCTTCGCAAAGTGGAGTTGTGTTTTGGACGTGAATGTAGTCGAAGTGTGGGCGTCATCCATTGCATTCCTCTCCGTGGACACCGGCACAGCGGAGGCAGAACAGACAACCACTGGCGAGAGCAAAGGAACAGAGCCTTGTGACCACGTACACTGCCCAATCGCACTTCCCATTCATTTTCCAAATTCTTGCGCAAACTAAGAATTGAAGACCTCCCCGGAAAAAAGATGTAACATCAGATTCTTGAAATATGTGATGTAGGTGGAAAAAGTAACTTTTAAGCATTTATTTATAACAAATTATTGCGTTCAATAGCTGAAGTTTTGTTTAGTCAAATGGTTGCGACAGCAAATGTGGGCCTAATGAATTATTACCTTGAAATTATTTTCATTTCTCCTGAAACATGAATTTCAGTTTTGTTGGTTACATCCTTACCCGGTGAGGTCTTCAATTGCAGTTTGGGGCCACCAGCGTGGCTCAGTCGGTTAAGGCGCTTGCCTGCCGGTCTGAAGTTGCGCTCGGGCGCGGGTTCGATCCCCGCTTGGGCTGATTACCTGGTTGAGTTTTTTCCGAGGTTTTCCCCAACCATAAGGTGAATGCCAGGTAATCTATGGCGAATCCTCGGCCTCATCTCGCCAAATACCATCTCGCTATCACCAATCTCATCGACGCTAAATAACATAGTAGTTGATACAGCGTCGTTAAATAACAAACTAAAAAAGAATTCAGTTTGGTGTTACAGGATTTGGTGTGATCTGTTTTGTCTTAATAACGAAGCACTCATATATAGGTCTACAACATTTTGCAAGAGGGTTTACTTGCTATTGTCAACAAAGAACTGGAATTGCATTTGCTTCCCAATGGGCAATGGGACTGGGAAGGTATCTATTATCATATGCATGTTCTGTGCATTGGTTGCCTCCACCCTTCTTCAAGAAAGTCCTTTCATTAGGTTTGGGAAAATGAGCCCCGGAAACTTTTTCAGTAAATTTTCCTTTAATAGCGTATTATGTATAGTAATAGTTGAAGTGTAATTAGTTTCTCAATATTGCTGGATTTTCTCTAATGTATTTCTACTTTCTTAGAACTTAACGTGTCTTGAATTTTATATCTCAAGTATAAAATTTGTGTAATAAATATTTAATGTGTCAATGCTACTTACAGACATTCATAGTCGTTCAGCGGATGACTACTTCCTTCTTCCTTGTTAAAGTTAGTTTTTACAGTAAAAGGAAAGTGTGCCATTGTCACTTCGTGTACGCTATCTACAAAAAAAAAAAAAAGTTAACACGTCCATTGTGCTAGACATCACACTGTACAGACATAGCTGATATCATACGAAGTAGTCACATACACTTGAATTATTTTTTATTTAGTATTTATTTTTTTGTAATTCGACGAGGATCGATTCTTAATTAAGAAGTATTTAATTCCTTAAGTGCAAGAATTCAATTCCCAATAGAGCATATGAAACTTGTGATTAAAAAAAAATGATGTAGGACGTTTGTTCTCTTAATTTACTTCAGTTCATTTATGTAGAAAACGATTTTCGCATTAAATATTACAAGGAGATGTCGGAAATGGAAAACGCGACATATCAGCGGAGCCCATACCAAGTTGTTGAGTCTTGAGTATCACACACAAATTACAGACACATTCAGCCAAGTTCCCCCTACCAAAAACAATTAGAATGGTAGAATCATTAGGTCATTTTGCTTGTTCATCAATTGTCATCTGTAAGTTAGTCAACAGCGCCATTTTAAAGAGGCCGTGTAGAAAAGAGTAAGATCATTGAAGGTAAGGTAGAAGACAAAAGATATCATTGAAGATAAATTACAAGAGAACAAAATCATTTAAGGTAAATTACAAGAGAATAAATATCATTGAAGATAAATTACAAGAGAACAATATTATTGGAAGTAAATTACGAGAGAACATTATCATTGAAGGTAAGTTACGAAAGAACAATATTATTGTCTTCCGCTGTGGCGTAACGTTAGAATGTCCGGCCGTGAAACGAGCAGGCCCGGGTTCAAATCATAATTGGGACAAGTTATCTGGTTAAGGTTTTTTCCGTGACTTTCCCACAACACATTAAAAGCAAATGCTCCTGGACTCATTCGCTGGCATTACCACCATTTTACTCAGACGCTAGATAACCGTCGCAATTGATAAAACATTGTAAAGTTACTCAACTTAAAAAACGATGTTATTGAAGGTAAATTGCAAGAGAACAGTATCATTGAAGATGTTACAAGAGAGAAGTCTCATTAAAAAATGAACAATAACATTGCAGATGAATTATTACAAGTTAACAATATTATTGAACAACATCATTGCAGGCAAAGTACAAGAGAGAAAATAAATTACAAGAGAACAGTATCCTTGAAGGTAAATTACAAGGGAACAATATTATTGAAGGCTAATTACAAAAGGGCAGTATTATTGAAGGTAAATTACAAGAGAGGTAATTTTACAATAACATTGCAGATGAATTATTACAAGTCAACAATATTATTGAACAATATCATTGAAGGTAAAGTACAAGAGAACAATATCATTGAAAATAAATTACAAGAGAACAGTATCTTTGAAAGTAAATTACAAGGGAACAATATTATTGAAGACTAATTACAAAAGGGCAGTATTATTGAAGGTAAATTACAAGAAAGGTAATTTTACAATAACATTGCAGATGAATTATTACAAGTCAACAATATTACTGAACAATATCATTGAAGGTAAAGTACAAGAGAACAATATCCTTGAAAATAAATTACAAGAGAACAGTATCTTTGAAGGTAAATTACAAGGGAACAATATTATTGAAGGCTAATTACAAAAGGACAGTATTATTGAAGGTAAATTACAAGAGAGGTAATTTTACAATAACATTGCAGATGAATTATTACAAGTCAACAATATTATTGAATAATATCATTGAAGGTAAAGTACAAGAGAACAATATCATTGAAAATAAATTACAAGAGAACAGTATCTTTGAAGGTAAATTACAAGGGAACAATATTATTCAAGGCTAATTACAAAAGGGCAGTATTATTGAAGGTAAATTACAAGAAAGGTAATTTTAAAATAACATTGCAGATGAATTATTACAAGTCAATATTATTGAACAATATCATTAAAGGTAAAGTACAAGAGAACAATATCATTGAAAATAAATTACAAGAGAACAGTATCTTTGAAGGTAAATTACAAGGGAACAATATTATTGAAGGCTAATTACAAAAAGGGCAGTATTATTGAAGGTAAATTACAAGAAAGGTAATTTTAAAATAACATTGCAGATGAATTATTACAAGTCAATATTATTGAACCATATCATTAAAGGTAAAGTACAAGAGAACAATATCATTGAAAATAAATTACAAGAGAACAGTATCTTTGAAGGTAAATTACAAAGGAACAGTATTGTTGAAAGCTAACTACAATAGGGCAGTATTGTTGAAGGTGGTTTCAGTTTTTGTAAATATGATAGAAAGATGAAAATTTCGGAAGACGTATGTTCTAAATCTTTATATTAATTGATGTGTATATAAATATTTCATTGTGACAGTGTTATGTCACTGGTGATATAATTTCGTCGTCATCAGCAGCACCGTGTCCACGAAAATAAAGCGTTCCGGTTCGTGAAAACGTCCACTTCGAGCCCTGGTTAGAGATAATGAAAGCACAAGCTTTGGATTCTGCGTGACTGAAAGAATCCACTAAGTATTGCACAACATAACATAACATTATTTTTATTGAGCTTGCAACTGAAGTAAAATGTATACGAGTTCGGACGTGCTCCAGGTTTATAGTGCTTCCTAATGATTGAAGCAGCATTGAAGTGCTAAGCTATTACCGACTAACAGCTGTGTAATGTCACGGTTTCGCTTTACCTGATACAGGCATCTATTACTTTGTCATTTCTCTTCGCGACACCTCAGCACGTAACATTACTTTCGTATTACGCAGTCGGGCGAGGCATTGTCTATTCAGTGCGTGTAAGTGCACTGTAGTGGGTATGGAATGTTTGCTGTGACGAAACCTGTCATGTCTTATCTGCGGGTGTGGTCCTTCTGCCCGTTTCGCTGCAGCACTTCGCATCTCATCTCGTGCCAAGATGCTAAGTGTCTGGAGTCTGCTAAATCCAGGTTTCAATTGATGATGCGGACTGGAAGTAATAGAACTGTGTAGATTTTAACAGGTTATCCCTTGGATACTGTAAAACAAACAATTTTAACACCATATTAGTCCCAAATAAACACTTTTCTCAGAAAAAAAAATAATTTTTTCCTCAATGTTAACACCGTTTTACTCGATTCTGATTTTTACTCTTATCATTAGGGAAACTGGTAAGAAATTATTCATCCCTTTACCTTTTTTTTCAATAAATAGACCATTTTCTTGCAAATTAAATAAAAAAAATTGACACGTCATATCGTTATTTCCTGGCATTAGGAAGTCTGCTAATCCTACTGGTGTGACTAAGAGACGGAACTTGCTGTTCAGACCGAATGCGTGTGTGCTTTCTTACGTGAGTCAGCGACGCTCTATTACCAAACTATGCACACTTTTGTAATTAACCATGCACTTAATTATAAAACGTATAGTAGTTTTTTTAATTAATGTATTCTATTACCCCTTTCAATCTTTACAGTTATATCACTTCCACCCTGTATTATGTAGAAAATGACACCATGTAAATCACAGACATGTTTCATTATTAGGGTACGGATTTTTAGGTCCCAATACATTTACTCATAAATATCTTTCCATTTTTTTAAGTTCATAGATTTAACTAATATCAGTATCAATAATTAATTATGGCGTAGTCTTAATACTTACAGAGTATGGTACACTATGAAAATGGTGACAAATAATTTAATTAATTATCAATCACTGGATTAATAAAGTTTTGTAGCATGTTGTTGGGAAGAATGATATGCACTGTAACTTACCACATAAGTCAGCTGAGCAGGGCAAGCAGCAGAAGAATGTCCCTTAGGCCTGTCACACATACACACGTCAAATATTTTTATGTGCAGTGTATGTAATTTTATGTATAAAAATGTATGAATCTCCCAATTTTAACAGTATTTCTAACACTAATTAATATATTCAAAGATAAACCACACATGTTGGGCCAATTATACAGTGTTCATAGATTTGATATGAAATGTAAAAAATTGTATATTACAGTTATATGAACACTAATAAATATAATATAATTATTAAAAAATAAGTAAAAGTCAGACATGTTTCGGAGATGCTTCTCCATCCTCAGTGACTTTACCACGACGGCTGGTTCAGGTGATCGAACCGCGTTGTTGCTTGGCTCCTTTAAGGATGGAGAAGCATCTCCGAAACATGTCTGATTTTTACTAATTTTTTAATAATTATATTACATTTATTATCTTGGAGCAACAGTAACAAATGTAAATGACACTCGGGAGGAAATTAAACGCAGAATAAATGTGGGAAATGCCTGTTATTATTCGGTTGAGAAGCTTTTGTCATCTAGTCTGCTGTCAAAAAATCTGAAAGTTAGAATTTATAAAACAGTTATATTACCGGTTGTTCTGTATGGCTGTGAAATTTGTACTCTCACTTTGAGAGAGGAACAGAGATTGAGGGTTTTTGAGAATAAGGTTCTTAGGAAAATATTTGGGGCTAAGAGGGATGAAGTTACAGGAGAATGGAGGAAGTTACACAACGCAGAGCTGCACGCATTGTATCCTTCACCTGACATAATTAGGAACATAAAATCCAGACGTTTGAGATGGACAGGACATGTAGCACGTATGGGCCAATCCAGAAATGCATATAGAGTGTCAGTTGGGAGGCCAGAGGGGAAAAGGCCTTTGGGAAGGCCGAGACGTAGATGGGAAGATAATATTAAAATGGATTTGAGGGAGGTGGGATATGATGGTAGGGACTGGATTAATCTTGCTCAGGATAGGAACAATGGCGGGCTTATGTGAGGGCGGCAATGAACCTCTGGGTTCCTTAAAAGCCAGTAAGTAAGTAAGTGTATTATATTTATTGGTGTTCATATAACTGCAATGTTGTTTTACGTTTCATAACTAATTAATATTTTGAATTTAAAAACGTGACACCTTAACACAGCAATAATTATAATTTATTGAAAAATTAAGTTTGGTGCTTAATATATTTTATTTGTTATTACACCTAAATATTTTTAAGGCCTTAGCGAGGGTAGTGAACCTTTTGTTGCTGTCTTCTGTTCATTAGCTTCCTAAGATCCGGAGGGAATTTTTCACCGTTCCATTACTCTTTCATTCCTAATTCTGGGTTGAATTGAAGTGATAGCCAAACGAAGAAGTCATAAAGTTGCAGCAGGTGGTTCCTCTGTTTCGTTTTAAGCCGATCATGGCGGAAAATGCAGTTTCACAAAGCTATATGATGGAAAAATTGTCTGAAAAATTTCCGATCATTAAAAAATAAGTGGCTTGGTCAGTGATATTTGCTACGTACATGTTATTTAGCTAGATTTTAGAATTTAGAGTTTGGAGACGAATTGGATTTGCGCTTTTCGGCACAATTACGAAAAGAATATTTTCACTATAAAATATTTATTCGTGAAAAATGCTTAGAAAAGTAAAACGACAAATTGCTGGATAATATCTCGCTGCCCGGTATAATTGATGCCAGGGTCCGACGGAGGTTGAGAAACAAGACGTGCGTGGAGTTGCCTTCATGCATAACTGGACACCGCCGGCCGGTATGGGCGAGAATATGCCTAGCTTGGGGGTTAGTGTGATATGGCAGTGTACGCAGATTCAACTCACCACAATTCAGAAAAAAAGAAAAGAAAATCTTGTTATGTTCATATAGATCTACGTATTTGTTTAACAATGAAAGCATTGTAAATATAAAAATTGGAGGTTTATCCTTCGAAAGGGTGGAAAAATTCAAATATCTTGAAGCAACAGTAACAAATATAAATGACACTCGGGAGGAAATTAAACGCAGAATAAATATGGGAAATGCGTGTTATTATTCGGTTGAGAAGCTTTTATCATCTAGTCTGCTGTCAAAAAATCTGAAAGTTAGAATTTATAAAACAGTTATATTACCGGTTGTTCTGTATGGTTGTGAAACTTGGACTCTCACTCTGAGAGAGGAACATAGGTTAAGGGTGTTTGAGAATAAGGTGGTTAGGAAAATATTTGGGGCTAAGAGGAATGAAGTTACAGGAGAATGGAGAAAGTTACACAACGCAGAACTGCACGCATTGTATTCTTTACCTGACATAATTGGGAACATTAAATCCAAACGTTTGCGATGGGCAGGGCATGTAGCACGTATGGGCGAATCCAGAAATGCATATAGAGTGTTAGTTGGGAGACCGGAGGGAAAAAGACCTTTGGGGAGGCCGAGACGTAGATGGGAGGATAATATTAAAATGGATTTGAGGGAGGTGGGATATGATGGTAGGGACTGGATTAATCTTGCACAGGATAGGGACCGATGGCGGGCTTATGTGAGGGCGGCAATGAACCTTCGGGTTCCTTAAAAGCCATTTGTAAGTAAGTATGAAAGCATTGTGTTCAGTTGAGGAAATTCATGAAACAGCCTACTACAGGGTAAGATCTCATAATTCCTTATTTTATGTGTTTGGTCGTAAATAGAAATCAATTAGCCTTAGCCGTAAACAAAGCATCTTTACACCCGACGGATAATGCATTATGTTACGTCAGAGGAAGTTGAATGGGTCACCTACTTTGATTAGGCCTTGCGTCTGCTGACACGTACCGTGGCGATTAGCTTGCTTGCAGATGCATACACAGGCTGGTACATGTATTGCTTCTAATGAGTTGTGTAATTTGCATTATCTTCATATCACTGGGGCATGCATTTGCATCCTTGGCCGCTCCAAGCTTTCGCATAACTACGAGACTTGATATCTTAAACATGAGGGGTACCTCGGTTATTGGTTAATGCCTGCGTAAGATCCGCTGATTTCTATTGTTTCCCAAACGTCAGCTACGACTTTCTTAGCTATTGCTACCGTGGCGGTGCAAAGAGTTTTTGAAGTGAGGACAAGAATAAAGCAAATTGAACAGTGTCTTGTCTTTGGTTTGAGTGCACAAGGATTTCCATCAGTTCAACATCACCTTCTTCATAAAGGGATTAGGCTCTTGTGCCTGTCCCAGCTTCAAAATATTGTTGCAGCCAGGGGCGTACGCAAAGGGGTTACCGGATTTGAACTCCTCCTTGAACTTAAAAAAAATACATATATTTCAATATATTTGATTTTTCCATGGTTTTTTCTGTTATGTAAAGCATCTTACCTATCAGTTTATCCCTACAATCTAGAAATAACTGTTGAATATATAATATAAAATTGTGTAAATGTAATAATGACATAAGCATTTTTTATTATACAAAATTA
Source organism: Periplaneta americana (assembly GCF_040183065.1). NCBI lineage: Eukaryota > Metazoa > Arthropoda > Insecta > Blattodea > Blattidae > Periplaneta > Periplaneta americana. The sequence goes on from NC_091123.1 coordinate 43,057,648, forward strand.
AACAGAAGTTAAAATTTGTTAAAAATTGGATGTCTATGTAAAAATTACGTTTCAAAGAATTTATAAGGATATTCATGAATATGCTCTATCAGGACATAGGCCCTAGTATAAGGGAGAGTTGGGTAGTATCGGACATCGGGTAATATCGGACAGTGATGTTTCTTTCATCTACCACCAGATGGTAATACAGTGATGTTTCATCTACCACCAGATGGTAGTAGCAGTGTTCAGATGTCGCAAACAGAAAAGTAACCATCTCACTTAGGTACGACCATCTGGTGGTAGATGAAAGAAATATCACTGTCCGATATTACCCGATGTCCGATACTACCCAACTCTCCCCTAATATTGATAATATACCGTAAAATAATAATAATAATAATAATAATAACAATATACAAAATTTAAAATACTAATAATGTAAATTGTAAACAGTTTTAATAATGACCACTTTTGACAAAATTCTGCTTATGCCACTGGTTGCAACCATCTTGATTTTGGGCTCACACAAGACAAATTTATTATATGTTGCTAGTGGGAATGGCAAAAGAGATATTTTAACATTTTCGACAAATTACTGACAAATTGTTTTGTTTATTATTAAAAATGCCCTTTTTGTGCACAAGTGTTAACGCAGTCCACTTGTAGTTTCTAAATTTACTGTTTTGTCTCTGATGTAAGTTACGAAGAAAATGCACATTTTCAACGATCGTTACTTACCAGTGTTAAGGATAGTTACGAAGGTCTTGAAACTCTCGTAGCGGTTTCGCAGTGATAAGGATGAGTTATTGTTGTCAGTGCACATTATGAGAAACATTCGAGGTGATTAGTTATTCTAGTAATCGCTAAACGTCTCCAGTGTTGACTGGCACTTCATTGCCACTTGGAAGAAGGAAGTGTTACACACTTGCTTTTCTCTTCGAATGCTCACGATGAAAACTACTGCAAGGTATGTAATTGTACAGTAAATAGTGCTGTGGAAGTAGTTGTAATAATACGGAGTAAAAGAGAACTTCTCTTGATGGAGGTCCCAGAACTTAAGGCTATAGAAGACGGAAGTGAAAAAAATATCACAATTTTGGTGTGCCAATTTAAGACTTGTTATTCTGTCATATATATTATGAGTCGTCTTTGGTAGTGTAGTGGTTACGGTGCTTGCAGTTGCAGCCGACGTTCTCGTGGTCAAATCCGGCAGAGAGCGATGAATTTTTACTAGCGATAAAAATACTTAGCGTTTTTCCTTCGGAGTGACTTTGTCATAGTCTTAAACTCTGTCCCTGATGGAGAGGTAAGGGAAAATGTACCGGTCACTTTTCATCCACATCAAAATTTAAACTCTTTTTCGAACATCGTTCCGAAATAGTTCGCTAATCACTTCTTTCGAAATGATCGATATTTTTCTTTCATTTTTTGCATAACTTAACACTACAGAAACTCGTTTCAATATGCTATACACTATTCTCAAAGAATTGTAAAAAAAAAAAGCAATATTTTGCACTACACCGCGCACGAATAAGTAATCCCTTCATTATTCTCAAACGATTAGAAGTAACACAATAGCTTGCACTACACTAATACGAATGAGTAATCTCTTCATGTTCCCAAGCAATTAGAAAAAACAGAATGGCTTGCACTACATTACTCACGAACGAGTAATCCCTTTAGTTTTATCATACAATTAAAAAAAAACTCGGTAGATTGCACTATATTATGCATGAACGAGTAATCCCATCAGTGTTATCAATTAGAGAAAGCCTACTAGCTTACACTACATTATGCACGCATGAGTAATCCCATCATTGTTATCAAACAATTGAAAAAAAAACAATAACTTGCACTATAATACGCACGCATGAGTAATCCCTTCATTTTTCTCAAGCAATTGGAAAAACCACAATAGCGTGCAGTGCAATATGCACAAACGAATAATCCCTTCAATGTTATGAATTAGACAAAACTCACTAGCTTACACTATATTACACACGCATGAGTAATTCCTTGATTGTTATCAAACAAATAAAAACAAAACACACAATAACTTGCACTACAATACGCACGCGTGGTAATCCCTCCATTTTTCTCAAACAATTGAAAAAAAAAAACACAATAGCTTGCACTACAATATGCACGAATGAGTAATCCCTTCATTGTTATTAAATAATTAGAAATAAAAACTACCTTACGCACGAATAAGTAATAATTTCAATGCTATCAAACATTATAAGAAAAACACAGTAATTCGCACTACACTACGTACGAATGAGTAATCTCTTCAGTGATTCAGATCAGTTTCAGGTGAAATGTACGCATGCAACGCCCGACAAACACCCTTGAACTTTGGCGTGTATAACAGGCGTATTGTGGGAGGCAAAGTTTCTGTACGTCCCGTGTCGTCATATTATGGAAGATTCCGTACCTGAGCTGGAGTTCACTCAAATTGAGTGCCGGCTTTTCCCGGTGGTAAAAGACGGTCGGAGCGTGATGCCGATTATACCACCTCATTCATGATAGCATTGAACTCTACGCCTTCATGGCGTCTATTATTTTTTATCGGTACTTAAGCTATCTCTCTATTTCCTGAGCTGAAAATTCACTGATAGGGATTCTACCCCTCTCATTCTTTGTTGTGGGATTTGTACAGAGTGATTCAAACCTAACTTCCCGGCATTCTTATTGAGTCACATGTTTATTTTTGATGGGCGACGCATTCGGTTTTCCCGGACCCTTGTTTGCTTTACGTTTGGCAAAGCGCACAATGCGTCGGTTTCCCTATAGGTCTAAGTGCAGAAGGACTTACGCGAAGTACATGCCTGTGGAGTAACTGTCAGCGCGTCTGGCCGCGAAGCCAGGTGGTTCGGGTTCGAATCCCGGTCGGGGCCAGTTACCTGGTTGAGGTTTTTTCCGGGGTTTTCTCTCAACCCAATACAAGCAAATGCTGGGTAACTTACGGTACTGGACCCCGGACTCATTTCACCGGGATTATCACCTTCATTTCATTCAGACGCTAAATAACCTGAGATGTTGATACAGCGTCGTAAAATAACCCAATAAAATAATAGTACATTATGCAACGAGCCTATACTGGTAGTAATTAAGACGCGAGTATGTTTGTTTATGAAACGAGCGCAAGCGAGTTTCATAATTTTCATACGAGCATCTTAATTACCATTATAGGCAAGTTTCATACGACTTTTTATGCTCGACCATATTTCTAACTTGAAATTATTCATAAGTATTCATGTTATGGTTATGTAAGTGAGGAGCGAAACTGACCTGAATTGTGAGATGTGCGCAGACGCCGAAAGTATTGATTTTTTCCGAGGCACGAATGTCATTGATCTTGATATAATCTAGAGAATAACATGAAGATTAGTCTTGATATAACCTGGAAATTGATTTAGAATTGAAAAACGACATGACAAATTGAATTTATTTGAATATTATTTACAATTAACGCTAATTATTATAGTAACAGAATATAACCTTCTGCGACAGTATTGGATTTCCAGCCTCCGTGACTTTTCGCTAATTGTCTTTCGATTGCATATCCGAGAATAATCGATACTTGCGGTTTTATAATGGTACAATGGTGATTTCATATTAGCTGAACAACTGAATTATAATGAATAGGTGTACTTTAATGAGGTGCATTAAAGGGCTACTACCAGGTGTATAATTACTACATTTCTGCATGGTCGAGCATAAAATAAAATAAAGGACTCCTCTTACTCCTGCGACAAACAACGTGCAGTCCTACATTGACCACTGTTATTGCATAGTTGTCATATCGGGTAGAACTTTTTTTCAGGACGCTACTGCTGTTGTAGCCTTTACTTTCGTTGACATAGAGAGTTTGTATATCCTTGGGGGGATGTTACAGTGAAATGAGCTCTTGTTTCAAGACCAGGAATAGAGCGGAGTCGATTACACATGAAAGTTGCCCAACAGGTAGATACGAATGCCTCTCAATAGACCTTTAAAAGATTTGGCCGACAGTGTAATAAATCACGACTGAATTAATAAATATTTCCGAGGTGAAGGTTCCTGGCCTTACACGGAAGAGAGATCATTCCGTTACCATTAAAGACAATTTATTACACATGTTCATTAATTTTATTAAAAGGGGTAATTGTTGATTGTATTTCACAATGAAGGTTACCCCATCCTCTTCCTTCGAGTGCGCAAATAGCAATCAGCTTGCTTTGGAGTGAGTGCGGTTCACTGACATAACCTCGATGCTGTGGTCTAGCGAATACCATGCAAGTCAGTGGATCTCAGGTTCGTAGGTTCAAACCCGACCCAGGGCGATGGGTTTTAAAGTGCGATGAATCCTTAGCATGGCTATCTCTGAGAGGCAGATAATGTTGGAAAGACCAGGTCGTAGATACCTGTCCGTGACATAGAGGTTTCCAGAAAAAAATTGTCGTCCTGTCCTTATCCAAGTTAAATTTTGACGCTGAATATTGAAGAGTTCGGTGGAACGAAAAAGGGAAAATAGAGTACCTCGAGAAAACCTCTACAACGTCTGTTTTGTCCATCACGCGGCTATTCGTACTATACCGACCATCACTTCTCGCTGCAGGGCAATGAGGTTTAAAAGTCGAGCCTAGAACTATTTGATGAATGGATTACATCTGGTTAGAATAGGACACATCTATGCGTATTTACAATAGTTCACTCATATAAAGCCTATCGAACCATCCCTAGATTTTCAAACTGAAGAGAAATGACTGATAAATTTTGCCTGCAGACCTCAATTTCAGGACAGGAACACAACTTAATAATCTGGATAAGACACCAACCTTTGCCTACTAATATTAGTCTCGCTATTGATGTGATTTATTCGTAGAGTTGATATGGGATTTTTTCCCCGCAGTCAAAACTTTTTTTTAATTTTATTGGGTTATTTTACGACGCTGTATCAACATCTAGGTTATTTAGCGTCTGAATGAAATGAAGGTGATAATGCCGGTGAAATGAGTCCGGGGTCCAGCACCGAAAGTTACCCAGCATTTGCTCGTATCGAGTTGAGGGAAAACCTCGGAAAAAACCTCAACCAGGTAACTTGCCCCGACCGGGATTTGAACCACCTGGTTTCGCGACTAGACGCGCTGACCGTTACTCCACAGGTGTGGACCAGTCAAAACTGAAATGGCTCTACGTAAGCCTGAACTTTTTCACTAGTCCTTGATAGGAACTCTACCGTAGCTTTGAGCTAAGTACGTTATAGCACTGATAATAAAATATGTTAAAATTTCTTTAGTGCTGTGAGTCACTGGAGAGAACTGGTTTTTTGAGAAATTTCAGGTTTATGATAACTTGCTGTTCTTCACATGTGGCCTAGTAGACTTCATTCCCTAGCAAATAAGTTCATTTCGCGTGTTAATGAGTCTTCTTTCTGTCGTTCTTGATACTGGTAGTGACTGCTATACTGTCCAATGGATCTTATGTGCTCGGATTCAAGCCCAGTTGAGGGTTTTGAATTTTTAAGGGACTATACAAATAGTAGCTTTACTTTTTTGAAAGAAAATGAAGATTGTGTGTGCATTGTATGTATGTATTTATTTTATTGGGTTATTTACGGCGCTTTATCAACGTCTAGGTTATTTAGCGTCTGAATGAAATGAAGGTGATAATGCCGGTGAAATGAGTCCGGGGTCCAGCACCGAAAGTTACCCAGCATTTGCTCGTTGAGGGAAAACCCCGGAAAAAAACTCAACCAGATAACTTGCCCCGACCGGGATTCGAACCCAGGCCACCTAGTTTCGCGACCAGACGCGCTGACCGTTACTCCACAGGTGTGGACTGTATGTATGTATGTATGTATGTAGGCCTATGTATGTATACATGTATGTACGTACGTACGTACGTATGTATGTATGTATCACTGGCAATAACATGTCCAAAGGAATTACAAATCTACTGATAATCGCTAATAAGACTTCTTTCGATTGAAAAATTAATATGTCTCCTCTTCTCCTCAGAAAACTGATATTATTTTGTATAGAACAGTTGTGAGGGGAATCAGAACACACGGATTGGGGATCTGATCTATTACAACTTGAATAACGAAAGAAGATTAGGATTAGAAAGAAAAATCCTGCGTAAAAATGTGGTCCTGTCCTGAAAGATGAATCTTGGTGGAAAAGGCATATTAGAATTGCATAATCTTTTTGAAGAATATAGTATAATTTAAAACCAGCAGACTAAGAGCTGACCATTAATATGATGCTGTTGGATGAAAATTAAACATGTAAAAGAAATACTTTATAACAAGCCCTTGGGGTCCACACCTGTGGAGTAACGGTCAGCGCGTCTGGCTGCGAAACCAGGTGGCCCGGGTTCGATTCCCGGTCGGGACAAGTTACCTGGTTGAGGTTTTTTCTGGGGTTTTCCCTCAACCCAATGTGAGCAAATGCTGGGTAACTTTCGGTGTTGGGCCCCGGACTCATTTCACCGGCATTATCACCTTCATCTCATTCAGACGCTAAATAACCTAAGATGTTGATAAAGCGTCGTAAAATAACCTACTAAAATAAAATAAAAAAAAAACAAGCCCTTGGGGCTTTGGGGAACGGGGTCAATCAAATCTACGGTGGATTTTTTTTATGTTACAGGTATCTTTGGTCCCTTGAGTTTTACAAGAATCTAATTAAATTGAAACACAAGTTGATAATATTAAAAATGAATTAATACAACGTGAAAGACGAAGATATTACCTAAGACTTGTAGGCCTATTATTTATCTCAGTAAAGAGTTAGGTTGATAAAGTGCGAATATCTTTTTCCTGCAATTAGTGTGTAGATTTTGAATATGAGTAGCCAAGAAGGATATCTATGTGAATTTCCCTGTAGAGTAGGATATTATTGAAGTAGTGTGTACCAGTGATTGTTCGGCAAACAGTTTTTTTTAAATACTTTCCTAGCTCTTGAAGTGACGGCGATCTGCTTGACCCACTACCTCGCAATGGTAGTGGTTGTATGGTTGGATGGATGATGTAGAATTCCAACAAGAACTGTGCTTTCCGTGGAGTTGGGTTTTGAAAAGTGACGATGCATTAATGAAATAGAAGAAGATATGTCCAAATTGGAATGTAGAAATTGAAACTACAGCATGGGACAGGGTTTCTAAGGAACTTATGCAGTGTTGCCACCTTTCATTTTTTCAGAAATAGGGGACAAAATTTGGGGATTCAAGCCATAACTTCCTAGTTTTATAAACTTTTAATAGCTGCGTACTGTTTTACAAAAAAAAAAAAAAAAAAAAAAACCCTAACATCACTAATGTTGTCTTACTACCGTAAAACTTAATACAATAATATACAATACAATATATACCTAACCAAACTGACCAGTCTTAAGTAACATAAATGAAGGATTGAAATAAATCTCATAAAATACAATCCAAAATAATTCTCTAGGCAGCAAGTAATGCAAAGAACTTTACCAGATATTAATAAAATGTTACGTTAATTTAAGTGTGCTCCCATTATACTTTTTGTTGCTCCTAGCAGATTCCAATAATTGGTTCTCATTTTTTAACTTGTATACAAATTCTGGACAAGTCATATTAGTGTTGAAATTGATGAGAAGTTCTGATTTGATGAAATCAACAGAAACTTGTCCCTATTCGTTAGTTCACTTTAAAGCCGTATGAGTGAAAACCATCTCTACATAGGCATTAAAGAATGGTATAGCCAAGAATTATGACAAATGAGGCAGACTGCATTGATTAAAAATCCCCACTCCAAGTTGACATTCTTGTTGCCCTCTTCTCCTTCTAACCTAAAATTGTTGATAATATGTTTTAAGACACTGTAGTCAATAAACAGAGCGTTCAGATTGACACTATAGCCTGTGCATTTCGAACTGGCGGCTCTAGGTCAAGCAATGGATTGCATTTGCCACGTGTTCTTACTCCAATCCTGGACTATTCTCCTCAACTGAAGTCAGCTGGAACAGCCGAAATTACCAGTGCTTCAGTTCACAGTTTTCAGTTCAGAGACTTGTATATAGTTTGTACTTTTCTACGTTTGTTCTTGACCTTGATCCGCCAATTCAAAATGCACAGATTATAGCTCTCAATGCAGTAACGTTCTTGAATGTTTCTTAAATAAATTTGACTGCTTCATTTTAATAATAGTCATTCAACTTTCTGTAGAGTGTAGTTTTCTGAAAATTCGAAGTTCTTCTGAAGATAGAAGACAGCATTTTTATAAAACCGAATTCTGATAATGTAATAACATTGGAGACAGTTTTGTTTCTGTTTTTTTTTTACTTGGCTATTTAACGACGCTGTATCAACTACGAGGTTATTTAGCGTCGATGGTAATTGGTGATGCGAGATTGTATTTGGCGAGATGAGACCGAGGATTCGCCATAAATTACCTGACATTTGCCTTACGGTTGGGGAAAACTTCGGAAAAAACCCAACTAGGTAATCAGCCTAAGCGGGAATTGAACCCGCGCCCGAGCGCAACTCCGGATCGGCAGGCAAGCGCCTTAGCCGACAGAGCTACGCCGGTGGCTTGTTTCTGGTTATGAGTATGTTCAAATATCAAAGTAAATTACATGTACTAAAACGGGGCAAATTACTTAGTGAATTAAATTATAAAGGTCTAAAAAAAAATCTGAATAATTAGCGTTCCGACTGACGTCATGGCGGACCGCAGGCCAACAAAGTTGAAATCGGGACTGTCCCGCGAGCAGCCAATTCGGATGGCAACCCTATAGTCATGGGCGCTACGGACTGTAGAGCCGACGATATTGATCATGACATGTAGGCCCTATACATATATTGCGGATGTTTCACAACTATCATTTTTATTTTCCATCACCGAGTTTCACCTCTTAGGACGATTCCTATACCGTTTCTCTAATACTATTATCCTCTATAAAATTTTGTTTGGCCATCATCTCAGTTCATCTTAACTCGTTTTCACATCCGTATAATTAATAAAGGGCAGCTATTTTTTATATTTATTATATATTTGAAGCGTGGCGAGACAAAGTGATCTCCGTGCCAAAACTTCGGAAAATAGCTTCTTTCGCCCAAATTATTCCAAATGTCATCGCTAATGCCAAGCTATGTGATCTATGTCGATTTCAATGCACCTTGCAGTTGACAAATGTGTCTCTGGATCGTGCTGGATATATGTTCCAACAGTGTTCACAAGACATTGCTTTCCTTTTTCCTGACAAACAACTTTTAGACACTTGGATCACTTTGCCCCGCCACGCTTCATTTGTATATTTACCGTATAGATGTGTAGGCCTACTCTCAATTTGAAGGGAAGTTTCAATGTGAGTTCAGTAACATTTCCCTTGTAAGTATATTTCTTTAGAATAGATAAACGAAAGGCTGAGAATGACGCGTGCACTATTGCAGATGCAACTAAATTAATCTTAAATCTGAGCGTTTCATACACAAATAAAATTTATGAAAATGCTCAGAACTAACAGATCTCCTTTTATAGACTTGGCCACGCGGCAACTGGCGTAAGTCGGAAGATAAATTATGAAGTTATGATAGTCACTTGTGAGGTACAAAAACTGACGGATGAGTTGTTAAGTGCCGTGGGCACTCACCAATGAGAAGAACTCGGAGCGGCTGCCAGGAATCGTGAAACATGAGAGGCTGGATTGGTATGCAGAGGTCGTCATTAGAATTTACAACTTGTAGTCAGGGCTATGACAGTCCCCGACGTCCGTGTGAACATATCTGTGGAATAACTGACGAGGCTTTCATAAAGACAACTACCGTTTCCCCATAAACATATCCATTATTCAGTGAATTACTTTTGTGTCGTGCGTGGTGATTGTAGGCTATAATGTATTTTTCATTCGCGTCATATTGTTACAGGTTATTCTTATTTTCCTTTTCCTAGTTTTCTTGCACTCATTTACATTCTCATGAGTTACCGTGAGTTGTGCTCCCTGCTTCGAACGCAGAATGCTCCTACTGTTCCTATTTTTGAAGGCTCGACATAATGATATTGATATCCATACTCACGAGCACTTTTGACGTGTTGACATCTATTTTCGACCTATAATAACCTCTTCAGTCCCGAATTTATATTTGTTTTTAAAATGAAAAAAAAAATATATATATATACAGGGTGTTTCAAAAATACGGGGCATAATTTCAGGTATGTATTTCCCACATGTAGACAATCAAAATAGTTCATTACAACATGTGTCCGGAAATGCTTCATTTCCGAGTCATGGCCTTCACAACATTGAAATTAACCGGGACGTTAAGGGTACAACGAGGTGAAATTTTAATTTTCGTAACCGTGTGAACTACATCTTTGAAAAATTGTACAGATGTTATGCTGCATATAATTAATAGCCTTTGAACAAAGCTTCATCTTATTTGGTCCAAAGTTAAAGACCCCTATGAATTATTAAAATTTTTGTAAAATTGTGTTTTGAAAATTCACTACTCCTCCTAAAAATGTCAACATTTTTATTTGTTATCTTTTGTGGCTTCTTTCATACCTTTCTCTTCTTCCTTTTGTTTCTTTCTGCTGCCCTTTATCTCGGATCGAAAGTGCTTATCAATGTGTCTGATTGTTGCAGTGGGCCGCTGCAGTAGCGTGGTGTGGTAGTGACTGTCGGGATGTAGGCAGTATGCGTAATAGCACTGTGAGTGCCCCAGTGCAGTCTTGCAGCGCTCCACTCACAAGCTCAAGCAAGAAGTACGCTGCCGTGGAACTCCTCACCAAACAGATACTTTACTTCATTGTCGAGGTAAGATTTTGGAAATTTTCTGTTATAAAAACCTATTTTGTTCGGTCACAAACTGGCAGTTTTATCGCAAAGAACAAAATCACTACCATGGGCACTGACACTCTGGTAAGACTGTTATCGTGTTCATGAACGTTCAGGCTTAGGACCGGCTCAGCATGCTCCTGTGCACCCAAGATGTCCCTGATCTTTGTAACGCTGTCTCCGTCTTCTCATAATATCTCGATGTCCTCGTGGTTGGTATTGTCGTCCCACTGAAATGGTTAACGTCGACAAGTCAAAGAGTTAGTGATGGTTGGATCGCAAACAAATACTCGCGGATCTCCCTTACGACACTGACTAATTGTTTTATTTATTACAAGATGTCCGATATCCGATACATTTGAGGGGCTCACAACCAGAGTGGACCAAGTCCACCAGTGGTCAGTTTGTGGATTAATACAATCTCGGATGAAGAAAACTTAGACTTATTCATTGCCATAACAAACCAAGTCCATAACTCATTTGTTACTCCACAGAGGGCAGCATTTCCTATGTAAGGTGAAGGTTGTTAAGCATGAGCCAGGGACTTCAAGACTCAATTTCTCAAAATTATTCCAGAAGAACTTGGTCCACTCTGGTTGTGAACCCCTCATTTATAAGCTGAAAAATACGACCTGATTGCTGACCTCGACTTCTCTCTCTCCACTGAACCAATGATTCTATTTGTATATAATAACAATGTTTTCTGAACAGAAGTAAAGACACAATGGTTTGGGCATGTATATCGTATGGGAGAAGAAAGGAAGGTTAAACAGGTGATGGAAATGAGAGTGGAAGGAAGAAAGAGAAGAGGAAGACCAAGGATTAAATGGGAGGATACAATAGAAAGAATATGCCAACAGAAAGGAAAAACAATGGTAGAGATGAAGAGAATGTGTAGAGACCGGGAAAAATGGATGCAATGGACAAAGAAAGGCGAACCCGACGCTTAGCAGCAGAAGGGACTAAAGAAGAAGAAGAAGAAGAAGAAGAAGAAGAAGAAGAAGAAGTAAAGACACAGCAATAAAAGATATTGCAATCTTGACTTATACTGATTGCCGCAGTAAGAAACACACGAGTGAAATAATAAACACGCTGCGAGCGGTGTAAGCTTGAGTATCAAAGAGTTGCTGATGTTAATAATTTGATTGGGACGAAAATATGCTAAGGACGAAAATATGGGAGACGATTTTTGTTCATCTTGCGGACATGGTTGCTCCAGTTTTTCTGATGAATATTATCTATTATTTTTTAAGTATATAATATATCCTGAATATTTTTATTTATTTGCCTGTTCAGCCTAATGTATGCCAATATTTGCTGTAAAAATGTCATATGTACAACTTTTAATTTCTCTTAAATATTTTTGCTGAGAACGCAAACTTTACTGCTGCATTTGAGGCATATGGCATGTGTAAATGTAATTTTATACTTGTGCTTATTTGTTTTCTGAAATTTTCTTTATTACTGCAGTTAATTTATTGCATTTGTTAATTTTGGTGTCAGTATAATTTCTATGGTCGGAGATTAAGTGGTCAAGTTATTTGAACTCTGATATTTGTTGTGTGATACTCTTTAAATGTCTATTTTTACTCTGTTAAATTGTTTTTCCAAAAATTCCATGGCTTTAGTATTTGTTAAGAAGATTTTCATGCAATACTTTTAGCATTTTTATTTAAATCGAATGTTGTTAATTGTAAATAATCTTCTGTTGCAAATAAAACAGATTTTAAAGAGAGATAGAATTCTTAGCATAGCTTCCTCTGGAGGAAAGTAAAGTTGTGGGTCCCACGTCATAGATTTACAGCACGCAAGAGGCCCCTTTACCAGGTAGAGGGGAAAATTCGTCTGTTTTTCTTTCGCTCACGTTGAGCTTCGACCTTGAATAAACTCTGCAATTGAAAACTTCGTTAAATAAAATACTATTACCACCACCATCACTACTGGTGCTGCTGCTACTGCTCATCTTTTGTGATACTCTCCTCCAAGGATTTTTGACGTGTGACATCTAGATTATACTTATATTAATATGGAGTTCAATGCTATTAGGTACGGTATCATAATTTCTTCGGCGTTTGCTTGCGTCATTTGCTGAGTAATTTTTACAGTATTTTACTAGTAGCTTCCCCATACGTGTAAGAAATTAACTCGCATAAAAAAACATTTTTGTTAAAAATGTGGCTTGGACTATCTCATTCTCACCCCTTCAATTGCTTTTGGCTAAAAAATAAGTTTTTACTTGGCCTCTTAATTGTACATTCTGTTTTACTGCGTTACTATTATTACAAGATTGACCGTTATTCATAGCTTATTTAATTTCTTTCATCGGACACACCTAAATTTTACCTTAATTTTTGTATAGAAGCTAAATATAATCTTTCCTTAAATCCCCTGTCACTTTTTATATAGGTCTAAGTAAAATGATTGATAATCTTGTGAGGCTTAGCGAATGTCAGACGCAATTAAATAACTAGCAATATCTTTCTCCTAATTTTTTAAGGTTTCAATTTGTTTAAAAAATTATTCTCAACACATTTGTCATGATATCAACCTTTGCCCATGTTTCTTTGTTATGGTTAAAATATATTTTTATCCCCGATATTTTGCATTGAAAAAAAAATTGGCGATGTTAGAGTTAGTCGAGTGGAATCTGCCGCATAACATATAAAAAGATTTTATAAATAAGAACCTAAAAAATGTATGACTTGGCTTTCTTTTATTTCTGTTTACTCATCTCTCCAGTAATAATTTTGGAATCAGTTTCTTTTCCAGGTTGTTTTTTTTTCTGGAGGATTATTACCCTTTTCTTTGTCGACATGGTAATATGATGTTGAAGTTTAAAAATGAAGACGGCACGATAATATTTATTGTCAGTCGTGAAAGTTGAAGGCTAAGTAATGTAGGAATGCTGATACCACACCTAATCGAAACTTCCATGTTTATGTACATGGCGCCATGAGTGAAATTATGTTTTTTTTTTCTCTCGTTGTAGCAGTTTACTGTACATGATTTAAGTGTTAAATTATTGTCATACATTCTTGCCTCAGAACATAAAAAATGAAAACGAGAATATGGAAAAAAAAATTTCAGAGAAGACAAAGATGAGAAATATATAAACATATAATATTACAGTTATAAAGTATCTCCTGTAACTTTATGTCGAAACGTCTTTTGTACACGGGAAATTACTGCAAAGAAAAGATGGTCTACCAAACACAAACTGTAAGATACAAGAAATAGGTTTGAAATGTTCCGTTCTACTAATACTGGGACAATGAATTTTAAAGGACAATTTAATTCAAAGGATGGCTTCCTCTGGGAGGGAAATGAAGCTGTGGATCCCTTGTCAATAGAACCCTGTCTCACGTTCTAAGTCCTAAGGCATCATACCTTTGACTAGCGTTACGGAATGCGCGTTGGTTCGAATGCTCATTGGGAAGGATTTTTTTCATGAAATTTTGGCCAGTATATGGGGCCGGTGTCCACCCACCATTGTGATGGTTTTGGGAAGCTACGATAGGTAGCTTCGAAAACCAGCTATAACGGCTGAGGAGATTATCTTGCTGACCACATGATGCCTCCGTTCTGGTTAGATGATCGTTCACTACTGCTGAGGCGTGTACATGTGAGACCAGGAGCCGGTTGGTAGGTCTTGGCCCTTCGTCGGCTGGTCACTCCTCGGACGAACGAAATAGTAATATGCGTTACAAGAGCGGTATGTTGACGTTTTCATGTTTGAGGAAAAGATTGAAAAAGCGAAACGTAGTTGAGCTTTTTTAATTTCCGAGAACATGAAAACAAACATACCGCTCTGTATCATACATTATTTTGTGCGAAGATCGTTTATTACATACCTGAAAGACGAATTTCTAATTAGTTGCAATGAAATCTTCATCTTGGTTTCTGATCAATGACGGCAACTTTGGAAACCAAATATATCTGTCTTCAACATTGTTCCTATAAAATGTTTTCTGTGTTTACTATACTGCAGCAGGCCGTGATATACGTCTGTCTTTTTTTCCCCCCAGTCTATGATGAGTCTGGAATCTTGTTGATTTTTTCACGGCTTCCTTAATGTTACTTGCATTACAAATGCAGTAACTTTTGTGGTGTTGTAGAGTTTACTTAATTTTTGCAAATATTTAAAAACAATAATGAACAGTGCAATTTAGGTGAAATTGCAGTGGTAAGTTTCCAATTTATAATTATTACTATATTGAACGTCTTTGAAAATAATATGTTAAAAGCCTAAAGCAATAAAATGAATATGACACTTAAGCGGTAAGAAGAGGGAAATTGTTATGTGTGTTACGTTGGGAATACTGAATATGGTATTTCACATTTACCGCGTATTGGTTTTGTGCGGAAAGCAAGCAAATACGCACGATCTCGCACAAAAGAATCCTTCCCTGATAGATTACTCTAGGAAAAATTCATCTGAATTTCGACACTGACTAGGTTAACGTCTGCAATTTAAATAAAATATAACATACTATTACTGCTACTACTAGTGCTGCAGTAACTTTTATAGGATACTTATCGTTAACAAAGACAAATCTAATATACCACATCTTATGCTTTACCAAAGGCAGATTGATGTAACTTATGAGTGACTAATTATATCTTGTACAGTATGAAGTACATTCACTATCTTTGTACCCTAATGACAAATTACCCAATGTTTCTGTCAATGGAAATTCATAATGATTTCTTCACTTTAATTCCATTGTAGCTTTGAAATGTGGAACAAGTCAAAAGTTGTACAAAAATAAACAATACATAGCAAACTGATCATTCAATTTACAAGGCAAAACAATTTATCAGTTGAGTAGAAGGTATGAGGATAGAGCAATCTTATTAAATCTGTTCTAAACCTTTTCTCTTGGCCATTCAGAATTTTAAGAAAATTAGGTAGTGCATTGAACAGGGTAATACATGAATAGTGAACTTTTTTTAAAACAGCTAAGAGTAACAGAGGGTAGATGGGGAGTTTATTTTTGTCTTTTTATTAAAATTACAAATATTTTGAAGGGAAAGAATGTACTCAGAAGTTAATGTCAGTATTTCTGAATTCTGTAAATCTCTTTATACTTTGTCCTTTTATGCACATCTGTTATCCTTATGAGTTTCTTTTGTAAACAAAAATATGGTTGTACAAGTTTGGGTTTTAGGTATACTTTCCTGTAAAAGCTGAATTGAATAATTTCAAGGGAAAAATTGTTCCAGGACAAAAAAAGGTAGAAGTCAATTATTCAAGAATAATAGAAAGTGTTTATATTTACAGTTCTAGATATTGAGGAAACGCTAAAGAATCACGGAGTCATTTTCACCACATTTGTTCCAGTAAACTAAAAGTGTGAAAAATTGTTCCGAAGTGCAGGTTTTAAACTGTTTATGGGAGTCGTTTTCCATTTCTTGTGTGTTATAATTCCTATTGAGAGCTAATTTTTGTATTTAACTTTTCATTCACCTTACTTACCCGTGTTATACTTTTCAAGGGATTATAGAGTTCATTATTTTGAAAGTTTTCTTTGTCAGCAGGGTTTGAACTCATGAACCTCGAATCTACGTAATTATAAACGTGTACCCACGTGACCACAGTAAACCTGCAGATCGTTATAAAGAAACGTGTGTTACCACTAATTAATATGATGAAAGAGTAATGGAACGGAGAAAAATTCTCTCCGGCGCCGGGATTTGAACCCGGGTTTTCAGCTCTACGTGCTGATGCTTTATCCACTAAGCCACACCGGATACAACTCCGACGCCGGTTAGAATCGTCTCAGATTAAGCTCCAACTCTTGGGTTCCCTCTAGTGGCCGCCCTCTGCACTACGTCATAGATGTCTATGAACGCAGGACCGAAGTCCACACATGTGCTGAGGTGCACTCGATATGAGTGACTAGTTGGCCGGGATCCGACGGAATAAGCGCCGTCTTAAATCACGAAGTGATTTACGCATATCATATATATTATTTTAATGTACCGAAGTACATATGATATTTCCATGCAGATATTCTGCGTCATCATACGATGAAAGAGTAATGGAACGGAGAAAAATTCTCTCCGGCGCCGGGATTTGAACCCGGGTTTTCAGCTCTACGTGCTGATGCTTTATCCACTAAGCCACACCGGATACAACTCCGACGCCGGTTAGAATCGTCTCAGATTAAGCTCCAACTCTTGGGTTCCCTCTAGTGGCCGCCCTCTGCACTACGTCATAGATGTCTATGAACGCAGGACCGAAGTCCACACATGTGCTGAGGTGCACTCGATATGAGTGACTAGTTGGCCGGGATCCGACGGAATAAGCGCCGTCTTAAATCACGAAGTGATTTACGCATATCATGTATATTATTTTAATGTACCGAAGTACATATGATATTTCCATACAGATATTCTGCGTCATCATACGATGAAAGAGTAATGGAACGGAGAAAAATTCTCTCCGGCGCCGGGATTTGAACCCGGGTTTTCAGCTCTACGTGCTGATGCTTTATCCACTAAGCCACACCGGATACAACTCCGACGCCGGTTAGAATCGTCTCAGATTAAGCTCCAACTCTTGGGTTCCCTCTAGTGGCCGCCCTCTGCACTACGTCATAGATGTCTATGAACGCAGGACCGAAGTCCACACTTCGGTACATTAAAATAATATATAATAACTAATTAATATGCATCGCCATCTAATGATACGCGAGAAAGCTGATAATGCCATAACATACAGTAATGTTTATATTTTGCGATATTAATAATTATTATAGAACTGAAACATAGAGACGGGACGCACCTGAATTTCTGTCTGATTGGTTACGTCATTTCCCGTCCTATTATCTTTCATCACAATTAGGTATGTTTCGAACTAATGTTGTATGTAAATTCCTGACGTGCAGCTATTTTCACTTAAGGCTCTGCTAGTATTGATTGATTGCAAGAGATGAATTTGATGTTTGCTATGTGTGATGGTGCAATGCGGAAGTCATTGCAAGAAGGCGTTGAGGAACGCTTGGCTTTTTGCCCGCCACCCGCCTTCACCTGGAATGCCGTTCCTTCACATTACTGTTTCTGCGTAATGTATTGTAGACCTATTTGCCTTAATTGTGATGCACCATTAGCGTGTGATATGAAAGCTATCTGCAGCAGCAATGAGGAAACTGCCTGGCACGTCTGTTCACGCTTAAATAATCTTCATACCACTGAATGACATGCGAGTCCACCCACATGAGAAATTCTTCAGTGCCGGATCCTAAACATACAGTATTCTGTCGCATCTTTTTAACAATGCACGGAATAGTATTTTGAAGCTATTCTCCAATTGACACTAAGTCACGGGCCACACCGTGTGTCCATCTAGTTGAGGTCGAGAAAGTCTCGAAGTGTTGTCTTAAGATAACACCACGAGGGGTATGAAGAAGTTCTGAATAATAAGATGATAATGCATGGATGAGTGGATGAGTGAGTAACTAAATAAATGAATGGATCGATGACTGAGTGAATAGATGAATGCGATGAGTGGGTAGATGAATATTTGGATGGGTGAGTGGATGAATGGATGAGTGAATGGATTGTTGAATAGATAGATAGATAGATAGATAGATAGATAGATAGATAGATAGATAGATAGATAGATAGATAGATAGATAGATAGATAGATAGATAGATAGATAGATAGATAGATAGATAGGTAGGTAGGTAGGTAGGTAGGTAGGTAGGTAGCTAGATAGATAGATAGATAGATAGATAGATAGATAGATAGATAGATAGATAGATAGATAGATAGATAGATGTGCGGATGGATAAATGACCGGGTGGATGTGAGGATGGATGAATGGTTGGATGGATGTGCGGATGGATGGATGGACGGACGGATGGATCGATCGATCGATAAAATGCGTATGTGGATGTGAGGATGGATGAATGGTTGGGTGGATGTGCGGATGGATGAATGACCGGGTGGATGTGAGGATGGATGAATCGTTGGGTGGATGTGAGGATGGATGAATGTTGGGTGGATGGATGGATGGATGGATCGATCGATAAAATGCTTGTGTGGATGTGAGGATGGATGAATGGTTGAGTGGATGTGCGGATGGATGAATGACTGGGTGGATGTGAGGATGGATGAATGGTTGGGTGGATGTGAGGATGGATGAATGGTTGGGTGGATGTGAGGATGGATGGCTAGTTGGGTGGATGTGTGAATGGATGACTGGTTGGATGGATGGTCGGTTGGGTCTATGTATGGGTGGATTTGTAGGTGAGTGAGGTGGTGGATGGATGAATAGATGAATACTGTAGATTGTTGGATGGATGAATACTGTATTTGGATGGATGGATGGTTGATTGAGTGGTCGAGTGTATTTATGAATGAATTTATAGTTGATTGGGTGGGTAGTTGTAGTATGTATAAACAGGTTGGTGGGGTCAGTGGACAGGTGAATGGTTTGATCAATGGGTAGGACGAGCTTGTGAATGGCTATACGTGTAATTGGACGGGTGTGTGAGTAGACGGATGGATGAGTGAGTGAAAGATTGGATTGTTGAGGGATTGATGGATGGGTGAATGAGTGAAGTGAGTTTAGTGTATGAATGATGAGATGGAGAAATAGGTATTATTACACTATTCAATTTTATTACATAACTATGCATCTGGAAAAATTAAATGTTTTCAGGTACCGGTACTTTTAACGTAACATTTTATACAGAAAAATAGATCATGTTCATAATAATACTCAGAATACACCACTCTAGTAATCTCTCTAAAGTTTTGTGTATACATTTTTGACGATAATTGTCACATTTGTGAACCAGGAAATGCAAGAAAGGCTTAACCCACAAACGGAATGTGATTATGATTATGATCGGAAAGTCCACATTAGACTTCTCTATTATTCCGCCTGTGTGGATTAGAGTGATGGTAATAAGAAAGGAAGGTAAATTCTCTACTATACCGGGAATCGAACTGGGGTCATTGAGTTCATTAAGCGCTGGAGAAACCTATGAAGAGGCAGCAGGTGCACGCACGATGATACATCAGAAGACACTTAGAAGAGTGCATGTCTGCATGCCTTTCCTTTGCTTGTAGTTTCTGAAGAAGTGAAAGCTGCGAAGAAGAGAGTTCAGCGTTCCAAATACCTCAGTGCTGCAGTCGTAAGAAGACCCATTGGGAGCTGCAGTGCACCTGCCTCACTTCTTATGTCGTCACTCCAACTCTGTTTATATGTGCGTACAGCTCCTAGTCGTTAAATGAATATTTATACTTTCTCTATATCCTAAGCACAGCAATTAAGATGCGCTTTTTTAAGCGTCCTGGGTTCCAATCCGATTGTCATTGTGATGTACTGTCAGGCAGTGTGTTAGTGTCGTACTGACTGCCATATGCCACATCACGGATGTCGAACCAAATACGGTATATCGTTGTTGACTTTATAAATTAAAACTCCTATGTGACTTTACAGAAAATAATTTTTCAGGAGGAAGAAAAAATTAATTAAAAATCATAAGCCTACCTTGATACTCGATGATGTCAGTTACGTTCATCATATTCTAATACTAATATTAATACTACTGTATCTCCTTTTTATATTGATTCTATTATTTTATTTCTCTTCCTCTTGTTTGTAATTATATTCTTTATTCTGTATATTTAAATTTAAATAAATAAATAAATAAATAAAATAAAAAAAAATTCACGAATATTTTCTACCGAATTACTTTATATTCTTATATAGACCCGTTGATTTTTAATTACTTTTTCCTTCCTCCTGGAAAATTATTTTCTGTAAAGTTACACAAGCGGTTTTATAGAATCAACGACTATATGTAGAGAATACCTCAAAAAGTGAGCATAGTGTAACACCGCTAAGAATATGACAAATCCATGCATCTATTTACATGTATGTATGTATCATAATAATAATAATAATAATAGTAACAACAATAGAGTGTTAGTTGAGAGACCGGAGGGGAAAAGACCTTTGGGGAGGCGAGATGCAAGTGGGGGGATAATATTAAAATGGATTTGAGGGAGGTGGGATATGATGATAGAGACTGGATTAATCTTGCACAGGATAGGGACCGATGGCGGGTTTATGTGATGGCGGCAATGAACCTGCGGGTTCCTTAAAAGTCATTTGTAAGTACTAATAATAATAATAATAATAATAATAATAATAATAATAATAATAATAATAATAATGGCTTTACTTAATCTGGCAGAGTTAAGGCCGTAAGGCCTTCTCTTATACTCAACCAGGATTAAAACTTGCTTACATAGTTGAATGTATGTATGTATGTATGTATGTATGTATGTATGTATGTATGTATGATTGTGTAACTGCACATGTAAACGTACATAATATGTTTGTATAGCCCTTTGCGTATGTATATATCAAAAATCAATCCGTGGCGCGAACAGCCCGTGAGGCTGACTATAAGTGCATGTATATGTATTAAAATATTTTGAATCCATACTTGCATATTCATACAAGAGAATGCACTTATACTGAAATGTGCTTTCGTCAAAGCTCAAATCCATTTTTAGAACATCTGCATATTAACCCGTGGCGTGACAGCTCATAGAGGAACAACTGGCATTACGTCCACATGCCTCAGCAGAGGTGAACGATCATCGAATCAAAAGGGAGGTATCATGTGATCATCACGATACGGCTGGTTTTCGGGGCCGGATTTTGTTAACCATCATAGCTGCCCACATTCATAACGATGCTGGGTGGATACTGGTTCCATACACTGTACGAAATTTCATATGTATGTATGTATGTATGTATGTATGTATGTATGTATGTATGTATGTATGTATTTGTTTATATACGTGTGCATTTTTATAATGGAACGAATTTAGAGTTTTGTTTGTTCAGTCAACTGTCCAAAGACAGGTCTCAGCCTCACAAATGATACCGATAAGGCACCACTTATAAGGCAACTAAGCCAGGAGATAATGGGGTAGGGTGGCTAGTTCCTTTCCTCCTCCATTGCATACATCGCCGATTAGCTACATGTTACACTAGTCAGACTTCAGATGCATACAAATAATGTTCTTCCTCTGACACATATCGTACAGTGAGATGTACTGCCTGATAATAGGTGTACATATCAGCCAGAACCTCAATCAGAGGAAGAGTTTAGAGTAGCTCTATAAAATATATATAATAACGAGGTTGAAGCCTTCGGTTCTTTAACCGCGACCAGAAATTAAAGAAATATGTAAACGAGAAGATATATTCCTGGAATGAGGTCGCTACTACCTGTTAGTCATTGCACTTAATAGACTAAAACCACTCACAATTTAAAACATGTATTTAATAGTTAGCTCACATAGCAATACGAAGAAGATAATGGTCGAAGTAACTTTCTGTCATTTTGTAGGTAGAGTAGTGCAGGTGTTCCTTGCTGATGCAATGATTACATTCTCACATCGTGCCTCACAGCATATTTCACATTCCAGAAAAGGAGTCATCAGGCTTTCACGTCACTGGGAACATCACGCGATTACCCGAGAATTGAGGTAAACTCCACGTGATCGAGATCAGATGATTCACTCTGTACATCACACAGCCTTCTAGATTATATTTTCTGATCCTCATCAGCTGGATAGTACAGAATTTTACATTAGAGCACTTGGGTTATGGATGCAGCAATATCACTACTAGGCCTATATTAATCATATAAAACATAAAATATAGTTTTGCGTAAAAATAGTGCGTAATATGTCATTTTTGATGCCATTTCTGGCTTCAGGACACAAAAATACATAATAATAATAATAATAATAATAATAATAATAATAATAATAATAATAATGGTATTGGTAATGGTAATGGTTTATTTTAACTGGCAGAGCTAAGGCCTTTCGGCCTTCTCTTCCACTCAACCAGTATGATAAAAAATTACTAAATTGCTGTAAACAAAACATAATTAATATATTACAATACAATACATAATTAATATAATACAAATACAATTACAATTCTTTTCATCTTCCCAACACACCAATAAAATAATTATGTAATAATAATAATAGTAATAATAGTCATACCTAAATATAATTAAATTATTAAATTCGATCATGATTATAATTGAATAGCCGCCCAGAACAAGGTTGTAACCAGCGAATACGAAATTCTTCAAAAATGGGGAAAAACATAGCACTCTACATATTTTTAATCATTTTAGAGCAAGGTAGACAATCAGATATGTGTGCTGATTTTAATAAGAGTAAAAGCATTACACATAGTGCATCAATAACAACCATTATTCACGAAAAAATCTGCTTATGAGAAATTAGGGTTACGACTTGTTCTGGGCGGCTATGCAATTATAACTTCAATGTGACTGCGTCCGTAAGAAATCGTTTAGCCTTCTCTTGAAAGTAGTTATTGTCTGGCAGCCTCTAATCTTCTGAGGTAGAGAATTCCATTCACGAGGGACTGAGGCAGTAAAAGAGGATGAATAGTGGGATGTTCTATGGGGAGGAATTGCTAGGATTTGGCTCTCCTGTGATCTGGAGTTTAGATTGTGATTGGAGCATAAGTAGTTAAACTGGGAACGAAGATAATTTGGAGTAGAAGTGTGGAGAACTCGAAACAGAAGAGAGAGCGAATGAAGTGTTCTACGGTTATTGAGTCGCAGCCAGGATAAATACTTGAACGAGGGTGTAATAGGCCTATGGTCAAATTTGCGAGCATTGCTGATGAATCTGACATATATATTGTGCACACGCTGCAGCTTGTCCGAAAGTTTAGTTGTCAAATCTGTAAGTATTACGTCGCAATAGTCAAACAGTGGTACTGTCCGCATTTCACGAGAAGATCCGAGCGAGAAATGTGAGTTTTTCCCCCACTCTTATAACCTATCCCCGACACAGAACCGGCCGGCCAATGAGTGAGCCTTGTTTGTCCCAGCCGGCCAATGACACCACCTGCTCCTTCGAGAACGCTGAGTTACTGGCTTTCTCCTCTTACCTCTCAAGGACCATACTCCCCTCGCAGGAATCCTCTCGTAAAATTTGGTCAGTAATATGTACGAGGGTTTGCACTAAGATCTGTTTTAATTTTGACAGGAGAAAGTTTCTTAACGGGTTAAGAGAATGCATGGTATAGCATACTCGCTTGGATATTTCCTTTATTTGGCAGAACTAAAATTAAAAAAAAAAAGAAAATCATCATAAGCCTATGGTTATTATGAAATGGAATGGAATTTAACTGAGGGGGGGGGCACGGATGGTCCAGCACTGCGACCCGTTGAGATTTATTGCGCTAACCCTCGATATGGAATGAGTTGCGTGCCACAGATCCCCTACGCGCACCAATCCAACCACATTACTCCCTTAACGACCGGTCTCTACAGCCGACAGAATCCATATACCATTCCTGCTTCGGCAACTTCCCCCAAGGCCCCCCCCCCCTGTTGGTCCGAGGCGGAACTCGTCCCCCAAGTATGTCCGCTTCTGGTGCTCGTTGCAGAAGCCATCCAACGTCGCTTAACTACATTCCACGGAGGCCGATCGAGAGAGTCAGCAGCTTCGGGAGGCCGCCTGTAGAGTGATCTGAAAAACCAGAAACGGGATGATGAGGAAAGGATGATGGGGGAGGAAAGGAAGTGGCGAAGATGAGTGGGGTTCAAGTCGCCTGATATTCATAAAGGAAAAACCCCGAAAAAAAACCTCACCCAGACAACTCACCATGTCCGGGAATCGAACCCGGGAGTTAGACTCGCTAACCCCTCAGCCACAACGGTGGACATGATTGTTATAATAATATTATTAATTTTATTACTGTAAAGTAACCATTAGTTCCCTCTTTCCCTTCTCCGTGTCTCTCCTCAGCCTGCTCCATTTTTGCGGCCCTTTGTTAAATTATTTCCAATACTCTTGCCTTCGGTTGAAAATCAGGAGATAAACGAAGAAATCCTCTAACTGAGGTTCTGGCTGATACGTACATCTATTATCAGACAATACATCTCACTTGACGATACGTATCAGAGGAACAACAACTGTCTGTATGCATCTGAAGTCTGACTAGTGTAATATGTAGCTAGTCGGAGATGTATGCAATGGAGGGGGAAAGGAAATGGCCACCCTACCCCTTATCTCCTGGCCTAGTTGTCTTATAAGTGGTGCCTTCTTGGTATCACTTGTGAGGTTCAGACCTGTCTTCGGACAGTTGACTAAACAACAACAAATGAAGTACTCACTAGTCTTACATCAAGTAGCCTACATGAACTGAGCCCTCAGACTCTTATTAACGGTATTGAGATCTGCGAGGCAGGCAGACTTCATCCGTGTCTCTTGTTCGCTAAGTGGCGCTGCTTTTCTTTTATTCATGAACTGCGTAATCGCAACTTATCGCTGCGTCTGCCCTCTTTTGTTTACAGACGTAAATAGTCGCGAGCGTAACGTGTCGGCATTGCCTCCTACCAGCACTTACTTTCCACGCGGTGCAAGAAGAAACTCGCATTCCTCGGCTACCTTCACCTAAATATTTTGTCAGCTGCGCAGTCATGCCATTTCCGCGTTCCGGAATTGTGAATTCGCGGTTTTGAACTGGGACGCATGTTCCAAGAACATTTCCGCAAATATTTACCGACTTCTGAAACATGGATCGTGTGATTAACGTGACTGGCTGAGTGCTAACGATATTCCCACACAGATTGAGGCGTGACATGCCTCTAGTAAGCTTTTAATTTCAAGTGTACGGTATATACTGTATACAGATCAGGACCGTACTCTATCGAATACGATACGGCATTATGCATTGCATGCATATTCCCGCTACGTACAGTCTCTGTTTAGCGTATGGGCCCATTTATTCTCCGAAAGTCCGCATTTAGGCGTAGTCCGTCCCGTCTCAAACTCCACCGGCTCGTAGCAACCCTCCTCAACAGATCAGGACCGTACTCCATCGAATACGATACGGCATTATGCATTGCATGCATATTCCCGCTACGTACAGTCTCTGTTTAGCGTATGGGCCCATTTATTCTCCGAAAGTCCGCATTTAGGCGTAGTCCGTCCCGTCCCAAACTCCACCCGCTCGCAGCAACTCTCCTTTTGGGATTTTCCAACTCATCCCGGATGTATAAGGCTGGTATTACATTATCAAAGTACTTCGACAGAGAATATGATAAAATATTTTGTTAAACATCTGTGACAAAAGGTATGATTTTGAGGATATTACATTATATTAAATATTTTATCACTAGAGGTTTTGATTTATCTAGAAAAAATCAAAACTCGAGTGGGCTTTAATTGACTATTACAAGATTAGAAGAAAGTATATAAAGATTAAAAAAATAAAGTACTCTAATACAATAAAATATTTTATGCTCGACCATGCCGAAATGTAGTAATTATACTCCTGGTAGCAGACCTTTAATGCATGTCATTAAAGTACACCTACTCATTAAAGGTCAGGTCTTTCAGCCAATGACGACTCAGGTTATAACTGTTCAGCCAATGGCAGGTCAGCTTTCTACCGTTATAAAACAGCAAGTATCGATTATTCTCGGATATGCAATCGAAAGGGAATTTGCGAAAAGTCACGGAGGATGGAAATCCAATACTGTCGCAGAAGGTTATGTTCTGTTACTATAATAATTAGCATTAATTGTGAATAATATTAAAATAAATTCAATTTGTCATCTCGTTTTTCAATGTCTAATTTAATTTCAATGTTATCTCTGTAGGTTCTTATGGCCTAGCAAGGTCAATGTGGACATCTGTTCCTCGGAAAAAATCAATACTTTCGCGTCTGCGCACATCTTACAACATACGGGACATTGCTAAAAAATTAATAATATCAAGTTAGAAATATGGTCGAGCATAAAAAGTTGTATGAAACTCGCCTATAATGGTAATTAAGAAGCTCGTATGAAAATTATGAAACTCGCTTGCGGTCGTTTCATAAATATCCATACTCACTTCTTAATTACCTTCATTATAGGCTCGTTGCATAATGTACTAAAGTGACTTACTAAAATTCTATTTCACTAATGTTAGTTTCACCGAAACGTTTGAACGGAGCCGCCATTTTCAGTTGACTGCCTATGCGGTAAACAAATGACGATCGCAAAGCATGTTTTATAGTACCGTAAAGAATTTACAGTTTGAAATGTTGGCAAACAAAGAAACAAATGCTAGGGAAGTGATAAAATTGTGCGATAAACCGCCATAATTGGTTGAAAGACGTCCTTTCGTACGGTTTTATTGATCGAAAGTAGTATGACGTAGTAAAAGTGTAATAGTCAAAGATAACCTGAAATTAAGGAACATGAATCATCAGCCTCCATTTACAGTTAAACAAAATAAAATCTTTTTTTGATCAGAGATACGCAGAATAGAATGATGAACAATACCATGCGTGTTTAACTACTACAATTCGTGCTAAATATTACAATATGCATATTGCTGAAAAATAAACAGAAAAGGAAATGTCTGTGGGTTAAACCATGGATTGCAAGACGTGACAACAAAAGTATCCATAAAAACTCGCTTAAAAAGAGATAGGCCTACAATGCGAGAAGTTGAAAAGTTATATAAATTATTTGAGAAAGAATGAAGATAATTTTCATACGTTCAGGCTTGCGCATCACATCTGTACAGCAGTTATAGTCTCTGCTATTTTTATATAGGCCTACACTTATATATCATCAGTCAGCCGAGGTCCACCATGAGAAGAAGTCGATCCTTGAGCCTATAGTTAACTATTTCAAGCTGAAATATTCCCTATTCCACATTAAGGTATTCGGCTTGCTCATACGTGCTCGAGGGACTATACCAGCTTTTTTCGAAGAATTTCAACGGCAATTTTCTCTGCCTACATTTCTGAGGGATGACTTTGTGATAACAGTGTTAAAAAATCCTGTCAAATCCTAATTACATGGTGCCACATTAATGCAATTGTAATTTTTCATGCCCTTTTTTTGTTTGTTTCTTTTTTATTGTTAATTACCTATGTTTGCATGGGTATATTTTTTAGGGTATATTGAGTCCGTAAGGGCTACTCTCAATTGGGGGGCAGTTTGTAAATAAAAAATTCTGTTTTTGTATTTCTTGTTTTGTGTTTATATTTGCTTCATATTCTCACATTAGCACATATTGGTCGTACGAGTACTAACAGTCCAACAATATTTACGTTCCGCCATATTGGTTTCAAGCTAGACAAATCTTTTATAAAAGAAAACACATTACACTGTCATATATTCTATAAAAGATCTTTGTGAAAGAACTTTAATAATGTAATACGAATCTAAGGATAGGTTCAACCCATAGTGCAACTCGTCCCGGTTTGTAATGACAGGTGTTAACGAGCTCACCTAAAGACAAAATATTTCCTCCCACTTTGTGCAGACTTGGGACTACCCAGCCAATTAGCAGGTTGGTGTGATTAAAAATTTTGTCTTGATAAGTTCATGATTTATATAACGTATACCCTTTGACACGGAAATTGGTCGCTTGTTCAGAGACTAAGTCCCACGTCGGAATAGCGCGGGAATCATCGTGTACGCCGCGTTCGCACACTTGCGTTTCATATAGAGAGATTCGGAGTCCGACCTTTTGAACGAGAAGAAAGAGTTCTATCGCAAAGTCATAAAAGCGAGACAATTGGAATAAATTCCGGATACTGGGACATTTAACCAAAAAAGAGGATTGTCCCGGAAAAAAACTGATGAATAGGGCGCACAATGGGGCAAAACGTGTCGAAGTGTACGGACCCATCGAAAAGCGAAGCCAAGGCAGTTATACAATTTGGAGATGTAAACTTATACTCATAACCCGAAAATTACAGAAAGGAAATTATTCATGATTATAATTTGTGAAAATAATGTTACATAAATTATGGTTAAAATGTGACATTAGTTTAGTTTTCATAATTTTATATCATTATTTGACTGCAATTTTTAAAATGTACTGTATTATTGTACATTCTTTGACACGGAAAATGGTCGCTCTCCTGTAGCATGAATTTGTCTGTCGTTCGGGTTTAACGCGCGATTCACACGTGAAAATAGTAAGCATCGAGGTCCAAGAATGAAGCCAAGTCGTAGCAGCGACGTATGTGTATGTCACGAAAAGACATAGGCCTATTCCCTACGAATAATGAGCGTGAAGTTGTGCTAGTGGAAACAGAGAATTCTTCCAAGGAATTAGGTGACGGAAAATTTCAAGAGAGATTTCGTTTATAGAAATCTACCGTGTCATTTTCACTGTAGTGGATGGATCACTTACAATAGCCAACAGTCTTATATCTTCTATAAACCGGCTGCTTACAACATTATAATAATAATTCTGTGCAACTGATTTTTATTATTTCAAGAGTGAGCAAAGCATCTCTTTTCCTACATCGCAGGCTGCACAAAGAGAGTTTATCGTTGAATTTTAGGCTATTGCGCAATTCTCTAGTATAATTGGGACCTTGGATTGTACACACAATATTCGTATTAATCTTCTGGTGATGTATGCTTTATCGTTTTCCTTTATATATATTTCATAATTTTTTATGTTACCTTACATATTTATATCTAGTAATTAAGTCTGTCAATACTTCAAACTCATGTTGGAATATAATCATTTTCGTTTTTTATTTTCCATTTTGTAAGATTTTAACCTAACAACATTAGAAAGAAACAAAGAAATGAAACCCGGAAACATAACAGCGCCCAAAGACAAACAAATTCAACACGAAAATAAAGCATGCGTTCGTTTCGATGTGGAATGGAATAAGCGCAGTCGTTTTGAGATATTGACTGTCATCTTTGTAGAGGTATGAAATGCTTTCCTTTTTTACTTGTAGAAATAGTGTACTCTGGTGAAATGAAGTGTCAGCGAATTACCATATTATGTATAAGTAACCCATGATTATGAATGGTGCACAGAAATTACATTTTAATGACGGTTACTTTTTAATCGTGGTTTCGTAACCCATGGTTACTACGTTTTCAACCGAGGTTGATGCACATCACTAGGGCTAGGATTTTGATGACCTATAAATCATGAAAAAAATATCCTAAAAACGATGCATTTATGACTTAAAAATCTTTCAAAAATACCCTTAAAATGCCCTAAAAATTGATCTTACATAATTGGCTTAGTAGGAAAAGAGATTTTGTACTACTTAATATTTAGACTAGTAATTAAATTAAATTTTACATAATTTTTATGAGTAATACACTTTAATTAATTATTTTACCTGATGTAGTTTCCATGTATGATCTGTCTTGGCCCTTCATGGGCTGTAGCGCCATGGACTTACTTTACTTTTAGTTTCCATGTAGTCTACCATAAGACCACTCATCCGGAATTAGCAGGTATAGAGGAGTCTATATTGAAGGGGTGGTTGGACTGATCCATTACATGGGGTGTACTACGTTAAAATGGCAATATTTGTGTAGAAAAACGATTAAAATATCGTAGAAAATAATGGGTATTAATGGACAAAATATGTAAAGAAAATATCAAAGTAAATGAACATTACTTTACATTAATAATGGGGATTTATGGCCAAAAAAATAAAAATGCCTAGAAAATGACCGAATAAAACAAAAGATGGTCTTATGAGTTGAAACAGGCAAAAAATGCAAAAAAAAAACCGTAACAAATATGTCTTAAAACACTCAGTTTATCACATAACATATAAATACTAAAGCAGCAATGTTTCTGGCTTACTAGAAAAAAGATGCAATTTCATCAAAATCCTAGCCCTACACATCACCATAAGACTCGTTCCAAATTCGAAATGTTTGAAAATAAATATAGAACATAGCTAAAGAGAAATGACAGATGGCGATATAGACCTATATATTGGAAATATGTTTGCATATTTGCATCCACATTTTGGCAATTGTTTTCACATACGTATCCGAGCTTTATAAAATCTCGTGAGATAATGAGGACAAAAACAATAGGGTGGTACATAACAAAGCTGCTTGTGTATTTATTAAAACAAGTACAGTATAATGGTGGTATGTATCGTGGAAGCAGTGAATCAATCGTTTTGTAATCCATCCTCTCCGAATAAATAAGTAAAATACAAAATGGACCATCCAGGTCTGTGAACATCCGGCTGTAAACAGTTACGAAGTGCCAGAGGTATGTAATGGATTATCTGATCCAGGCCTTTCATTTACTGACGCATTCTTGTAATGGTAAGTAACCTTGAAGAAACGTCGGTAATTACTGTGTTTTCCGTAAATTATTTCTCGCTATTCATTAGCAATGTCATGGGAAAGAGTAAGTCAATGAATTATCAATTTGCTCGGTACTTTTCAAGAATAATAGCGAAAATACCCGTCTAGAGATACTATTACGTTCCGGTTCTATCCTTCCCTGATAGCCCATAAAAAAGTACGAACCGAATTAAGAAATCGAGCACGTCTCTTACTTGCAATGCAAGAATGTGGCAAGTATGTATGACTCGAAAGGAAACGTACGGGATTTTGTAATCTGATACCGAGATTCGTCATATTCACAGCAATGCATTTCCTGCAAGATCGACAAAAAGAACACTTCAAGGTTTTGAGGAATTACATGGAACGTACTAAGAATTTTAATGGGTCATTTGTGACGCTGAAGGCAAAACTCTATTGAGGGAGGAAGCCTCCTTTACTAATAAACTTACTTATGCAACCATTCACTGTAACAGGGATGTCAAAAGTATATTTCTCTACGCTCCATGTGGCCCTCTAACAGATGAAGTGAGTCAGCTATGTAATGGCATTAATTGACATAATATTTATCATTATTGGTATTACATAATAATTTAAACCTCCACTTGTTTTAGTACAGAATAATCTGACCTCCATGTCACTGCAATGTTATTGTTTTAAATTGTCGATTTTGTTTTATCGCTGCTGCTTGGGCAATTGTTTCTCCTTGCGTAGAAAATCTCCCGCACCCTACTACCTCTGAAAATATAACAACAGGATCATGATTTAACTGTAACTTATTGAATGGATAACAGTAAAAAAAAAAATCTGCCTCACAATAAATCATTATCGAAGTGCATAATGGAACCTACATAATACACTAATTACTTAGTAATATAAATCAGAACACAGAATGTGGCGTAACAGATATTTCTGTTGTCCTGGTTCTGTTTATTGTTTTATTGCCACAATGAAATATGCACGACCTTATACCAGGCAATCAGTCATAAACAAATTCACACCGCATTCTTGTAAGTAGGAAAGCCTGGGAACTATTTCTTGTTTATGAAGGCCATTTAAGAGCTGCATTCAGTAGTAAGAAATTCCTTGTATGCCACTAGATTATGAAATCGCGCCTAGAGGAATGACATAAACCGTTAGCTGGTGCTGTCATCACAGCGACTGACGATCTGATCTGTTTGCTGGTAATACAATACTTGTGACATGTCTGCCGCATAAAAATATATTACAATCCATGGTATTAAATCGCATGTCTAATTTCAAATATCCATGGTGCTAAAACATTATGAAAATCTGTAAAATGTTCAGGTAGTAAATCATATGAAAATCTGTAAAATGTTCAGGCAGTAAATCATAAGGGAAAATCTGTCAAATGTTTAGGTAGTAAATCATAAAAATCTGTGCAATGTCCAGATAGTATATCATATGCAAATATGTGAAATGTTTAGATTAGTAAGTCATATAAAAATCTGTAAAATTCTCAAGTAGTAAATCATGTGCAAATCTGTAAAATTTTCAAGTAGCAAACCATATGAAAATCTTTAAAATATTTAGGTAGTAAAACATATGAAAATCTGTAAAAGTTTAGATAGTAAATCATGAAAACCTGTAGAATGTTCAGGTAGTAAATCATAGGCCTAATGAAAATCTATAAAATGATCAGATAGACCTAGTAAATTATATGAAAATCTTTAAAATGTTAATGTAGCAAATCATAAAAATATCTAAATGTTTAGGCAATAAATCATATCAACATCTCTAAAACGTTTAGGTCGTAAATCACATGAAAGTCTGTGAAATGTACAGGTAATGAATCATGTGAAGACCTGTAAAATGATCCTGTAGTAAATCATATTTAAAACTGTAAAACGTTTAGGTAGTAAACTATATGAAAAAAAGTTCAGATAGCACATAAGAAAATCCTGTGAAATGTTCAGGTAGTAAGTCAGTAAATCGTAAAAAAAAAAATTGTAAAAGGTTCTGTTAATAAATCATAGGAAAATCTGTGAAATATTCAGATAGTAAATCATATGAAAATCTGTAAAATGTTCAGGTGGTAAATCATATGAAAATCTGTAAAATGTTCAGATATTAAATCTTTTGAAAACCCATACAATGTTAAGATAGTAAATCATAGAAGAACCTGTGAATTGTTCAGGTAGTGAATCATATGAATATCTGTTATATTTCCATGGTATTAAATCGTATGAAACTTTACAAATCCACAAGGTACTAAATTAAGTGATTATTTTAAAAAATATTAACGTATGTGAACTTCCCATAAATGTTCCTGCTATAGCCACCGGCGTAGCTCAGACGACAAGCGCGTTTTCCTTATGATCCGGAGCTGCTTTCGGGCGTCGCCTCGATTCGATTCCCGCTTGGCCCGATTACCTGCTTGTGTTTCCCGCCCGAGATTTTCCCCAACTATAAGGCGAATGTCAGGTAATGGCGAATTCTCGGACTCCATTTCAAATACCCATTTCCCTGTCACCAATATCCTAGACGCTAATTAATATCGTAGTTGATGCTGCATCGTTAACTAATATATATATATATATATATATATATATATATATATATATATATATATAAGATTACTTTTGTATGTAAAGATTATCTTAGGGTGCGTAATAAATTATTTTCTTTTTGTATGTCTGTTGAATGACACAGGAAATGAACTATAAAGAAAAATACTGTTCGTACGTATCGTACATAGCAAGGAACTGAATTGTGAAACACTTAAGCCGTATAATAAGAAAATATGTGTAATTTGCATGACACCGATTATTTTCCTGTAATGATTCGTAAATTGTCTGTGTGATTATGGCAAATCATAAATTTGTGTTCATTTTTGAAACCGGTTGTTCATTCTTGTTTATGTATACATTATCTCAGCTGTTTTCATAGACGGCCATTCCACGTGCAACTGGAACTGTTTTATCATGTTAAAAATCAATGCTTACTGCGACCTCTTTTTACGCACCCTATTGACAGGCATGCTGGTAAAATTGCTCCGTTCCATTGATCAATACCGGTAATGTTGTTAAAGAGTTTTCACCACACTTGTGTAACCCCTACTTTCCAACATGTAGCCGGATTTCACCCAGCTTGTCAGTAGAAGTTTTATTGGTGTTGGAAGGCATCTAGAAAATACCCTCTGCTTAATTGACTTAAGTGTTCAGATTCACGTTTGTCTCTCCGCTTGTATGTTATGTAATAGTAATCAGTGTATAATATTACTCCCAGTTAGTTATTTCTGCCTATTTAGCAAGGATATTCATACGTCTGCAAGAATTTACTCGAAATCCATATTACCCTAACAACATACGTTGCAAACAAATCAACCGGTGCTCAGGTAGCTTTTAATAACTTCTCACGTTGACTTTTGGAAATGAGGTTCGGTTTCCATATTTCTTTTGCGGAATTTGGAATATTCTGCTGTTCGTCTATTAGAGCACAACCAGAATTCGACTAAAGTTACTTGCACAAGATCAAATGTTTCTTCAAATTCAGGACTTTACAAGAAAACTTGTCATAGATTACAAGAAAGATTTGTCAAAGACTGTTTCATATAGCTTAAGATTTGACAAATGAATCAAATGGAAATAGCGCTCAACGAATGGTCATTTAAATTAATAAGTCCGCAATGTGCTCTACCAAAAGAGCACTTATGGCTGGAGTTAAAATTTACACTCCTCTGTGAGTAATGCTATCGTATAAACAGAAGGTAAAATGGAGAAAAGATCATATCGTTTATTTTCAAAATTTTTAGCCCATATCTTAGCTATCATGTTTCCAGAATACTACTGCATTTCGACCCAACAGCGTATCCAAAAAGACAAAGAAGAAAATACCTTTTTGTACATATTACAATAAAATCTTTCATAAACCATTTCGGCTAAGTCAGTGTTAAATTTTGACTTATTTTAACAGCCTAAAGAAAATAAGTAACGGTGCAAACTGGCATTTTAGCAGAGCTGGAAACTTCTCGGTACTCTCTCAACAACTTTACTCACTACCGGTACTGAGTATCGGCGAGTAGCAGCCCAACTAAAGCACTGACTATAGGGTCACATGGTGACACTCCAATGTTGCAGTCTCAACACGACACCCAACCTTAAACTAACAAGGGCAATTCACCAAGGGGAAAAGCGATATTTTAATTAAATTCGTACCATTTTGTAGTTAGAAGAGTAGACTCAAACACGTGCATATTATAAGTAGGCTACAAGAAAAACAGTCTTCATCAAATATTTAATTAAATAGAGGTGAACAGGCATCTTGTAGAGCTTATTTTCGAAATGCTTCCTAATTAACCGCTCCGAATGACTTTCTGACATTCGACATTTGATTGTTTTTCTGAAAGCATTCTGTTCAGTAAATTGGAATGATCCGTTTGATGACTTGTTAACAAAGTGGCTTATGTTATCGGCAGCGCAGAGGTTGGCGAGGTGATCTTGTGCCCCGTGACTGCGTTTAAACATTGGTTCGAGTCCCACCTTGACTAATTGCCTGGTTTTCCGAGGTTTTCTCCAGGTAAATGACAGGTAATCCCATGGCGAGTACTGACTCGCTCCGCCAAATAACATCTCGCTGTCACCAATTCCAATTGATGTAGTGCCGTTAAACAATTGATTAAAAATAAGCGACCAGGACTCGATTCACTTCCTGAAAAAATAAGCTACCAGGACTCGATTCTCTTCCTGAAAAAATAAGCGACAAGGACTCGATTCTCTTCCGGAAAAAATAAGCGACAAGGACTCGATTCTCTTCCTGAAAAAATAAGCGACCAGGACTCGATTCTCTTCCTGAAAAAATAAGCGACCAGGACTCGATTCTCTTCCTAAAAATAAGCGACCAGGACTCGGTTCTCTTCCTGAAAAAATAAGCGACCAGAACTCGATTCTTTTCCTGAAAAAATAAGCGACAAGGACTCGATTCTCTTCCTGAAAAAATAAGCGACCAGGACTCGATTCCCTTCCTGAAAAAATAAGCGACAAGGACTCGATTCTCTTCCTAAAAAGTAAGTAACCAGGACTCGATTCTCTTCGTGAAAAAATAAGCGACCAGAACTCGATTCTCTTCCTGTCCTATCTGATTTGCAAGGAGTAGGTTAAGTTTTTGCAGACTTTTATTTAACAATAGATTTCTCTGTCGTTTTCATTGTGCATAAGCTCTTAATAACCTCTAACTTATATCTCTAGTTTGAAAAGGTCTTACTGAGAACTGCCATGTGAATTTCAGGACACAAATCAACTCACTGTCTTCAAATGCTGTGACTAGGTGTACGAGTGTTGCACATGTTGCATTTTTAAACATTTCTTTGTTCACACTGTCATGACACCGAAAATTTAAGAAGCTCGATGTATCGTGTGTAAAGTTTTTATGTGATTTTTAGTTTCCGATGACGCACATTCTTATGGGACAATTCCGTATACCGTACAAAAAGGGTATAAATTAAAGCCGAACAAAATAGTGTCATGTACGAATTCGAACAACCACGTTCGACTACAAAAGCCATGATGTTTAATAACATCATCACACACTTTCCCTAAACAGGGATTGCCTAGAAGACAAAGTATACCATTTACAAAACAAAATTTTGAATAGTACATATTACATGGATAATTTGTTATGAATATAAAACCAATGCAAGAAAGATAAAATAAATTACAGTGCAATGTCTTATCTGAGGTGATTTCTTAATGATACAGGGACATCATTTTATTTTTACTCACATTTTTAATATTAACCTGGCCATACCTTTGTATCAACGCCGTTTACTACCCCCTTCCACGACTGGAGTTCGATGATACTGGCGTAATATACAAACAAATCACTTTACTAGGTATAGGAGGGAAGAAAAGTAGTTCATCCATTTACGTAAACTAGAAAATATCGCGATTTTGAGTTTGATAGTTTTCAGTAGGTTTTTGTTTAATTAAAATACAGTATAGTATTAACAATGAGTGTTTTTACTTATAAACTGAGCTGTCCATGTGGACGTATTCATTATGCAGTGTATTTTATACTCTCTACAGCACATTAGCGTACAATATAGAGAATGAAGTTAAATTGAAAATTAATCATAATATAGATATTTAAACACATTTTTGAAAATGATGGCCGTTCATTTCGATAGAGGCTTCATTTCTAATGTGCACATAATCGCACAATAGACTATTGTACCTAATCCCAATTACCAATTTCGTCCTACGTAACTAGTAACTCATGTTGAAATAATTCTGTACCTACTCTATAAAAGAGTACCTTAAGTACTGTAAATTCAATCTTCACTTCTGCCTGATCCGAAAAGATAAAATTACTCAGACATACTATCTACTGTCCGTCCAAGTGGTTATGTCGTAGGGTCGTAGAAAGGGAGGAAATCACGTGACAGTTAATTACTTAACGAGGCCCTTTTATTTAAGTTGCTTTAAACAGTTGTATAATATTACGCAGACGTCCAATTCCTAACAGAAATTAATGTTCTCACAAAAGAGCTAAGACGACAACCCAGCCACTAGCTGGCGAATAAAAGCAGGTGGGGGAAACCAGGATACGACGTAGGCAAATGGACGGCAGTACCTGTGCGAAAATGATTCAATATTGAAAGCTCTTTCGTCACTGGAAAACGCGATCATATTTTTGGAACGTACTGTTTACTATGACCGTAAGGCTACTATGACTATATATGCGGTCTTGGATCTGTGTGCAGGACGGTTGAACTTCATTAGTAGAAGGGGTGGGAGTGAAGTACATTAAAAAACTCAGGTACAATAAAAATTGAAGTAAAAATAAAATGATGTCCCTGTACAATCGAACCTTTCAACGCAAGTAAACAAACATTGATGATGATGATGATAATAATAATAATAATAATAATAATAATAATAATAATAATAATAATAATAATAATAATCCAAAGTTACACAACACAGAACTGCACGCATTGTATTCTTCACCTGACATAATTAGGAACATTAAATCCAGACGTTTGAGATGGGCAGGGCATGTAGCACGTATGGGCGAATCCAGAAATGCATATAGAGTGTTAGTTGGGAGACCGGAGGGAAAAAGACCTTTAGGGAGGCCGAGACGTAGATGGGAGGATAATATTAAAATGGATTTGAGGGAGGTGGGGTATGATGATAGAGACTGGATTAATCTTGCACAGGATAGGGACCGATGGCGGGCTTATGTGAGGGCGGCAATGAACCTTCGGGTTCCTTAAAAGCCATTTGTAAGTAAGTAAGTAAATAATAATAATAATGTAAAATTATTGTAGTTCTTAAATAGCAGTTTCGTTAACATAATTATAAATTTTCCTGAACTTCGAAAACCCTAGGGAGAAAGAAAAGTAGTCAATCACTTCTTCTCATGGCATTATACCTGGTACATAACGTTAAGAATCTGCTTCACTGCTTAAGCGTGAGGAGCGCCTGAATAAAAGGAAGAAAACACGCATTGATGTGCTTGAATGTAAGCTACAATAGTAAAACGACCACTAGAGATGCGCAATTGAGATAAAACCAAGCTACAAATGTGTGAACATCAGCAGCAGTTATTTACGCCTTGTCTGATATATAAGTTCTAAAGTTATAATAGGAAACATACCACGCAGTTTGATGACCTTCCATTCTTGTGTACCCTTTCGCCTTCAACAAGTTTTTAAAACTCTGCCACGAAGTATGTACACGCTACACATAGCGTCCGCGCATTAATATCGCCAGGAGCTTTCCCATTCCACATTACAGAAGTACAGGGTTGACCACTGGATAGAGTGATTAGTAGGGAATGGATTTCTAGGTGCTAAAAGAGAGATTTAGGACTTTATAAAATTCAGTTTAGGACTTTTAGGGGTATTTAGTATTTAGTATTTATTTATTTATTTAACCTGGTAGAGATAAGGCGACAAGATTACCTGATTAATGAAAGCTAGACATTTTATCATAGAAGTTAAGAACAAAGAATATTTTTGTATTTACTGAATTACAGATTAAACCTACAATAACAAAAATCTATAGTAATGAAATTACCGGATACTGAAATATTTTGTGATAGATTAAGAGAACTATTTACAAGAAACCATGTCTGAACGAGTCTCAATTACTGACCAAGTGCCTAGTACGTTTTCGTTTGAATTCAATTTTATTTCGACAGTCCCTGATGCTAGCAGGTAACGAATTCCAGAGTCTTGGCAGGGCTATTGTGAAATATGATGAGTATGAGGAAGTGCGATGGGATGGTATTGTTAGTATTGTTTCACGGCAAGAGCGTGTGTTCAGGGGTGTATATAAAATACATCATCATCATCATCATCATCATCATCATCATCATGAGTGAGCCGGTTGGCCCATTCCGTCCCCAATAGAACTGTTCTCTTCTGTTAATATCCATGTCTCTGCACCGTAAAGTAGTAGGCCTACTGGAAGGACTACTGTTTTGTAGAGTTTTAACTGTATTTCTTTCGTTGTTCCCTTTCCTAAGCTCTGTCTAATTGTTCCACATAAACCTTTATATCTATGCAACTTTTCTTCCATATCTCTTCTTTCCATGTAAAAAATTTTGTATCCTAAATATTTAAAATTAGTGACTTGTTCAATAATTTTGGAATCAATAACTATTTTCGACTTTTTATGTTGGGTCCCTATGAAAGCCATTGTTTTTGTTTTAGTGTATGATATTTTAAATTATAGTTTTTGGTTATTTATAAGCTGCACTTTGGAGGTTGTATTCTGTATCGGCAATCACCACTTGGTCGTCTGCAAAAAGAAGGCAATTTACAGGTGTTTCATCTAAGACAAAATCGTAGTTTAAAATATTCAGCCAGTCATCAATGGCTTCGTTAAGATATATGTTAAATAAAGTGGGTCATAGTAACACCCCCATTTCGGAATACTACAGTCTGATCCGTTTGGGAAGACATAAAGTAAAATGAATACAAAATTAGATTTTCTTAGTGATGGACTGGTAATCCATCCTGTAAAAATTTAAAAATAAAATATCTCAGTTTCATGAAAGCAGAAGCCGAACTAACTCAAATTTACGTCATAGGTATCAAAGTTATTTAGGAAGAGGTACATAAATTTGCTGTAATAGCCTATGTAGACAAACAATCATGACGTAATCCATAACGATGATTATGTTCATGATTGTTTATTGTAATTTGTTATAGAGGACCATTTCTGCCCATTCTTCCTTCCTAACATGTGGAGCCTTGTGTATTTCTGTGGCAGGCGGACTCAGCTTTGCTTTGCTCCTCTGGTGTATGCCGTAATAGGAAGTTGCTCTCAACTTCGCATCTCTCCGTGGTCCATTTACCACTCCCCAATGTAGTGCAGAATATCTTCTTGCAGGACAGGTGTCACCGCATTCCTGGAAGCATAGACATGTTAAAGAGGCCCATAAAGGTAAAAATACAGTTCTCTGAGTTGGCTGCATCAGACATGGAAGGAACAGTGAATCGTTTTATTAGTCCTAGCACAAGGTACAGACATTAGAACTGCATGCCACCGTCTTACTGAGCAGACACTTGAAAGTCGTCCTCTTTGAATGGTTGTGCTTGACACGGGATCACGGATTCAAATCCTGCCTATGACGATGAATTTTTAAGAGTGACATCCTTTGGATAGAAAGTGAAACCAGTAATTCTGTATCTCAGCTTTACTACATGTATGAGAACTCTGCCCCTGGATCAGAGAGCTCCAAGCAAAATTACTGGTCATTTTATCAGTCACATTACCTACATCGCAAACTGATGTCACTACAGACAGCAGTTTCTGATTTTTTTAAGCCGAAAAATATTGACAAGTGGTTGCTAGAATCGTTTCGAAGATTCTGAACTCCTCTAAAAAGAACTTTAAAATTGTAGAAAAGAATTGTACGAGATTAACAGTGTTAGTTATCCCTGCGGTGACTGAGTGGTCAGACCTCCGGCCTGTCACGCAGGCGGTCCGGGTTCGAATCCCGGTCAGGTCTACAATTTTTCATTGAAAAATCTATAGTGACATTTGTGGCGAACAAGGTCACAGTTGGGGTTTTCCTCGGGGTTCTCCCGTTTTCCCCATATTAGGCATCGACACCATTCCGTCACCATTTATCCTTTCGTCATCATTCCATAGCATCCCCCAATCGTCGGCTGGCGCCGCATGGAGGGGCTTGTCTAGGCACGAGGAGGGATTGCCTGCTCGAAACCTGGATACGCAGCGAACCTGAGTTTAGTCAGCCGGTGTGGGTTTGGGAATGCGTCTAGTTTGGAGGTTAGCGCAGTAGATTGTAATATGTTGCAGTTCAGCGCCATAGTGCTTCCTCCCTTCCATTCCATTTCAGCAGTGTTAATTATCCAGTGTTAATCTAAATAGAAATACTCAGAATAATCTAATCCACCTCTGTATAAATTCTACTAGTTTTCGAGTACGCTGGTGGAGATTGAAATGATTCAGCTCCAAACTTTTACTTTAGAAATATTACCCGAGTTATGCTTATTCTTAGGGTTTGTATTTTTTGGTAATAGCGAACGCGCGAAACTTTCCACAATTACTTTCTTTGTTACATTTACCCTCCCAGGTACCTAAAATACCGCATTTAAGCAAAACAAACTCGCGAAATAATGAGAAATTTATACCATTGTGTGTAGTATGCAAATAACCACGAAATATAAGCCCTCTGTCGCAAAAACTACGAAATATGCACCAAAATTTTACATACATACATACAAATGGCTTTTAAGGAACCCGAAGGTTCATTGCCGCCCTCTCATAAGCCCGCCATCGGTCCCTATCCTGTGCAAGATTAATCCAGTCTCTATCATCACACCCCACCTCCCTCAAATCCATTTTAATATTATCCTTCCATCTACGTCTCGGCCTCCCTAAAGGTCTTTTTCCCTCCGGTCTCCCAACTAACACTCTATATGCATTTCTAGATTCGCCCATACGTGTTACATGCCCTGCCCATCTCAAACGTCTGGATTTTAAGTTCCTAATTATGTTAGGTGAAGAATACAATGCGTGCAGTTCTGTGTTGTGTAACTTTCTCCATTCTCCTGTAACTTCATCCTGCTTAGCCCCAAATATTTTCCTAAGCATCTTATTCTCAAACACCCTTAACCTATGTTCCTCTCTCAGAGTGAGAGTCCAAGTTTTACAACCATACAGAAGAACCGGTAATATAACTGTTTTATAAATTCTAACTTTCAGATTTTTGGACAGCAGACTGGATGATAAGAGCTTCTGAACCGAATAATAACACGCATTTCCCATATTTATTCTGCGTTTAATTTCCTCCCGAGTGTCATTTATATTTGTTACTGTTGCTCCAAGATATTTAAATTTTTCCACCTCTTCGAAGGATAAATCTCCAATTTTTATATTTCCATTTCGTACAATATTCTGGTCACGAGACATAATCATATACTTATTCAATATAAATTATTGTTAAAGAACATGTGTGTGACTTGTTTCAGTCATGCAAATCTGGCTTTCAGGTAGAAGCTCCCTGTGCAGCAGGCTTGAATAATTTCAAGGGAAAAATTGTTCCGGGGCCGGGTATGGATCCCGGGACCCATCGCTTAGCGCACGAGTGCTCTACCGACTGATCTACCCAGGAACCATACACGACACCGTCACAATTCTTCCCCTTATATCCACACAACTCAAATGAGCTGACAAGACGCAGAAACCCAACTTTGAGTGCACACAATTCTATGTGACTTAAATTGTTTCAATCACTTTGTCAATCGCTTGGCAATGCCAATATTTTTGTATTTTCTTGATGACTCTCGAAAAGAGATCGATTTTTGTAGTTGGCTGCAGTAAAGACTGAATAATATAGTATGTAACATACAGCTATAGTATGTTATGCACTGGAGACTATATTTTGATATCAGGAGATTTTAGTGCTAGTAGAGGACCAAAATGAATCTGCTGTGAATTGTTTGCAAGAATTATAGTTCCCGACATCAGTCCAATGTGGACAGCGAAAATACTCACTGACTATAGCAAAAATCTTCGTGCGGACAATGTAGGAACCATACTTATTTTATATAATTGTATTTTGGAGGTGTCAATTATGTGATGTGTAAAAAAAAAAGTAACTCAAAGTTTTATATTAAATACAACATTCATTCATTCATTCACTCATTCATTCATTCATTCATTCATTCATAGTTTTCTGCCCAATGGCAGGTCTTTCACTGTAAATCCAGTTTTCTCCAATCTTTCCTATTTTATGCCTCCTCTTTGTCTCCTCATATGATCCATATATCTTAATGTCGTCTATCATCTGATATCTTCTTCTGCCCCGAACTTTTCTCCCCTTCATCATTCCTTCCAGTGCGTCCTTCAGTAGGCAGTCTCTTCTCAGACTGTGACCCAACCAATTCCTTTTCCTCTTCCTGATCAGTTTTAGCATAATTCTTTCTTCACCCACTCTTTCCAACAAGCTTCATTTCTTATTCTATCTGTCCATTTCACACGTTCCATTCTTCTCCGTATCCACATATCAAATGTTTCTAGTCGCTTCGATTCACTTCGTCATAATGTCCATGTTTCTGCCCCATACAATGCCACACTCCATACTTATTTTTCCAGAGGTCCGCAGAAGATACTTTTTTCCTATTAAAAGCTTTCTTTGCCATTATTATCTTCCTTTTGACTTCTTGGCAGCAGTTCATGTTACTGCTTGTAGTACATCCCAAGTATTTGAAGCTGTCCACTTGTTCTTCTGTCTTATTTAGAATTCTCAAGTCCTTCTTTATTTTTCTTCCTATGACCATGATATTCGTATTATTTGCATTTATCTTCATCTCATACTTCTCACAGCTGTCGTGTAGCTCCAGTAACATATCCCTTAATATCGTCACCTCTCCTGCTAACACTGCCATATCATTAGCAAATCTTATGTACTTTATGTCATTCCTCCTACTATCACTCCTCCCATGTTCTGAAAACAGTGTTGAACATGGTAGGTGATAAATATGGCGTCCTTGACATATTCATCTCCCTATTTCAATTCTTTCTGACATTTCTTCTGCTATC
Organism: Periplaneta americana; assembly: GCF_040183065.1. Classification (NCBI taxonomy): domain Eukaryota; kingdom Metazoa; phylum Arthropoda; class Insecta; order Blattodea; family Blattidae; genus Periplaneta; species Periplaneta americana. The sequence continues at coordinate 43,101,644 of NC_091123.1, forward strand.
CTGATTTTGACTCGTTTCATAACAATAGAATACATTTAATTGACAACTTATTTCATGAAATAGGCCTACATTTAATTGACAACTTATTTCACGAAATACTCGGCGAAATAGTGGCAGATTTAACACCGATGTCACTCATTTGATTTTACCAAAAAATACAGTCCCTACTTATTTTAAACTGACAATTATGAATATAAAATGAAAAGTGCTGTAAAATTCCAAATAGGTTTTCTTATCGCTCAGAGTTAAAAGTTATATATCAAGTCGTGGCATAAAAGTTTAATGTCTTCTATATGTCTGTACAACTTACCTTTGACGTATTAGTTTCCTTTATCATAGACTTAAAATACGAGTTTTGCAAATTTTGCTTAAGGTCATTTGATTCATTAACTTTGTATTTTGACATACGTCAGTCCTCGGCTTTCATATACCTACTGGTATTTAGGATGCCATATTTCATACAACCAATTAAAGAGTCAAGAAATAATATTCTATAATTGTGTACAGATATTGGGTATAATAAAATGTGCATTAATGGGAAAGAAGAGTACGATTGAGGAGATAGAAGTGTGACTTTGCAATAGCGTGTATGGAGCAGAAAATTTAGTTTCAACTACGGCGTAGACCAGCCATTTTCAACCGGTCTGCCGCGAGAAAATAAAAATAGTAAAGGTTCTCGTAGCGAAAATTGTAGAAATAAAAGTGAAAAGAGTAGTAGAAAAATGAGTCCAAAAAATCAACTTTCAGCGAACGCGCTACAAGTCAACATTCAGTAAACACAATGTACTGACCGATTATTTAGTCCTGATAGCTCAGCGACGCGAAAGAGGGGGGGTAATAGGAGTAGTGGGGAGAGCTCCGGAGTAGAGATAAGCGCGAGCGGTCGGTAAAGGAATGCAGTACAGTTTAACTGTACTAGAAACATACCGCTCTACCGCACGCATGACATCCGATTGCTCCGAAGGCAATAATATCGAATTTTACTTGTCTTTATGAAAAATACTGTACATTAAATACCTTCTTCTTCTTCTTCTTCTTCTTCTTCTTCTTCTATGGCGCGTCGGCACGTTTTCGGGTCATGGCCTCCCCAGTTGCACTCCACCAAACTTGTCGATCCTATGCTGCGACTCTCCAATTCCGGATTTTGAGGATTTGTAGTACATCCTGACACACACCATCTTCCCATCTGTTACGTGGTCTTCCCACCGGCCTTCCTCCTCCGAAATCTCCTGAAAATATATTTTTTGGGACTCGAAGTTCTTCCATCCTAATTAGATGACCTGCCCATTTGAGTCTCTTAATCCGAATAACATGAGACATACAACATTAAATACTTACTTACTGGCTTTTAAGGAACCCGGAGGTTCATTGCCGCCCTCACATAAGCTCGCCATTGGTCCCTATCCTGAGTAAGATTAACCCAGTCTCTATCATCATATCTCACCTCCCTCAAATCCATTTTAATATTATCTTCCCATCTACGTCTCGGCCTCCCTAAAGGTATTTTTCCCCTCCGGCCTTCCAACTAACACTCTATATGCATTTCTGGATTCGCCCATACGTGCTACATGCCCTGCCCATCTCAAACGTCTGGATTTAATGTCCCTAATTATGTCAGGTGAAGAATACAATGGGTGCAGTTCTGTGTTGTGTAACTTTCTCCATTCTCCTGTAACTTCATCCCGCTTAGCCCCAAATATTTTCCATAGCACTTTATTCTCAAACACCCTTAACCTATGTTCCTCTCTCAAAGTGAGAGTCCAAGTTTCACAACCATACAGAACAACCTGTAATATAACTGTTTTATAAATTCTTTCAGATTTTTTGACAGCAGACTGGATGATAAAAGCTTCTCAACCGAATAATAACGGCATTTCCCATATTTATTCTTCGTTTAATTTCCTCCCGAGTGTCATTTATATTTGTTACTGTCGCTCCAAGATATTTGAATTTTTCCACCCCTTCGAAGGATAAATCTCCAATTTTTATATTTCCATTTCGTACAATATTCTCGTCACGAGACCTAATCATATTCTTTGTCTTTTCGGGATTTACTTCCAAACCGATCGCTTTACGTGCTTCAAGTAAAATTTCCGTGTTTTCCCTAATCGTTTGAGGATTTTCTCCTAACATATTCACATCATCCGCATAGACAAGAAGCTGATGTAACCCGTTCAATTCCAAACCCTCTCTGTTATTACTATTAAATTTAAATATATACCTTTTTTTGCTTTCGATTTCTGATGACATTATTTATTTATTCATTTATTGCACTTTCATAATAATATATGTTAGTTTGTTCCTATTGAACTGGCCTATCGTTTGAAAAATTTGAGAAAGCTTTAATATTTTCTGAAAAATGTACCTAAATTTTGAAAGATGGAGTTAAAAAATAGTTTTCAAGAGGCAATTTTATTGCATTGCCTACGCAAATGTTAATTTAAAAACCGAAAATGTAATAAAAATGAAGGAATGTGTACAATCAACGGTAGGCGCGTTTTCCTGCAGATACGGAGATGCAATTTGACATGAGTTTGATTCCGCTTAGGCTGATTATCTGGTTGGGGTTTTTCCTAGATTTTCCCCAACCGTAAGAGGAATGTCAGGTAATCTATGGCGAATCCTGCTCATTTCGCCAAATATACTACCTCGCTTTCACCAACCCTATCGACGCTAAATAACCTGGTAGTTGATACAGCGTCATTAAATAACTAAATAAAAGAAAGTCTTTTTAAATGCCTCGAAGCGAAAGCATTGCACAGCATTGATAACGCGTTGCATTTCTTCAGTATGTGGTCCATTGGCGTAGTCCAGGAGTTACCAATTAATGGAGGAACGTATTACAAAGGGAAAAAAAACTGCTATAAAGTGAAGATACACGCATCTCTGATCTTGTGCTCCATATATGGACCTCTTCCCTACTGGCAACTTAATGGACCTTCTCACTGTGCCTCTTGTTGTTTGAAATCTGCATTCAAATAGCAGTAAGACCCTTTGCTTAACAAATAGCATGAAGAGATATTTATGCTCAAGTCAGTGGCGATCTTACGTAATAATTAGTCCAAGCAATTACAGCGGTCGATAGTACAGTCACACTGCACTGCAGATTGAATCAATATTGTCACGGATATTCACGGGAAATAAAGACAATGTACAGTACCTGTACAGTAACTTTTCTCCTAGTTTTGAGTTACATTATTTGGCACTTCGTTCGTTACTTAACAAGTAACTTAAGCATAAAAATATTTGATTTTTTAATATCTTCATTATCTGCTCATGGACTAGTCTCCGAGAAAATCAGTTGTAAAAAATCAAAATATCAAATAAAAGTATTGGAATTTTAGAATGACTAATAATGGATAGTGAGAAATCAACACTATATGCACATCCTCATGTGGACACTCATTCCCAAATAAACAGTAAACATTTGAAATTTTTCTCCATGGCCGTTTTTTTTTTTAGTTTGTTATTTAACAACGCTGTATCAACTACTAAGTTATTTAGCGTCGATGAGATTGGTGATAGCGAAATGATATTTGGCGACTTGAGGCCGAGGATTCGCCATATATTACCTGGTATTCACCTTACGGTTGGGGAAAACCTCGGAAAAAACCCAACCAGGTAATCAGCCCAAGCGGGAATCGAACCCGTGCCCGAACGCAACTTCAGATCGGCGCCTTAACCGTCTGAGCCACGCCGGTGGCTTCCATATCCGTCTTGAATGGTGGTGCTATATGCGTATAAGGAAAACGTCAGTCTTTTTACCGATATCTATATTGAAAGCAGCCTGTTAATTTTGCAGTGTCATTGCTCTTTAAATTCGTGTCTATTGTATTGTTTTATTACGATTAGTTTACATTTTTATTTAGCTAATTTCATTTATTCCTCATTTTGGTTTATTATTTTTAACATATATGGACTAGTATCTCGAAAACATACAGGCCTATTTCTGATGTTTAAAGAATGGCTGTATTGTACTGAGGGTTAATCTATTTTGTGGAAGCCTATATTAAACATGTATGAGCCAACGCTTGCATAATGTGCATAGTTCTCGTACTTTAAAAATGGTTGTATTACACAGAGGGCTAAATTATTATATGCAGATAATTATATTGTAATTATTAAACATTATTCATAATGGGTATATTTCTTCAAAGGTGGTTATATTGTACTGGGAATTAATCTATTTTATGCAGGTATAACTTATGTAATAGAAAATATGTAGGTCAATGTTTTCATTCATGGGTATAGCACGCAGTGCATGAAGTTCTCTGGAACTTCCCTTCCCGTAAACATCTTATGACTGAACCAAAGCGGTAACTATGCATTGACCTTGAAGTAAATATTCAATTGATGCAGACTTTAAAGGATATTGATATACTGTATAGCTAACCTTAGAACTTCGTTTTGAACAAAAACGAAAGCAGTTACTATGGAAAAGAGTATGTTGTTTTAATAATAGTTTCTCCATGTTTGGTAATAGCATAAAAAGTTTAGCCGGTTATATATTGTAAACTTTTAAGAAAATTATGTCACATGAAAAATTCCTTTTTCTTTTTCTATAAAATTGAAAGCCTGTCGGTGATAAACACCTGTTTTTTGTTTGACTTGGAAATCTATGCGGATTTGATGGATAGTGCCCCAGAATCCTCTTTCAACTACCGCCACAGCATTCTGCCAAAGACCCCAAAAAATTGATATAATCCCTGATCAGTGATCACATATATATCAGATTGGCCATTCCCATGTTATAAAATGACAACATGAAATGAGAACGACCACCAAAGCTCCACCTTCAAAAAGACTTTGTAACGATCGCTAGATGGAAGTACAGTTGCTCCATGCAATTTCATGAGTTATAACGTGACTTCTTTTACAGTCGCTAGATGGTAGCACAGTGAAATTGATAAAAAATGATTGCCTTGAAAATCCATTAGGCTGACAGCCTGTTATATGTGATCAGGAGCATAATACAGCAAATGGTTGGCCTCAGTAGCGTAATTGGTATACCGCTGGCCTTCTATGCTCGAGGTTGCGGGTTCGATCCCGCCCCAGGTCGATGGCATTTAAGTGTGCTTAAATGCGACAGGCTCATGTCAGTAGATTTACTGGCATGTAAAAGAACTACTGCGGGACAAAATACCTGCACACCGGGGACGATGATATAACCTCTGCAGTTGCGAGCGTCGCTAAATAAACCATAATTAAAATGCATTAAATGGTTTTATGGCCAAAATAACTAACTTTTATGTCTGTTTTTATTGCAGCCGAAGTCCAGAGCCAAGGAACTGTACGCTCAGACATGTGCCCACCTCGGAAGTCTGGGAATGCGCGACTGCGAACTCTTTGGCTTGGCAGTCGTGTCCGGTGAGTACACTTTATGGAATTCAATAGTGACGGAAGTGGTTCTCTTAGATGAAATCGTCTACTATTCTGTCGCGTTCTGTTCAGCTTTGCCGAGTTGTATGGAGTTGCTCTTTCTGAGGCAAAGAAATTTGAGCATCCACTTCGGTCAGTTTTCTGGCAGTTTGTCTATATTTATCGTTTGCTAGTCTCTCTTCATCATTCTCATCTTTCCTGAAAATAGAGAAGATAACTGTCATAATTTATTGGTTTCTTCGGCATTTAAAGCCGAGGAGTAGCCTTCCGGCGACGTATTCTGGAACTCCTGATTTTCTGCTTGATTCTGGTTATCGTAATTGGGTTTTGCGACTTTATTTAGTGTCATAGGTATAAAAATTTAGCGATTTATTAATTTCCCTTGTCTATTTATCTCACTCGTAAGATTGAAAAAATTGTCATTTGTATGGATTAAACACATGGCATTTCTTGTGTATCAAGCGATAGTGTTTGAGCTACAAAACTACGAATTCAATGGACCTGAGTGGGGTATTAGTAGGTAAATGCAATTTTTCTTACGTAGGGAGTGATTGTGAGTCCCTTGATTTATGTATGTTCTATGTTATATGAAACGATGACCCTACGCCAGGCTGACCATACGACCAAAATAATATCGATATTAGGGAATGTTTAGTATTGGATCAACATATTGAATGGCCTGGCGAAAACATTATGATAATATTCATCCATTTTTTTCTGCCCAATGGTAGCTCTTTCACTGCAAATCCAGAATTCTCCAATCTTCCCTATTTTCTCCCTTCCTCTTAGTCTCTGCATATGATCCATAAATCTTAATGTCGTATATCATCTGATGTCTTCTTCTCCCGTTTATCATTCCTTACAATGCATCCTTCAAAAGGCAGTTTCTTCTCAGCCAATGACCCAACCAATTCCTTTTTCTCTTCCTGATCAGTTTCAGCATCGTTCTTTCTTTATCCACTCTTTTCAACACAACTAATGATGGCAAAATACGTATTGCATATAGTTTACATCATTATGACCAGCTTTGAAATTCCTGCATGGAATAACATTAATGAAAACTGACATCGCATTATAACCACAGTGACTGGAAAGTGAGTATAAGAACTTGAGTTACGAGTAGAATTCTTGTAGTGTTCAATGCATGGTGGAACCTTGGATACCGCCTAGCTTAGGCGGTGTCCCGTTTGCCTGTTGATCCGGAGCTCCGATCGAATGTGGATTCGATTCCCGCTTGGACTGATTATTTGATTGAGTTTTTTCTTATGTTTTCCCCGATCGTAATGTGAATGTTAGGTAATCAATGTCGAATCCTCGGCCTCATCTCGCCAAATACAATTTTCCTGTCACCAATTCCATCGACGCTAAATAACATAGTAGGCCTAGTTGATACAGCGTCGTTAAATAACTAAAAACAAAATCTTTCTATTCGTAAATTCTGTGTTACAATTAGAAGTTATTCCTGAAATGACATTGAACAAAAGTAATATAGCAGTGAAATCATTGAAATCATCATGACTGAAAATGTATATCATGATAGTAACTTATAATGTTGAATGCTAGGAATAATGAAAACAGTGTCAAAAAGTCCAGACGAGAATTCCAGTTTAAGTGTGTAGACAAATTTAGTTGAATTTCGTGTAGGATTCAGTTGAAGTTAAACATAATCCGTTGACATTCACTTCAGTACGTGTGTGTTACAATTCATAGTTGTTCTGAAAGTGTCATAGAACAAGAGTGTTATTACAGTGAAACCAGTGTCAGAAAATCGGCTCGAGAATTGCAGTTTAAGTGTGTAGACAAAATTAGTTGAATTTCGTGTAGCATTCAGCTAAAGGTAGACGTAATCCGCGAACATTAACTTCACTGCGCGTGTGTTATAATTGAAGACCTAACATTCCAAATGTGCTAAGTGCCAATTTTTCAAATTTCATTTTATTCAGTCTAAGGGAGGAACATCCATATGAGAATATCATACTAAATTGTCTTCGTCGTAGCTCAACTGTAAGTGACTCATTCGTGCGCCAAAAGACAGTGTTGTAGGTATCTCAACATGCATTTCTCAATGTGTTTTTCATCAGTATCTCAGAAAGTTGTTTTTGGCACTTAGCACATTTAGAATGTTAGTTTCTCAATAATTCATAATTATTCAGAAAGTGGCGTAGAACTAAAGTGTTATCATAGTGAAACCAATGTCTGAAAATCGGATCGAGAACTGTAATTGAAGTGTGTAGAGAAATTTAGTTGAATTTTCTGTAGTCAAGGTTGATTTCAAGCTAGACCTAACCCGTGCCACCCCTCCACTAAGTGCGTGTTACAATTTCTAATTCAGGAATTGGCATAGAACAAAAGTGTTATCAACAGTAATCTCACTAGAGGTTTTGATTTATCTAGAGAAAATCAAAACTCGAGTGGGATTTAATTGACTATTACACGATTAGAAGAAAGTATATAAAGATTAGAAGTAACGAAGTACTCCAATACAATAAAATATTAATTGACTTACGAAAATACAAAACTGTCTTCAAATTTGTATCATCTCAACATTATAAATATTACGCTAGTAGATGGCAGTAGTGTGTTATGAATAGCTGTTTTCTTATGAGTTGTGTCAACTATGGAATCTTCATTCTGTAGACGGTTACTGGTCAAGAAGGCTTTGTTGATTCAGTTTCATTTTTATTAAAACAGTTGCATTCCACTTAATTTATCCTGATCCCAGTAATCAACGTCACTTAACAGATGATTTTCAATAAATCTTAGTATTAAATAATCTCTAATACGTGGCTATTCATAATATCATATAGCAGAAGCTATAACATAACCTAAATAATATAAACGAGTGTTAGAAAAGTTTTAATTAGGGATGATGAAATAAACAAGAAACGTTTTAATTAACGCGATGAAATAAAAAATAAACAGGAATAATTTTAAAAGAAACAATTATTGAAAGTAGGTACAATTTTCAAATTTGAATGTTTTAGTGATTGGTGGTTCAGTTGATGTTATATTGGACATGTGCGTAAAAGAAGTGAACTCGGTGATGTAGCTATATGGTGTATCCCTGAACTTATTCAGGATTTCCGAATGGTGCTCTTTATTTATTTGTAAATAGGGTTTCAGGGAAGATGCATAGCTATGACGAGTGATCTTTAATAATTGTTGTTCTTGAATGCCAACGTGAGTCATATTTGAAAGTGCTGTACATCGACTGGAGTGGTTTGTAATTTTCTGTTTTTTTTTTGTTTTTTTTTTTTTTTTTACGTCCAGACCAGTGCAGTTTGAAATGTTGGCAAACAAAGAAACAAATGCTAGGGTAGTGATAAAAATAAACAAGACGCGATAAAACTAAACAAATGCTAGGGACGCGATAAAATTGTGCGATAAGCAGCCATGATTGGTTGAAAGACGTCTTTCGTACCGTTTTATTGGTCAAAAGTAGTGTGACGTAGTAAAAGTGTAATAGTCACAGTAAAACCAGCGTCTGAAAATCTGCACGAGAATCAGCTGAAGTGTGTAGAGAAATGGAGTTGAAACTTGAATTTAGTGTACGGTTAGTTCAAAGTGTGTTATAATTTGTACAGTAGTTGTCCAGAAAATTACAGTGAAACTAGAATGTCTGAAAGTCTGCGCGAGAACTTAAGTTGAAATTTGCGTGGTGTTCGATGCTAGGCAGACGCAACCCGAGGATCCGTCCGCTCTGGGTATGTTACACTTGTGAATTGTGCACAGGTGAATATGTGAGGCAAGTGCCCTGCACGTTCTGTAGACAAGCAGCCTCGCTTCTTGCGGCCGTGCGTCCCGTCCGTCTGGTCCGCAGACCAGCTAGCCATGGCTGTCTGCCGCATCGCAATAAATTACAGAAGCGACGGACATGCCTCGCTGCCGTGCAGCCGAGCTCGGACATCTGGCCGAGAAGAAACTCCAGTAGCCGGGCCCCCGCTTTCTTCATATTGACTCAGGTCGGAATCCATCCCGTCGCAGCTGTCACTCCTTCCCAATTATCCCCTCAAGTTACATTTCCCTTTTCTTGTAAAATGGGGATATTCTGCCTGGGGATTGAGGCAGATTGATGGGAAATCGAATGGAACAGACGAAACTACCAGGGAATATTTTTTGCTTTCTGAAGTTGAAATAAATAAATCCATAACAAATTCCTAAACTAATGGAAAGTTATGCTTGAAAAGGGTACAGACGACAGGCAAGATATATACTTTTAGTACACATTAAACCACCAAGTAGAACACCCACACGTAAGCTGAGGCGTACACATACCATATCACCCATTCTAAAACCTACAAGCATATGTTTCTACCAACACAATTATGTTTGCTACTATTTGAATGCAGTACTTATGTAAGCAATCAATAAATTCAAGATTGATGAATTGAAGAACAGCCAAATGTATTGTTAAACAACTACGAAAGATTAATTGTAACAGCATGACAATATACGACACGTAAGATTTTATCAAATTTTATCATTATTTATTATTAATTTTATTAATCATCTATTTTTGATTTTATAAATTGTCTTTTAAATATATTGATATTACATCACCATTCTACTCATAATTAATAAAATTCAACAATTAAGTCTTTTTCACCAATATTAATTATTCCTGACATTCGTATTTTGTTAATAATTTAATGCAAGATATAATATAACATACTTGTAATCTTAAACATTTCATATGTGTTTTGTAACATAAGTTATATGTATCTGCAATCATATCGACCTTCCAAATTTATATTTCCTGGAAATTCTTTTTCTACATGAACTTTTTACTTATAAGACATACTACATAAAACTCATGAAAATCTATTTGTCATGCATATTACAATGTTCAATTTGTTCAAGGTTTAGATTACGTGTTTCTTAACATATCTGATGATGCCGAAAAGGCGAAAAAGTTAATATTCTATATACAATGTTGTAGCAAATAAACATTTGCAGAATAGATAAATCTTATAGATTGAACTTAAAATTTTCATTATAAAATTTTATGTAATATCTTCTTCATTGCCGTCAATAGCTTTTAAGATACGGGTTATGTGATGCGTAACGTATTTTCTCTGGGGAGGATTTTGAACGAACACGGCATACATATTGTGAATGAGCGGGGGACACTGATTATGTGATCAGGATAGTGAAAAGACCACCTGTAACAAAAACACAGGACACAAGCAAGACAAAAGACGATGTGGAGTCATATTTCTTATAACTGCATTATTCAGACATAGTCAGAAATTCAAATAAACGCTTCACACATGTTATGTCTCGCAATTTCAACACAGCCGTATATTTTGTGGTTAAATATTTGAGTAAACTCTTTAATCTTTTTTAAGGTGTTATCTATTTCACAACAGACTATTGAATTCAGGAAATGCTTTTGAAAAAAAATGGTCGATTGTATATGGAATAATACTTCATGCAATATAATAGTTCTGTTAGAGCGACTTTATCTTATTTACTTACTTGCGTTGTTTACTTCAGTGTATTGATCTGAAATATTGATATATGGGTACACGAGTAAGTACATCTAGACGCGAAAGTCATTCAACATTTCTGCTAAACTTAAAAGACAACAAAGTGTGCATTTTGAATTAATGATGAAAGCTTTTCCTTTCATATTCCGCATCTGTTCCTTTATTAGTAAAATTTTATTGGTAAATATGCCCTCCTTTTCTGCGACCGTACTGGTTTGTTTTGCTTTAGTTAGTTGGACACTACAGGAAGGGACAGAAATTACGACAGTCCTGCTTGTTATGTGTCAGTTTATTCTCTGTATTACATTAAATAAGCTTGCAGTCTGTTTTGTCTTCATTCAAGCCATCTTCTGCGCATTTTTTTTAACATGAACACAAAATTAATTAATGCATTATATAGCAGCAGTCTTTTACTTTTTTATTATCTTCATATTTTATCTTCTTTTCATACCGACTTATAAACCAGTGCAGTGTAGGAGAGGATATTATTATTTGACCAATACTAGATAGGCACACATTGTGGCTCTCTGGTCGTGTAGTCAGCTCAGCACAGAGCCGCCACTGAGACAACACAGGACAGTACATAAGGGACAAACGCCCAGTACTGTAGATGGAAGATAAATCTCTTCCATTACCCACTCCGGGAAACGAATCATGGACCGCTTGGTTAGTAAACATAACTATTCTTAGAGCCAAAGCGGCACTTTCTCTTTATACGAAATACAAAAAGAAAGATATTGTGATACTCATAAGAATTTATTTGGACATGTTTAAGAAATAATATACATATTTTCACCATCTTTCTATCGAAAAAGTGGGTCTTCACTTGGCGCCTGCCGATATGCGCTGTCAGCTTCTCTGAAATTCTTGGGCGAATTTTGATTACAGTTAGTATCTATTAACAATATTAAACCAATTCATCATGGAATATTACACATGAAATTCGTTAATTTCTTAGAGAAGTATGTAATGTATGTTTGTTTTAAAAACAGAGGAGGAGCTTGAAGGCTTACCGTGCGGCCAAGTGACGAGACGCACCGGAAATTGATCGATGTTCGTTGTTGTAAGTTTGTTGTCATCAGCTTGTGGTTCAACGTAGACCTACTAAATTTCATGCATAATGCACGAGTCACCCGCAATTAGCTCGCGATTTCAGTTCTCATCATTGACACGATAATCTCCGGGATGTAGAGATGATCGCATAACTTTCGTGTTTAATGTTGTTTTCATCCCATTGTTATTATTGTTATTATTATTATTATTATTATTATTATTATTATTATTATTATTATTATTATTAGCCTATTATTATTATTGCTGTTGAAAAGAATATCTCATATAAAATTCCTATCTACCACATTTCATATCTCGTAGGTTGGTAGATCTGATGTTACATGCACACTGCGACTGTCAAGAATGACATAAGACATCTAATTCAGTATTTCGCCAATACTGATGAGCGCTTGGTCGCACAATATACAGTCCGAAGCTTATTGAGTTAGCACTTCTATCGTACGGATGATAGTTGAAGTCGGTAGGACCGTATTCCTGTAAGTATAGACTACTGATTCATTATTTAGTGGCATTACTTATCGATTCAATTTACACAACGCTCAGTTCCGACGAAGTTCACGTTTATCGTCCGTCCTCCCCCTGAGAGGTCTGCAACTTGCTTAGAACGTTGCCATCTGTTTGGTTGAAGGTTGAAGTAATAACATTCTAATGCTCATCTTGTTACTCAAGGAACACCACCGATACACCCTGTTGCATTGTTTTGTTTACCTGAAATTGTCAATGATAAATAAAGTTGAAATTAATTATGGCGAAATGAACTTGAGGATTCAGCGCCGAAAATTGCTCAGCATTTGCTTCGAATTGGTTGAGGAAAAACCCCGGAAAATCTAACCAGACAGTTTGTCGTTTGCAGAGTTTGAACCCGGGACCGCTAATTTTGTAGTCAGGTATGCTGATCACTGCTCCATAGCGATTGTCTAGTTATTTTTCCATAATTGTGTTGTTAGATAACTGATGCAAGTTTTGCTTTACTAAGCCTGGAGAAAAGAATGCCAGAATTGTAAGAAAATTGTTGTTTAATGTGTTACAGAATAAGAATTCTACTTGTACTTATGCAAATTCCCAAGAAAATAAATTAATGAAATACATTATATTCTTGGAATCGTTGGTCTTCTCTTAACTAAGTTGCGTGCAATTGATATATATTTATAAACACGGTATTTTTATCCCCGCGGTTCTTTTCAGAGTGCGTCGGAGTTTTTTGTTGCCTGCCCTAGAGCCGAAGTGGATGTTTTATGGGAGGGACTGTACCGTGCACGCACGTAACACGGTAGCTTGTTTTCTTTCTCTCTCCCCCCTCCTGGTTCACCACAACTCCTCGTCGTCTTATCTTTTCTTCGTCTGGTACCTACGAATTTCTCTCGCACTCTCTTCTCTTTCTATAATTTTATCTCGACTCTTTTTAGGTTTTCTTTCTCTGTCTTAATTTATTTCTCCCCTCCCTGCAACCCTCTCTATTATAGGCTGCCGTTGGTCCTCATCAACATTGCCCATCTTGTTTTTATGTATTTTAAGATGTGGAGACTTAAATGTATGAATAGCTTATAGAGCTTCTCCAAGTTCTTTCCTGCCCAGAGGACTTAATGCGAATTCTTCGGAGAATGTTCTCATCCCAAACCACGTCAGAGCTTCAGGTGTTCGTAGCATGCGAAGGGACGTTCTGTTGCCTGCTGCAGTCATTTACTCGTATTAGATATGTTATTAGCAGTGCCAATGGTGGATGCGAAACTGGGCATTGAACCACTATGATAAACGCAAAATAGAAATTCTTAAGGTCAGTAGATTCGTTTAGGTTTAGATTGATAAAAGATATACCTAACACATTCATTCGTTCGGAATTAAACAAACAAATGAAATGAAAACGCCCAGAGGCGTCATTTGGAGGGGGGGGGGCCGGGCTGTAATTGTTCGGCCCCCGATTTGAGATTTAAAAAAAATAATAATTGAGTAACACTGCTAGAAAAAAAAATGCGAGAACTGTACTTATAATATTAAAATATTTGTCTTAAAATAACCGCTTATGGAAGAAAAGCCGAGCCAATTAATATTGTTTTGCTCAAATGAAACCAAGGCTTTATCCTTTGGTACATTAGTGGTTTTTGCCTATTATAAATAAAAGTACAATTATCTTTAAATTGAAATAAACATTACATTGTCAATAAAATTGTGTGTTCATTGGTTCGCTCCCATGTCATACTAATAGAAAGTGCATGTAAATTACATGTCATATAAGTAGGATTGTTGTTGTTTAGTCAACGGTCCGAAGACAGGTTTGAATCTCACAAGTGACACCAATAACGCATCACTCATGAGGCAACTAAGCCAGGAGATAATGTGGTACAGTGACCAGTTCCTCTCCCCCCTATAAGTGTGATAAAAACTAGGTCTATATGTGGAAACTAAAAATTTACTGTAAATTGGGGTAAACTTGACCTTAACACAGGAAATAAACCATGTTCTCAATCTTATTTATGATTTTAAATAAATTATGAAAAATTCTTAAGAAACTATAAAAAAAATAGCTTTATTACATCGAAATGATAAGGAATGTGTTTTTTCATGATTTTCAGTTTCAAAATACGATTACAATTTGATTAAAAGTAACTTCAACATCTATTAATCGAATCTGTGTTTCTTCATTGTTATGATTTGTCATTTGTTCACATTATTTTGAGATATTTTTAACATTTTTGTTCTAGTCCATTCATGGGAACATAGTGGTCCATTCATAGAACCCTGTCGTCTTCATTGAACCAATAGCCGAATTTTAAATGAGCTAAACTTTAAACAGATATAAATAGGATGTAGCCCTGACACTTAGGCCTAATTTTATCATTCCTTATTAGTAATGCAATTGTTGAAGTCTATGAACGGAATTTTAAGGCATTGCCTTTGTTAGATAAAATAAGAAATCGTTAGCTGGTCCATTGATGGCTATTTTCCCCTAACAGAATAAGATAGAAGGATTCATAACTGACAATAAATAATATTTTCATATTTCTAATATATAAATTATATATTTAAAATATAAATTTCGGAGGAGGTAGACACAAAGTACACTCTTTCTCCGTTGATATTGCTAGGATTAATACCACAGTTAAGCATAGTAGGCCTACATGATTTTATATGATTTTACTATTGTCATTTCGATAACCGTACTGGTTTTGTGAAACGAATTAGCAACGATAATCGAAATTCTATTGTACTCAACGAAAACCTTTCAATTCTTTGAGTTATTAATTTAATTTAAAAATCCATCGACTACGAATGGTTCACTGACGCTGATGTTAAGAATTCCATTTTTGTTTCAGGACTACTGTGAGATATATTTCAGTATCTCCTATGATAAAATAATAGGCGAGAATTTTACTTGCAGAGTCGAATTTCAACGAGTAACTGCCGGAATTTTGTCCCGCAGGAGTTCTTTTACATGCCAGTAAATCTTATGACACGAGCCTGTCGCATTTAAGCACACTTAAATGTGATCAACCTGGCCCAAGATCGAACCCACAACTTCGGACACAGAAGGCCAGGACTCTACCGACTGCGCCACTCACACTAACAAACTTATGTTTTTCTGCATGCGACCATGAAACTTTTGACAGATAGTGTGCAGACACATGAATTTAATATATATTTTTCAAAAATTAGAAGAATCCTATGGTATTTGTAATTTTTATTCATGTTTATATGCCTTAAAATCCCGCAAAAACTAAATTTTTACAAACTTTTTCCTTGGGTCGAAAATCGAAACCAGTGATAGAAACCGGTGTAGACACGCGTATTAAACACTTTCTGAAAGAATTAGCACAATCGGTTGGAATTTGTAGATTTAATTAACGTTTATACAAATCGCAAAGGCCATCAGGCTTTCTCTTCCCCTCTACCAGGGGATTACAACTACAATATTAAGAATACAATTACAATTATAATTACAATTAATATTAAATTTACAAATACAATAAAAATCAAAGTACTGAAAGATTAACTGATTAATAAACGCTAGACAGTTTATTGTAAAAGTTAAGAAAAGAGAAGCATTTCTTTTATTGATTAATTAAAAATTAAACCTACTCTACGCAGTAAGAAAATGCTTAATAAGTTTGCTTTTGAACGCTACTAAATTCCGATCAGTTGAAATTGAACGAATTCTTACATTCAATTGATGAATCAACGTATAAATGAAATAATCTAACGAAATTAAACTTGAAATGAAGAGAAGAGTAATAAAATGAAATGAAGTGTGTTGGTGGAACGAAACTTGGAATGTTGAGTGAAACTGGAGGACTCTGAGAAGAACTCTCATCCTCCGGTCTTGTTGACAAGAAGTATCACCGGTGTTCGAACCGAGTTCGCAGTATAATAAACCCGCATTCTAGCACTGAGCTGCAGCTGGATTAACATGCAAAATAATTATTGAAGCCGCGAGTTGATTAGCCTCTTCCACTGGGATAATCAGACTCCTGAGAGAGGTTCATTTGACTCAAGGACAGCTTTGCCTATACCTGAAATAGCTTGTACCGGGTATGCATAAATATTGGAGTAGTCTGAATGAGGGAGAACGAAAATGTGACTGGTGTATCGTAAACTACGCGTAGAACAGTAGCCAAGCCAGTGAGGGATGCGCTACCGCCGTAGTCCGACCACAATAATGAGGAATGGGCCTGCCATAGTCGTCCTACCACGCGAAGTACCCGTCTTCACAACTGAACCTCAGTGGATTTCGTTTGCAGCACGGTGAACTGAACGACATTTCATACAAGTTGAGAGGATGCGAAGGCATTTCTTTCCTCTTCTACTTGCACCTAGTCCGTCAGCGACAGAGATGGTAGCTGTTACCTCTTATACCTGCAACCCCCAAGCTGGACACACGAGAAAATAAAATATCAAATAAAGTACTAACGGTCTTACTAATAAACCGTGTATAGTTTATATACGAGACTTATGCAGCGTTGAGACAGAAAACGTTACTAATAAACCGTGAATAAGCTATGGACGTATAAACAGGCTGTAACTATACAATGGGAATTGCTTTGCAGTAGTTATATATACGAAACCCCTTGTTTAAGCGTTGTATACAGAGAAAAAAATGGCCGCCCCTCTAACAGCTGTTCATATCGACTGTCATTTTATGATGATCGATGCCTTGTAACCACAGAAGAACACACCAAAGAGCACAGAATAAGTAGAATAATATTGCTGTAGCTTGTACTCTTTGGCCAAAATATAGTGTGGTAATCGATTAGAGCTAGTTGTACTATCGATATTTCACACTCCACAGTAGAGCACTCTACCGGATGCAATAGAGAACCTCAGATATTCTATTACCTTTCGTAACGAAGTAATGATGAAACTATGACGTAGCTGTGTAACAGTCATACTGTTATACACGACGTATGTAGTGATTATTAGTAAGGAATTTACACACGACGTATAAACTAGGTACTCATTGTATAAGTATAAGACAGTTAAACGTCTGTATATAGAGTTTTTATTAGTAAGACCGTAAGTAAATAATAAAATACAGCCATACAGATGTTTGACAATTACATGTTTGTGTATATTTTAGTGCCGTTCTTACAATATTTTCAACTAATAATTAATTAAATGAAGGAATGTTAGCTTCTAGTATGCATTTAGAGGGGAGCGACACAGTGCAGACTGTCCCATTCTGTATGCCATATAGTAGCAACTAGCGGTGGAGAAAACATTTATCTTCTGCTGTCAGTAGTTTTTTTAATGTGTCAGTTGATTTTAACAGCAATGAAAATTAAATACAAACGCATAGTGTAGACTTTTGAAATAAAGATTACTGGTACAAATGTTAAATAATGAAATTTGTCACTGTGTTGAAAGTCAATTAGTAGAATGTTTGTGAAATGGACAGAAGCATCTTCCCCTTCACTGATGGTAGAGAGTGTGAGTAGAGGGGAAAGCCTATCAATCAAAATGAAATGGGGTTTAGGTTTGTTTGTGAAATTTATTTTTACCAAGCGATTGTGCCTAATTCCTACACTTAAATGGGAATGACGGGGAAAATTTGGCTCATTTTCAGTCGAAAATCGCATTTTCGTCTTCTTGTAAAAAATGAATCATCAGTGTCTTATTTTTATGTTGAGCAAGTTTTAATGCTCTGCGGCGCTCGAAAGCATAAAAATTACGCAAAATATAAATGCCTGCACCTTTGAATGTCAACTCCATGCACATTTTACAAGCTGTTTTCTCACACTTTTTTTTCAGCACATTTCGTCAGGTTCGAAGTGTAAAGGCTCTTACAATTTTGATGCTAGGAATATGAAATATTTCCTGCTGGTTCTATATACTGTGGTTAACAAAATAGCGCATTGGGTTTACAGTTAAATTAATACTTTTAAAATAAAAATGAAATGTTTATAGTGGCAATGGAAAATTATTATTTTTAGATATGCAGTGGTTATACAATTTTTTCTCCTTCTGTAGTAAAGATACAGGAAATTTGATACGTGATATTTTTCTAAATACGCCACTGGTTTTGAAAAAAAATATCAAACATTTTACTAAAAAATTGAGCGACACGTTTAATTTTGAAATATGCAAATTTTCCAGAATATTTTTAGTATCTCGAAAAGTAATTGACTCACAGAAATGAAACTTCACCACATCATTATCTATCACACTATGATTATGTGTACAAAAAATCAAGGACGTAGCTTGAAAAATGTAAAAAATAGAAATTTCACACATTCCCCCCCCCCTAATGAAGTGATTTTTTTGGCCTATTTTTTTCCTCTCTCTTTGAGACATAAGGAGGAAAGTTCTGTAAGGCACTCAAATGTCCTTGATGGGGCGCTGAGGCTGTACCATGAGGCCATCATTTTAGTTCTAGGGCTACCGTTGCTGTATGGTGATATAATCCTATCTAGTATATAGAAATGTGACAAAACAGCCCATTAAAGTCCAAGAACGACTTTTGGCCTCATGGTCATATGCCTCAGCAGAGGTAAACGATCATGCAGTCAGTAAGGGGATAGAAATATGTGGTCAGCACGTTGATCTCTACAGCCGTTATAACTGGGTTACGTAACCGAAACCGAAGAAAAGTCTATAAGACACAACTAGAGAGTGGATACATTATTGGGAGAAATAATAGGCCTACAACCATGTTTGGACATATGTTACGAAAAATACAAACTATTATTATTACTTACATACAAATGGCTTTTAAGGAACCCGGAGGTTCATTGCCGCCTTCAAACAAGCCCCCATCGGTCCCATCCTGAGCAAGATTAATCCAATCTCTAGTATCACATTCCACCTTTTTCAAATCCATTGTAATATTATTCTCATTTAGTATGTATTGGCCTCTCCAAAGATATGTTTCTCTTAGGTTATTACTACTAATACTATTATACCACTACTAGTATTATTACTATGCTACTCTAATACTAGTAAGCCTATGAGGCTACTAAAATACTGTACCTCTGAAATGTTTGTCAGGCGATATTAATTTCTAACGTAGACCTACGTCTTTCTCCTCACTACACGCTGTTTCAAGAATCTGTGAAGTAAGTCGACGCATTTGGGTGGAGCCGATGACAAGCGAAAGGGAGTGTATCAGTGCGGGAGTGTATCGCGGGCTGCATCGACTCCCGGCCGCTAAGGGGTAAAAGATGCGCGTGGAACAAGGTGGTAGGTAGGATGGCATTTTAGACGCTCGTCTTCAAACAATGCTTTCTCCCAAAGCGGTCATTGGACTGACCCTCTCCACTCACCACTTACATTTGTTTCGTCTCCTACACTCTACAGATTTCAGAAACAGAGTATTAGGTAAAGAGAAACTTGGGAATTGATTGCCAAAGAAAAATTCAAACTCTTCCCCTTACTCTTTTTGTATTTTCCTTGTTCGCCTTGTATTTCTCTTGTTTTTTCTTAACTTTCCTTTGTCTTCGTCCTATTCTCCTTGTTCTCATTGTATTGCCTTTGTTATTCTTGTATTACTTTTTTCCCTAGTATTCCCCTCATTCTTTTAGTATTCCGCTGTGTGATCGTACCCTCAAGTAGTTCTACGTAAAGTTATGCTGCATATTTAAATCCTGCGGCTGCCTTCTTCTACTTCTTCTTCTTCTTCTTCTTCCGTTGAAGTGGATTACCGTTCGAAAATTCGAAATGATGATGATGATGATGATGATCTACGTCTAATTGTACTCCCATAACTATGCTATAGCCTGACATTCCACCGCCGAATTATGTGAACGCAAGTGGAATTGTCCTGCAAAACTTTCTCAGACTCTTTAGAAGAAATGAAATACAGTATCAAAAGGACACAGTATCAGTTTCATCAGGACCTTCAACAAAGCAAGCGGGAAGGCGCAATATTTCTCAGAATTGTCTATAAGCCTGAAGCATAACATTGGAATGTATGAAGGTGAAATTAGTTTTCTTGGCAGAACAACTATTTCTTGTTTAATAAGACTTCCGAGAGACATTCTTCGGAGATGACATACGGTAAATCAATGTTCCATGCAATTTTCAGTGATCTTAAGTTATTCGAATAGAAATCATTGTCTACATTCATGGTGAATTTTACTAGGAGTTATTAAGCATGAGAAAAATCTTTTCATTAGTTTAGGACAGAAGACTGTACGCAGTCGGACAGATGGACGAGCTGTAAGCTACTTCATTTAAAGAGAAAGTTATTAGTCCATCCTATTCTGTAAAATGTATCTTTCAAGTTGTTATTATAAGCGTCAATACACTTTTGAGAGGATGTTTTCAAATTTTACAACATTAATCATTTCCATGCTATTTAAGCAACATCATTGGCATATGTGTTTGGCGTGCGGTCTACCCAATAGGCACACATTCATTAGAAATGAAGCTTATCGTAAATAAACTGAGAGAATCATAAATCATTCGTTACCACAGATCCATGGGACGCATGACTGAGCAATTCAGCATCACTGCCTTCAAAAACCAACCCGACTTGGAATGTACTGTTGTACTTGCGCATGATATGCTCTTGTTTTTCTGTCTCTTCATTTGTCACCGCAATGTGTACAAAGTACTCAGGAGTGAGTCAGAGGAGTGACATGAAATAAACTTCTGTCCCTTCCAATATTAAATTAATTCGTCCTTCGAATAGAGCAAATTTATAATGTATATCGTCGTTGATTTTATGAAATCTCCTATGGGACGGTTTAGGCCTAGAACATAATTTTTCAGAAGGAAGAAAATATTAATTAATCAGCAATAGACTTACACTGATCCTCGATGATGTCATCATATTCACCAACGTTTTCTACCGAATTATCTAATAGATCTAGTCATCCGGAAAATTGCAACAGCATGTCTTCTTGGTACTGATGAGTTGTTTACAAGATTTTTCCAAATTTTTCCCTCACAAGAAACTTGATTGAGGTGTTTCAATTCGTCTTTGAATTTTCCCCGTGTGGAAAACATCGAGGCAACAATTTCATGTTACATTTCTGTTTCCATGGTACCATCAGTGACTGCAGAATTTACAGGAAAACCTTTCATTCTGTAGAGCTATTGACATGTAATTACCTTTTCCTTCCTCCTGAAAAAAAATGATGTTCTGTATTGCTACATAGGAAGTGTCATAAAATCAACGACGGCATCTTGAATACAGTAATGCTGGACAGACAAATATTTTTTCTTCCAATTATTAAGAAAAGCTTATATGTATCGTATACGGAGACTAAGAGGAAGGCGGAATATAGGGAAAATTGAAGAATGCTACATTCGCAGTGAAAGACCTGCCCTTGGACAGAAAACTATGGTTTCATTAATTGCTATAAATTCGCTTCAATAATTAATTATCATGCGGGAGGTTGTGCCGATGGAAATGTCCCGAAAAATTAAAAGTGACTTTTTCAATGAACATTATAAGATCTAGAAACTGCCGTTATTGTCATTTCCATAGAGTGAAAGTTTTAATTGCCGAGTACATTTGCGATTATTTTTTTGGAATGCAGATAAAACATCTTACAGACTCATCACTAGTGGATGGTCTTCCTGAACGTTTTTGTCCCTCAAGCTTCCCGTCTCTTCAGATGTCTATCCCAACGACGAATTTTATTTTCGTATTGTGATTCTTTGTTAGACACACGACCGTATTCACGTAGCACACGAGTCACAGATTCAGTTCCGGAAAAATGACCGAGACAGATAGTGGCGATTTTGTCACAGTGTGATTTTTGTGCTCGGATGATTCTTGGCAATAGTGAATGTCTTCTTTCACGAGCCGACAGATATTTACGTTTGTTGCTTTTCTATGAATTGGCATACCGATGCCATAAATATTATATCCGCAATACTCATTAGCGCAGGAAGTATCAAACACGCGGTGAGCGATGTTATCGCGATGTGTGGGCGAGTATATTCATCCAAGAATGTTTACGAATGATTTGGTCAATAATTCGTGCGAGTGCATTCGGCGACGTGTGGACGTAGCCTGAGTATCAGAGAGTTGCCGGCGTTAACCTTTTGAGTGGGATGATAATATATCCCAGTTATCTTGTCCCTCAAATTAGTATACCTTATTTTATTTCATGGAGTGCAGTTTCATAGAAAAGACTTTGCCGACAGACCTTCTACGGCCCACTATTAATTGGTTGTCATAAATAAATGTCTTCCTTACTGTGACGGAAATCTTGTCTTCTCCTGTTAACCAATCACAACCTTCGTTTAGAAGAATTGACAGGTTCCCGTCAAATCCACGTGGAGGCAGCGTTGTCGCATCTTTTCCGAATTCCAAGAATCCCGTCAGTTTCACTGCATAATTTCGAGGGTCATCAGGATTGTGGCAACTGTGCAATGTTCGGACGAGGGGACAGGATGGAATTGTCAGAGTTGTTTGTGTAGGAAGTCATAAATCTGTAAGTAGGTGTTCAAAGGAGCCAGCGAACTGCACTCCTTGAAATAAAATAAGGTATATGAACCTTATGACTTGCAGTTGCCTGCATCTGTCACATACGATCATATACACGCACTACAGTCGCCATAATCGCTATGAGTCACATATCGGCTGGAGATGGGATTTCTCGAAGCAATGATTTTCGAACTATAGTCGCAGTCGGAACCAGCGACAAACCTATCACAGCGACAAAATCACAGGTCTTCAAATCACACCGACAACTACTTCACACTCCGTATAATAAGAAAGTGGAAAAATAATATATATTTCCGGTTTTACAATGTTAATAAATTTTTCCGGAGCCCATGATTAAAATTTTATGAATTTTTAATAACTGTTTTCCATTCTTGTCTATTAAACCAAAAATTTTCATCAATATCCCTCTCCCTGATTCAAGTATTCCTTTCATCGAAGTGTTCGTTGGTCTTCCCTTTTTTTTTCTATGTACTTTCTGCAGCAATCGTTCTTCTCCCATTACTGTAAAACACGGCTGTACTAGAAATACTCAGTTGAGAGCTGAAACCTAGACACCTGGGATGGGATCTTCATGCCGGAGCAGCGCCGTGCACGGTGGCTGCTGCTGCTGCTGATTTAGTTTACACGAAGGAGCCGAGGTATGAGATGGCCTCGCCTCTTTTGTCTCGTTGATTTGTGCGCCGCGGGCGAAACAGCTCGAGTCCGTTGTTCATTTTCTTTTCCGACTGAGACTCCGAGCAGATGCTGGCCGGCCACAGCACGCGAAGGAGGCACGGCCGATCGGCTCGCAGATCCCAGTTCTGCCTAATGCAGTACATGACATGCCAGAGCGGTATTTACTGTCAATGTGTGCCCCACGCCCAAGCCCAAATAACATGTTCCGTTGTAGTTGGCAGCACTGAATTCAAGAAGTCATTGGTCCTGATTCCACCCGAGTGCCTATCTACAGGGACATCATTTTATTTTTACTAAAATTTTTAATATTAACTTGCCTATACCTCTGGATTAACGATGTTTGCTACCCCGTTCCACGACTGGAGTTCGATGATGCTGGCGTAATATACAAACAAATCACTTTACTAGGTATAGGAGGGAAGAAAAGTACTTCATTTACGTAAACTAGGAAATATCGCGATTTTGAGTTTGATCATTTTCATTAGGTTTTTGTTTAATCAAAATACAGTACAGTATTAACAATTAGTGTTTTTACTCACGAACTGAGCTGTCCATGTCGACGTATTCATTATGCAGTGTATATTATACTGCCTACAGCACATTAGCGTACAATATAGAGAATGAAGTTAAATTGAAAAATAATCATAATATGGATGTTTAAACACATTTTTTAAAATGGTGGCCGTTCATTTCGATACAGGCTTTAGTTCTAATGTGCATATTATCGCACTATAGATTATTGTACCTAATCCCAATTACTAGTTTCGTCCTTCGTACTAGTAACTCATGTTGAAATAATTCTGTACCTACTCTATAAAAGAGTACCTTACGTACTGTAAATTCAATCTTCACTTCTGCCCGACCCGCACAGATAAAATTACTCAGACATACTATCTACTGTCCGTCCAAGTGGTTATGTCGTAGGATCGTAAAAGGAGGAAATCACGTGACAGTTAATCACTTAACAAGGCCCTTTTATTTAAGTTATTTTGAACAGTTGTATAATATTACGTAGACGTCCCAATTCCTAACAGAAATTAATGTTCTAGAAAGGAGCTAAGACAGCCCAGCCACTAGCTGGCGAATAAAAGCTGGTGGGGGAAACCGGGATACGACGTAGGCAAATGGACGACAGTACCTGTGCGAAAATGATTCAATATTGAAAGCTCTTTCGTCACTGGAAAACGCGAACATATTTTTGGAACGTACTGTTTACTATGACCGTAAGGCTACTATGACTGTATATGCAGTCTTGGTTCTGTGTAGAGGACGGTTAAACTTCATTAGTACAAGGGGTGGGAGTGAAATACATTCAAAAACTCAGGTACAATAAAAATTGAAGTAAAAATAAAATGATGTCCCTGTATATTAATACATAGATATTATTAGTTTATTTAATGGACTGCTTCTTCCAAGTAACAAAGCTTAACTATTTGGCTTGCGGAATTAATGCTAGAATTGGAACACAACAGGATGTCAATAAAAAGCTATCGAAATTGCTGTTGATTTATGGTAACACCCTAGAACTCCATTAAAAATCAAGGAAATATGAACAGGATTTTATGAAACAGTGGTTACTCGGGAGAAAATTAAACACGGAATAAATATGGGAAATGCCTGATATTCGGTTGAGAAGCTTTTATCATCCAGTCTGCTGTCAAAAAATCTGGAAGTTAGAATTTATAAAACAGTTATATTACCGGTTCTTCTTTATGGTTGTGAAACTTGGTCTCTCACTTTGAGAGAGGAACATAGATTAAGGGTGTTTGTGAATAAGGTACTTAGGAAAATATTTGGGGCTAAGAGGGATGAAGTTACAGGAGAATGGAGAAAGTTACACAACACAGAACTGCACGCATTGTATTCTTCACCTGACATAATTAGGAACATTAAATCCAGACGTTTGAGATGGGCAGGGCATGTAGCACGTATGGGCGAATCCAGAAATGCATATAGAGTGTTATTTCGGAGGCCGGAGGGAAAAAGACCTTTGTGGAGGTCGAAACGTAGATGGGAAGATAATATTAAAATGGATCTGAGGGAAGTGGGATATGATGATAGAGACTGGATTAATCTTGCTCAGGATGGGGACCAATGGCAGGCTTATGTGAGGGTGGCAATGAACCTCCGGGTTCTTTAAAAGCCAGTAAGTAAGCAAGTGGTTACACTTACCTTACTATATTACGTTGTTGTGAAAAATGTAGCAGCAAACAAAATTTTAATAAGTAAAATTCAGTATTAAATGAGTTTCTTGAGATGAATCAAAGGCCGCAAAAGACTGGACCTCATAAAAAAGTGACAGGAGATTTGAGAAAATCTCTAACGTCTGTACAGGAATGGGGATAAATAAATAGGCCTACAATTTGCTGTAAGATTTAAATGTGTGTAATGAACGGATTTGTTATATTGCCTATTTGAAATAAACTATGAGTAACAGTTTATCCTCCAATATTAATAATGCATAACACAGAATGTACTTTTAAGAGGACAAGTAAAGAGCTACTTTTGAGCCACAGACACTTAACAATTAGCTGGTATACTGTGTAGCATTTAAACATATGAGAATATCCTGTAATTAATGTTATTGTTCATCTGTATGTGGGTAATGCCAGGCGTGTGTCAACTTTCTAGTTATGTATGTATTGTGCATGCGTGCCTTCGTGTCCGTATCAAAACACAACGAAATAACATATTTTTTAATAAACTTGTGTAACAATCCCTCATGCATTATAATAAATTCTTTCCAGTACGTTATGTATTGGGTCCACACCTGTGGAGTAACGGTTAGCGCGTCTAGCCGCGAAACCAGGTGGCCTGGGTTCGATTCCCGGTCGGGACAAGTTACCCGGTTGAGGTTTTTTCCGGGGGCTCAACCCAATATGAGCAAATGCTGGGTAACTTTCGGTGTTGGACCCCGGACTCATTTCACCGGCATTATCACCTTCATATCATTCAGACGCTAAATAACCTAAGATGTTGATAAAGCGTCGTAAAATAATCTACTAAAATAATAAATAAACGTTATGTATTGTATGTAGCCTATGTGGACTCCCCTTATGTATAGGAATGGACTCATTCACATTGTTGAGTTTATCGCATATGACATGAGCGCGTTTCCAAGGTGGTCAAAATCGAATGGCGTCAGTGTAAGAAATTGCTCCATTCAATCCTTTATTTATTTTTTCAATTAATGTAGTACGAATATAGCTAGACGTTACGTCAAAATTTTAGGTAAACGAATAGAGCTACTAATGTTGAAATACAATAATGTCGCAGCAATAGACTAAAGCATTTAAACAGATTGCAAACTCAAAGTTTGTCAAAATTAGCATATTGATATAGTCAAACAGGAGCAGACTAAAGCATTTAAACAGATTACAAACTCAAAGTTTGTCAAAATTAGCATATTGGTATAGTCAAACAGGAGCAAAGTATAGAAGCCACCGGTGTAGCTCAGTCTGTAGCGCGTTTACTGTTGAACCGGAGTTACATTCAGGTGTGTGTTCGATTTCCGTTAGGACTGATTGCCTGGTTGGTCTTTTCCCCGAAATTTTTCCCATCTGTAAGGCAAATGCTTGGTA
The DNA here is from genome assembly GCF_040183065.1 of Periplaneta americana. NCBI lineage: Eukaryota > Metazoa > Arthropoda > Insecta > Blattodea > Blattidae > Periplaneta > Periplaneta americana. The sequence goes on from NC_091123.1 coordinate 43,128,733, forward strand.
ATACCATGCGAATCGTCGGCCTCGATTTCCATACAAAATTCTGATTTAATTATTCTGAATGACTATTTCCCCGAAAGGAAAATGCTTCGAATGCAATATCCCGATACATTTTCCCAAATACTACTTTTCCGAGTGTTAGTAATGCCTAATGTGGAATGTTATATTTTGGGCGTACTCATTGTAGCTTATTCAATTTTAATGGGCAAAATTTGCTATAACCTTAGGTCAAATACCTAAATCAATAAATGAACACAGTAATTAAATTTTATATTCATAGTGATACATTTTTAACTTTGCTCTGTATGCCATTAGGAATGTTCAGGATACCAGAGAGGGTTTGGAATTGAACAATTACATCAACTGCTTGTCTATGCGGATGACGTGAATATGTTAGGAGAAAATCCACAAACTATTAGGGAAAATACGGGAATTTTACTTGAAGCATGTAAGGAGATGGGTTTAGAAGTAAATTCCGAAAAAAAAATGAAGTATATGATTATGTCTCGTGACCAGAATAGGCTATAGTACGAAATGGAAATATAGAAATTTAAAATTTATCCTTTGAAGAGGTGGAGAAATTAAAATACCTCGGAACAACAGTAACAAATATAAATTACACTTGAGAGGAAATTAAATGCAGAATAAATATGGGAAATGCCTGCTATTATTCGATTGAGAAGTGTTTGTCATCTAGTCTGCTTTCAAAAAACTGTAAGTTAGAATTTATAAAACAATTATATTACTGGACTCACACTTTGAGAGAGAAACAGAGGTTAAGGGTATTCGAGAATAATGTGCTATAGGTAGTTGATACAGCGAGTTGAATAAAATAATATTAGGACCTACACTTTACACTTAAGGCCCATTCACAATGATTCACATAAGCATTGACATAAACATTACCGTAAGACGTTAACATGAAAGTTTGCAAACTCCAAACTTTCATGCTTATGCTTATGTGATTTGCAAACAGAACATAATCGTGGAGCGCTGAAGTATACGATAGAATATGAGGAAATGGCGTCTTTGTTATGTTTCCATGATTACCAAGTATGTTTGCGGTTATGTTTATGTTCCTATCGTGAATGATGGTATGACTCTTGATTTTACCGTAACGTTTATATTCTTAAGTTAACGCCATGTTTAATTTTCATTGTGAATGAGGCTTAACATCATTTACTTTAAAAAATCGACCTTTTGGCCCGTTACATTCTCACTTATTCGAGAATTAGGAACTAACATTGCACATCAGAGAACTCCCTGGGAATATGGCATTATCACAGTCTACTATATACAGTCACGAAGCTTGAGTTTTGAGGGTGCTAGAAACAATAGACTGTGACGGTACTATTTTGCATTGCCTGTAATGAGGCGATATTAGCGATCCTAGTGGTGAGCAACTATCTAATGTTCGCATATTTACTACGTATTGAGCTTCGCGATTGTATATACTAGACTGTGGCATTATGGTATAAGACCATCACTTAAAAAACAATGCAGGATAAAAACAGAATATTGTTATAACTATACGAAGTCCTCGCGGGAGGGAGTAGATCTTCACTTCCCTGCCCGGAATCGTTCGCGGATTAGTTCGAGTAGCCAGAAACTGCACAATTTCTGATATCATAAGCTGATATGAAAACTTGTTAGTATTGAGAATCTGTCAAGTGTTGTGCCGATAGTTGTCGACTTTTGGTTTGCACGGTAGAACGTTATTTGCTATTCCTTGCATCAGGAACACTTTCGTTCATGTTAGGTCATGGCAAATATTGTGCAAGAACCAACGCCACCTGTCTAAACTAACGGGCCATTCTCCTTCCACCACATGACCTTCATTATAACTTATCAGTGATCATAAACACGAGAAATATTTAAGTTAATTTCATTCAGTGAGGTTGAATCAACTCAGTTGGCCTCTTTCATACATTGGAACCTTGACCGGCTTGCCTTTGAAGGACTATGAGAGTGTAGGAATTAAGTTGCCTCTCATAACAAGGTAAGAGTGAACACTCGTAAGATGTGGCTCAACCTCCCGTGGAACTCGAGCAGACTTCGTGACATTTCAGGCTTGTAAAGCTGTTGCTGAGAATAAAATTCCTTACAATTTGAGAGTCTCCAGCTCTTTTCGGAGTACCCTTCGTCGTCATTTGCCATCGGCATCATCATCAACGCCATTTTTGTTATATTATTACGATGTACCGAAGTACATATGATATTTCCTTGCAGAAATTCTGCGTCATCATATGATGAAGGATGAGTGGAACGGAGAAAAATTCTCTCCGGCACTGGGATTTGAACCGGGGTTTTCAGCTCTACGTGCTGACGCTCTATCCACTAAGCCACAGCGGATTTCCATCCCGATGTCGGATCGAATCCTCTCAGTTTAAGTTCCGCCTCTTAGGTTCCCTCTAGTTTTTTACCTTTCCACTCATCCTTCATCATATGATGTACTTCGGTACAACGTAATAATATATGATAAGCGAAAAATAATCACTTAGTGATTTAAGACGGCGCTTATTCCGTCGGATCCCGGCCACTTAGGCCCGTAACACACTTGCAGAGTTTTCGCCAGAGAGAAATGTGTTGCGAGAAAATTAAAAAATTGATAACATGGATTCAAATGGACGCCCACACACTGGAAGAGATTCTCGCTCGAGGCAAAAACCTCGCTTGAGTTTCTCGCTGGGATCGCTAGCTCAGCGAATTTTCTTGACACATTTATCAAAGATGTTTGACATTTATGCTCTTTATGACGATTGAATGTAGAAAAAGTTATCACAGGTGGCGATGAATTGTAATGTTTTTATTTGAAAATGAGGAAAGATGGCTGATAATCGAACTTGTACGATGTCACCCGTAGCCTATTTATAGGATACACGGGATGAAAACTATAAAAACACGAAACTTAAAGAAGAAATTTGGAGACAAATATCAGATTATCTGAAAATAAATAGGGCTATATTTTATTTTGATGTGATTTAATAGTATTAATTAAACATTTGAAATAATATATCTATAGGATGTGTTAACAGTTTACATAATTTTAATCAGAACATAGCAAAGAATCCTCTATCATATAATGAATGGCAAAAAACTGTGGCCTATTCAACCTGAAATAATGCCTAAACGTATCAAAATTCAAATCGAAACCAGTGTCCAAAACTCGCTCTTATTTTCGTAAGATACAATGTGATTTTCAGATATTTCTGGCTTTAATTTTAGGCCTACTTTTTCTTTTCATTAACAAAATATGTTCATGTAACTCGATTTTCTCATCATCTGAATACTCAGATTCAACATAGCGTTCGTACATAATTTGTAAAATACGACAATATACTTACAGGTTATATATTTAAGTACAACAATATTCGTAAATACATAACCTATAATATTTCCCCCAGCGAGTCATTACTATAATCAGAAAAAATGCTTTCTGCATGAAGGCAGTGCATGGATGATCATACCGAGCTGTGATCTGTGATCTGTGATAGCGAGAACTCGCCAAGTGTGTGGAGGAAGGCTCTTCGCCTCTTTCTCGCAACACATTTCTCGCTGGCGAAAACTCTGCAAGTGTGTTACGGGCCTTAGTCACTCATAACGAGCGCACCTCTGCACATGTGTGGATATTGTGCCACTGTCATACATCTATGACGCAGTGCATGAGGGAGAGAATTTTTCTCCGTTCCACTCATCCTTCACCATTTTTGTTGTCATAATCATCTTGTTCTCATTATTTTTTTATTTTAGTTTGTTATTTAACGACGCTATATCAAATACTAGGTTATTTAGCGTCGATGAGATTGGTGATAGCGAGATGGTATTTGGCGAGATGAGGCCGAGGATTCGCCATAGATTACCTCGCATTCACATGACGGTTGGGGAAAACCTCGGAAAAAACCAACCAGGTAATCAGACCAAGCGGGGATCGAACCCGTGCCCGAAGGCAACTTCAGACCGGCAGGCAAGTGCCTTAACCGACTGAGCCACGCCGGTGGCTTTGTTCTCATTATATAAATCATTTTACCATCCATGTCATCATCGTCGCATTATCATTAAAACCATTGTTATTTTCATTATCTTTGTCATCATCCATTTCGTCACTACTATCATTTGCAATCATCTTCCTTGCTGCCGCAATCACTCTCCTCGTCCTTGCTATTATCATCTTCGTTATCATCAGTGGTCTTTATTTTTTTAATCTTCATCGCAATCCTTGTCATCATCCTCTTTGCTATCTTATTCATCGTCTTCTTGCTCATTAGGATCCTTATCAGCCGTCATTGTTAAGCATACTGTAAAACAATATTTTTACTTTATTATTTGACGATATTAATCAATTGCGCGGTTATTTATCATCGATTAAGTTTGTAATAGCCGGAAGCAGGATATTTATAGGGATTTAAGTTTTTATGCAGGCCTGCTAGAAGCAGGACACCTGGTCACCCAATATATAACTCCCAATAAATATACTCGCTAGTTCCTTATTTCCATCAGAATTCACATACATATGATTGCTGAAGTTCAAGTAAACATTTGTTATATTCAGTTACATTGACACATGTGGACTGCATATATGCAATATCTATTTTTGCTGACTGAGCGGTTGCATGAAATGCCTTTGTTATACGATTCATACACTATCTTAATTCTGCGTAGTGTGTGTTCGAATGGACTTCCGCCCGCCCGTCCGTCCGTCCGTCCTTGCTTGCGACCTTTTGTTTCGGAGTCTCGTGTCACGTAGAGAAGTTCTCACAGACATTCATGAAGGACGTGCATGGTGCACGTAGGGGCGAGTCACAGCTTCTTGGACCAATATGACGAGAGATTCAAACATGGACAGAATAATAACCGTCCCATCTCACTGATACATTTCTATGTCGGTAGCTTTCTTATTTCTTCTGGATCTCTTACACAGGAAGACATCTATCCTTATCGTAGAATTCTCCACCATTTCAGCGAATAATCGTACTAAATTCCATTTCCAAACGCCTTACTATTCAGGCATAGCATCACATCCTGTAGTCATACTATAATCTCGTGAGAACTCGTCATGCATGCCTCATTGTTATCTGGCAGTAATTTCTCACAGGATATAAGGAACACACTTAATGTCAAACACTGTCTGAAATTGCTTCTTTATATTGGTAATTCACTTTCAGATTGAGCAAAGCAAGACTGATCCGTGTAACAGATGCCCACAATGAAGTCTGTCGTGCATGTATTATATGGAAACATGGCTGACTAACAACTATTCGAATCACCGGCGTAGCTCAGTCGACTGAGGCGCTTGTCTGGCATGGGTTCGATTTCCGCTTGGGCTGAATACCTGTTTGGGTTTTTTCCAAGATTTCCTTAATCCATAAGACGAATTTCAGGCGACTCTTCGGCCTCATCTCGCCAAATACCATATCGCTATCACCAATCCCATCGACACTATATCACCTAGTAGTTGATACAGCGTCGTTAAATAACCAAGTAAAAAGAAACAACTGTTGGGAGCAGATGAGATTGCAAGTTTTACCTAAGAACGATTGTAAAAGGCGTACATGTGTCGATAACTTTGGACTTTATCAGCCAGAGTCTTCTTTAAATCGCACTGCTCATTTGAAATAAGTAAGTGCTTTCATAATCAGCATTGTAACATAATGACGTCTTCAGGTATGCTTCTTAGTAGACCTACAGTTAATGTTACACTTTTTCAGATTTGTTCAAATAATGAATCTCCTTTAAGGCAAGATAGTTGTTACAGTAATTGTATGAAACAGAAAAACAAATTGCCTGAAATCAGATTGCTATAGATTTTGTCCTATTCGTAGCTTTTTGTGCTGAATGAGGGGGCTGTTGAATAAACCTATAATGGTTATCTACTGCATTGTAAGCTAGGAATTGATTTTTAAATTTTAGAGTTCTTTTTTTTTTAGATTATTACTACTACAGTGAGTTCGTAGCTCGGCCGGACCGTTCCGCGGCCTTGGACTGGGTGAAGATTGGCGCGCCTGCCGCCAGAGTTACACGTAAACGACCAGCAAGTCCGGCCGAGCTACGAACGCACTGTATATCACTGCACATTGATGCACTTTCTTAATTTCCTCGCCTCTGATTGAGGTTCTGGCTGATATGTACAACTATCATCTGGTAATACCTCTCATTTGACGATATGTGTCAGAGAAAGAACAATAGTTTGTATGCATCTGAAGTCTGACTGGTGTAATATGTAGCTAATCGGCAATGTAGGCCTATGCAATGGAGGGGGGAAGGAACTGGTCACCCTACCCCATTATCTCCTGGCCTAGTTGTCTCATATCACTGGTGAGGTTCAGACCTGTCTTCGGACAGTTGACTAAACTAAAAAACAACAATTAATTTCGAAATATAAACTATATTGATTAACACGTGAAAGCATATTATATACTTTATATTAGTGTTAAAGGTTGTGTAATCAAGATGTATATTAATTAATTTTCTATAATTCTGATGGTTTTGAAATTTCAACTACAGTACTTAAAGCAAAGGACACTCAAGTAAAACCGTGCAATATCATTTTAATATGTCCATTATTTTTGTGATAGGGTTCAAATAAATATTCGTCGTTCAAAAAATTACTTTCTTTGTCTAGAAAATGAACGCAAATCAGACATATTTTTATACATTTTAAAATAACTGCATTATTAAGACTATCATATATGTATGCGTTAAATATAGTTGCTGAAAAAAAAATTACCAATGAAATGGATAAAAAATGCCTTTAGCATTTGTAAATTAATTTCTACCGTACAATGCAGTGGTTAACAACTATTCTATATTAATTCATATCCAAACATTCCCTTATTTGGCACAAAAAAATTATAACAATTTATCGTCATTAGGACCAAATCTATGGCAGTCTGATTTCAGGCTTTTTTTTTTTTTCTGATTTTTCATACACCATAACAACCATCTTCCCTTCAGTAATTGGAGTGCCTTGATAAACGTTGCAACGTTTTCCGAAAGTATAGGAACCACAACGTTTTTATTAGTTCATATCACATGCTTAGATTGAACCAATGAGGCGCAATCTTTACAATGACGATGGCAATAAAAGAAGGGGAAATGGAGAATATACAATTAAAAGGTATACGATCGCGCGAACTTGCAAGGGAATTCGGGGCTGAGAGAAAATGTCAATGTAAGCTCCAAGCTTGTCGGCCACTTGTCTCACTTCGATTGCAAATTCTTGTAGCTGAGGTTTATCGATTTGCTTGATTTGTACCTCACAGAGATAATTCTTATGTTGTGTAATTTCCGCATCGACAGATAACAGTCGCCTGTTAAGTCCTCATCAGGACGAAAATATTTGAGTTGAACTTCTTAATAAAAATGATAAAAAAATTCCTGCGCGTTTAGTTTCCTTTCATAAACAAAAGCATGAAAGTTCGAGAGGGACATATTATGTTATAATAATAATAATAATAATAATAATAATAATAATAATGATTTATTTAACCTGGCATATTATGTTATCCGTCTGCAAGCGTCTTTGAATTGCTCTTATGAAAAACAGATGGCAATACTATTGCGAAGAACTGCTTACCATATTGCTAGGATCATTGGTTGTTAGTACGAGGTAAGAATTATGAAAGAGAGCGTTTAATTTTTGAACGAAGCACTGCCTGGTTTTAATAAAATATGAAAGTCGTAAGCATAAAAAGAGCAGGAGGGGGGGGGGGCTTTGTGTTCGTTGCCCGCGGAGCGGCCCGCATTCCAGGGTCGGGCTGCAGCGCTATGAATGACTCCGAATACCTCGCTACCTGTGTTCGTTTATTTTCAATCCAGATAAGAAAAGATGATGGTCCAGGGTTGGAATGCTGGTAAAAAGTGGGGGGAGGGAGAGAACTTGGCGGATAGGGTGGGGAGACGGGGAACGGAGATAGAACGAAAGACGTATTTTCTGTTGTTTTGCCTATTGCTACTGTGCATCTTCAAGAATGTGGGCAGTACAGTCTCGTCTAACATGCTGCTAACACTCGACGTAGTTATTTCTTGCCTTGATGGTTTTCTTAAAATTCATTCTTATTTTTTTTTTGTTGACAGAAAGGTTGAGAAGGAATAAAATAACAGTTTCTATTGCCTCTTATTACGTATCAGGTCCGAATTTGTTATTAGGATTCCTCGAAAGTCGAGACGGCTTTTTATTGCACTTTAGAGGAATTATACAAGAATTCATTATTTTCTCTTCTTCACTAGGCCTATAAAGAATTTAAAACAATGTTTACTTACTTACTTACTTACAAATTGCTTTTAAGGAACCCGTAAGTTCATTGCCGCCCTCACATAAGCCCGCCGTCGGTCCCTATCCTGTGCAAGATTAATCCAGTCTCTTTCATCATATCCGACCTCCCTCAAATCCATTTTAATATTATCCTCCCATCTACGTCTCGGCCTCCCCAAAGGTATTTTTCCCTCCGGTCTCCCAACTAAGACTCTATATGCATTTGTGGATTCGTCCATACGTGCTACATGCCCTGCCCATCTCAAACGTCAGGATTTAATGTTCCTAATTATGTCAGATGAAGAATACAATGCGTGCAGTTCTGTGTTGTGTAACTTTCTCCATTCTCCTGTAACTTCATCCCTCTTAGCCCCAAATATTTTCCTGAGAACCTTATTTTTAAACACCCTTAATCTCTGTTCCTCTCTCAAAGTAAGAGTCCAAGTTTCACAACCATACAGAACAACCGATAATATAACTGTTTTATGAATTCTAACTTTCAGATTTTTTGACAGCAGACTAGATGACAAAAGCTTCTCAACCGAATAACAACATGCATTTCCCGTATTTATTCTGCGTTTAATTTCCCCCTGAGTGTCATTTATATTTGTTACTGTTGCTCCAATATATTTTAATGTTTCCACCTCTTCGAAGGATAAATCCCCAATTTTTATGTTTCCATTTCGTACAATATTCCGGTCACGAGACATAATCATATACTTTGTCTTTTCGGGACTTACTTCCAAACCTATCGCTTTACTTGCTTCAAGTAAAATTTAATAAAGGAAAGACTTCTTTTATTTTCATTTTTCTGTTTCCTGCAGTTACATTCAATATTTTCTTCGACCAGTTCCAGTGACATTGTGAAAACTATTACGCTATTGCATTTACCTAATGAAACTGTGTCAACAGTTTTCAACTGAAGCAACATCACAACACTATTAATGGCGCATGTTTTTTTTCTACAATGGTAGGGCGGTCCGTAACTTGCCGCTATTCGCCCCGACTCTACGGTTGTGGCTCATAGATATCGCTGGTGTCGAGTAGAGATAGGGTATGACAGCGTTTTGCAGTCATACAGCTCCGGAAAAATCGCTGTGGCAGATAATGGCGATTTTATAACAGTGTGATTTTTATGTTCGGATGATTCTTGGCCTTGGCGATTGCGACAGATAGCCTGTTCATGTTTATGTCCTAGACATTTGTTGTTTAATTTTTAAAATTCAATATTATTTCTACACTTCAAAAAGTCACTGAAATAAGGGAAAATACTAAAAAATTCTGCAGGTTACAGTTAGAGCACAAATGCAGGTATATTATACTATACTTCGGGTCTCTGCACATACATCTTATATCAAAATAATGTATGAAGCATAGTATTATACTATATTCTCAGGACTCAGGAGTATAGGGGAGAGTCGGGTAGTATCGGACATCGGGTAGTATCGGACAGTGCGTTTCTTTCATATACCACCATATGGTAGTACCTGAATGACATGGTTACGTTTCTCTATGCGACATCACAGAAACGTAACCATGTCAATCAGATACTATCGTCGTGTGGTAGATGAAAGAAACTCACTGTCCGATATTACCCGATGTCCGATACTACCCGACTCTCCCCTAAGTATTGTATTAACAATACTGATTAGCGCGGCGAGTAAGAAACACTCTGTGAGCGGTGTTATCGTGATGTGTGGGCTCATATATTCGCCCAAGCATGTTTATGAATGATGGAATTATTCGTAGGCGAATATAGCGATATCATTCGGTGATGTGTGGACGTAGGTACTCGTAGCTTGAGTATCAGAGTTGCCGACGTTAACCGTTTAAGTGGGACGATAATTAATTAGATCCCAGTTACTATCTTCTCCTTCCAGTTAGCATGAATCTTCTGACTTGCAGTAGTCTGGAGCTGTCACATATAATCATATACATTGTGGGACTGAGCGCATCAGCCCTAGCCGCAAGGAACTTCACATGGGAAGCTGGGAGTGGGGATGTAGTGGAACTGATATAAGGTGGTGACAAACTAACAGAGGTGTGATTTCAAGTAGCTTTGGAGTAACAATAGTTAATGCATTCCGTTTGCATTCTTCACAGGGCCGGTGAGATAAGTCCCGTATAATATACGTACATCATCGCTATCATTCGCAACCGGGGTGGGTATGGTGATACCACGGAGCTGTGATTTTCGAACTATAGTCACAGTCGGAACCAGCATCAAACCTATCACAGCGACAAAATCACGGGTCTTCAAATCACACTATACGATTAGTACCGAGAAGCATAGACCACTTAGTTCACCAGAGACTCTCAAAAGTGCAGCACAGCACCGTACTCGTAATGAATGAATGATGGAGAATTTTTAGGATAGCACAGAGAAACCGAACTGCTTGAAGAAAACCCCTGTATTTCCTGGGCCACGGGCTTGCGTGTTGAAAGCTCCCCTTCTCCGGGTGCATTATTAAAATTCATAGCATATAGACACAAAATAAAAAAAAAACTATCCTTTCTAACTCTAAAGTTGCGAAATTAAAAGTTCAGTAACAAATAAACGAAAAATTGAGTGGCCCCCGGCCTTGAGTAGATACTGCTCACTCAGCTGATACAGCGCGATGAGCGCACGATTTTTATGTCCAGGCACATTCTACTATACACATTCACTATACTTGAGTTTTGAGGGTGCTAGAAACAATAGACTGTGACGGTACTATTTTGCATTGCCTGTAATGAGGCGATATTAGCAATCCTAGTGGTGAGCAACTATCTAATGTTTGCATATTTACTACGTATTGAGCTTCGCGACTGTATATACTAGACTGTGGTCCAGGTCTGTCACTTCGTAAGTTTATTTCCATATATCGGACGTAGTTCGTTTGCTTTCTCGAGTAATGAGCTTGTTCTCTTTCTTGATTTTTTTTAGTTGGTTATTTTTACGACGCTTTACCAATTGCTATGGTTGTCTAGCGTCTGAATGAGATGAATGAAGGTGATAGGCCTAATGCTAGCGAGATGAGTCCAGGGTCCAACACCGAAAGTTACCCAGAATTTGCTCTTAAAGGGTTGACAGAAAACCCCGAATAAAACCTCAAACAGGTAACTTGTCCCATCCAGGATTTGAACCCAGACCCGCTAGTTTCACAGTCAGACGTGCTAACCGTTATTCCACAGCGGTGGACCGTTTGTTGGTGGTAAGCGTAGTATATAGGCTATATCCATCTTCTAAAATAATAATAATAATAATAATAATATAATGAATATTTAAAATGGACCTATTTCTTATAAAATTTTAGGTGTTCAGAAGAAGAATTTTGAGCTCCTAACTATGTGTTGAAACTTAATAACTTCAATCTTTCGGACCTACTTTCAAGTTCTATAATATTGAAGAGTGTGATGTCAAAACTCGCTCAGTTCTTTTCGCCTTTTTTATAATTTGTACATATTACATGATTGAATTTGAGTCCTTTATCATTCTATTTTAAGCTTGTTTTTTTCTAAAAGGTGTTATGCCACTTGAAAACTCGCTCAGTCCATGGACCGGTGGATACAAAAACTAGCCCAGGCCATTCATAAAAATGGACTTAACGCGTTTTGGGATTGCACTTCAATTATAACCAGAGATCATATTCGTATTACAGAAGACCTTAAGATACTTTTGTGTGTTGGTCCGTTATGCCTGTCTAGCCCAAACTTAGAGACGGGTTAGGTTGACTCAATGGAGTGACTCATTGGTACTATTTCTTTAATACCGGGTTCCTGTTTGTAATTCTTACCAGACATTTTGAGAACCTTTGTAATTAAGCTAGTACCAGTTTTTCCCCAGATTTGGGCTTCAAGAGAGTGCTGCAGTCTCACAGGGCTTTCAGCGGAATCTGTCCGCGAAGCAAGGAGAGATATACAGCCCTCGTCTATAGGAATATTCCAAATTGCTGCAAGTTCCATTGTGTTGTGTTTGGAACTTTCATACTTGAGACTTAGTTTTGGATTGGAGTATGACTGCGTAGCCATGTGATTAAGTTTGACATTTTCCCTGCTTGTAGAGAAATAAGAATAGTAGCTAAAATTTATACTTACAAAATAAGTAAACCATACCAATATCCATGTTACGAAAAGTAATGACTGTGAGAAAGACTTTTCGATATATTTTAAAGCATTGCTGTTCTTATTTTAAAATATTACCTTTGTTCATTTCGAAGCGCTACCTTTGTCAGTTTCGAAATGACTGTCTTTGTCAGATTCGAAGTTACTGTCTTTGTCAGTTTCGCAATTACTGTCTTTGTCAGATTCGAAGTTACTGTCTTTGTCAGTTTCGAAATGACTATCTTTGTCAGTTTCGAAGTTACTGTCTTTGTCAGTTTCGAAATGACTGTCTTTGTCAGATTCGAAGTTACTGTCTTTGTCAGTTTCGAAATGACTGTCTTTGTCAGTTTCGAAATGACTGTCTTTGTCAGTTTCGAAATGACTGTCTTTGTCAGTTTCGAAATTACTGTCTTTGTCAGATTCGAAGTTACTGTCTTTGTCAGTTTCGAAATGACTGTCTTTGTCAGTTTCGAAGTTACTGTCTTTGTCAATTTCGAAGTTACTGCCTTTGTCAGTTTCGAAATGACTCTCTTTGTCAGTTTCGAAGTTACTGTCTTTGTCAGTTTCGAAGTTACTGTCTTTGTCAGTTTCGAAATGACTGTCTTTGTCAGTTTCGAAGTTACTGTCTTTGTCAGTTTCGAAGTTATTGTCTTTGTCAGTTTCGAAATGACTGTCTTGGTCAGTTTCGAAGTTACTGTCTTTGTCAGTTTCGAAATGATTGTCTTTGTCAGTTTCGAAGTTACTGTCTTTGTCAGTTTCGAAATGACTGTCTTTGTCAGTTTCGAAGTTACTATCTTCGTCACTTTCGAAGTTACTGTCTTTGTCAGTTTCGAAGTTACTGTCTTTGTCCGTTTCGATGCTACTGTCATTGTCCATTTCGAAGTTACTGTCTTTGTTCTTTTCGATGCTACTGTCATTGTCCATTTCGAAGTTACTGTCTTTGTCCGTTTCGATGCTACTGTCATTCCATTTCGAAGTTACTGTCTTTGTCCGTTTCGATGCTACTGTCATTGTCCGTTTCGAAGTTACTGTCTTTGTCCTTTTCGATGCTACTGTCATTGTCCATTTCGAAGTTACTGTCTTTGTCCGTTTCGAAGTTACTGTCTTTGTCCGTTTCGAAGTTACTGTCTTTGTCCGTTTCGATGCTACTGTCATTGTCCATTTCGAAGTTACTACCTTTGTCTTATTTCGAAGTTAACTGTTTTTATCCGTGTAGAACTTACTGCCTTTGTCAGTTTCGAAGTTACTGTCTTTGTCGATGTCGAAGTACCTTGCTCTTTCATTTGCATATTTCAAAATTTCGAACCGAGCCCGCAATCTCAAAAAAAAAAAAAAAAAAAAAAACCAGCTACCATACTTATGCCCAAAGCCTGGGAAATGGTAGTACCATAATATAAAATTTACAGGTCTTATATTCGTTGAATCGTTGTTCTAATATAACTCCTAATTTTTCCTTGATCACTTTATCCCAGGCCTTTTAGGCCACATGCCTGAAAATAAACGATTTCCTAAGTTCCTTTCTTGTCGGTTTTCTATTAGGCTATTTATTGCACCGTAAGTACTCCAGTAAGTTGATGATGTGGTAATTGTAAATGCGAATTTGGAAGAAACGACGGGAAGCAAGTTGCAGATTGGAATAAGTCATGGGATTCGAACTTTGGACTCGCTAGTATGAAAATGGTATTCGATCCCTTTTTGAAACCTGGAGAAGACAATGGGTGCTTCGCTTGGCTTGAGAGGTACTTGGAAATGATCATTAATGGTCCAGGTCTGAAGTTGGGGTGGGGAGTGTTGGTGCCGGAGTCTCTCGGATAAGTGAGGCAGGGCCTCGTGACTGCTCCATAAATCATGAGTGGAGGACGCGGTGGCTCAGAGTCCAGCCTGCTGGCCGGCATCCTGGCTGGAATCTTGGCAACACAACAGCGTAGACATATTATACTCCTCGCACATTATTTTAGCCTGGTTTCAGAAGGAGGCAAAGACTTCATCTTCTTATGATGAAAGAACATACTTCTGCTCTTCATCTTTCACCGTTTCTGCAGCTCATCTCTGGAACTCTCTACCACAGCATGTCAGAGACTCTCGGACATAATCAAGTTTTAGAAATACAGAAGAACCTCTATTATCCGTGGTAATGAAGGGGATGGAATGAACGGTTGATCGAAAAAATCGGATAATCCGTACCATGAAAGATTTGTAATTTCCTCCGTGGTCTTGTATTTAACTCGCTAGGTAGTGGATCAGAAGTGCATTACTTTAAGCCTGGTTGTCAACGACGGGTTTTAAGGGGCAAGGAAACCCTTTGTAATGACTGTCTTAGGAAAGATAGGAATAAAGGAGGTCTCATGTTGTAGATTTACATACTTTTTTACACTTTATCCTTGTTTTTTTACTAAATCGCGCAGTTGTAACTCCAATCTCGTATTCTGATGCGAGATGAGCCACAGTTTCTCTTTCTCAAACCATTCTATTATTTGCATTTTTTATACTTAGCACAACACGTTTTCTGTTATCATCCGTGGAAGACATATATACAAGTTACTTTATAGAAAGGCAATTCGAACAGTAGATAATGCTGTGTAACGATAAAGGCTTGTAATAACATTCTCTAGCAAAAACATATGTAGAACCTACTAATATGATGTACAACAGTACTTCATATAAGTTATTTATTTTTGAAGAAAAAAAGTCCGAGAAATAGACAGTCGGATAATCCGCCAATCGGTTAATAGGATGACGGATAATCGGGGTTCTACTGTAAACTGAAACTGCACTTCTTCAATTCATATTCCCTTCAATTATAAGCCCCTTTGCTCTGCTACAGTCTTATAAGTTATATGCACCGTGAGCAATGTCGATAATTTCAGGTGGTTATTCTTTGAGATATTTCAAACGAACACAGTTTACTCGTTTTTGCTTCATTTTCGAGATAAAAATTGTTTTATATTAAACATTTCATAGCATGTTTTGGGAAAGCCATTTATTTAATTCCAATTATGCTCACGTCAGTCAATTTAAGAGAACATGATATTATGATAATAAATTATTGAAAAAAATTCAGTTTATCCGTTAAAAATATGCAGAAATTTGATCGGAACAAATGTAACATTTTAAAACTCCTTTTCAGAACGAAAAGTTGCATTCGTTCAATTCAGTTTTCTGCACATTTAAAAGGCAAAACAAAAATTCTTTCGATCATTTGTCATCATAATACAATGCTCACTTAAAATGACTGAGGATCTTGGGAATTAATTCATTATTTTTCTCAAAACACGCTATGAAATATTTCATATAAAATAATTCTTTTCTCGAAAAGGAACAAAAATGAACAAAATTGTATTAAACTTTTTTGTTTGAAATATCTCAAAGAATAACACTTTGAAATTAATGACATTACTTACGGTTCACTCTGTATAACGGCAGGTCTTTCATTGCAAACCCAGCATTCTCCCATCTTTCTTATTTCCGCCTTCCTCTTAGTCCTCGCATACGATCTACAGTTAATGTTAATATTTTCTATTATCTAACATCCTCTTGCTTTAAAGTGGCTAAAGTTGATTTTTACAGTCATGTTCTGGGTTTCCATGGAGAGGTTAAAGGTTCACAATAAACCGGAAACGAGAACGAGAACGGAAAAATTGTTAAAATGTATATATTTAAATGTGAACATTCGTAATTAACGAGAAGCTTGCCCGAGCCCAGGAACGGTTCGTTAGGTTGCCTCAAGGCTGGTTCACAATAAACCGGGAACGAGAACCAGAATGAAAACGAGAAGCAGAGGACGTGAATATGAAAAGTTTTGATTCACAATAAACCGAGAACGTAGACGACTATGCATATCGATATGTATGTCAATAACGATATGTAAAGTCGATATTACGCATTCTGTTGTTATTTGTGTATAATTGACCAATGGCGTTCTCTCATGAGTACAAGGCAGCCAACATAAACACAGGTTAACCAACATCGAAATTTCAACTGAAACATTTCATTAGGTACGTTACTATAAATATGTTCATGCATCTTTATTATCACAACTTATTTTAAGTCTACCATAACGTAAAATAATTAGAGAAGAAACATTTGTAATAGAACAAAAATGAACACAAAGTAGTTATTGAATTGAAGCATGATAGTGTGTAATACAACCAATACAGTAATAAAATATGATTCGCTTCCAATCGGTGTTCAAAGAGCAGCTATTGAAAGCCACGTATTCTCCTTCATTTTCTCATCTTTATACGAGGCGCGCCGCTTATCGTAAACGTGAGGATTTTCCTCAACACTCAATATTAGAATATCATCAAATAAAACTGGCTCCATGTTGCACAGCACAGAACAAAATAATGCATAGGTTATGTCACGGTGTTCTTGCTACAAAATATACGACGACAAAATAGCTTTTAGATGGCAATAGAATGAATCTAGTGGGCTGTGATCGGAAACGTGAACGCCAAAGTTGAAACTTGGCCAACTCTCCGTTCCCGATCCCGGGCTCCGGCAAGCTTTTCGTTAATTGTGAATGCTCACATTTAAATGTACACATTTTAACAATTTTACCGTTTTCGTTTTCGTTCCGATTCTCGTTTCCGATCACAGCTTACTAGATTCATCCTTTTGCCATGATAAAGCTATTTGATCGTCGTGTATTTTATAGCACGGAGGCCATGATATAATTTCTTCTTCATGAATCGTTTCTAACTACTGTAACTCGGAAATTCAGTAGAATCACTTTCAATATATGCTACGTGTATTTGTGACCACATTGTCACATGAATTTAATTCTTAAATATTGTGTCATAAATCCTGAAGTTGGTTAACCTGCGTTGGGCTGGTTTGTTCTCATGAGAAAACGTCATTAGTCAATTATACACATATAACATCAGAATGCGTAATATCGACTTTACATATAGTTATTGACATACACATCGATATGCATAGCCGTTTCCGTTCTCGGTTTATTGTGAATCAAAAATCTTCACTTTCATGTTCTCCGTATCCAATTCACGTTCTGATTCTCATTCCCGGTTTATTGTAAACCAGCCGCTGATAGTAACGTGTTCCAAGTAACCTGGAACGTATTGATGGCTATATTGACTATGATCAGAATTGAATCGTGAATCATTGCAGAAAACCCACATGTCCATTTGAGTTAATTTTTCAGGAGACACAAAAAACCGGCAATCTTCAAAAGCGTTTGGTATTTTGAAGTGACTATTTCTTACTGAAGCATAATAATAATAAGTTCTAATGTTTAACATACATTACCTTTAATTCTTTTCTTTAGTATTTTCTGGAAAAAAATATATGAATTGTCTGGACATGTGGGGTTTCTGCAATTCACGACTAGTAACAATCATTTTATTTCTTTAAAGCAATTTTTAGATTAAGAAGACGGAGGACAACTCTTTACCTTATAAACAACTTTGAATATAGTCTATATTTAAGTCAGTAAATTGGAAAAAGTACACAAACATACAAAAATGGAAAATTACGAGTAGCCTATGTAAATAGCATATTAATTAATTCCTAAAATTCCTTTAAATCTGAAAAAAAAACACACACAAAAAACAAACTGAATTTTTTTCTTTAGTTTTTAAAGATTCCACATGTCCTGGATTTGTGGTGTTCTTGCAATTCGCTGTAACTTATTGCTGCTGTGGTGTGAAATTTCTGCACTCCTTGAAAGGCCTTTGTGTGAATATTACAACAGTATGAAATACTGAATTTAAAAAAAATTGTGACGTGTGCGGTTTCTGCAATTCACAATTAAATTTTGGAAAAAAAATCTGAATTTGCTATTTTAATCAAACGGTAGACCTACAGCGAAGTTCGTACTATCTTCAATCGAAATATATATTTGGAATGAGTTCTTTTATTTCACTTCATCGTTGATTCTGTCCGAATCTTGGAACATAACTATTTAACGAAAGAGGCTGTTAGAATGTCGTAAAATTGATCAAGATATGAAATGAACGAAGGCATTGGTTCTTTTCCAGATGGCGAGTACCTGTTCGTTGACCCGGACAACAAGCTGTCCAAATATGCACCAAAGAATTGGAGGTCTTCGCATTCCCACGTAAGTACAGGTTATTTTGTTTTAAAGTACATATTATATCTTAACTGCTTTTATTTTTTATAGCGTAAATGTTTTAAAGATTGAAAATGCAAGTACTTTGTGTACGTGAATGTGTTACTCTACTTGGGAAAATTTCCCATATGAAAATACGAAGGCCTAAGTTTTATTTAGCTTCTCTAAGAAGTCACTTTAGAATATTTACTACTATAATACTATGATTACGTTTCTCTGCAAAGAGTTTATTGTTTTATTGTTAGCAAATGTGAAATAAGCTAAATGTGTGTGCGTATGAAAGAGTTTAGTATAAATCATGTACAGTATTTATAGTTACACTGTTTTTGATACGAAGATCACTTGAAATGTGGCGATAAAGCAGCTTTGTTTTAAAACAATAGGCATGAGCATATTAAATTATTTTATATGTAACAAAACTTATAGGGGCCTAATAATTTTTCTGTGAAAAATAATATATTTTTATATTATTCCCAGGAAAAATTGATTGTTTATGTTTAAACACTCGTATGTTTAAAGTACAAGCAAAATTCCTTCATTCACTCTCAAAGTGCGCTCAATTTACCTCAAGACAATATATAATTCTATCCTGGCAACCCTCTGTTGCTGGTGAGACCTTTTTGAACAACATGGGTTATCCTTGTTTCAAATCGCCTATAATTCAGGCTATGTTTGAGAAACTTGATGTGTGAAGTCGGGGAAACGTAGAGGCCATTACTGAGCAATACTAGCTCCACTTACAGATTGGGAGTCAACATGATTACTTCATTAATCTTTGAGTTTGCATAGGAGACCGCAATTTGTTAAAAGATTTTTGTCTTTAGGCTTAACTTTTTACTTGATAATAATACAACGAAGTTACATGTTATTAATAGAAAGTGTAAGTATTACGAGTTTCATTTTACATGTTGTAAAGTGCTATGCATTTTAAAAAATCGTATGTTTGAGAGCCACAAATAGTATTAGACACAAAATTTTAGATTTATGTATATTATCACAAACTGAAGGGGAGAAGGAAAACTTGATATTTTGGATGTGACTAAATTGTCTTGGAACTTTACAGTTAAGTGGAAAAAAGTAGAATTTTTTTGTATGTATTAAAGAGACTAATAATGTAGAAGACTGCGTTTCTTTAAGAAACTGTGTAGAAGTTCTAAATGTGACTTTAATTTTGAAACTGTTATGGGCGTGTCGTTGTGGTTGAGGGGAAAAAAAGGGGCCGTCGTGGAATGAATGTGCATTAAAACAATTATGTAATTAACATGACTTAGTAGCCACTCGAGGGTCTAGGGGTTAACGAGCGGTACTTCTGATGCTAAGATGTACTGGGACGAGAGTTCGAATCCTATTCAGCTAGATTAAGTATCTGTTTTTTAAGTATTCAACTAAAGGGCAAATATCGAATTCGTGGACTTATCTCGCGTCGTTGTTTAAATGTTTAAAGAAAACAAGACTTAGTTGTTCATTAAAATTGTGCACAGCCTCTTTAACCGTACTTAAACAGAATTCTTTAACTAAAAGTAAACACTCTCTTGTCAGTAAATTTAGTATTATTACTTTGTGAATCATCTCTGATAATATACCATATGAAAGCTCTTTATGTTCGTTAGAATTCACATTTTTCTGATGGTATCAGAATAATATTATAGTAGCATTTATCATCCTAATAACCCGTATTTTTTATTTATTATGTATAGGAAAATAATTGAACAAATAATGAAATTTGAATATCTGGGCATTCTATTATGAAGTCTTGGAATACAGAAAAAGAAGTCAAACAACATATCATTGAGGAGTGCAAGATCGTTTTGGTGAAATTTTTTATAACATATATTAATACTTGGAAAGGTCTGTTTAGTTTTCATTAATTCATAATTTAATTAATCCATATTAGTTCATATTAGTGTATGTTTCATTAATGTTGGTTGATTATAATAATGTTCAATATTTTCTTTATTTATGTTACTGCATGAGCCATTAGTTTAGTTTTCGTGAGCACTTATTCAGTTAAAATTCAATAACTCAGGAACTATGCGCTCCAGATGGCTGTGGTTTGTCTTGAATTATAGTGAAAACTATTCTGTATACGTAAGCAACATTTTTTGCTGACGTCAACTCTCTGGTATTCAACGAGATAACAACTTATGAAAGTTTCAGCGTTTGCAAACAGTATATCTTTGACTGCTCTTTCTGAAAAATTACATTTTCTTGCAGGAGTTTTCCATTTTCACAAGAACTGTTTAAATCCTAACTTTGAAAATAAACATTATTGTGTTAATATGCCTCTGCAATGGTAGAGCCGGGACATATAATGACACTTTAAAATTAAAATTTAAAGAAAAAAAATTACATTAAATTAAATGTTATATCTTACTTCGGAGTAATATATCTTGATAAAAATCGACCTGTGAACTTACAAGGCATGGATCTACATCCTGTAAAATTGTCATTACATTATCTTAGATTTTTCCAGAGAAAATGGGATATGAAGCTGGTACATGTAGGCTAAGATTAGCGTAATAGGCCTTTCATATTCCCTTTAAGTAAACAGAGTTGCTGGATGCTACTTCAGCAAAAATATACAATGAGAGATAAGTCGAATCTACAAAAAACTGTCAAAATACCCATCATGACATTCACAGCTGAAACAAAACCAGACGCGAGGAAGACAGAGAGAATGCTAGAAACCGCAGAGATGAAAATTTTAAGACGTACAGACTGAAAAACATTACGAGATAGAAGCAGAATACAAGACATGAGACAAAAAATTATGAAATTACGGACAATAATGAATGGATAAAGAGAAGGAGATCAGGATGATAAAGAGACGGGATCATCAGAATAGCAAAGGACCATCTTCCAGTAGGACGTCGATCAACTGGACGTCTCCAAAAACTGTGGCACGATAGCATGTCAGAGAAGCACTGAAGAAACACAGGCAGAATATTGTCTGTATTAAAGAAGAAGATTATTATCTACTGTGCACTAGTATGTACAACACTCAGTGAAAATTCCGTTTCTGTTTTCACTTCTTGAGAGTCGCTTAACACTAAATGACTGATCTCTGATTGTAATAACTACAGTATACAAACAAAACAAGAAATACCCTTTAAATGTCATAATGTTAAAAATACCTTCTCTTTTCTGTAAAGCAAAAATGTAAACAAGGCCAAAATTCCTGAGATCTGCCAGTCCGGCGCATTCCCACACTTCCTCCAACAGTAGGCGTGTTTCTTCGCTGCTGATGCCGAATACCTATATCGCATGAAGTTCGTTGATATGGTCCACAGTATCAAGTTGCGATGATATGATACGAGGATACGTAACAAGTGTATGAGTGTTAGTCTGTTATCAATGTGATAGTCTGCACTTCCTTTGATGGAGGTATGGCTTCTTGTTGAATCTATTTCAAGAGACTCTAAGTGTGGCTATCTACACTCTTTTCATGCGACTTCGTTCACGGAGGTCGCGGCTTCTAGGGGCCATTCTAGCTTAAGCAATGTTGAATAATCGGTAGAACGGAGAACAATTCTCTCCGGCACCGGGACTCGAACCCGGGTTTCCAGCTTTACGTGCTGGCGCTTTATCCACTAAGCACACCGGATTGAAGTTCCGATGTCGGATTGAATCCCTCTCATTTTAAGTTCTACCTATTGTGTTCCCCTTTGTTGGCCTACCCTCGTGTACCGTGTCACAGCGTATGAGACATCCTAGATCATATATACCCAGATTGCTCTGCGTTATAGGCTTTGACGGTAACAACTTTCGTCAGGTTTACTATGCTGCCATCTAGTTGTTACATAAGAAGTCACGTCATAACTCCCATTTGAATTGCATTAGCGACTGTACTGCCATCTCGTGTTCGTTTACGGCGGACGGGTGGCGATCCTGGCGGTTGTTCTCTTCAAAGTGTAACCTATTTTAACATAGGAATGAGCAATCTATCTGTGATCTGGGTTGACAGTAAACACAATATCCAAACACTAGTACAGAGGTGCACTCATTACGAGTGACTAAGTGGCCGGGGTTCGGCGGAACCTGGCGTCGTCTTGAATCACAAAGTGATTACTTACACTTTAACATATTAGTATGATATACCGAAGTACATATTATGGAGTTTCAGTGCAGTAATAGTTGTAATATGTTGAGGCTACCTCTCTGGTCTTATTCTACCTATTTGCCCTGATATGGAGCCTGTATGTAGTTCCGAAACGTTAGAAATTTCAAGTTTCAGGACACGATGGAATATCCAAAAGCATAATTCTGATCAGTCACTGTGAAAGCCTAAAAACTCGTAAAAACGATTTAATTTTAGTGCTTTTAAAATAATTAACATTTCAATGCTTCCAATTACAGGCTACGCCTTGACAGAGTATGAAAACTTCTGAGGGAGATAATATCCTACAAACAATTGTGGAATAGTACAGTATGCAACGAGCCTATAATGATAGTAATTAAGACGCAAGTATGTTTGTTTATGAAACGAGCGCAAGCGAGTTTCATAATTTTCATACGAGCGTCTTAATTACCATTATAGGCAAGTTTCATACGACTTTTTATGCTCGATCATATTTCTAACTTGAAATTATTCAGAAGTATTCATTTTATTTGTATCTGACAGAAGATCGGAAGTGACCTTGTTCATAGCTCGTGAATTGTGAGATGTGCGCAGACGCGAAAGTATTGATTTTTTCCTAGGAACAATAATGTCATTGACCTTGATGTAATGTAGAGTGTATAACCTGGAAATTGATTTAGAATTGAAAAACGAGATGACAAATTGAATTTATTTGAATATTATTTACAATTAACTCTAATTATTATAGTAACAGAACATAACCTTCTGCGACAGTATTGGATTTCCAGCCTCCGTGACTTTTCCCTCATCTTTCGATTGCATATCCGAGAATAATCGAACTTTAATGAATAGGTGTACTTTAATGACATGCATTAAAGGACTGCTACCAGGTGTATAATTACTACATTTCGGCATGGTCGAGCATAAAATATTTTTTGAATGTTCTATAAAGGAAGAGAACAATAGTTGTGTATAAGACCGTTGGAACGATGTAAGAATTGTGACTCTGTGAACTGTTTATTCCTACTATCTGCGTAATACTTTGATAAAGCGAGCTATGCCAGGCATTTCATTCACGCGGTAAGCATGAGAGCTCGTACGCTAGCATAATATCATATCGCTTACAATAAAACTCATAGTACGACTTACTATCTGAAATCAACTGAAACATCGTAAATAAGTGCTTTAATGAAGAGCTGATGTCAAGTTTTATTTGCGAACTTTTATTTGCAGCTTATCGTAAGTGATTGTGTAAGTTTACACACGCGATTTTTATTTGAGCGATAGATGTTTCCGACATAGCTACTAAATAATTATTGATTTAATAATAATAATAATAATAATAATAATAATAATAGTTTCTAATAAAATTATTATTATTATTATTATTATTATTATTATTATTATTATTATTATTATTATTATTATTATTATTATAAACTTAATAATGTATTACATGGTTTGGTCATATTTTCCATTGTAATTCATCAGAGCTGTTTCCATTATCTTTACTGCTTCCAATCTTCCGTTAGGGTTGTAGTAAATTACTGGCGAAGTTCAGAATGTAGCAAGTTATTACAATATATACTCGTAAGACAAGTCAGAACTCGGACGTACATTCGAATCCCACTTTGGCTGATTACCTAGTTTGGATTTTCCATAGTTTTCCCCAACTGTAAGGCGAATGTGAAGAAATCCCATGGAAAATCCTGGAACTTACCTCGCCAAATACCATCTCGCTGTCACCAACTGTTAGGTTATTTAATATAGACGGAATTGGTGATAGCAAAATGGTATTTTGCAAGGCGTCTTGTGATTACCTGACATTTGCCTTGCAGCTCTTAGACAAAACCTCAGAAAAAACCCAGCCAGGTAATCGGCCCAAAAGGCTATCGAAACTCATGCCTAAATGCAACTTCAAATCAATATACAAACGGGATTTTAATGTTGAGACATACGACAAATGATATATATGCTACAGAGTGTTAACTAATATGTGGGAAGTGTTTGGGAAATGGGATGGAGGATCTAAAAAGAAGCAAAAATGTTCATGCAAATATATGGTCAATTTTGGTTTCCTTCTTAATTACAGGAACTTCTTACTTCATACATGTTTGCTTATGACAACTATATTTTTACATCTTTGTTTGTAAAGTTTATGCATATTTGTACACATAGGCCTTAATGTTCAAAATGGCCACCATGGCTTCTAATACAGGCTTCTAAGCGCCGCATCACGGACTGTTTAAGGTTGTCAGCAGATACGAAGATACTTTGTATCTGCTGACAACCTTCTTTAACGCGCTGGCTAAGAATTTCAATGTTCTCAATATATAATGAAGAAACAGTTGCTTTAAATGTCCCCCTAAGTAAAAATCCAATGGATTATGGTCAGGGGAACGAGAAGGCCAGCAATGTCCGTACTCCACGACCTATCCATTTATTAGAGAATCGCTGACTTAGAATCGATATAATAGCAAGATAAAATGTGTGGTGCCCCGTCATACATCTCGAGGTTCCTCTATCCCTTGTTTTTAGTTGCCACGTAGCAATATTGAGTAGGTAGATCCTGTTTTTAAAAGGATATTACTGATTTAATAAACATGACCCACTAATGTATAAGAAGGACCAAACCTGTCATTAAAGATAAAACGAAATTGACTATACGAGTATACATGATTTTTTTTGCTTGTTTTTAGGTCCTTTACACATTCTCTAAATTTTTCCGAGGTATTAGCTAACACTCTGTATAATACAATATTTTTGTTTGTTCAAACTGTGCACCTCACCTGAAGAGATTCTCGGTTATCAAGGTACATAAAGCCTTTAAGACTGAGATAAGACAACAATGCTGCACAAACAAGCAGCAAACATGGAAAATCCTTTGATTCACTCTTCAAAGAGTACACTAACCTCATTCGTAACAGTAATAACAATTTCTTGAAGGAAAGTATAAGCATTTCAGATTCTTTCCCCAATTACTTTAACCACTCAAACCACGATTTTTTTTGTTTTGTTTTTTCACTTAATTCTAACTTCAAACAGTAGACAGGAAAGGTGACGGGACTCCAATAACGTGACATCAGCACGACAGCCGGTCTTCACTGAAGACATATAATATATAACTGGCCGGATATCGGACAAATATCCATATTCAGGACTGGAATCTGTTCACGATTAAGTTTATGAATTTGTGTATTAATTATAATTTTATTATTATAGCAAGAGAACCGATTTTTTGTCATAATTATTATATTAATGACACGTAGTTTATAGGAACGTTGCGTTTAAACAATTGTAGCACACCCGGCATAGTTAGGAATAGTTTACTCACTTCCTCTATCATGCAATAATGACATCCCAGTATCTTCCATTGTCTTGATCATCAAGCTGAGGCTATTCCTTTACTACTGTTGTGAAGATCATTACCCAGCATTGTACGAGTACAATCTCAAGTAGCGCAACACTGATTATATCTGATATGCATAGAGCAAGGATATAGACAGTTTGGACCAAACTTAAAATAAGGAACACAATTCGAAACGAACTCAAAACCAGGAACATATATCAAGTTCCTGTAAGAGAAACATGAATTTTAAATTCTCTACCGAGAATCAAAGAGATACCCGTTTTAATTGCAGCTAGAAACGTAACAATTAGCTTACTTACTTACTTACAAATGGCTTTTAAGGAACCCGAAGATTCATTGCCGCCCTCACATAAGCCCGCCATCGGTCCCTATCCTGTTCAAGATTAATCCAGTCTCTATCATCATATCCCACCTCCCTCAAATCCATTTTAATATTATCCTCCCATCTACGTCTCGGCCTCCCAAAAGGTCTTTTTCCCTCCGATCTCCCAACTAACACTCTATATGCATTTCTGGATTAGCCTATACGTGCTACATGCCCTGCCCATCTCAAACGTCTGGATTTAATGTTCCTAATTATGTCAGGTGAAGAATACAATGCGTGCAGTTCTCCCAGTGGATATAATCCTAGATCATATATACCCAGATAGCTTGGCCTTAAAGGCTTTGACGGTAACAACTTTTGTCAGGTTTACTATGCTGCCATCTAGTTATTACATAAGGAGTCACGTCATAATTCCCATTTGAATTGCATTAGCGACTGTACTGCCATCTCGTGTTCGTTTACGGCGTACGGGTGGCGATCCTGGCGGTTGTTTTCTTCAAAGTACTGCCAATTTTAACATGGGATGAACTATCTGTTACATATATGATCTAGGATGTAATGTATATTTGTGATAGGGGTTAAAATTCTTGTCATATTCTTTAAACCATCATACCAACTAAAAATTACAGGGAATTTAAGGGGATTCCAGAGATTACGTAAAACCTTAACTCATAAGTTCATAACAAATGTTCAAAATATTCTCCTCTTGCTTCCACTTTCATTGTTACGAGTTTCTGAATTGATTAAAGTTGCAACACTTGCTACCAAGCTGACAATATCTAACAGATGTTTCGTTATGTTCTTTCAGTAATAACTAAAAAACTAAAGATTTTCGGGCATATGTTTGTATTAACTTTTTTTCTTGTTGTGGTGTGAGGAACATGCCCCAAGGTTTGTTAAAGTATTTCTGAAACAACCTGTATATAAGAAGGAAAATTAGTGCAATAATTATATTATTAGGATAAGATAGACGTTGTATATTACGCATGGCTTGTGAGAAATTATGACACACAATTAATGGTCAATTTAAGTCACTTATGAGATAAATAACTGTTATTTCTTTTGTACACGTTACATTATTTCTATTTCTCGGCCTCCTTGATACGGCACCCGGTTTGAGAAACACTACCCTAAGAAAAGGAATAGGAATGGCACGTGTTGTTAACGTCGAATGTAAAGGCAAGCCAGAAACTACCCGCCTTCTGAGGTTGGCTCATGTGTGGGGACAACAGACAATGCTGTCTTGATCAAATAGAGACAACTTTCTGCCACGTTGGAATGAGAGTATTAACCGAATACGTCAGCACAGGGTAGGAGCAGAAGGACCGACACTCCAGTTCACAGATGGGAATGTCGCAATGTTCGCAGTGTTGGGTTAGGATGTGCCCGGGCTGGGCTGGGCTAGTCTGTGGCACGCAGCGAAACATGTTTGCTTCTCATTATTATTCGAAGCTGCTATTGTTTTTGTACAGTACACACACAACTGTAAAGAACAGTTTGTATTTGGCACCTCTCTCTCGTTTAAAGAGATAATTATACAAGTGACTCCCGAACTATTTGTGCTTGGGGAATCCACGGCCTTATGATAATTAGATAGGTATGCCTGGAGTCTCAGTGTCCAGACTCTCCTTAGTGTCATTTAGGAACATATATGATAGTCTATTGTTTGCAGTGTTCCGAGAAATAGAGGGAGAAGGAAGGAATGGAAGCTGGCAAGCAGAAAGAAAAACTTAACAAAGGAAAGGAGAAAGTGCAGAAAGGAAGAGTGACGGAAATAGAGGAAGGTTGAGAGAGGAAGAAGTAATTAAGAAGTAAAAGAGAAAGAAAAGGTAGAGGAAAGGTTAAACAGAAAAAAAGAAAAGGCATTGGTAAAAAGAATAAAAGAATGAATAAGTGAATTAATTAAAGGACGAAGAGGGGATTAAAGAGAAAAAAAAAGAAGAAAAGAAAAAGTAAGAGAAATTGATCACTCAATTGAAAATAGCAACAAATAAAAAGGAATCGGTGGATGGTTGGATGAATGGAGGAACAAAACATTAAAAAGTTGAGAGAGAAAATATGAAAATAGAGAAGAAAGATGTAAGTAAAGAGAGAGAAATTGTATGGATGGATAAATGGATGGATAGAGAAAGAAAAAATATAAAATCGATAGGGAAAATATGAAAATAAAGTAGAAAGATGCAGGTAAAGAGAGAGAAATTGTATGACTGGTTGGTTGGATGAAAGGAGGAAGAAAAAGTCGAGGGAGAAAAAATGAAAATAAAGAAAGGTGTAAGTAAACAGTGGGAAATGGAATGGATGGATAGACAAAGAAAATCGAGAGAGAGAAAAAATTAAAATAAAGGAGAAAAGGGTAAGTAAAAAGAAAGAGAAATGGGATGGGTAGGTGGATGGATAGTGTGAATGAATGAAGGATATGAGAAAAAAAAGAAGGAAAGAAAATAATAATAATAATAATAATAATAATAATAATAATAATAATAATAATAATAATAATAATATAGACAGAAATTAGTAACCGAACACTTAAATATTTAGGCTGTGATATTTTATGAAAACGAGAACGTTCTTATTATGCTCCGTGTAAATTTTGATAGTAGGCCTGCACTATCCCTACCACCAAATTAGTCCCGTAACTAATCAAGTTTTTTGTGTATATTGCAAATAGGCTATACTTACGTTATTTCCGATCTTATGCAATTGTGTGTAAGTTATCATAATAACGTTATGAGAAATTCCATTTCTGTTGCTTGAATGTAACTATGATCCACATACTATGGATAGATGGCAGGACTGTGACCCACTTTCAAGTTGCACACCACTTCGGCGGGCTACGTTATGCATGATGTGTGTGTGAAGAGTTATGTTGTGTACTAGGGTGAGTGTATACATACTTCGCACGAAAACATGACGACCTTCCCTCATACCCTTCACCAGTTAACTGCAGGCACGCGCAAGGGATAAACCCTTAGCCGAGTTGCCAATTCTTGAATTCATTGTGATTTGCGAACGTTTTTCAAACTGTGTTCCGTGAAACCGCGATTTTCAGAAAGACTATATTATCTTTGTAAATATACCTTAATTTATAATTACTAAAACAAAATTGGTATAAAAATGAACAAACTTATTTTAAAAACACTTTATATTTATATTTTCACTAACATGTTTTGCCTAAATAAACAAAAAAATGTAGACTTCTATAATAAGTGTTAAATTCTCATGTTATTGTAGTTCCAGAATTTTGTACTTAATTAAGAATGTTGCGCTGGTAAAATTTTCTGAAACTGTGATCATTGAATAGTTATAGAATGTATAGTACAAAAGAGTAAAGTTAGATTTTATCTACTTCGCCTTGGGTGATAATTTCCACGAACGCATAAAATCTGTTTACTCTAGTGTGCTATACAATATTTTATTCATTACTGGTATGTAAATTTAATTTTAAATTGTAGGGCTTTTCTTTGTAATGTGTTGGCGAAGAAGTTCATATACATTCATTTTACTATTGCTAATATGTTGGTTGTCATGTAGAGAGTGATTTAAAAACATTTAATTCACTGCTGTAAGTTAGAAAACTTTTAAGCACTGCTGTGAATAATGTTATTATTTAGGTTGCTAAGGACGGTGTTGCTGTTGGCGATATCTCTTTCGCGTACTGTTCACATACTGTTCGGCGAAGTAAATCAGGTATAAAATCGTCTATCTTACCGAATTCTGTTTTAATTTGTTTATTTTCTCTTTAGTTGGTGAACCGTAATTCTTAATTTCTATACCCATATATCCAACTCCGCCGGTTGCGTCCGATGTTAAGTGATTAAGATTTATACTTATTAAACTGCCTGAACTTTCGATTACTTTATGGATAGAATTTCTAACGTTAGACACAATTTTAACACTTTGTTTTCTTAGCTACGCTCCTCTGCAAATAAGATACTCTGTTTTCTTCGACGGTGTTATTTGTTGTTCTTGTCGTGATGGTCCTGGATCTTCAGGTGTATCAGGAGGCCTGGCTGCGGATCATCTCCTCCAACACTCATTAAAAAAAATGTTATATTTTATTTAACGACGCTCGCAGCTGCAGAGGTTATATCAGCGTCGCCGGATGTGCCGGAATTTTGTCCCGCAGGAGTTCTTTTACATGCCAGTAAATCTACTGACATGAGCCTGTCGCATTTAAGCACACTTAAATGCCATCGACCTGGCCCGAGATCGAACCCGCAACCTTGGGCATAGAAGGCCAGCGCTATACCAACTTGCCAACCAGGTCGACAACACTCATTAATCATGGCCGGAATAAATTAGACATATTGAAGCGCACAACGGTATAAAACAACGCGTCGACAAAGACACTGAGAACGGGTGAAACCCAACAGGTAGAGGCAATGACTACTAGATTTGGCAATGCTGAGATCTATTGTATTTCTGCCACGCGGCTAGGGGTTGAGTAGAGGATGGGGGTTTATGAGGGATTACCAATTCCAAGAAGAGAGGCCGTCATGTTTCCGAGCCAAGTATATAAGTGTAGTGTAGGGAATGGGTGAGGATTATGAAGAAGGGGAAACCCGGTGCCGGCACGTAGCCTACTCCTGTCGAATAGCACTAAGGGGACCGCCAGGCTTAACGTCCCCATCCGACGGAAGAATCACTATCAACAGTGACATGTCTTCTCTTCATATGCACTGCGGAGAGATATGGGATTTAACCCAGGCATATTGGTGCATAATTTAGTGATTAGAAGTTGTGCACCACCATCTCTCCTAGTCCCGAAGTAAGAATTTTACATGAAAATTTCTGATCCCGCCAGGAATCGAACCCGGGCCGACTAATCTGGAGGCAGACACACTACCACAGTTGAATTTAACATTCAAATCATATTTCAATACAGGATTTAGAATCTAATATTCAAATTGTATTTTGATCGGTTAGCAGAAATAGCCTATATGTTTTGTGGTGCCGTCAATTCAGAAATGAATATAGAATGTTAGTTGGGAGGCCGGAGGGAAAAATACCTTTGGGGAGGCCGAGGTGTAGATGGGAGGATAATATAAAAATGGATTTGAGTGAGGTGGAATATGATAGAGACTTGCTCAAGATAGGGACCGATAGGCCTATGTGAGGTCGGTAATGAACTTCCGGGTTCCTTAAAAGCCATTTGTAAGTAAGTAGGTAAGTAAATAAGTACGTTTTATGGTGTCTATTACTTTATACTTATTATTCACTCATTGTGGAATACTGTTACACAAATTTCTCTCCAGAATAGGTAATTGCCGATAGAAAACTGTAAGTATTGTTAAAATGTACAAAGATCCTTAAGAATATCCTGATGCTGCAAACCTGTTATAGACTTTGTAGTTATATAAGTTATATTCAGCAATGCATATTGTCAAAATTTCATATTTTTAAATGCGAAATAACACCGAATGTATGTGTTTTTATGAGAAATAACATCGAAATTAACCAAATTTTATACCTAAATTTCAGATTTTTATTGACCGTAAAATAGCATCTCTATTAATATAATATTACTTACTTACTTACTTACTTACTTACTTACTTACTTACTTACTTACTTACTTACTTACTTACTTACTGGTTTTAAGGAACCCGGAGGTTCATTGCCGCCCTCACATAAGCCCGCCATCGGTCCCTATCCTGAGCAAGATTAATCCATTCTCTATCATATCCCACATCCCTTAAATCCATTTTAATATTATCTTCCCATCTACGTCTCTGCCTCCCTAGAGGTTTTTTTTTTCCCTCGGGCCTCCCACTCTATATGCATTTCTGGATTCGCCCATACGTGCTACACGTCCTGCCCATCTCAAACGTCAGGATTTAATGTTCCTAATTATGTTAGGTGAAGAATACAATGCGTGCAGTTCTGTGTTGTGTAACTTTCTCCATTCTCCTGTAACTTTATTCCTCTTAGCCCCAAATATTTTCCTGAGAACCTTATTCTCAAACACCCTTAACCCATGTTCCTCTCTCAAAGTGAGAGTCCAAGTTTTACAACCATAAAGAAGAACCGGTAATATAACTGTTTTATAAATTCTAACTTTCAGATTTTTTGACAGCAGACTGGATGATAAAAGCTTCTCAGCCGAATAATAACAGGCATTTCCCATATTTATTCTGTGTTTAATTTTCTCCCGAGTATAATTTATATTTGTTACTGTTGCCCCAAGATATTTGAACTTCTCCACCTCTTCGAAAGATAAATTTCCATTTTTTATATTTCCATTTCGTACAATATTCTCGTCACGAGACATAATCATATACTTTGTCTTTTCAGGATTTACTTCCAAACCGATATCTTTACTTGCTTCCAGTAAAATCTCCGTGTTTTCCCCAATCGTTTGTGGATTTTCTGCTAATATATTCACGTCATCCGCATAGACAAGCAGCTGATGTAACCCGTTCAATTCCAAAATATAATATTGGTGATAATTATAATCATCGTCGCCGTACGGGTGTTTTGGTATGTAGCGTGTGTTTTCATTGATTGCGATGAACAGTTCTTGGAACCTGCTGAGCAGTGAGGCTTGTGCGAGGCCCATTTCCTGCGATTATGAGTAAGGTACGCGGACTGGTATTGTCATGCCTGAAACAATTGTTTTGATGAACTTGAGGTCCAGGTGGGACGGCACGTAATTAGCTCGCGGATGGCATACCTTTCCGAAGTACGAGTAGGTAGGAGCAGAACTTGGTTGTACAGCCTGGCCCGCCAGTCACCTCAACTAGTTTTGTCCCCCCCTCTCCACTCTATCCCCTTTGCCTAGGGGCGCTAATCTAATCGCTTTCCCACTTTGGAGGCGTCTAACTACGGTTTCCACCTCTGCCGCATTCCATCACGAGGTACTTAACCGTGGTTTCTGCCTCAACTATAAGAAATTCAGAACACATAATCGCGCACTCCGCGAGTTGTGTGCCCTTATATGAAGATGTACCGGAGTGCTAATTCGTAGGAACTCGTCCATTCAAGCAATCGGAATTCAATTGGCAAGATACAGCATCTCTTCTTCCGAGGAGATTGTTGTTATTGAAGTTATCTATGTGATTAAAAAATTCAGTGTTTACTGACTCTTGGTTGCAGTTGTTATTCAGTTGTAATAATTTACAATGACTGCAATTGGTGATTTGGAAAAGTTCTGGAAGGAACGGAACTTCCATTAGATTACACTTATTGGTGTCCGATGGGTAAATTTTGACTTAGCATTTCTGAAATCTTGGTCCGAAGACCACTACTTGTCCTTAAAGTGTAGTTTAGTATTAGGATTGCCAACTTTTTTTGAAGAAAATACGAGAGACTAAGGAATCGACAAAATTTCACATAACTGACAATTTGTTCGGTTCAGTTACTAAAATCAACTCTATCTAAACTTCGGTAGCTAGGCTTAAATTAAGAGTATTTTGAGACAGATTTTGTCTCACGTAATAGTTGAATTAATCTAAGTCTGCAGCTCTGATTTGATTAGATGTGTCGTGCTTCTGTTTCAAAACATCTGTCCATTTATTATTCGTGAGATAAAACATCCTCTTTGTATGAGCATGGTTTGATTTTAAACGGGTGAACACTGAAAACTATTTCTGGCAAACATTACTTGTCTTTGAAGTGTAGCTTAGCGTTAGGGTTGCCAATTTTTTTTAAATAAAATACGGGAGACTAAGGAATCGACAAAATTTCACATAGCTGACAAATTGTTTGGTTCAGTTACTAAAATCAACTTTATCTAAACTTCGGTAGCTAGGCTTAAATTAAGAGTATTTTGAGACAGATTTTGTCTCGCGTAATAGTTGAATTAATCTACAGTTTGCAGCTCTGATTTGATTAGATGTGTCGTGCTTCTGTTTCAAAACATCTGTCCAGTTATTATTCGTGAGATAAAACATCCTCTTTGTATGAGCATGGTTTGATTTTAAACGGGTGAACACTGAAAACCATTTCTGGTAAACATTACTTTCTGAAAAACCTGCACATTTTAATGCCTGTCTTGAGCAACAAAATTCGACATACAAATCATTATCATTCACGGAAAAATCAAATGTTCAGAATAAAAAAAATTATATTATGCAAAAATAAGGGAGAAAAATGTTCAAAGAGAAGAATAATACGGGAGCCGGGAGTCTGTTAAAAATATGAGGAAAATACGGGAGATCCCAAGAAATGCGGGAGGGTTGGCAACTCTACTTGGTATATTGACCAGAGAACTGATAATGAGCTCTCGAAACCTTCCCTAAACCTGCGCACGTTGTTAGATTTCCACAACAGCGAGACAAATACAAAAAAAAAACTGCCTATTCTACTGTTAAGTTGCGAAATTAAAGCCTGAATCGAATAATTGATTAGTCTCTATCCTTGAATAGATTAATGCAGCACATTGAGAAAAGACCATAGTCTAGTCTAGCCTATCTGGCATGTCATGTGACAGGATAGCGATTCACGGAGGATGGCTACTCAACTACTCTGTTCAAGTACGCGTCGTTGTTTCGTAATGCAACATTCCAAATAGCCTAAGTTTTCACAATATTATATTTAGTATGGACAGCCTTATTTTACTTTACGGGGTTCCCCACTTCTTTAGCGGTGGCCTTTATTCCCGTCCTCCAAAATTGCCGGTCCTCCCAGTCACCTTCTTTGTTATTCCTTTTCTCCAAAGTGTTCTAGGACATCCACGTTTTCTCTTTCCAGTTGGTGACCATTTCAAAACCTTTCTTAGCCATCTTTCTTGAGACATACGCCTCACAAGTCCATACCATTACATTTTCGTGGCTCTTATTAATTTAAAAAATATATGTATGTAAGTAAAAATGCTAGAACTATTAGTTTAATAGTTTATGTTGTTTAGAATTGTGAAAACATACAATCATGCATTATAAATATCCCAAACATTTCTTTACATATCCGAAAAACAAACTTAAATATTTTAAGAAACAGAAAACGAATGACAAAAAGTAAATTTAAAGGGACATTCACATGACAATGAAGAAAGTTGAAGGGCATACTTCGGATTACTATTAAAGATATCTAAGCAATTCTTTCATCACAAGAAATAGGAAAGTGTATTCTATGAAGAAAAACTAAATTGAAAAAAATATATAAAACTAAATTGAAAAAAAATTACTTATGAAGGTGTTACCTCACACCTTAAATGCAACTTGCATCGTGTATGAAGACCTTATAAAAAATATAAACTTAAACCTTTGTTCTAGGCCATTCTCAACTCTTGGTAACAGATGTCATGCTAATTAAATTAGCTACTTTTTGGTCATATTTTAAACATGTATTTCTATTCTGTGAATGAACACAAACTGTATCGGAATCTGTATTATAGGATTACCCACATAGAAAATAAGTACAGTGAAAGCTCTTAAGTTCGACAGAAATCAAGTTCGACATTCTGTAGTTCGACTGCTTTCGTAAGAGAATTAGACACGCTCTTATACGAGCACTAAGAAATGGGTTTACCATTTGAATGGGAATTGGTCCTATGTCTTGTAGTAATACTTTTGTTAAAGGAAAACAGAATATTTTATTGATTAGGACATCCATATTTATCACTGATTTTAACTTAAAGAACTCATTTTTTTTCTATTTGAGAATTGTGCCGTTTGTGAGACGGAACTGCCGAAACCCACTGTGGTACTAGAAGCGCATTCACATGTCTCGGGGCGGGCAGGAAATGCAAGTACAGTACTGTATTCGTTGATGGATAACCAATAATAATTTGTATTCATTTCCACCTGCCATACCCACTACCCTTATCAGACTGAACTTTCAATTCTGTTCTGTCGAACTTAGGAGAGTCCACTGTATTTTTGTTGGAATTACATACGCCTTGGTCTCAACTGAACGTCATCTTAATGGACATAACTTCATGTTGATTTTGTGTTCTTTCATTTCATTGATGTTATCGGACGCTCCTGTGGCTTGTTTTTTTTTATGAAGGAATATAATGAAGGAATATAAAAAAAAAAAACTTGCAGTGTAGACCATCGGAATTTCAGTATGGTAGTTACTTCTTTCAAAGTGAGGGAAGAAGAAGAAGAAGAAGAA
This sequence comes from Periplaneta americana, assembly GCF_040183065.1. Taxonomy (NCBI): domain Eukaryota; kingdom Metazoa; phylum Arthropoda; class Insecta; order Blattodea; family Blattidae; genus Periplaneta; species Periplaneta americana. Next base: position 43,164,982 of record NC_091123.1, read on the forward strand.
GAAGAAGAAGAAGAAATTGCCGCTGGTGGAAATATATTTTCTTGATTTTTTCTTGCAAGCGAAAGTCGTTTTCTGATTCTCTTGTCCTCGGCAGAATCGCCATGTAGCATTGTTTATGAATGACACTGAAGTCTGTATAGTACGATATTATATCATAAATTCCTTAATATAATGACTTAATGGGAAGGCAACGCGTGGACAGCATATGGAAAGCTGCTCTGCTGGTGCCGGACTCTGAGCTTCGCCTGATGTAAACGTAGTTTCCTCAAGGGCGTACCAAATTTTTCAATGGGCTTCATTAAAAAGCAATTATTGTGTGTGTTGGATCGGTGGGTCGTTGGACCCGCCTTGCAGGAAGAATGTACTATGAACCTCTCTCTCGCCGCCGCGTTCCGGTCGCATTTTTGTGTTCCTCTGCATCGTATTAGCTGATATCGACGTTTGATGTTTGCGAGTGTCTTACTGGTTGAAACTTTACCAAACCTGTATTCAGCGATATGCTCTAACTGATTCAGCCAAAAGTGTAAGTTTTCGGATGATATACAGCCGAGCCACTCGTTGATCATAGGGTTATAGGGCTATTATGGCTGAACGCTGCGCTGATCCGTCGCATTGCTTCCAGTGCTCATAATTTGTCAGTCGTCGGTTTATGTATAGTCCGGGTCAGCTTACTTAATACCCCAAGGGTGAAACCTAACCATTTTCCCCCATTACTACATAAGCTAGTGGATTATGGTGATTTTATAGTTTGCAGGTTGAATTTTCTTATGCCAACTTCGTTTCAAATTTCGGTACTGAGAAATACTACAACTGGTAGTGATTTTATAACTGTTATGTTGGCAGCAGTGAGAAAAGTTGTCAGTAGTTTAAATTCTGAAATTTCAAATTGTTCTAGATTTCTGAGCCCATTACTGGAAGCTAGTGAAATTTGAACATACTAATAATTAATTAATATCAGTATTAATATTAATACATAATAGTTATTGTATGTGTTGTTTTGTGTTGTGGTTACAATTTCAAGGTTAGAGTCAGGTAGGCTAGGTGTAAATAAATGTAACAAATTCCGTGTGATACATGCCCTTGAATAATCGATAGAAATACCATTTCACATTTTAATTACTTTCTTTCGTGGTTAGACTTTTGTTACAATAATGGAGTAAATATTCTAAACCGTACATTTCAAAGTGGCATTCGTTTTCGGAGTTCATACTAGTAATTTCACGTGATCAAACAAAATATATTTTTAGGTTAGGTCTAGTGTTTCGTAAACTGTTTAATCAAAGCAATGAATTTCATGTTGTCAGACAAAATACATTTCAATATTAGATCATACACTAATCTACTAAGTACTAACATAATGCGCGAGAGGTCCAGAAGAAAAATATACTCTTTCACAAATTATTGAACCTTTTAGAAAACACCTCCCCAAGATAAAGATGAGATGTGGTAAATAAGCAAGACATCGTTATTGTTAATACTATATAATAATAATAATAATAATAATAATAATAATAATAATTATTATTATTATTATTATAGTGCATAGCATTGTGTGATTTTATCCTCTTTTGGTGATATCTAGTATTAGTTGGCAACACTGAAGAGACAGCCAAATTAGTATTTTAGGAATTACTCTTCCATGATCTTCAGTGTAGTCAGCTCAAAAAGAAAAATATACTGCTGTACTACACTTCTCTGTTATTTTCTTGAGTTTTATTTCCGATAAATTCATGAAATTATTATTATTATTATTATTATTATTATTATTATTATTATTATTATTATTATTATTATTATTTTAAACCATGGTAATGATAGCGGTGTTAATAGCTTTTTCGTTAGTAGCAGTACCAGGGCATGTAGCAAGTATGGGTGAATCCAGAAATGCCTATAGTTAGTTGAAAAACCTGAAGGGAAAAATACCTTTGAGGAGACCGAGACGTAGATGGGAGGATAATATTAAAAATGGATTTGAGGGAGGTGGGATATAATGCTAGGGACTGGATTAATCTTTCTCAGGATAGAGACCGATGACGGGCTTATGTGAGGGCGGCAATGAACCTCCGGATTCACTAAAAGACATTTGTAAGTAAGTAAGCAGTAACACAGATGTAGTGATACTAAAGACTGCAAAGTTTTGGAAAATATTGAAAATTAAATATTCTGTTTTCATATCCGATGCAGAATGAATTTTCTCGTGTAATTTAATAAATTTCGTAACTATTCATTTTACCTCTGATGGAGGGTTTTGAGTGATACGTACAATCTTAGAAAAACGTTTTGTTGCACAGATACTTTGTAAGTTCCAGAAAGGAGGCAGTGCGCATGATCAGACGCACAACGAAACAAAACTAATTTTATTATACAATTTCAAATATGTATGGATTTATTACCGTCAGAATTGCTTATCAATAATCAACCATTTAAATCATTAGATTATGACATAAAATGGTACATAATGATCCACGAACCTTTTCGCCATGAGTATGGCATCCTCAGGTCTCATAGAAGCAAAGACGCATAATGAACACTTATGAATTCTGGTTTAAATACAATCATTAAAAAATATGTTTGGAAGAGGTTAAAATGATAGACAGTGCATTTTATTACCTCAACTAGTCGTTCTCTTCTGAACCAGGTCGCTCGTTCTCTGATCATGCGCACTGCCTTCTTTCTGGGATTTACAAAGTATCTACGCGACAAAAAATTTTTCTAAGATTGTATATCTGTTATCAGGCAGCAACCTATATCTCACTTGATGATTAGTGAAATATGTTACTATGTATGCAATAGAGGAGAAAAGAAACTGGCCACCCTAGCCCCACTATCTTTCAGCTTACAAGCAAACGTTCTGGTGGGGGCAGATAAAAAGGTTAAATTTTTTTCTTCCACCATGTTAATAATGTCAAAAGAAGGGCTTTTACAAATTTCGGCCACTCGACCGCAATTACAAGGGCCGTAAAAAAATTAGTTCGCCAGGGGCCGTTAACAGAAAAAAACACAGTTTCATTGGGAAAATTTATTGGAACAGACACAGCAATTGTTGAGCTATTTCTCAACATATTTTCCATCGGAATTGAGACATTTCTCATTTCATGGGATCGACAGAGAGAGGTGCAGACGCAGTCAAACGCTGGTTCCGATCTGAAGCGGCTGACTTTTACGACACAAAAATTGATCCCATGTATGACGAATGTATCAATTCAAGTGGGGGATATGTTGACAAATAGCGCAACAATTGCTGTATCTGTTTCAATAAATATTTCCATCCAATTGTGCTTTTTTCTATAAACGGTCCCAGGGAAAATCGCTTTCTGGACGGCTTCGTAATTGCAGTCAAGTGACCAAAATTTGTACAAACACTTCTTTTGACATTATTAACATGGTGGAAGAAAAAAAATTAACTTTTTTATCTGCCCCCATCAGAACGTTTGCTTGTTAGTTGCCTCATGGGTGATGCCTTTTTGGCATCACTTATGAGGTTCCAACCTGCCTTCGGACAGTTGACTAATCAAAACTATTCATTTCGGCCGATTAATTAGATAGCTATTACAGATGAACTTTATTGAAGAAGCGACATTCTTATGACATCATCAGTATGAAAATGAGGACACGCTGTTACATTTTCAATGTTAGTATAGGCTAAAAACGTACTACGTTAACTGATTCGAATGTAACAAGTGTGGCTGAAACGGATTGATATAGTTAAAATATTTCATTTTATAATCTTTGATATACAAAAAATTATATTATTTATTTAATGATATCTTCGAAAACTGGATCACTGCTATGTGTAGAAATTTTGGTATCCTAGTAATTAGGGATTTAAAGATAGCTGAGCTATTTTGAAGAACTTGTTGAAGCAGTAGTCTCTTTAGAGAAAACAAGATGCTTGTGATAAGGCTGGGAATACGGAAAACGAAGGAATGCATTCGAATTCTTGGAATTTCAAAAGTTATAGCCAATCATTTAAAAATAGTGGCTGCTTCCAAAAGACATTTCGTATTTAATTAAAAAATTCAGTGCCGATAAAATCAGATACCTCGTAAAATCTTCCGTCGCAATTTTACGTGATGAAATCACCAATATTTTAAACAAACCAGTAGTCCATGTTTACAGGGCAAGACTGATTCTAATTTTGTAGAATTTCATTGTAAGAAGAATACATTCTTTCGAACTTTCACAATACTCAAATTTATTATAAAAATATATCTGGTACGTATATGGTGTAAACATAATTAATCGGAAGTCTGATTATATTCTTGTAATATCATTTGTCATGGTGATGACATGACTACAGGGTCACGATACTTGTGAATGTCTCGTGTTGGTTCAAGAAGTCTTCACTCGTGAAGATAGATCGACCTAATAGAACCATTCTTGAAGGTGGTTATGGTGATGATTGTTTCATCGTTGATGATAGTTTATAATGTTATTCAACGACGCTGCATCAACTGTAGGGGATTGATGATATCGAAATTATATTTGGCAAGAACAGTCCGAGGATTCGTCGTGGGATAATCCGACATTCGCCTTACAATTCTAGAAAATCTTGGAAAAAATCCAGTCAGCTTATCGACTGTAAAGGGATTTGAATCTAAGCCCTAGCAAACCTTGGATCACGAGTCACCCTCTTTACCATGGCATTACGCCAGTGGTGGTGGTGCATATCTGATTTTAGGCTTGATTAGCCAGGACGAAAGATATTTAATGACAGTAGTGTTACCGAATAGGTCCTTAAGATAGGCCTATAAGGGACGGAATTTTCTTTTGTAATTTTGTATTATTTATTTTTATTTAATAGGAAATCGAATTTGTAGGGAAAATTGCAACATGACAGTAAATTCAGTAGCAGCAGTGAGGGGAAGTTATGTAAACAAACACTGCCTCTGGACCCTCCGCTCTAAGAAAATCTATGATCTGCGTCCAGGTCTTCGAGTGAAGCACACGTCTACATTTCGATAACATTGTTGCCAAACATCCATTACTTAGAGACTTATTAATAATTAAAATTCTCTTAAACCTTAAACGAAACAGAAACATTATACAAAATATTTATTCCACTGTATGAAGAATTAATTCATTCGAACCTTTACAATATTATTAGGCCTACTATGATGTCGAGTCGGAAAATAGTTCCGAAACGTCAAAGGTATTAAGTCCCAAGACATGGTGACAAATTCAAAACTCTCCTCTAAATAATACTTATGGGCTAGGCTAATATTATAGTCATTAATTTTATCAGTAAATCATCATAATCATCATTATTCATAACGAATTATGAATATCTGACAGTTAAAATTGTTTCTTCTTACTCCTCTGCTTCCGACAAGTTTGTAACTATTTATTTCGAAGTGTGGTTTTCTTTTAAATATTTCCGTTTGCTTCTGTCTTCTGTTTTTTTTCTTTGTCTGTTGATTTACATAAACCCCACAAGGGTAGCTGCCCTTCAGTAAGGGTTGCCAAAAGACACAGCATACTAAACAAATAAAATAAAAATAAACATTTATTTTGTGTTATCAGTATTTATGATTATTATTTTCAAATGGAAGCTACCCTTGGGAAAGTACTTTTATTCAATAATTATTAGTAATCAGATAGAATATAAAGAAATTTAGGTGTACAAGTGAACCAACCTTTACCCTATGTCCAAGATGATACGATACGCAGATATACTCAGTTTAACTGTTTTACAGCTCGACCAAGTCAAGTCTGCGAGTGGGGATGACAGGATGGAATGTAGAGGAATGTAGAGGCAAAACACAGTTGCCACATAGGTCACTTGACGCTCAGATTTCAACGTGTGCACATCGTTTAAAATACACTACGGAGCGCACGCATTTTTTGTCCTTGTCTTCAGATGAAGGCAACAGTTACGCTGTCTCCCAGCCTCCCCCCTCATGCAACTTTCTCCACGCTTGCCAATCAGAACGCCAAACATCACTGTCAAGCAGAAGTAGAAGTACAGTCTATTTCAAAGCGTCTTAAATTGTTACCGCTCTATGAACTGAAGCGCAGTAGGAAAACTTTGCTGTCATATGAGACTGTACTAGTCTCCTCTCGTTACCGCCTCCTTTCACTACAGAACTGCCTCCAACTTCCCCTCTCGGCTCGCAGACTTAACTTGGTCAAGCTGTATGTGTAATTTTCAGCTTAGGTTATTTTTGGAGTTTGTTTTAACTTTGAAATATACGCAATTATTTGTGCCCTATAAATTATCTATTATTTAAATATAGTCCTCTGTGATTGTGTTAATTTTTAAATATTGTTGCTAGAAAATAGAATGAGATCAAGGGCTTCTTTGCGTAAATAATATTCTACAAATACGTTAAAAAAAAAGTGTCCTATGTCAGTACAATTTATCATTACACCGCACTGCAAAGTAATTTTGTGCGAGATCGTGCGTATTTGCTTGCTTTCCGCACAAAACCAATACGCGGTAAGTGTGAAATACCACATTCAGTATTCCCAACGTAACACACATAACAATTTCCCTCTTCTAACCGCTTAAGCGCCATATTCATTTTACTGCTTTAGGCTTTGAACATATTATTTTTAGAGACGTTTAACATAGTAATAATTATAAATTGGAAACTTATCACTGCAATTTCACCTAAATTGCACTGTTAATTATTGTTTTTAAATATTTGCAAAAATTAAGTAAACTCTACAACACCACAAAACTTACTGCATTTGTAATGCAAGTAACATTAAGGAAGCCGTGAAAAAATCAACAAGATTCCAGATGCCGATGTTATTACTGCAATATGTTATATAAATAATATTGTTAAAATATTAAAATGAAAAATAAATCATTATATAACCTTACCGTTTGTTTTAAGTTCGCATTTATAGACTGGGGGAAAAAAAAGACAGACGTATATCACGGCCTGCTGGAATATAGTAAACACAGAAAACATTTTATAGCAACAATGCTGAAGATAGATATATTTATTTCCAAAGTTGCCGTCATTGAACAGAATCCAAGATAGAGATTTCATTGCAACTAATTAGAAATTCCTCTTTCAGGTATGTAATAAACGATCTTCGCACAAAATAATGTACGATACACGAGCGGTATGTTTGTTTTCATGTTCTCGGAAATTAAAAAAGCTCAACTACGTTTCGCTTTTTCAATCTTTTCCTTGAACAGGAAAACGTCAACATACCGCTCTTGTAACGCATATTACTATTGTGTGTTAGTTTCACTTGATTGATAGATCTCGAAAAAAGATAATGTATATTTTTTTTCAATTATGGTATTGATAGCTCCCGTGTAGATGGTCGGGTCCTAATGAGAGGGGTTTAAGCTGTTCTTGTCCGCACCGCGCTACTAGAAGCTGTAAGTTATGTCGGTTGTAAAGGAAAGAAGGCCCTGGTGCGGTCATGCCATGCTACTGTGCTACCCACTGGATGATGGGACCACGCCCTCGTCCGGCCAACTTGTTACAGAACATCCCACGCAGACGCGATCCAAATTCAAAGGGGCCTATTTGTTCAATTACAATAATAGAGTCCGATTCCTTTAATGAAGGAATCCTACATTCCATCGTGTTAGGGTACTGGAATTTAAAGACTTGGCGACATCTGACGAGGCCATGCAGCAGGAGGGAACAGAAATTCATATCACGAAATCTTAATGCGTAGTAGAACAGTGAACCCCAAAACTGGCGCCTTGTATTTTAATTCTTCGCTCTTTTCTTTCGCAATATACAAGATACAAGTTAATGTGATTCTATAAAAATCGAAAAAACGATATTTATTCAATCATTCATCGTTTCCTGCAAAAGGGCATTTCCTTTACAGCAAACCCAGTATTCTCCAATCTTCCCTCTTTTCCGCCTTGCTCTTAATCCGCATATGATAATTTTTATTTATTTATTTATTTGTTTATTTATTTATTTATTTATTTATTTATTTTATTCATTTTTTTATTTTATTTATTTTTTTTTTATTTATTTTTTTATTTTGTATTTATTTATTTATATTTTTATTTATTTATTTATTTAAGTTTGAAATGAATACAAGTTAATACAATGTAAAATAAACTAGCCCACTCCTGAATGAGCAAGACGTGTTCAGGAGGGGATTCCAATACAGACAAAAATAAAATTAAAATTGAGAGTGAATGCAGATTAAAAGGTGTTTAATATGTTTAAAACCAAACTATAAATCCAATACATTTTTTTAAATTTTTTTATTAATTTGGAAAGGATTCGTGGTTAAAATTATATTAGAATAAAATTTGTTTAATAATCTGGGTCCTTGACACATGCTATGATAAAAAGCTGCATTAGTATTACATTTTGATTCAAACAAACGCAGAGAATTTATATTTTTAGTTCTATATTTATGTATATTTAATTATCTTAATGTTGTCTGTCATCTTACATCTTCTTCTGCCACGAACTTTTTTTTTCCGTTTACCATTCCTTTCAGTGAATCCTTCAGTAAGTAGTTTCTCCTTAGCCAGTGACACAGCCAATTATTTTTCACTTCCTGATAAGTTTCAGCGTTATTCTTTCTTCACTTAAGCCTTGGTTTTTCTGAACCGACGCATGCGAGTTGCGAGATGCGAGGCCCGTCTCGCACAAATCCGGACTACACGAGAGATAGTGAGTGGTTTCTATAACTACGAGGTGCGCAGACCTTGCATCTCGCAGTTATAGAAACCACTCACTATCTCTCGTGTAGTTCGGATTTGTGCGAGACGGGCCTCGCACGTCGCATGCGTCGGTTCAGAAAAACCAAGGCTTTACTCTTTCTAGCACAGCTTCATTTCTTATTTCTGTCTGTCTATTTCACAAGCTCAATTCTTCTCCATATCCACATTTCAAATGCATCCAGTCGTTTCTCTTCACTTCGTCGTAATGTCAATGTACATTGTCACACTCCACACTTCCTTAGTTCTTTTTTCCAAGGGTCCACAGAAAATGCTCCTTTTCCTGTTAAAAGCTTTATTTGTCATTGCTGTCCTCTTTTCGACTTTCTGGCAGCAGCTCATGTTACTACCTATAGTAGACTACACCCCAAATATCTGAAGCTATCCACTCGTTCTATTACCTCATTTTGACGATATTTATAAGTAGTTTTAAATAAATGCTTATTTCATGCCCGATTGTCCATCTGCAAAGATAGTTTTTCCTCCTTATAAGCTACTGAATGGATTTCGTTCATATTCATATCTGATAATCTTTCCCGAAATATAGAGTGATTCAAAAGGTTCTTTTTTTTTTTTTTTTGAAGTGCTAGATGGCGAAGGAAAATATGTAACGTACCATTTTTTTTAAATATGGCATCGTTTCAAATATACAATGTTTTAGAGTCTAGTAATTTGAAACACAATGGTATTATATGATTTCTCTTAGACTATATGTGCCGGCCATTACTTAATTAGGATTGTAATAACATCAGGACAACATTAAAATATCATTAAATACTTTGTTATTGTTAGAAAATAGCAGTTGGTACCAGCAGTATTATATCAACACTTATCGTACTGCAGAGTCTTACCCTTGTTTATAAGGTTTGTTCAAAGTGTCCTCCATCCATAGCGACTCACGTGTGGTAGCATTGTCGAACAACTGTTGTGACACATGTCAGTAGGTCTGGTTCTTGACGAATGACTTAACATAACCTTCAGAGCCATGGCAAGGAAAGGCTGTCATACACGATAGTAGGCCTATACCGTATGTTTCAATATTTCAACTGTAATTATTTCGAAAACTATTCCAAAAAAAAAAAGTTGTTTATTTGCATTATTTGTTCGAAATAACGTTATCTTTCATCACCTAGCACTTCACAAATACCTTCTAAATCACCCGGTATGTATAAAGCAGGTGTTCGGTGACAGTAACGTCACAGGGTTATAACTTTCCTATGTCATTTTGCGTTATTTGTTTTTATTTAATTTGGAATGGGGAATTGATTTTGTTTCTTGAAACATTGCAGTAAATCAGTAGCACTTGCCAACGCAGTTTGTTATAAAGCCTCTATAAAAACGTGGCACTTGGTACCTATAAATTAAAGATATAAGGGACTTGGAACTTTCTATGATATTTACTGTGTTATAGCGCATTACAATAAATAGAAATTATTCATACAGTACATTTACGTTTAAGATAGATACGTATTCTTCACCACTACTACATAAATAGTTTGAAAAATAAAGATTAACAACAGAACTGGGAAAGTTTTTACTGTTTCCTGTAAAATTATCTGAATGGCACTTACAAGGGAAGGGTTTCGGCTCGAACAGGAATTTTTGGTTAAAAATTTGTACATAGGCTTACCTCACAATGGTGATGAAGACCGTAAAAGCATTCATTTGTGTAACTCTCCGTTTGGTTGGTATTGGTCAATACACTTCTTTAAAAATGTACATGAGGATTCTCTATAAAATGTATGAAACAGCATGGAGCAGAGCAATAAGCACAACACGCAGAAGCAACACCTGAACAATCTTCTGAACCACACTCCAGTGCTGAAAAATCGAATGCTACCCGCATTACATTTTTGAAGTCCGAGAGTTGTTCAGGATTCACGTAACCAGCTGACTGCTAGGAATACTGAAGCATAGGACGGTATACTGGAGCAGACAACTGGTTATGAATAACAGAGTTAATTTTCATTATAAACACTCGATTTCCCAAGTTAAGTTCTGGATTCCCAGCAAGAGTCCTTATGCAATCTGTTATCCTCCGAGCATATATTTTGTATTGTCTAAGGAAATAGATATCCAGAGGCTGGAAATATTTAGTTTTTTTTTTTTAAGGTGGAATGATCATACATCCCATGTCTTAGATTTGGAATGATTCATTTATTAAAGTTGTGTCCTTGTGCACATTCAATGACTCACACAACAGTGTACATTTTTGATTAGCTGCAATATTTTCAGGCAGAACGTTGGAGAAAAATGTTCTTAAATGGGCTTTAGACATTTTACCACTCGCACTAGCTTCTAGGCTAGGCTAGGCTTACGGGTAAGGTGTCCCATCCCCTTAACTTGTGCAGTGCTCTCCCCACCCCAACTTGTGCAGTGCTCTAACAGACAAACCACACATTATACAAACGAATGCTTTTGGGAGCTTTACAGAGATGTAAAGATGGGCCTGTATATAAATTTTGGATACGAAATTCCTGTTCGAGCCGAAACCCTTCCCTTGTTAGAACCTTTGTCATTTCCACTCTTCATTTACTGTGCGACACGAAAGTCACTTGCTAAATTGAACGCATTATTCTATATTTTGGAAATGACTATAGTGATATTACACCTAATAATCCGGACTCTCATCATCATCATCATCATCATCATCATCATCATCGTCAGTGTCAGTTTTCGAAGACACTTTGGCCAATTCCATTCGAAATCTTGTGCCTGTACTGAACCAGCCCTGAACATCTGCAAATAACAGGTCTCCTTCTCATGGATCAGCACTTAAGGAAACACAAGCGTCATGAAATACCCATTCAGCCTATTGAAAGAGAGATGTATCTAGTTTTCAAGCAGAAACTTTACGTAGCATTAAACCAATATAATTAATACATTCTTGAATGAAAACAAGACAGATGTCCCACAAAACCCACTAATTTTGTGCTACTCATTCACAGAATTTCATCCAAAACGAGATTTTAAAGATAAAACTGCATCAAATAAAATTATAAGATTATGGAATTCCGATCGTGTGCAGAGCGTCCAACAAAACGATATTATTGCGTGTCACGGAAGTGGATTTGAGTTTCAAAACTGCAACTTCTTATTTCGCAGGCTACCTACTTATTCAGCTGAGCGATCGCCAGCGGATATTTCATATTTACCAGGAAATAGAACGTACAAAATTATAATATGCACTACATTCCATTTTATAAATTACATGCTATGAGTTTATAAAGTGCATGCGTCATTTCAGTAACTTGACACAAGAAGGAATCATTTTAACCTCGTTCCTAAAAAGAAAATCTCGACTTACAATATCAGCATTAATATGTGTGTCTGCGAATTTATACCCGTGTACCAATCTTCATCAATCTTAAGATATTTACGATATTAGTTATAGGCATGAAAACGACGCTATTAAGTTTCCTGAACTATATAAGTGACCCAAGGAGAGCTATGAAAGACGATTAAATCATACTACTACTACTACTACTACTACTACTACTACTACTACTACTACTACTACTACTACTACTACTACTACTACTACTACTACTACTACTACTACTACTACTACTACTACTAGCACTACTATTACCACCACTATTACCAATACTGCTATTCTAGGCCTCTTAAAACCTCTAAATTTGCTACTGACTCTACGGTGTTATATTACTCATCCTATTTAAAAAGCAACTTTTTCAGTTATTACAATTCAAGAAGTTTGATACCACCGTAATCATCAAGAAATTAGATAATGATGATAATGATTTAAAAGTTGTCGAAGTACTTAAAATTTTGAATGACCCAATGTTCTTTCTTCTAGAGTTTTTCAACAACTTTCTTAGTCACTCTTACTTTTTTTATCTCGTAACCTTTTCATTGAAACACTGCAAAGGCATCCGGAGTTAGAACATTCGCAATTTTTGTTTGTATGTTCGAACTACTTGTAAAGGCCTTGGGCTCATGGATCTTCCACTGTTTATTGGCGATGACGAATGAAACACAATGGAAACTTCGCCATTTCCACTCTTCATATACAGGGACATCATTTTATTTTTACTAAAATTTTTGATATTAACCTGGCTATACCTTTGAATTAACGGTTGAGAACCGCAAACACCGTTTGCTACCCCCTTCCGCAACTGCAGTTCGATGATACTGGCGTAAAATACAAACAAATCACTTTACTAGGTATAAGAGGGAAGAAAAGTAGTTCATCCATTTACGTAAACTAGGAAATATCACGCTTTTAAATTTGATAGTTTTCATTTAGTTTTTGTTTAATCAAAATACAGTACAGTATTAACAATAAGTGTTTTTACTCACGAACTGAGTTATCCATGCGAGCGTATTCATTATGCAGTGGCTATTGTAGTCTACTGTCTACAGCACATTAGCGTACAATATAGAGAATGAAGTTAAATTGAAAAATAATCATAATATGGATATTTAAACACATTTTTTAAAATGGTGGCCATTCATTTCGATACAGGCTTTAGTTCTTTTGTGCATATTATCGCAAATTCCAATTACCAGTTTTGTCCTTCGTACTAGTAACTCATGCTGAAATAATTCTATACCTACTCTATAAAAGAGTACCTTACGTACTGTAAATTCAATCTTTACGTACTATAAATTCAATCTTCACTTCTGCCCGACCCGCACAGATAAAATTATTCAGACGTGCTATCTACTGTCCGTCCAAGTGGTTATGTCGCAGGATAGTAGAAACAGGGGAAATCACGTGACAGTTAATTACTTAACGAGACCCTTTTATTTAAGTTATTTTAAACAGTTGTATAATATTACGTAGACGTCCAATTCCTAACAGAAATTAATGTTTTCAGAAAAGAGCTAAGACAGCCCAGCCACTAGCCTTTACAGATGGGCGAGTAGAAGCAGGTGGGGGAAATGGGATGCGACCTAGGAAAACGGACGACAGTACCTGAGCGAAAATATGATTCAATATTGAAAGCTCTTCCGCCACTGAAAAACGCGAACATATTTCTGGAACGTACTATACTCATAACTCAGTACTGTTTACTATATGCGGCTTGGTTCTGTGTGGAGGACAGTTGGAACTTAATTAATAGAAGGGGTGGGAGTGAAGTACATTAAAAAACTCAGGTACAATAAAATTTGAAGTAGAAATAAAATGATGTCCCTGTATTTCCGTTGAATCATTAATTAATCCAATGAATTTAACTTTATTTTTCCACATGCGTTGTACTGCAATCATCATATCACAAAAACCACACATTAATTTGGTTGCGCTGTTCAACATGAGCATTACTACAATTTACCAATGTAAGAAATTACGAACAAGTTTTTACGTTGTGCTGTGTTTGTTGCTTCCCTGTAAAACGGGTTAACGCCGGGCCGTTCCAGATAAAACTAGTCTCCCGTCGAGTGTAGAAAGATAATTTTGTGTAAATTTTACAACTAAGGTAAGACAGTCAGTTGTTTTTGTATAAAAATAATCTTTGTATTAGCATAGAAAATTACGTTTTTCCGCCATTGTTGAAGACCACCGCTTCTCGTCAATCTGCGACGAACTAGTTTCTGCCCTTGTGTTGAGGAACTCGCCACAAATTACTCTTACTCTTATAAGTGCGTAAAAACCAGCGGTGGTGTTACTGGTCGCAGTACGTGACATGTTCGCCTCGTGCACTGCACCGTGGGAATAATAACTTAACTGTGTTGTTGGGTTTAATTGGTTATCGCAGTAGGAATTAATTTTCCAATCGTGTCATGCGTGTAATGTCCTTGTGATTGAACGTTGCAATAGCCATATTTGTTGTTTACTCTGATAGACTGCATTCTTCAAAGACAGGTACTACTCCATCCTGATAGATATTTATGAGGCGACAACTCGATACGAACGGGAATGCTATTTACTTAAAAATCTTGTAAGTAAATGACTAGAGTAGGAAATATCGGTGCAGTCAATGAATGAACAGTTTTATATGGACAGATTTGTCTCCCGCTACTTCCTTGTTAGGTAATATTTATCTTCAAATCTTGGATCATTCGGTCCATTTCGTTCCCACTATTATGAGGGTTATAATATGAACACAACTTTATTTAATATTTATATAAATGAAATTATTTTAAAATGGAACCAAATCTATACATCAGGAATCAAATCAAAAACATTAAATACCTTACTCTATGCCGATGATCAAGTCATAATTTCCAATTCAGAGGATAATTTATAAAGAGGATTATATACATTAAATAAAATATTAAAAGATTTTGGGATGGAAATTTCAGCACAAAAATCAAAAGTAATAGCAGTTTTAGGACAAGATCCAGTCAGAAGTAAGATAATACACAATAATCAATGCCTCGAATAAGTACAAAATTTCAGTTATCTGGGTTGTGAAATATCTTATCAAAATGAAAAAGATGTGAACAAGAAAATTACCAAATTTACACAAATTCTAAGAATAATAAACAATACATTAAAAGCTAAATTAGTACTAAAATCTACAAGAATAAAAATATATAATACACTAGCATTACCCTCCCTTTTATACGGAAGCGAGATTTGGACATTAAAGAAAAAAGACATGAACAGAATCGAAGCAACGGAAATGAAATTTTTCAGGAGGACAGCAGGATATACTCTTTTAGACCGAGAAAGGAATGAAGAAATTTTAGAACAATTAGAAGTAGAGTCAGTAGAAGAAAAAATCAGCAATACAAATTAAATTGGCTAGATCATGTAAGAAGAACGGATAATTCAAGAATCCCAAAAATGATGATGCAGTATAAACCTAGAGGACATCGTCGACCAGGAAGACCTTTTAGAAGACTGCTAGATGGGGCCGAAACAGGTCTACAGAGGCCTAATTCGTGAAGGATGATGATGATGATGATGATGATGATGATGATGATAATATGAACACAGACATTTACAAGTTGTCCTTGAATCTGAAGATCTTCAGGGATAATTTTTTCCCCGAGGGATCAATTTTAGTTCCATTATTGTTTCTAGTTTATATTAATGATTTATCCTTTCCCATAAATAATTCGATGATGTTCAGGTAAAGAGGGTTAAATAATTTTTTGTGCAAATGAAGTTTCGTTCCCCAGGTGAATACGAAAGTTAAATTCTACAAGTGAGTGTACAAAAAATAATAATAATAATAATAGTAGCATGTGATTTGTTCTATTTGTGTACAAAATTATTTGCAATAAAGATTCGAAGTTTAATTTTCATATATCTCAAAACTCATTTTTATGACTTATACCCCTTTATCCAAACACCATCGAATTTATTCCGGGTAATTTTATTTGCAGATGATACAAGTGTGATTATCTCAAGTAAACAATACGATCACTTTATAAACACTTCTAATACAACGTTAATAAATTGTAATGAATGAACTTGTAATGAATAAACTATCACTTAATTTTGATAAAAACAATGTACTAGTGCTCAGTTTTCCTATACTATTACATTAAATGAAACTGATCTCAAAAATGTATAAGCACAAAGTTTCTTGAACTGGAAAACATACATAAAATACAGTATATTACTCCTTAATTGAGTTAGAGGGGAGAAAGGAACTGGCTATCCTACCCCATTATCTCCTGGCTAATGTCATGTTGCTGATAAACGAATTGATGTTTAGAAAGAATCAATTGAAATGCTATTGGGAGAACTAACAATGCAATCTCAATTTATTTAAAAGATCATGGTTACGCAAACCTGCAACCAGACCAGAAACCACCACTGGTTAAAGCTAATGTTATTTTGTTCTCTATAATTTTAAACGCGATTTTTGTCACTGTGGCCAATAATCTTTTTAAGAAATTTGTGTTGTACAGTTAAATTCTAATAATTTGCGAAGTAGCCTATGTCATAAATCAACGTATTTTATTTTCATTTCTTATTCTTAAAGTCCAGACTCTTAATACGACAAAAATGTAATTGTGTATTACTAATACGTCTTCATTTTACTTGCCAAATCAATGTCAGTGAGTAAATAAGCGAGCAGGTCACGCCGCTCTGTATCTTGCTTCGTGATCTATTTCCATACCAGCGTTGAAGTCTCCACGTCGTATTGCTAATGTAAATCAATGCCCCCATCCTTGACGATGTTTTTAATGCATCATCACATCTAAATGAAGGATCTGGTCAGAACGCATAGCAATTTACTGAAATTCGTGGGAATTGAGTAATTTAATAGACCATGTCTTCTGTGATAGGATTTCCACACGTTAGTTCAATACATCGGAATGCGGTGTGCGCAAACATAAGCCACGTGGGTTACCTCATCCGCCTTTCACTTTCCCATGCTCTCTACTTCATTGATGACCAAGACAATATGAAGAAAGTGTGGGTGAAATGGTGCCAGAAATATATTGGCAGCTCCATTGATCTTTAAGCCAGAAGATTGACTTCTTGCGTGTATAAGATTGGTTTTAAATCTGGACTATAATTATTTTTCATCTTTCATAGCTTTGTAAAAATTCTTCTGAACTTGTTATAGATGAAACTATTGTAGATGAGAAAATAATTGTATGTCTGAAGTATGGAAAATTGTTGCTTATCCCTGTGGTCTTCAGACCAGTTCTGTGTTGATGTGTATTTAGTAAAACAGATTCCTTTTGTTGGAGTCACTTCTAGTTTAAATTTAGAATCAGGTTCTTGATGTAGGTATTAGGAGTTACACAATTATAAAACGTTTCGATTATAACAGAATTCATATTCCCAGTTATGAATATGGACATTTTTCTTTAATTTTGTGTTTATGAATTATCTTGCGTAATTTCTTCCATATGCCTATTTTAGTCCAACTTTACACTCGTTTCCTTATCTGAAGCTACGTCCAGGAGTGAGTTCGATTACTTTTGCTGACTTTTTTCGAGCTTTTTTCAACTCTAAAGAAAATATCAGTTAATTCAGACCATCATAACCTATTAAAAACAACTTAACACTTTTAGGGAGAGTACGCCTACTATAGAGTATATCGCTTGGCGCGTATCTTTTCCTATTTATTCTGAAATGAACTATTTTTCCTACTATAAACTGATGTAAACTTAACCTTCGGGGTAAACTTGTCCACAAAAAAAAAAAATGAAATCATTATATCAGAATGATGCACTGAACATATATTTGAAATTCATTATTTTTCTCAAATTCTTACGTATTTGTTTATTATTTTAAGCCACAAATAGGGCTGATATCATTGTTTAATTATCTTATGGTCAAGTTTACCCCACTTTATAGTACATTTCCAGTTTTCATACATAGGCCTAGTTTTTAGCTTCTTATCCTACTTATACGATACGCAGTTAACATGAACTTGATGTTAATATGACTTAGTATGAACAAATGAATACGCAGTTTTGTTAATAAAGAAATTTTAATTTCAATTAACAAAAAAATCGTACTTTTACTTACAGTAGTTAACAAACACTAATGTAATATGTGATAATGTGGAATATTTTAATATTAAGAGTATAGTTCTCACATTTTTCTTCAATAGTACTACTCAACTATTAATTTTTAAAACAAACTCGATGGGGGGGGGGGCAATAGCCACATATGTTTTCCCTAAATGACGCCTTGTATTCTTTATTTGCTATAGAGGTTAAAAAGTGTGCAGTTTAATGCAATATTACTTCAATAACATTTTCCTTTGAATGTATTGCTGAAACTTTGAACTGGTTACTTCAGTGTTACTACTTCAAATACCCGCTCATCTTATTTGTGTTAAAGAAGTACTCCGGTGTTATCCCATTCGTCAATTTTGTTTGTAATGTTTCAGTTCTATATTGGGTTATGATAACAATATAGCCTATTTTGACACATTTCTTTTTTCCATTTCAAAAGGGCGTAGGCCACATGTTTCAGAAACCTTGACAACTGCTTCAATTCGTTTGGATTAGAGTTTTTGTTGAAATCCACTTATCTGATTCATAGAAAAGTATGTTGATGGTCAGTATCTGATATAATCTTAAATCCCAAACGATGAGAAAATAAATTGAAAATTTTGTCTACAGTTGAGGTTTGTTTTCAAAGTACCAAACACTTGAATTATTATTTAATGTCGTAAATATTGAATGTTCTTTCAGAGGAAAGCGTGATCAGTTTTAAGTGATATCCACCCTAATGCAGAAGACAGCATATTATGACTTATAGTTTCAGTTAACTTAGTTTAGTCACCAAAGAGTATCACACAAAGAACCGCACAGTTATAGTTCATAAGCTGGATGTTTAAAGCCACTGAAGGCTCCTGTGTTCTTTCTTCTGGCTACCGTCTCCATTCTGCCTGTTAAATGTTATTGGGTACCTGAGCGATGCTTCATCCCCTTGACTTGTAATTATTCTTCGAACCTCTAGTAACATTTTGTTGATGAATGAACTCAATTAACATTTGCAGTCTCCTCGAGTTTTCTCTAACTGGCCTTCGGTCTGCTTAAATCTGTTTTCTTCTTTTTTTCTTCTGCTGGTATAATAAAGGGAAACCCGAGGCCGTTGTCAGAAGTGAGCCAGTTGTTCTTGTATGAAGGAAGCTTCTACTGTTTCTTCTGAAGTTGAAAGCAAGAGTGTCTCAACTTCTTTTGCTTCTCTCTTAACGTCATACAACATGGTTACTAAAATTGGACGTACGGAACACGATACCACTGGATTCATATCAAAAATTATCTTAGATACTATGTGTGACTATTAAAGTTGATATTTGATGTTTGAGAGTTTACTGTCAACATATTCTTTAAGAATTGCAGAGGGTATTGACTATTAAACTTACTTAAGTATTTATGAACATCGAACAACCACGCATGGAAGGAAATTGAAGTGTCTCAAGTATATTTTCAAAGTTTTCAGTGTGCGAACTGCAGGTTGAAAATCACAATAATAGTGGAAGAATTTTTTTATTAAATAATACCAAGAGAAATCGTACTGCAATTGACTGGAATCCACAAGGAGTAAGGAAGAGAGGACGGCCTAGAAAAACATGGAAACTATCAATAGAGGAGGAAGTAGAGAGATGTGGGAAAAGCTGGAAAGAGGTGAAACGGATGGCTGGCGACAGAGTACGCTGGAGGAACTTTACTGCTGCCCTATGTTCCACTTAGGAACAACAGGATACAAGAAGAAGAAGAAGAAGAAGAAGAAGAAGAGAAATCGTAGAGACGTATGGAAGTGAAGCATGAGACTCACATTCCGAGAAAATTTAAGCTAAAAGAACACACAAGCAAGAGGCCGCAATATGTCATGAATCTGAGCCCCAAATTATTTTTATATCATGTTTCTTGTGAAAATTATAATTTAAATTAAATTTTCTGGGATTTGTACTGGCTGGAGTCATAAAGAAACCAGTTCTTACCCAACATTGCATCCGAATTCAGAAATCTCCGAAGAATGTGTACCAGTAATGCTGTTAAATGGGTATTTATTTTATATAAACCCTTTCACAGAAATGGCTATTGGCATTATTATGACTTTTCAAGCAATGTCTGTTATAATCCGATGAACAAAAGCTTAACATTTTCTTGCGCGTTCGTATGGCATTTTCGCAAGTTTTCGTCGTTACAGATAACTGTATCTATATTAGTTATGTTAGTGCTTTTATTTTCAAGGTTTATAAGTAATATATCTAGTTTGTTATTTACTGCAATACAGTTCGTTGCAATACGCTCACTCCAATATGTTTTCTGTATCTATACAGTATTTTGTTAAAGTATTACGAGATTTCATTTAAAGTATTGTGTGTTACATCAGACCAAATTTAATGTAGGTTTGATAATATTTTCTTAACTTTGTTACATAGGTTCAAATATTCCTGAAATCATGCTTCCTAATCTTGGGAACGGACGCTGTTATTATTATTATTATTATTATTATTATTATTATTATTATTATTATTATTATTGTTGTTGTTGTTGTTATTATTATTATTATTATTATTATTATTATTATTATTATTATTATTATTATTATTATTATTATTATTATTAACTCCATATGTACATGAAATTATTAGGGTTCATCAGTGCGGATTTAGGCGTAATAGATCGACTATTGATCAGATTTTTTGCATTCGACAGATATTGGAGAAAAAAATAGAAGTGCAAGGGTACAGTACATCAGTTACTCATAGATTTCAAGAAGGCATATGACTCGGTTAAGAGAGAAGTTTTATATAGTATTCTTATTGAATTTGGTATTCCCAAGAAACTAGTTCGATTAATTAAAATGTGTCTCAGTGAAACGTACAGTAGAGTCCGTATAGGTCAGTTTCTTTCTGATGCTTTTCCAATTCACTGCAGGCTAAAGCAAGGAGATGCACTATCACCTTTACTTTTTAACTTTGCTTTAGAATATGCCATTAGGAAAGTGCAAGATAACAGAGAGGGTTTGGAATTGAACGGGTCATATTAGCTCTTGTCTATGCGGATGACGTGAATATGTTAGGAGAAAATCCACAAACACGGGAATTTTACTTGAAGCAAGTAAAGAGATGGATTTGGAAGTAAATCCAGAAAAGGCAAAGTACATGTTTATGTCTCGTGACCAGAATATTGTACGAAATGGGAATATAAACATTGGAAATTTATCCTTTGAAGAGAGAAAAATTCCAATATCTTGGAGCAACAGTAACAAATATAAATGGCACTTGGGAGGAAATTAAACGCAGAATAAATATGGGAAATGTCTGTTTTATTCGGTTGAGAAGCTTTTGTCATTCAGTCTGCTCTCAAAAAATATGAAAGTTAGAATTTATAAAACATTTATATTACCGGTTGTTCTGTATGGTTGTGAAACTTGGACTCTCACTTTGAGAAAGGAACAGAGATCAAAGGTATTTGAGAATAAGGTACTTAGGAAAATATTTGGAGCTAAGAGGAATGAAGTTACAGGGGAATGGAGAAAGTTACACAACGCAGAACAGCACGCATTGTATTCTTCACCTGACATAATTAGGAATATTAAATCTAGATGTTTGAGATGGGCAGGGCATGTAGCACATATGGGCACGTAGAGTGTTAGTTGGGAGGCCGGAGAGAGAAAGACCTTTGGAGAGGCCGAGACGTAGATGGGAGGATAATATAAAAATGGATTTGAGGAAGGTGGGATATGATGGTAGAGACTGGATTAATCTTGGTCAAGATAGGGACTGATGACGAGCTTGTGTGAGGGCGGCAATGAACCTCCGGATTCCATAAAAGCCATAAGTATTATTATTATTATTATTATTATTATTATTATTATTATTATTATTATTATTCAGTTATTAAAACGTTATTTGAATTAAGACTTACATGAAGTTAAAGTTAGTCTTTAAGTCTCATTGAAACCCGTACCCTTTAATTGAAGTTAGACTATTAAGTTCATTTAAAAGAGTTTACAAATATTCTTAACAACAGTAACGATTTTTAAGGCATTAAATAACTCCTATTTTTTCATAAGATTAATTATATTTTTTTTTTTCTCGTTCTTGGTAACTCTATAGCATCTATTAGATGCTTTATGGTTGTGCTAACAGATGGAGTTATTTGTCAACAATGTGACGCTGAAACGTGTGTTCAGGTTACTTTTTTATATATGTGATGATTGGTTAATTAATATTAACCCGGCACACTCACAATCACATTCATACAAATTTCCAGACTCTAGACACCCAGACAATTCCTCTTCTTCAAGAAAAATTCACCGAGACCTTGCCCGGGAATCGAACCCGGGACCTCCCGACCTGGAAGACAACATGCTGACCAACAGACCACGGAGGCAGTCAATTATAATTTATCTTGCCAGAAATAAGTATTCGTTTAGTTACGTACGGTTAGACCAGAGAAAGGTAGGATAGGAAACGACGACAGTTCATTTGTTCATTAAACCGCTTTATTAACGCCCTTGATCACGTCGAATCGTATAGTGTCTAAGATAAATCTGAATGGTGAGTGGGATGATTCATGATAAGAATGTGAATTGATTAAATTTTGAGAGTACTGCGGATTTTTATTCCAGGGGTTTATGTAGTGCTTACGAGAAATTCATTGATAAATTGTTTATTAATATTCCAGATTTACAGAGGAAAAATTATTTTAATACTCAGTGTGAGAAAAAAATATTAGAAATAACGAACGATCTACTGAAATTATATTTAAAAAAATACGGTTATACTGTAGGATATAAAACTAGAAATAAAACTTAGCGGAAATATTGGTGTTGACATATTGACATTCATGATATTCAAAATATCATACCACGAGTTCTCCTCTTTCAGGGGCGAGCTAAAGTTTTTTCTATATATAATATATGTTATGTTATAATTATTAGCAAAATAATAAATAAATAAATAAAATATCGATATTTATCTATGGAAATATTCATTGTTGCTGAATAAAAATCTACAAATAAAATTTATATATATTCAATGGTCATGATTTATAACATGTTGTAGTTGTCTATTTCATTTTTAATCACGTGTATATTATTGTACTGACAATTTTGGATCGATGTGTACAGCAAGCAAACAAATGAGTTGAAGATTAGTCTTAGGGAAAGATTAAGTTACTCTGTCGCCACACTTACACGCCTGTTAAATTCTTACAATAGGCCTATTTTAAAATTATAATTCATACAACGATGAATAAAAAAATCTTGCCTTGTTATTCATTACAATCCATTGATTTCTGCCATGGAAGCCTGAGTCATACAATATGGATGTAAACAATATCTAAATATGCTTATCGTTTCATCAAACCACCTTGCCTTCTGACAGTTACTACATATTCCCGTAACAGAATTCTAACAGTCCTTATACTGCAATAGAGATATTCATAGTGTACTTAACGTCACTGTTTCGCCTACAGAGGGGCGTTATTTTACATCCAAAGAGAATACTGTGCATTTTGAAGAGGTGGTCATGCCATATTTTATGAAACGTACGAGTATCTTAACTGATTTCTTTGCGTTTCGGATATAAAATATTTCAAAGCAGCAGAATATCTCAATCGAGACCAATGTGAACAAATCATCCAGTAGAATATATTGCATGTGTAAATCGAGAATGGTAACTACCGCATGAACAAAACGTGGTTACTCAGTGTTAATGAAAATTGTTTTTGTGAGAGATCGTGCGTATTTGCTTGCTTTCCGCACAAAACCAATACGCGGTAAGTGTGAAATACCACATTCAGTATTCCCAACGTAACACACATAACAATTTCCCTCTTCTTACCGCTTAAGCGCCACATTCATTTTACTGCTTTAGGCTTTTAACATATTATTTTTAGAGACGTTTAACATAGTAATGATTATAAATTGGAAACTTACCACTGCAATTTCACCTAAATTGCACTGTTAATTATTGTTTTTAAATATTTGCAAAAATTAAGTAAACTCTACTACTCCACAAAAGTTATTGCATTCCTGATGCAAGTAACATTAAGGAAGCCGTGAAAAAATAAACGAGATTCCAGATGCCGATATTATTACTGCAATATGTTATATAAATAATATTGTTAAAATATTAAAATGAAAAATAAATCATTACATAACCATACCGTTTGTTTTAAGTTCGCATTTGTAGACTGGGGGGAAAAAAAGACAGACGTATATCACGGCCTGCTGGAGTATAGTAAACACAGAAAACATTTTATAGCAACAATGTTGAAGATAGATATGTTTGTTTTCTAAAGTTGCCGTCATTGAACAGAAACCAAGATGGAGATTTTATTGCAACTAATTAGAAATTCCTCTTTCAGGTATTTAATAAACGATCTTCTCACAAAATAATGTACGATACACGAGCGGTATGTTTGTTTTCATGTTCTCGGAAATTAAAAAAGCTCAACTACGTTTCGCTTTTTCAATCTTTTCCTCGAACATGAAAACGTCAACATACCGCTCTTGTAACGCATGTTACTATTGTCGATCTTCTGGATTGAGGATTTAATAGGAGGACTGCAGCTGACTTATGATTTGAACTTAATTCACGCTGAATTCTGACGGCCTTTTTGGCATCTCTCTGTCTGCTTCCATATCCTTAATAGGTTCATTTTTATTTGATGCCGTTTTTTCTGGTATTTTAAGGATGTAGGAAAAATATATTTATACTATTCTCCTAGTAATTTGAATTGTATATAGCCTATCGTATCTTAATGTCATAGTGAAATTGAAAATTACAATATGTTTCAGCATAGTATAAATCAAGGATGGTAACGATTACTCCAATAAAACGTGGTTATTTTGTATTAATGAACGAAATATTTTGATGTAAAATAACTTTTTCCCCATACCGAGTATGGGCACCTGGTCGGATCCGTGGAGGAACAAAAAAATGCTAGAATTTTACATGCTTATTGTAACAAGACTAAGAGCGACAGTCGAATGTTAATGCTTGCAGCAGTCTCGTTTTGAAAACATCCCTACTCATGAAATGAAATGCAATTTTTAACACTTACCTGTATCGTAAATAGTTATTTTCTATTTTTTTTTATTCTTTTCTCTCTCCTTTTCTTTTCTTTTTTTTTTTTTTTTTTTAGGAGGGAGGGAGGGAGGGAACATCCCATGCACTACGACCTGAGGTCTATTGTACACTCCCCGATATGGGATGAGTTGTGTGCCCACCGATCCTCTACGCGCACCGACCTAACCACTTGACCCCCCTTAATGACCGGTCCCTACAACCAACAGAGTCCATGTACCACTCCTGCTTCGGCAACCCTATCAAGGCTCCCTTAACGAAATCCTCCCCAGAGAAGGTTTGCCCGGGTTCCTTTGCAGAAGCTATCCATCATCGCATTCACGGAGGCCGGTCGAGAGAGCCAGGAGCTTCGGAGGGCCGCCTGTAGAGCGATCTGAAAATCAGAAGAAGTAACGGGATGATGAATGAAAGGATGATAGGGAAGGAAAGGAAGTGGCGAAGCTGAGTGGAGTTCCAATCGCCAGACAAAGTTGCCAATCGCCAGACAAAGTTGCCTGATATTCATCCATAGGAGTGAGGGAAAAACCCCGAAAAAACCTCACCCAGGCTTCTCGTCCTGACCGGGGATCAACCCGGGCCCGCTGGGTTCGAGTTAGACTCGCTAACCCCTCAACCATAACGGTGGACTTTTCTCTTTTTTTGCCTTTTATTAATTTATCCTCTTCTTTGCTTTATTTCCTTTATTTTAATTTTCTTCTCTTTTCCTTTCCCTCTTTTCTTCTTTATTAGCCCTTTCTTTTTTCACTCACTCACCAATTTTATTATTACCATATCTTCTATACTTTTTTGAGAATAATGCTCGTAATCGAGGAGCAAACTTTCAAAACCTGACACTTCCATTTTCAGAAAATAAACTTCAGATGCCAAAAGTTTACATCTCTGAAATATTAAAGTTTATTTATTTATTTATTTGTTTACTTATTTACTCATTTATTTACTTACTCATTTACTTACTTACTCATTTATTTATTTATTTATTTATTTATTTATTTATTTATTTATTTATTTATTTATTTTTCTATAAATTCATATAAAATTGCACCATAGAAAAATCTTCGTTTATTACAGAGACACATATTTGTAACATTTTCTGAAAATGGATATGTCATGTTTTGAAAGTTTGCTCCTCAGTTGTTCCTAACATAACATCATGAACAAGTTGAGATACATTGTTGTGAGCGTAGCTAGGTATTTTCTAATAAAATACATTGT
Source organism: Periplaneta americana (assembly GCF_040183065.1). Classification (NCBI taxonomy): domain Eukaryota; kingdom Metazoa; phylum Arthropoda; class Insecta; order Blattodea; family Blattidae; genus Periplaneta; species Periplaneta americana. Next base: position 43,191,304 of record NC_091123.1, read on the forward strand.
TCAACATACGTTTGACTGCAGTCAGTCCTAGTACACGCGCTGTATAATAATGTGCACGGTGAAGAGGATGATATTGGATATAACCCATTCATGCACCCAACATCATTGCATCACGCGCATGCCACTGTGTTCCCATACTCTGCCTAATCGGGGATCTTGTGCAACTCATATGAGTTATTTAATTCCTTGTAAAGTAAAGATTCCTTGCAACGACACATATTAAACAAAATATTTGTTACCAGCTTAGTTTGTTGTTTATGTCAGAAGAAGTGGTAATTGTGATACTATTAGAATTGTTATTGCACATTTTACCTTTGATTGAGGTTCTCTCTGATATGTAGGGTCTGCATCTACATTATCAGACAGTACATCTCAGTTGACGATATGTGTCAAAGGAAGAACAATTGTTTGTATGCATCTGAAGTCTGATTAGTGTAATATGTAGCTAGTCGGCGACGTATACTACAATGGAGGAGGAAAGGAACTGGCCACCCTTCATTAAAAAATAATTATTGTAATTACCCACATCTAACATATTCCACACAAGTTAAATATTTAGGAATTATTATAGGTCAGCATTCACGTTGGGACAAATAAATTGATTTCATGTGTACAATTATAAGAAAGACAATTTATAAATTCATAAGACGAAAAGCATGGTCATAGGAAGAAAAATACAGAAGATAAACTTGCGAGTTCTAAATGAAGCATTAGAGTAAGTGGACAGCTTCAAATACTTGGGGCTACTATAGGCAATAAATTGAGCTACTGCCAGGAAGTCAAAAGGAGGATAGTAATGGCAAAGGAGGATAGTAATGGCAAAGGAAGCTTTTAATAGAAAAAGGAGCATCTTGTGCGGATTTCTGGAAAAAGAACTTAGGAAGAGGCTAGTGAAGTGCTTTGTATGGAGTGTGGAATTTTATGGGACAGAAACATTGACATTACGACGAAGTGAAGAGAAGCGAAAGAAGCATTTGAAATGTAGATATGGAGAAGAATGGGACGTGTGAAGTGGACAGACAGAATAAGAAATGAAGCTGTGTTGGAAAGAGTGGCTGAAGAAAAAATGATGCTGAAACTGAACAGGAAGAGGAAAAGGAATTGGTTGGGTAACTGGTGAAAAGAAACTGTCTATTGAAGGATGCACCGGAAGGAATTGTGAACAGGAGAAGAGTTCGGGGCAGAAGAAGATATCAGATGATTGACGATATTAAGATATATGGATCATATGAGGAGACTAAGAGGAAGGCGGAAAATAGGGAAGATTGGAGAAAGCTGGGTTTGCAGTGAAAGACCTGCCCCTGGGCAAAACACTATGAATGAATGAATGAATGACATTGCAACTCCAAAACATGCTAGAGGATCATATTATCAAAAAACAATTCAACATTACAATATATTACAACTGAAAAAACACAGACGTAAGTTCAATTAACTGTGGAAATACAATGCTGACATCCGACGGTGGTAGCGCCACTGTTCTCATATGACCTTTCAATAAGGCTCTGACCAACAGGACAGGCAATAAACTTCGGATTTGATATTTCCGTACGAGGAGAATACCATTGTGCCACCACGCCCATTTTATTGGCCTTATTTATAAACGCGCTTAACGCTGGAACAAGTAATAAACATTCTGATTTCAGATTTCGTACTGGAGAATTCTGCTGCATCACCACACCCACTTAGGTGGGCAAAGATGTGTCTCCATGTCAGCGTTCCCCCTCTATTCTGAAGACTGCAGACTTCAGTATGCCGGCCACCCCAAGTATTTGAAATTGTCCGCTTGCTCTGCTGCCTCGATTAGAATTCTCAGGTTTATCTTCTTTGTCTTCCTATGACCACGGTCTTTGTTTTATTTGCAATTATCTTCATCCCATAGTGCACACAGCTGTCATTTAGCTCCAGTAGCATACCCTTTAGTATCATCTCCTCTTCTGCTAAAAAGCCATATCATCAGCAAATCCTATGCACTTTATTCTCCTTCCTCCTACTATCACTCCTCCCATCTTCTGAAATCAGTTTTTCACTCAATTATCCAAGTAGATGTTGAACAGGATAGGTAATAAAGGACATCCTTGATGTACTCCTCTCCCTATTTCACTTCCTTCTGACGTTACTTCTCCTATCCTGACTTTGACTCATTTCATATGAAGATGACTGAGCAGCCTTCTCTCTTTCCAGTCCACACCAATTTTCTTTAGGATCCCTATCAATTTATTCCAATTGCAATAAGTTAAGGAAGAAAATTTAAGCAGTGGTACAAAAGTATTAAAATCGTGTATTTTACGCATAACTATGTTATCCTTGTTGCCTCAGTAATTAGCCAATTACCATAGTTGCCATTTCCTAGATTCATAAGTTCAAACCCAGCCAAGGGTGTTGAAGTTCTTTGTCATGCCAAGGACGATAAAATCCTTAGCATGGCTTCCTCCGGGAAGGAAGTGAAGCTGGGAGATCCGTGTCGTAGATTTATATGACACGTAAAAGACCCTGCTTCTGATAGAGGGCTTCAAGCAAAATTTTTCGGACGTAAGTCGCGCAAGTAGAAATTGCGGTTCCGACTCCGCAGTTGAAAACGTAATTTAATAAAAAGTAAGCCTACTGCCGGTACTGGAACACTACATGGGTCATTCGAAAATTAGTGACAACACTTTAATTAAGGGCAAACATTTATTTATTCATAATTGACATACTTACTGTACTTAAAAGTAATCTCCTCTCGTAATATCACGTATCCTGGAAGGTGACAGATGCCATGTACAGCGTTACGTTGCCCTGTGCTTCTAATTGCCTGCTCTACAGCTGTTATAATAACCTGTACATTTCTAAAGCGTAAGCCTATTCCTCTCAGTGGTAATCTCGTCCTAGGGAAAAGGTCGTAGTCACAGGAACTCATATTCGGAGAATACGGAGGATGCTAAAAATTTCCCATTTTCACCTGTTAAGTAAATTAACTACATGACAACGAAGTACAACGGGATTGATATTCAAGAGATTTCGGCTCTTCCGTCGGATTGCTGGTCGTAAATGGTGTTTCAAAAAGTGATTGTAATATGCAGCATCCGCGAGCATTTCAATTGGAACGGAATGAATGATTAATACATCTTCATAATCATAAACAACAATAAACATAACTTTGAGTGGGTCCTGCACTTGTCTACATTTTTTTTGGCCTTAGGGCGTTGCAGATAAGTATTATTATTACAAACACTACATATAGTGTATAAATGAGAATATTACCTTATAACTTAAAACTAACACATATCAGGCACCACTCCATCTCATAATATCAGCTTACATTAGTCACTTCTAAGGGAGATGAACACTAGCAGTATTGCTATTAATTTTCGAACGACCTACAATATGTATTTTGAATCATGAGCTAGAATAATAATTCCATTGTAAGCTTACTCGATCTGCGGTAACTGGTAGACCATTGGCACTACTTAATTCTCGGCACAATGTAGGCCTATTGTTTGTTTTAGTCATACGTGCAATTTAAATTTTGGATTGTATGTTTTTGTGTCTTTGAAAACAAACAAAACATTTCAGATTTGTTGAAAATCTTTATTTATTCAATAAGGTAATCAATAATAAACCAAAGTATGAATAAATGAAACAGTAATTTTTTGCAAATTATAGATTTTTTTTTCTCATGTACGTACGTCTTTGAATATAGCGAATACAAATTACAATAAACAGTATATAATGTGAACTGTTCAGCACTAAATCACAGAATTAAATGTCCATTTCCTTACATACCTTCGTGGCATGGTACACACCTGTTTGGGACGACTTACCTTTCACACGCGACGGTGTCTCCGTGATTACGTAAAACGGCTTTGCATAACCTCAATTTTCGTTGGTATGTGGGCACAGTCTGCTTTTGTATATACGCAGAAGTCCATTAAATTTATTTACCCGTAGTAAATTTGTTTTCCCAGGTAATGAAACTCTATGGTGTAAAAAGTTTCAAATAGTACTGTTTGCATGTTCTGTGTTGCCTCGACCCATTTTCATAAAACTCCGTACCAGTACTGCAAAATACATTCATTCATTCATTTATTCATTCTTTCACTGCAAACCCAGCATTCTCCAGTCTTTCCTGTTTTCCGCCTTCCGCATACAATGTTGTCCATCATATGATACCTTCTTCTGCCCCAAACTTTTCTTCCGTTCACCATTCTTTCCAGTGATTCCTTCATTAGGCAGTTTCTTCTTAGCCAGTGACTCAGCCAATTCCTCTTTCTCTTTGTGATCAGTTTCAGCATTATTCTTTCTTCACCCAAGCTTTCAGCACAGCTTAATTTCTTATTCTGTCTGTCCATTTCACAAGCTCCAGAGTGAATTTAAAATCACAAACACATTTTAACATGGAAATGGACATAAATTATACAGACTGCAAGAGATGTCGCTTCCCGGCTCCAGTTATCACTCTAGTAAATTCTTTACTTTCAAAATTATCTTGAAGAAATTTGTCCAGAAGAAGGATTATTGATTGTTGAAGGATGGTAGGGCGAACATATTCAATATTCGATCCGGATTAAAGAAGCGCTAATACGAATATAAATGTGTACACTATATTTTTACAAAATTATGGCACATTCAAAGTGTAATTCGTTTTGATTAACGTAGTATATCTTACATAATAAATTGAGGGCGAAATCGTAACTGATCTGGAGAAAGACATCTGTATAGAAAGAAAACACGTGGCAATTTCATATGGAGGCCGAACAGATGCATTACTGAATGGAAACAAATGAACACTGTAATCATTTAGGGTGAGGCTGTACATGGGAGAGGAGTAGTTTGGTCCAGGATCATGTCGGAATGTAATGACGCGGGATGCCCTCTCAAGTAGAAAGTCTTCTGTCCATTTCAGCTGTAGCAGTCTTCCCTGTTTACTTTTTTTCAGGGAAGTGTCTATGTATCTCATATTGAAGTAATGTAATTACAACTAGGAACTTCATGTTTAAATGTTTCCTTGCTCCCGTGATTTCTTTTATAGCTATATTTAGGCCTACTTTATGATTTGATACCACAAAATGACCAAATACTTTCTAACGAATATGGAAGACTGGAAATGATCAGAGACCTCAATCAGAACGTGATTAACTATGGTAAATGTGTCATCCATGTTAGAATGGTTGTTATATTTTTCATTTCATGCACTCCTGCTTATAGGAATAATGCTTCTGGTGGACAATTTTGAAGGGTGGATATATTTCCCGTTTATTCACAGAATGTGATCACTTTGCATTTCAACCTTACATTTCACTTTAATTATTATAATTTCATATCACCAAAAATATGGTAGCTATTATACAATACGAGCTTCAGTGATATCAAATGAAAATGGCCAACCAGATAACTTGTTTTCTCTGTGAAACACGACATTGTACAGGCGGCAGTTAGGGACGTCCAGTTGGCGAGACCCACCAGCATAAACAGAATGGTATCTGATTGGGAACTACTTTAGCCGTATCTGCAATGTCTCCGACGCGACGCTGCAAATTCAACCATTGAAATTTCATTCATTTTACCAATTTCACACACTTACTCGCGAGTAGATAAACTCTGATCTGAGCGCCGAAGGATTCCGTTCTCTCGCCCGTACATAAAATTTACCTTAGATCCAAAGTTTGCAGTTTAAAATCCCGGCGAGGTCGATGAAAATCCTTAGCATAATTTCCTTCGGATAAGAAGTAAAGCACGTTACCCCTGTCGAAAATTTCACTGCACGTAAAGAAACTCTTCCTGATTGCAGTAAGAGGACTCAAAATCACCGATCAGCTGTTACTCGCACCATAAAATGTTCTGCTTTGCGGACAGATTTTCGTATGAGCTTACGTCTCGGTTTTAACTGCAGATAGGCATACATTTGCGGTACACCACTTCATGAGACGGCACAGACCAGTCACGGACACATAGAAATAAGAAGTGTCGTATCTGTGATTCGGTTAAACACAACCGTATTCTCTGCAACCATTGTAACAGATGTAATATTATAAAAAGCCACCGGCGTAGCTCAGTCGGCAAAGGCGCTTACCTGCTGATCAGGAATTGCTCTCTGACGTCGATTCGATACACGTTTGGGCAGACTGTCTAGTTGAGTTTTTCCTGACCGTAAGGTGAATGTCAGATATAACACTGTACAAAAGGCTACTGCTTCTAGTTTATATGCGTTTCTTATGGCAGACTTTGAGCCGAATTCAATTTGACTCAGTAGTTAATATTCCGCCCGCTAGAGCACAGTAATGCAGAAATTTCGCTAGATGGCAGGTTTGTTGGAGACGTTATTTGTCTATGAGTTAGACGCAGTGTTGCCAGGTCTCCGGAAATTTCCGGAGATCTTCGGAATTTTTTAACTTCCCGGAAAAATAGGAAATAATGTTGTAATCTCCGGATTTTTTAATGTAGGAAATTATTTACTTTTTTAGAAAAATCAATCTCTGGCATACATTAAAACTGATAGATGAACATTATATAGTTAAAGTTTTGTTAATATTTTAAATCTACGTATTACTCTGTGAAGAGATTTATTAAATCTACATACTTAGGCTTCAACAAACAAAATTTGATAACACAATCCCAAGGGAAAGAATGGAACTCTCTGCATCAAAATCCACATTTAATTCCCGATTTACCACGAAAATCGTCTGTAGCTGCATTTAGATTGGCAACAGGCCATGATTGTTTGGCTAAACACCTGCATAGAATTGGAATATATCAGTCCCCTAACAGCCCATTGTGCAACTCAAACCAAGAAATGGGTTCGGAACACCTCAAAATTTGTGCTTCATTGGCTGGTCATGATAATATCTTTGAAAAATATTGGAGTGCAAGAGGTCAAATGACTTTTTTGTCAAACTCCTGGCATTAGAAAACAACAACATATTTTATAACTTGACTACTAATGTTTCCCTAAATATAAAATATGTAACGCGTAAAAATGAACATATCTGGTCTGGAGAAACATCTATGAGGAGAAGAAGGTGGTGACTACTAATCAAATTGGTGATTAAAAGAATTAAAGTAGAAATCTTTTTATTATAGGTTCATGTATGGTAATAGAAGGTTATAATAACATTTTATGTGATTTTCGAAACTGCCTCCGGAAATTGTGGACAAATCTCCGGATTTTTTTCATTACGACCTCCAGAAATATTTTTTCAAGATCTGACAACACTGAGTTAGAGTTCCGCGCCAAATGGTAATGTAATGTTGCCAATTCAAAACTAATGCACATAACTTGGATTTGAATGTGTAAATTATTATCCATTTAGCTATATTGAACGCAGAGATAGTCATGGTTTCATATTATGTAAAACTGTTTGTTAATGTTGTGTAATATTTGTTTTATTTTGTGGCAACTAAATATCGCTACACTGTTGCTATAGTATTGATGCTTCTGTTAACGATACATGAGATCTGTGCAGGACATGAACATGTGTTATTCAGGCCGCTGCCTTGGATTCATCGGCCTGTTAATTAAAGTGCAAACGTGTTTGTTTATTATCTATGCCATTGTTTATCTCGTATGTTTTTGCCAGTAATTTTACTAGTTATAAAAGTTCGCTATACTGGAGAATTAGCACGGTCGCTTTGAACCGTGCCGTTACGTTTATCACCAAATTTAAGTAAATACACAATGTCACCAACATAAGAACATGACATTGGTGTGTGGCGTAGTTGGCGGGAGAAATTTTTTTCTCTCTCTGTCTACCTCCTTCGTTCTGAACATTATTGAGAGATAGCGCCACTGTTAGCGACAATGTGTATTTGCGTAAATATTGCGAGTAAATTATGACGAGTGCCTTAGAGGAGAGGCTCGGGACGTGATCCTTACTTGAATTTATTTTTGCGTGTATATTGCAGATTAAATGATTGAGATCCCTTCTTGCTCCGGTTACAGGCCTTGCATTTACGAAGGTTATGTTAGGTTAGATTAGCTTAGGTTAGCTTCGGTTAGGTTAGCTTAGCTTAGCTTAGCGTAGCTTAGGTTAGCTTTGGTTAGGTTAGATTAGCTTTGGTTAGGTTAGGCTAGCTTTGGTTAGGTTAGGTTAGGTTAGGTTAGCTTTGGTTAGGTTAGGTTAGCTTTGGTTAGGTTAGCTTCATTTCATTCGTCCATGTAGTAGTTAAAATTATATAATATGACAGTTTTTGATTCGTAATATTGATAAAAAAAATAATAGGTCTATAATGAAAGCGGTGAATAATTTCATGGTCCCTACATTTTTTTTTCGTAAAAGGCTAGGTATTTTTCTTTAGGCCAGAAATAAAACAGCAACGCCGTCATAATTACGTACTTTACGCTTTGGCGAACATTAACCGGAAATTTACTTTCCGTCATTTTAATGGTATTCCGTGAAACACACCTTTTTTCCTGTTAATTTCCTTGTGATAACCTAGTTTATGATCTTATTACATCTTCATTTTCTTTTAATGCATTCAAAAAACCGCCGTTGTACTACATAAAACCTTGAACTTGACTAATGGAGTGAATTATTTAAGAATATAGTCGCGAATTTGACTACCACCATTTCGATTATATTTTGTTTGATACGGCTCGGTACGGCCCGGTGACTAGTGGCCAGCGAGTAGGGTCGACTATCGATATTGGTCTGCCGTGGGTATTATCCAGTTGTTCCTAAAAGTTATTTGTTTTTGACTAACAATACTGTGAAAGTTTTGATTATCTGTATCTGTAAATTTCGTTATTAGTTTCGGAAATGTTATTGTAACTGTTACTAGATGCATTATTAACTGTACACCTGGTAAAATAGCTGGTTTAATTAATGTGTTTTATTTAATATAATGCAAACGTGAACTGCGATTATCAATTTCACTAGGGTAATTTGCGTACAACTTTTTTCATTTTTGGCACCACCACCAGAATGTCTCACCGGCCGCCACTGGTATGGCAAATTCTGGGCCTCATCTCGCAAAATACCATCCCGCTATTACCAATTCCATCGACACTAAATAGCATAGTTGTTGATACAGCGTCGTTAAATAAACAACTAAAAATTATTAAACAAAAAACTAAACTCTGAAAATAACAAATACAAATAACGAACTCTTCCAAGTAGGTTATGTATATAATATACGGACTTCCCTTGTGTATAGGAATTGACTCGTTCACATTGTTGAGTTTATAGGATATGATGTAGGGTCTAAGCATTTTCATGGTGACCGAAGTTGAATGACGTCAGTGTTAATTTTCACCACCTTTCCGTTAATATAGGAAAAGTTAGGAGTGTTGACTACGCATGTTGTCATTGTCATTGCTGTTAGGAAAGAGAAAGATCATGAAGAAGACAATGACCATAATAAAACACCTGTGGTTAATGATTTGTATGTTATATTCTTTATTCTGAAGTGCATATTTCTTTTTACACAGGGTTTGGATGGGAGCGGAAAACCTTTACTCGTACTCTACTTCCGTGTCCAATTCTACGTGGACAGTCCATTATTAATAAGGTAAGCTTTTGGTTTCATGGTACAAATTCACTGTAATCTTTAGTAAGTTTCTGTTTTTACACAGTATAAGAACCCTTGTTTGAGTTCGTAAATTCATATTGTCACAAGAGCAGCGTGTGTTTCTCACAAAAATTATAGAATTGGATATGCTCACAATATAGACTCATGCAAATTTATAATAGAATGTCCATTTGTCCAGTTTGAGACAGTCTTTTTTTTTATTAGAAATTATCAATTTATCTCACTGTCCCAGATTTTATTTTATTTTTGGAAAGCTCAAAAATTGTCCCGCTTCTTGCAATGATGCTTTGCCAATGTATTTTACGTCGAATTTTTCTCTGGATAAGATGAACTGTTTGACTAATTTTCACATGTACAGAACTGTTTTAAAAATAAAAATGGAGGGTACTATTGAAATAAAAAATCGGTGTGCTTGTGAAGAGTGGTGTCAGAAGTTTGTCTCTTTCAATAGAAAAAAACATTAAGAACATTGTTTATTTGGTAGAAGTTTGTCTGGCAATTCCTAGATCAAATGCTACTGTGGAACGTGTTTTTCCCCCTAGTAAACTCATTATGGTCAAATGAAAAAAAAAAAAACTGATTGAAAGCTAAAAGTGTGAAGGCCTTTCTTATTGTCAAATACACACTTTTATGGGGTATCATGATGGGTGAATTTTATGACAAAATTTCAAAAGATGTATGTATCTACTTCTGCAGAATAAATAAACAAAAAATATCGTTTGAATGTACAACACGAAGATACAATTCACTACAATTTGTCAATAAAATTTTTGTCTACACTTTTTGGATAGCTATGTTACTCAGTCACCCCATTTTTCAATGTCTTGGGTTTTTGCTTAAGCTTTTTATAAACAGCTCCTTTTTTCATAAAAAATACTATGAACACCGTAATATACAGTAAACTAGAAGTTTTTACTATAGCAAAAAATATCTATAGTCTTTGTTTATGCTATTTAAACACATAGTATTCAGTTCAGATGAAATCTGATAAAAGATGTATCAATTATTCCACCTATTTAGCAGACGTAAATAATGTACGAGACAAGAAATACACATTTAAAGGGATATAAAGTATAAATTCAGTGTAATCTGCAGTGAATTTGTTTTTGTTAAAGGGATGAAGTTACGAGGCACCATTATTATCTACAACTTCGTTACAATGTACAGTCCAGAGGTTTACTTCATGCAAACTCCAGTGAAGAAGTGCTGTACCTTCTGGCAGGGTACGCACTTCAAGCTGATCTGGGGAATTATATGGAGGATACACATACTGGAACATACTTTCAACCTGAGGAATATTTTCCAGAACAGGTAAGTTTCTTGAGTAAAGAAATTCTGATTCAGCAAGTGGTCATTACTAACTTCTTTAACGACACTAAATTTTATTCAAAAGAAGATTGATATTTTAACGTGATATTGGTATTAGACAATAGGGAATTAGAGAACTAGTGGAAAAATAATACACGAAAAATGTTACTGAACTACTCAATATGTATTACAAATGGCTGTCTTACAATTTTCATCAGTAAAGTTAAGTAATTTTATACCACTCGGTTTCCTTTCTTAAATCAACTTGAATATATCGAGGATGAACGATTTTCTGTTACCATTAAGCTAGTCTTGTAATAAATAGCCTTTAAAATAACGTTTTTAAGTTGTTTGTTAATTTTTTCGAGGTTAATTGTTGACACCCAGTTAAATACATGTCTTATTTTCATTCAGATGGTCTCAGGAGATCAACAACTGGTGCAGACAGTATCGTCCTTGCACAGAGAAAACCATGGAATCAGCAAGGCGGAATCTGAGCTCCAGTATATTCGAGAGGCATCTTCTGCTGAAGTGTCCCCTCTCACTCATAACGCTCACCTATATCGGCTCAAGCATAAGAAACAAGAAACTGGACAAGGGTCAGTGTGGCTTGCCATCTGCGCCAAGGGCATTGAAATATATGAGGTAAAAGCAATGATTTTTATTTTGAATCGATAGTTTTTCTCAAGTTTTACAGTACTTTGTCTCACAGTGGATTACAATAAATCATTTTAAGAGAAGTGTGTATACAATTAACAGTAAACTCGCATACAATCAACACGAACTTCTAATTTGCCTTCTTTGCTAAATAGAATAGAATATTTGTTTCATCCATCTTATTTTTGTAAGACAGATCTGTTACAATCCTATTACCACAGATCTGCCTTACTTTACAATTTTAACACGTCTTCCGTCTACTCCCGTCACAACTGACTATGGCCAGGCCTAAATATCTGTTCCTCTGTGATACACACCAGCACAGATACTACAGAAAGCTCACTTTAGTAATATCACAAAAACTAATCTACTAAGCAAACTTTTCAAACATAACACATTCATTCAAATAATATCTAAATAAGGAATTCTCCTATACGGCCTATACGTTAATACTATTACACCACACAGTATTATCTAACAAGGAAAAAAAGACAAACACACAAAACAAGATCAGATAATGAATCAGTAGGTCTTAATCTTCTCTTCTCATTTCATCTTCACTATCAGTAAGAATTTGCCTAATTTTTCAAACTCACTTATATTAACTGTGCTACATATTTTTATAGGCTATTTACCTATCAATACTCAAAAAAAATTTTTTGTCTTGTTTCTTGACATGCTCATATTAAATGGAATGTGTCTTCTCCCATGCTGCAAAGGGGACAGATATTTTTCTCTAAGTTACATTACCCCTCCAAGTTAATAAGATTGTCCGTCTCCAATGGATTCCAGCACACTGTGGAGTCATGGGGAATGAAACCGCAGACACACTTGCCAAGAAAGGCACAACAATAAAACAAAAATCTAAATTTAATTTCTCATATTCCTCAATAAAACGCTTGATCACTACAAAATTTTCTCATTCATACCTACAAGAAATAGAATCAAATGCTAAAGACAAAAAATGGATTACACTACTTTCCAACCCAGATATAATCCCCCAGAGACCAAGGAAAACAGCAGTTGCAGCCTTCAGACTATTGACAAATCATGACTGTCTAGCAAGTCATCTCTACAGAATAGGTATCTCAGCTTTACCCATATGTGTCCTGTGTAACGATCCAGCAGAAATGAATGAAGATCACTTGAAGACCTGTGAAGCATTAAGATCAGAAGAAACTCTAGTTCAAAAGTATTGGAAAGCACGACTGCTAATGGCTTCATTGCCAGATGCAAGGCACTAGACAACAACAACAACAACAACAACAACAACAACAACATTACCCCTCCTGTTTCTCAATTTCCATATTCCTAACCTCCACCAAGATAAGCCTACTGTTACTTCTCAACTGTTTATCTTTACATATTCTTCATGGTACCATAATATTTTTGTGTCCTTAAAAGTAATTAATGATCTTAATCCCTTTAAAATTTTATACAGCTCTTGTCTCATTAATTTCGTTACATCTTCCTTTTATGATCTTACAAATACATTTAAATTTATTACACTATCCAAATTTCATTCCATACCCATTTCAGATTTAATCTACTCACCTTATTCTCTAAATATGATAACCAATTGAGGGGCTTAGAATAAAAAGCAGGTAAGTGACGGAAACCTAGTTTTCAGGAAATTGCAGTTAAAGTTCTACATGCAATAAGATAGTATACACTAGTTAGGTGAAATGATACCCAGATAGCAGCACTGCACAGTGTGATCACTTACCTGATTTTATCCCTAAGAAACATCCTTTTGGGCTATCACAACACGCACTTACCTAATTTTTTTTAATAATGTCACTTACCTGCCTTTTGTTCTAAGCCCCTCAATTGGATTTCCAATTCGTGCCCTGAAGAAAATGCAAACACTTTTTCTCAATTTCTATCCTCCTCCACCATAATATGACATAAGAATTTTATTTCCCTTTCTGGCACCGTGCCCATAATACTATTTACCCCCATTTCAAATCTAGCAGCTAGGTTAGAAGCAATCCACAGAATTCTTAGAAATTTCTTCCAAAATTTCGATCTAATTCTATCAATGAGCTGACTAGATAAATCTTTACCCCAAATTTCTAGCTTGCTAAATAAACTAGCCACGACACCATAGTGTTTATCACTTATAATCTGAATATAATTTTTATGTTACAGTATTTTTATTGTCATTTAAATATATTTTTATTGATTTGATTCTGATTCCATTCCCAAATGATACTTATTAGAATTTCGTATGAAAAGGTCAATTCCCATGCTTATTAATTTTTTGTAGTTCATTTTAATACCAGTGTAGGCTACTTTAAATATGTTTGCTGTTGAGATTGTATTGGAATTGTCTGGGGTTTTCTATCCCTGAATTTTAATATGGTAACAAAAGAAATGCAATAACACATGAAGTATATCTCTGATTACTGTTCAGAAAAAAGGGCTACACCTCAACTCTCTACTCCTTTTGCTTTACATAGCCGTTTTGTGTACATACATGTTTTTAGTAATGTAATGTAATTCATAAACTCCCTTCATCCCCTCAATTCCTTTCTGTAAATATGATGACTTTATTATTGTTTTTCTTTGTACAGGAGAATTCTGCTAAGACACTAACAGCTACTTTCCTGTGGAACAACATTGGCAAGTTATGCTTTGATGTAAGTATTAAAACATGTTATTCAGTTGTATAATGTATAAGTGATATTGTAAGTAGAGTGCAAAAATGGAATGTCGATATTATAGGTCTTATAATAAATATTATTACTGTAATAAGTAATAAAATAAAAAATGTGATTTGTAGATTGTATGGTTAAAGAGAACTTAAAAACTAGATGAGTGATCTCCATATTATTTTAATATGTGTGTGTGATAATGGGAGTTAAAAGGAATGTGTTCTTTAAAGAATTTTGAATTTAAACTAAAGAAATGAAGTTTGATATTTGTGACTTGATTAAAAATCCTTCGCCCAAAATGCATATACTCTGGAATCCCGGCCACCAAAGTCACTCAATTGAGTGCACTCATTGTATAATGGCAGTTGACTTAATATATTATGTCAACATATACTGGGTATTCATTTCAAAGTGTGTCATGACGTCACTGTTGTTGGGTCACCGATTTGAAGCGAGTTTCAACTTATATGTTAGAGAAGTTGCCTATTATTTAAGGCGTTCTTGAATCTGAACTTGAGAACGTGTACGGTATAACTTGAACGTCGTAGCAACAGATGGCGGTCTGTACGGTCTGTGTGCTACCATAACCTCTTTCGAACTGTGTTTTGCGCCGGCAAGTCGTACGCAGGGTATTTGTTATCATCGGTTGCGTACGGTAACATTCCACAACACAAATCAAATGCTCCGTGTCCATGTTGACCGTCGAAGTTAATGTCAACAAATACGTAAGTAATCGTCTTAACCCTCTCCCCATATCCTGACAGTACGTATTTCCAAACAGTTCACATTCCTGCCACTACCGGTGTTACCGTACATATCAGTATGTACTCTTCAGAATGAACGCCGTACTTGCTAGCCAACTTCTCTGCCTCTTAGATTATACACCTGAGCTGCGGAAGTGTAGGAAGATTGAATTCTCTAGGCTCATCAGCTAGCCACATGACGGCATACAGCGAGCCAAGACACATTTTGAACTGAACACCCAGTATGTCGAACATGGAGTAAGGCCATCAAGGGAAAAACATTAGAGGAGGAGTATTCGATCCGACTCTGTGGATTGAACTTAGGTGTAACTCAATGGTTATAGTGCTTGGTATGTAGAACTAAGGACCCGGGTTCGATCCCTGGTGCCGGAGCGAATTTTTCTCCTATAATAACTATTGTTAAAAAATCTTTATAATGTACGTAGAGAAATCTTTCTTGCAGAACCACATTCAATTATGTTTGCTAATTGGAAATTAAAATAACATACATGTAGAAGTAATTGTATTAGCATTTGCATTCGTTCAGGAAATCAAATTTTCTATACTTTGTAAATGGTCAAAATCTTGAAGTTAGAATAGAAATTTCTAGTGTCCTATTAACCAGTTTGTTGATTGATTTTTTTTATCTCTGTTTCACCCTTTTTCCATCACTCAGTCCATTGGGTATTAGCTCCAATCTTCATCACTGAAAAAAAAAGTTGAGGGTATGTTAGTTCCAGGTGTTTCGCATGATTGTGTGCATTTGTTTGTAATGTTTGTTGCTTTTGCTCCTTGAAAATCTGCAAAAACTTAATAGGAAAGTATTTAGAGTAAGTTACGATATATGATAGCAAATGGATTACACATAACACTTTCCAGGAAAGCATGTAAATTGTATAGGCCTAATGTGGACTTCATTTATTTCTTCATTTTAACATAATGTATCAATTTATTGTGAGAAATCCATGTCATTAATTATAAAACGTAAGTCTAAAATCATCATCTTTACTGGAGAGATAATATTTGCTAACACATACCTTTATGGTTACTATTCATTTTTTTAGTACCTGTATTAATATAATGTGAACACAAAAGATGCAAGATGAAATCTGAGTGTGCGTAACTTTCTATAAATTATAATTAATAAATAATACTATATAAAGATTTCACACGACTTCTGTGCATGCATATTACGTACCTAAATAAAATGAACGTAATTTTCTGAGATATATAATTATAAGAAATTTTTAAATCTTGTTTTATTGTTTCAATAAAACATTAATGCCATTAGATGCCATCCAACATAAATTGCATGTGGTTTGATAACACTGTCAACTTAAAAAATCTCATTAGTCATGTGAATTCAATCAATAGTTGCACATATTAAAATCCAATCAAAATTGAGAGGCCCATTTAAAATTGGTAGGGACTCGAAACATGGTGATGAGTTGGCTCCATGCTTATTTAACCTAGTTTTAAAATATGTTATTAAGAAACTTTCAATTAATACCAAATCACAGAAGTAGTTGGTTATGCAGGCGATATTTGCTCTCGAAGCAGAAACAAGAAGGTAATCAATGAAGTGTGTAAAGAACTTAGATGCCACAAAAGACATAGGACTGAAAATTAATGTTAATAAAGCACAAATAATTATGCCACTCGCACCAAAGTTGAAACAGGTAAACTGATAATGATAACTAGGTTATTGGAGAACCAGGGATAAAAACAATTAAAAGCTTTAATTATTTAGGCTGACGTGTAAGTGATAAAAATGTTAAAATTGGTGAAATTAAAAAACTAGTAACTTACGGTACTGAAATTAGCAAATACTAATGTATTTTACAAAATTATGAAAAGTAGAGGTGTCCATAGCACAATTAAAATAATGCTATACAAAACCTTAATCAGAACAGTCCTCACATTTGGATGTGAAACATAATGCCTCACTAATGAGTCAGAGGAAATCATATTGTATACATTTTGAAAGCAAATTTTCAGAAAAACATTCGGACTGATACATGTCAACAGACAGTGGAAGATAAGATACAATATACTCGCAATAATGAACTACACGATATGCATTCTTGATTCACAACACTAAAGGTGGGTTCACAATAAAGCGGTAACGGAAACGACAACGAGAACGAGAATGGAAACATTGTTAAAATAAATGTATTTAAATGTGAGTATTCACAATTAACTATTGTGAATGAGCACATTTAAATATATTTATTTTAACATTATTTCCATTTTTGTTCTCGTTGTCGTTTCCGTTCCCGGTTTATTGTGAACCAGCCTTAACACTTGTATATAAAATATGATAAAACGCAAAACTTGGTAAGTCAGTACCGTGACATTTCATTATGTAAGCCTACTGTGTTAACTATTGAAACTTAAGAAGGTGACTAGTTTCAGAGTGGTGTTCGCCATTTTCAAATAGTTGAGACTGTTAATCTTTATTACTACTACTGCTACTTCTATTTCTAATACTACTGCTACTACTAGTATCCTACCATTATTACTGCTACTGCTTGTATTTCTACTATTAGTACACTGCCACTATTACTGTTACTGTACTGCTTCTATTTCTACTGCTATTACTACTACCACCACTACTATCATTGCTACTACTACTACTACTACTACTACTACTAAAATGTTTCTATTATAAAAACACCACTACATAGTGAAAGCAGATTACAGTTTCACTTCATTAATTCTATATCAAGGACCCAGAAAAAAAAAAAACAATCTATTTTATAATACGTCTATGAAAGGGAAAAGTTCCCCCAGAAACTAAAGGCTTCTTAATCACAATTCAAGTTCAAGTAATTTCTACAAGAAATCGTCTCGAATAAAATTAATGAACAAAATATAACAGATGAAAATGTCAGAAATGTTGTCAAATCAAGGAACTACTGATAATGTAAAAGGGAGCTATAAATTGTAGGCAGTATTGAGTATAGGGTAACATAAAACTGCTATTAAAATAATACATAAACAGATTGCCAAAACAATGAACCTTGAAAAAAAAAAAAAAACATGTGGACGTATAAAAATGCCTAACTTTATTGAGACCAGACAATATACAACAAACCGGATATCATTATACTCAATAAAATAATGATAAATGTATTGGTACCTACATAATTGATATCAATACACAAGAAATAAGAGAAAAAGAATAAATGTACAACACTGGAAAGGAAACTGAAAAAAAGTGGAAACAGAATTAACTCTTGATGTCCCAATGTCACCTACAGGTGACGCTCCCTAACAAGCTGTCCAAAATTAGCAGTAAATATATTTAAACATAAATCGCCATCGACAATGCCTTATTAGACATCTGGTAACTGAATTTCAACCATTTTTGGCAACTAGCTCGTAAATCTGCAGCAGTAGAGAAGAAAACATCAGCGTGGATGCAGAAGAATCTCAACTTTTGTGTGCATTTCACATAATGGCTTGTGAAAATAGTACTAAGAGTTAAGTAGTTTTATTTTTGTTTCCATATATACATTACTAAATTATTGATATTGTATATGCAATTTTCAAAAACAAGAAAAAACGGTGCATATGGTGTATATAGGGACTACAAAGTGACATATCACCTCCAGGTGACATTGGTCAGATACATTAAACGTCCGATCTCATTATGTTAGTATAGTTATGTTACTTATTTTTCTTCTATAGTCTGACTGTGTATGAAATACTGGAGGTGATGGACGAAGATACAGTTGGAGCTTCGTCTGTTATTGATATTACCATATTTTCAGCGGCTGATGGACCAGTTATCGATGAGGAAAGTGGTGACGAAACAACCAGTGACATCAACCATCTTCCAGGAAGAATACTCTGACCTACATTTGAAGTCAACGTTACTTCTGCCAATGACGTACTAATAGATAATGATGAAGGAAGTAACCCGAAACTACCAACAATTGACTAGATAACAATGTCCAATTCTTATATTGAGGAAATAAACACTGAAGTTTCAACAGACAAGAGCAAACTACCGAATTCAGATATGAATATACATGGAAGAAATAATTATTATCTACGAAAGAACACAGAACATTTCTCGCGATGAAAGACAATCTATTTTTAGTATTAGACTTCAGCAGAGAAAAAAAATTAATCTACTTCTAATATTTCTTTTCGTAATAAAGAGTGGTCTGACAAAGAAGAAATCTTTACTTGTAAATCTGGAAGAGGCGACTTAGATGAAACATTTACAGATTATAATGAATCAAAACTTACACCTGTCTAATGTTTCGAGCTCCTGTTCAGTGAAGAAATACTCGCTGTCATGTGTAAAATGTCAAAATTGTTGCCCTCCAAAGGAATCATTCTACTGAATTGGACAAAAATGATATAAAAAGTTTACATTGCCATTCTCTTACTGACGGGCTACATGTCTCCCCAAAGCATAACAATGTTTTGCGAAACAAAATCAGATGTACACAATGAACTTGTATCCAATACCATGAGGAGAAGTAGGTTTACAGAAATCCACCAATATTTACATCTTTCGGACAATTTCAATCTTCCTCCTAATGATGAATTTGGGAAAGTCCGAAGATACTTCGAGATTCTAAATGGCAATTTTGGCCAACAGTTTGAAAAGATATGGTTGAGTCACAAATCTATTCATGAACAATGGTTCCCTGTTATTGAAGACAGTGACAATCAGCATATTCATATTCATGCGTTTTGGATATAAACTATGGTCAGCAGCTTGGCTACCTCGCTAAGCACATGAAAAAGCGCAATCGTGGTGCAATATCTTTCGCTGTGACACAGGATGATGCTGTTGTTCGATGGCATGATAATAATATTGTCACTCTTGCTTCAAACTGACACAATGTAACTCCAATTTCGAAAGCAGATCGAGTCAGTGCTATTACAGGGAAACGAAGCAAAATTCAAGTGGATTGCCCTTCGGTTATTGAATAGTACATCAAATACATGGAAGGAGTAGATAGATTTGACGAAAATGTTCATTCTTTGAAAGTGAGCTTTCATTTAACGAAATGGTGGTACACAATTTTGCATTTGATCTCGATGCAGCCTGTCATAATGCGTGGTTAGTATCAAGAAGAGATGCAATACAAACAGACTTGACATATTGAGAATTCCGGCAAAATATCGTGCAAGTATGTTGTGGTCGTTATGGGAAAGCTCCATACAGACATCCAGCCATCGATTCAGTCCCATCCAGTAGTATTATCACATATATGCTAACTTAAATATTCTCCACTGAATAAAATATGATATTGCAGTCATTAAATGTGACAATAAGATTTATTGCCCAATGTCACCTACAGGTGACACCCCTACAGTTCGTTTGTAAATATGATTTTCCATGAATTCTCAATAAACAATACTTCTATAGGCTATAATAAACATTATTTATTCATTTATAAACAATTTGTACATCTGTAATGAGTTTGGGCTAAGACGGGTTAAGTTAAAGTTTACCACTCATAATGTCAGTTTAAAAATTCATTCCGTATTAGTTCTCAAAACAATATCGTAATTACAATCACCAAAATCCCATTATATACAGTATATATTAATACAAAAGGTAATATAAGCCTTACTGTCTACAGAGAATAACATGTTCATATCTATGTTGAGAAATTTCAGCACATTTGATAAATTCCATATATAAGTGGTTATAGACCTCTACTGTAATTTACGGAAAATAAACAACAGCAATGATGATGATGATGTAATTATTATACTTCTCCCGGTTGTACTTACACGAGGTGAGTTTGGAATGTACATTAATTTTGTTCTACTCAGCCTCAGTTCATTGCCATTAGATGTAATGTTGTCGCACGTACTGATAACAGAGTTATGAGTGTGGACTCAAGTATGCCTTGGTGTCAAGTACCAGCGTTGAGCAAACAGATCCACTGACGTGAGAACATTGGCCAGTTATTACTGCTACATGATGCCTGTGTCTCGCTGGTGACAGGACAGCATGTAGCCCTAATTGCATTGTCTGCTATCTTACTTTGACTGTATCACCTCTCTGCATTGTATGTGAGAAGATAATGCAGCTTGCTGAGCAGGGTAATGTTGGTTCATTGCCTGTTTTAGAGTCGTTAAAGTTCGTTTTAATCCACTATTTTGTAACCTTCTTCTTTGTTATGGTACCAGTACTTGTCTATTAATTTCTGCATTATAATAGGCTGACCGGACATCCCTTTTAATGGGATTCTCCCCGGTTTTAGACTCTGGTCCCGTTGTCCCAACAGAACTTTAAGGGGATGCTTATTTGTCCTTTTTTTCATTAACTTTCAGTCTCGTTTTGTCCCCTTTTTTAAATTTGTGGCAGAATTTCAAATAAGCCTCGGAATGGGACTGATTCTCTGGCACGACCACAGCAAAGGAATAAGGTTTTGAGATTTGGTACTTGGAATGTTACAAGTCTATATAGAACAGGAGGGGTAACATTAGTAGCAAAAGAACTAGCTAGATATAGAAGAGACTTTGTCGGAGTACAGGAGGTTAGGTTAGATGGGAACGGCATAACACAAATAGGAGATTATTTGTTGTATTATGGGGAAGGAAACGATAATCACCAATTAGGAACAGGATTCTTTATTCATAAAATAATAAAATCAGCAATAAAAAAGGTCGAATTTATCAGTGATAGGTTATCATATTTAGTACTTAAGGGTTGATGGTGCGATATCGTAGTTATAAATGCTCATGCCCCTACAGAAGAGAAAAACGACCATATAAAGGATAGCTTCTATGAGGAATTGGAACATACTTTTGATCAGTTGCCTAGATATCAAATGAAAATTTTATTGGGGGATTTCAATGCTAAAGTAGGACGGGAGGATATTTTTAAACCGACTATTGGAAAAAAGAGCCTACACAGAATTAGTAATGACAATGGAGTTAGGTTAGTCAACTTTGCCACATCAAAAAATTTAATTGTCAAAAGTACAACATTCCCCCATAAGGATATACATTCTATAGGTCAGTTTCTGTTAGATGCGTTTCCAATTCACTGTGGGCTAAAGCAAGGAGATGCACTATCACCTTTACTTTTTAACTTTGCTCTAGAGTATGTCATTAGGAAAGTCCATGATAACAGAGAGGGCTTGGAATTGAACGGGTTACATCAGCTGCTTGTCTATGCGGATGATGTGAATATGTTAGGAGAAAATCCACAAACAATTAGGGAAAACACTGGAATTTTACTGGAAGCAAGCAAAGAGATAGGTTTGGAAGTAAATCCCGAAAAGACAAAGTATATGATTATGTCTTGTGACCAGAATATTGTATGAAATGGAAATATAAAAATTGGAAATTTATCTTTTGAAGAGGTGGAGAAGTTCAAATATCTTGGAGCAACGGTAACAAATATAAATGATATTCAGGAGGAAATTAAACACAGAATAAATATGGGAAATGCCTGTTATTATTCGGTTGAGAAGATTTTAACATCCAGTCTGCTGTCAAAAAATCTGAAAGTTAGAATTTATAAAACAGTTATATTACCGGTTGTTCTTTATGGTTGTGAAACTTGGACTCTCACTTTGAGAGAGGAACATAGGTTAAGGATGTTTGAGAATAAGGTGCTTAGGAACATATTTGGGGCTAAGAGGGATGAAGTTGCAGGAGAATGGAGAAAGTTACACAACACAGAACTGCACGCATTGTATTCTTTACCTGACATAATTAGGAACATTAAATCCAGACGTTTGAAATGGGCAGGGCATGTAGCACATATGGGCAAATCCAGAAATGCATATAGAGTGTTAGTTGGGAGGCCGGAGGGAAAAAGACTTTGAGAAGGCCGAGTCGTAGATGGGAGGATAATATTAAAATGGATTTGAGGGAGGTGGGATATGATGATAGAGACTGGATTAATCTTGCTCAGGATAGGGACCAATGACGGGCTTATGTGAGGGCGGCAATTAACCTCCGGGTTCCTTAAAAGCCAATGTAAGTAAGTAAGGCAGAATTTCATATTTGCAGTCAGCGCTTCTGGCCGTGAAACCAGGTGGCCCAGGTTCAAATCCCGGTCGGGGCAAGTTACCTGGTTGAGGGTTTTTCCGAGGTTTTCCCTCAACCCAATAAGAGCAAATGCTGGGTAACTTTCGGTGCTGGACCCCGGACTCATTTCACCGGCATTATCACCTTCATTTCATTCAGACGCTAAAAAATCCTAGATGTTGATACAGCGTCGTAACATAACCCAATAAAAAAAATTCATATATGTATGTTCGAATATGGAAAGCTTAATGTCTCTGCTGGTGACATGAAATCGAGAACATAAGTTTTTTGCTATGAAAAGAACAGCTTGAACACCCAAACTGTGAAGACAATATTGTAATCAAAACACAGTTTCACATTTCGTGTATTGACTTTTATGAGCGCATCTTGAAAGAACCAAAACTTCTGGAAAGAAATATAATTCCTTCAGGTATAATAATGATAATCCTGATATTATATAATTATAATGAACACTTCAGTCTTGTATGTAACTTATTCCAAATAATTAATTTAATTTACAAAAATTTTCCTCATGAGACAAAGCAACATAGACAACTTGAAAATGTATAACATAACAAAGGTCTAATATAAAAATACACTGACCCAATTGTTCCTCTGTTTTTTTAAGTAAAGTCACACTACATTATGTAACATTTAGTATTGGGGATGGACGACTAAGTATAACTTCGATATCATATAAAATTTCATATGGGAACCAAACATGCCTGTCTGTAGAATTGTTCTTAAAAATATTTCTGCTGTGACACTCAAGTTTGTGGGCCTATTGGTATTACACTATACTTAGATAAAAACTAATTTAATTTAATGTTTCACTGTGATTTTACTTTAATAATTTTAATTTGATAATGCTTTAGGACTAACATAATTTGTGTGGTATGGTAGTACTGTGAAATAACCATTTTTGAAAATATTTGGTTGCTTGTATGCTCTTCCTCTTCCTCCAATTTATTCTTGGGATGAATTTATAAACACTTACCTTGTACCAGAAATTTTTATGAATTCTGCAACCATAATACCAATAAAATTAGTCTCAAATTACGTTCAAGAACTTCTATCTGCACTCTCTTATGTAGAAATCTGATCTTGACTTAGTTTAGTCATTTTATTTCTTTAAAGTTAACATGCAAGGTCACTTCTGGAATTAATCGAATTATTCAGTTTGTCCTAATTGTATTTAACATAAGGGTGTAGTTATGTAATGTGGAACTAACCTACATTTTCGACTAATGCAGTTTATTTTTTTTAAAACATTACAAATAATCAGTGTTCGAATTTTATTGAAGGAGAAAGAGGCTGTGAATATCCCCTCGTCTGGATTTTTTTCCAAACGTCTGCATTTCTGTGTTCATTCTCAACCAGGGAAAGAAAATTCCCTTCTCTGAATATATGTTTTATTATTATTAGTACCACACTGGCCTGAATAAGGATATTTTTTTTCTGAAATTACATTTCTGAGAACTTACTGTTTTTTCTGCGCAGCGGTCTTAACATTTTCTCCTCTAGAGTAAATTTGTTATATTGAGCTTCTGAATGTCGTTTGTAAATATCACCTGGATTTCAACATTAAAAAAAGTTATCCTTTAATACGTCTAAAAATAGTATACTGGTATCAAAACATTTTAGAGTACTATGTCTTTTTTTATTTTTTTTTTTAGAACTATCCCAGAAATACTATATGTTCGTTGTTTTCATAATAGCGATTCTGTAATTGATTTGATAATTGTCTTGTGCCTGTTGAGTCATAAAGTAGGATAGAAAAAGTGATCATGGTACCAGGAATTGAAAATACCATTTCTAGTGCCACAGTAATTAAAATGGAAATTAACAACAATAATACACAAACTTTAATAAAACTGAACTTTAAAACCGAATATGTTGATATAATTGATATAAACAGGCCCTGTAGTTCAACTAGAAATTCCCCCCCCCCCTCCGTCTACATTTTTATCACTTCAAACACTGTAGATAATATCTACTGTACAAACAAAATGCTAGCTATCCAAATTGAGAATGCATCATCATCATCATCATCATCATCATCCATATGGTTTGGACATTCTTCTTTGTTCTAATTTCTCAGAATTGCTCTTGCTTTCATTAGATCTGTTTTAAGAATGACTTTTAAGACAGAATACAACTTCATGAGTTTTACTGACAGAAACCTGCTCAGTCTAGAGGTAAAGGTGTGCATCAAGCAGTTAATCAGAGCTGCTTTTCATAGAAAATAGGTAACATTTGTTGGAATGCGTGGTAAAGATGGTAAAAATAAGCTTAGTTTTTCTGAAATAAAAAAGACATGGTTTGGGCTTGTTCTTCCTCTTTGATTCTAATATATTCATCTCACCACCTTACAAGAATGATCTGATGCAACTAAATGGTTTATGAGTTTATCAAGTGAGCTTTCGTTTTGATTTATTTTCTCTTGAAAAATATCGCTGTCAAAATCAGAACTCTTCCTTGAATAACCATAGAATGTGTCATTGTAATCTCGTGATATCAACGGGATACTAGAGCTGGGTGTTGGTTCAGTGCTACCTACAGAGCAAAATATTGCAGATAAGATACCGATATGCTTCAGTTTTCTTAAATCAGTACACTGCACAACACATATTCAGGCAAATTTTTTAATAAGAATCTAAGAGTCCAAAAAATGACAGTTGAGTCCTTATTGTATAACTACGCCCAATAAATTGTAGGTAGAACTCGCAAAAACTGAAACGAAAAATAAAAAATAATTTGCATAAAAATATACGTATAATGCCAAATCATTTTGATGTTGTGATTAATAGACACAATATTTCAATTACAGAGGAAAAAGTTTGAGATTCGAGCCCTCAATTGGCCTGAATCTGGTGAGAAGTTCACATACTATACCAACAGTGATGAGAAGAGTAAACATCTGCTCTTTTTGTGCCGGGTCACCCATCAGTTCAGTATGGCAATTCAACCTCGGCTGTCTGAAATCCGACGTAGGGAAGAAGAAGGTGAGACAAAGATGTTTACCTTATTCTCCTTGTCCCATTCTCTCTTTGTATTTTCCCTTGTCATTGCATTTCCCTTATTCTCCCTTC
Source organism: Periplaneta americana (assembly GCF_040183065.1). Taxonomy (NCBI): domain Eukaryota; kingdom Metazoa; phylum Arthropoda; class Insecta; order Blattodea; family Blattidae; genus Periplaneta; species Periplaneta americana. Next base: position 43,217,290 of record NC_091123.1, read on the forward strand.
ATTCGCCCTGTTCTCCTTGTATTCCTCCTGTTCTGCTTGTATTTCTTCCGTTCTCCTTGAATTCCCCCTTTTCTCTTTATATTACCCTCGTTCTCCTTATTATTACCCTTGTTTTCCTTGTATTCCCATTGTTCTCCTTATGTTCACATTGTTCTGCTTGTATTCAATTTGTTCTTGTATTCTCCATGTTTCCGTGTATTCCCCCTGTTCTCATTGTATTTCTCTTATTATTGTTGTATTACCGCTGTTCTCCTTGTCGTTTCCTTGTTCTTCTTGTATTTCCCTTGTTCTCTTTGTATTCCCCCTTGTTCTTGTATTTCCCCTGTTCTACTTATATTCCCTCCATTCTCCTTGCATTTCCCCTGTTTTTCTTGTATTATCCTTGTTTTCCTTGTATTCCCTCTGTTCTCATTGTATTTCTCTTGTTATTGTTGTATTACCCCTGTTCTCCTTGTCGTTGCCTTGTTCTTCTTGTCTTTCCCTTATTCTCCTTATATTTCCCTTGTTCTCTTTGTATTCCCCCTTGTTTTTGTATTTCCCCTGTTCTCCTTGTATTTCCCCTGTTCTACTTATATTCCCTCCATTCTCCTTGCATTTCCCCTGTTTTTCTTGTATTATCCTTGTTTTCCTTGTATTCCCTCTGTTCTCATTGTATTTCTCTTGTTATTGTTGTATTACCCCTGTTCTCCTTGTCGTTGCCTTGTTCTTCTTGTCTTTCCCTTGTTCTCCTTATATTTCCCTTGTTCTCTTTGTATTCCCCCTTGTTTTTGTATTTCCCCTGTTCTCCTTGTATTTCCCTTGTTCTACTTGTATTCCCTCCAATCTCCTTGCATTTCCCCTGTTTTTCTTGTATTATCCTTGTTCTTCTTGTATTCCCCTTGTTCTTCTTGTATTCCCCTTGTTCTCATTGTTTTCCTCCTGTTCTCATTGTATTTCTCTTGTTATTGTTGTATTCCCCTTTTTCTCCTTGTCATTGCCTTGTTCTTCTTGTATTTCCCCTGTTCTCCTTATATTACCCTTGTTCTCTTTGTATTCCCTCCATTCTTCTTGCATTCTCCCTGTTTTCCTTGTATTACCCTTGTTTTCCTTGTATTCCCCTTGTTCTCATTGTATTCCTCCTGTTCTCATTGTATTTCTCTTGTTATTGTTGTATTCCCCCTTTTCTCCTTGTTCTTCTTGTATTTCCCTTGTTCTCCTTATATTTCCCTTGTTCTCTTTGTATTCCCCCTGTTCTTGTATTTCCCCTGTTCTCCTTATATTTCCTCCGTTCTTCTTGCATTCTCCCTGTTTTCCTTGTATTACCCTTGTTTTCCTTGTATTCACGTTGTTCTCATTGTATTCCTCCTGTTCTCATTGTATTTCTCTTGTTATTGTTGTATTCCCCTTTTTCTCCTTGTTGTTTCCTTGTTCTTCTTGTATTTCCCTTGTTCTCTTTGTATTCCCCCTGTTCTTGTATTTCCCCTGTTTTCCTTGTATTACCCTTGTTTTCCTTGTATTCCCGTTGTTCTCCTTATGTTCACATTGTTCTGTTTGTGTTCACCTTGTTCTCCATGTATTCCCTTATCATACTTGTATTCCCCTTCTTTTCCTGCTATTCCCCTTGTTTTCTTTGTATTTTCCTTGTTCTCCTTGTATTCCCCTTGTTCTCTTTGTATTCTCCTTATTCTCCTTGTATTCCCCTTGTTCTTCTTGTATTCCCCTTATTATCCTTATACAGTATTCTCCTTGTATTCATCTTGTTCTTGTATTCCCCTCATTCTCTTTGTATTTCTCTTGGTCTCCTTGTCGAAAAGTGATCGCACCTACACACATTTCTGTATAAAGTTATGCAGCATAGTAAAGCTACGCACCTAACGATTTTTTTGTTTCGAGAAGCTTTCTTGCTTCTTTTTTTGTATAAGAAACAAACCTGCTGCTATGACAGTACAGTAATAAATAGAATTGAATTGAAACTTCCAAGTTGTACACTTTTGACTTCTCTGTTAGTTCTATTTATATCGATTATGCATTAACAAGTTATTTATTTAATTAATTAATGATTGTGTCTACTTTTGTTGTTAGAACGGAAGCGGTACCGTGATTGCTATATGTACTCACGGAGTCTTGGTGTTGAATTTCCTACACTGGCAAAAATAGCAGGAAATTACAAAGGACATCATAGTGATCAGCGTATCTCCGTTATCAGTAATACATCTTCCAACACTACTTCTGGTATTGTGTCTGATCGTGTGCAAAGCTTGGACGAGAGTGAAGATGATTTGGAAATTGAGATTATGATTAATTCTCCTCCTGCCCCTTCAGTTGAGTCACTAGCATTGGCGCACCTCAGGGATGCTCCGGATATTCTGCAGGCCAGAGATTCATCCGTTCCATCCCCTCGTTCACATTGCTCCAAAGGTAAGCTTCCTTTTTATACTGCCTTTGTACTTTCGTAAAATAGAAAGTTATATTATGTGAGTAAATTACGAAGTAGTTTTTAAGAGTTTAATGTAATGTTACCACACGTCCTTCTTTTCCGGGGATGAAAATAATTTATTTGATGAAATTTCTTGTGTAAAGAAATATTTGACGTCAGAGAAAATAGCAAATGGAATGAAGACTCTTTGCTCAAAATGGAGTGACATTTTTTTAATTTTTTTTTTTTCTGAGCAAATAATTTCCTGTACACAACTGCAGAAATTGAACTATCTCTGTATCTTTCTGGAAGTAATGCTTCAGCAGAGAGAGTTTTCTCTTCAATCCACACGATATGGACATCCAAAAAATCCGAAATGAGTTTAGGAACTGTTCTTGCCATGCTTGCTATCTTAACAAACTTCAACATGACTTACCAGAAATTTTCTGCAAAAATTTGGATCCAGAGAAGACCTGCTTAAAAACATTCACTCTTCTGAAAAATACCAGTAGTTTATGTAGTAGGTAAGGACAACGAATAATTTTAGTAGATACCCTGGAAAGTAATTGTGGAAAATTTCGTGCGTATCACTATTACCAAAAATACGATCTCTAAATGTGTACCATATAAATAAAATCCAGGACTGGACTGTAAATGAAGAGGTGGATTCCAAAGTGTCAAGATTTTAATTTGTTTTGTTCACATTTTAATGTATCCTTTTCAAGCCCATGTAACTGTGTAAGTTTATTTAGTAGACTCTCCTAAGTCTTAACTAGATGCGTTTGAAAAAACATATGCAGGCACTATGAGCGTCAAATTTGTTTTGTCAGTTCTGTTATTTTTCTCATGATTTGTCATTTTGACTTAAGGCAGTTTGGAATCAACCTCTTCAACATTGTGGAGTTTAGTAATAGGTTGTTTTCTGTCTTCTTGCTGAAACTATAATTACGTTTCTGTTGTCCCAGGTGGCGATGTGGAAGGTGCTACACCTCCACTAGTGGCAGGAATGCCCGCTCAGAAACAGTCACCTAGTGGGAGCACGGGTGTGGGTGGTGCAGCCACGCCTGCTACTACTGATGGCAGCCAGTGTTCCAGCTCATGCTCCACTGTCGTGGTTGCTGGCACCACTCTCGCTATCAGCAATGGGGGTGGCTGCTCAGGAGGTGGCGCAAGCAACAATTCCATGTCTGGCATGGATGTGCGGCGTCGTGCCAGCACCAGTAGCAGTCTGGAGCTCGGGTACAGCCACACAGCACAGAACTCCGCAGTATCTGACTCTGCGAGCACTTGCCCAGAGCTGGAACTCGACTATTCTGTCCAGAGTGCCCACACAAGCAGCGGCATCTACACTCTGCGCAGCAGCTGCGGTACTACAGCTGATACTGTGGAGACCAACGCTTGTTCGTCTGAAACTAGTGGTGTATATGCCGTGTGCAGTACAAACAGTATAGCCAACACATCAGACAGTTGTCACCATACCGGTGGTGCTTATTCAGTAATGGGAACCTCGTTAGATTCCACCAGGATACGGGATAGGAGCGATAGTATTGCAGGTTCTGTGGTTAGTGGCTCGGGCAGTTTCCGAGGAGATGGAAGTGATCCTTCAGAAGCGGGTCCGAGGAGCCCATTGACTGCCGAGGAGTTGTCGGACTTGATTGTTGGAAGAGGCAGTGGTAGTGCGAGTGGTCATACAAGTGGGGTCTATCCATCAAGAGCAACTGTAAGTGCCACGTTGGACTCTGACAGTGACTATGTCACACTTCCACCTCCTCCTATGCCACCACCGCGAACGGATAGTGACAAGAACTACTTGCTCTTGGAGACAGCTTCGGTGACGACGACTTGCCCAGAGACACCTGCTGCTTTGGTGTCTTCTGCATTGAGCATCGAAGACGAAGTGGAAGATGTGATCTCTCCACCTCCGCCTCCTCCTTACACATCTCAACATCTTTCACAGCAGAACTTGCTCTCTCAGCAAGCGCTGCAACATATACATTCCTTCCCAGATCTTCTGTCTCAGTCTGAACAGTCTCTCCTCTCGCATCAAGCCCTCATAAACCAGCAGCAGCAGTTGCTGAATCAGACGCAGCACTCACTGTCAACTCAACATCTGCTAGCCCAGCAGCCACAGACACAGACTGTGCGCCTTCTCAGTCCTTCCCGTCATCAGTCATCCTTAATGAACCTTTCTCTACCTGTAGAAGAAGCAAATGCGCGATTCATCACCACAAAACCTCTCATTAATATCTTGACAGCTCATACAAGTCTCGTAACATCCACAGCTGCACCAAGTTTTGCAGCACCAACACTGGCATATCATACTTCAGTACCGGGTGCCGGTAACAGTTGTAGTGCTAATGTAGTGGCAGCAAATAACCAACAATTGCGAATGTATCCACCGGGAGATGCTAGGACTCACCCACCAACTCATATGAAGAATGTGGGAGTACACGCTGTTCCTCAGCAACATGTCTCTGGTTCGTCGTTTGTGGGTTACACTGGCTTGGCAGACCCAGGTGCCAAGATGAAACCAACTCCCATCCAGACGTTGGTACCGATAATAGGAAAAAACAATTACTTGGATGTGCATGCGTCTAGAACAAATGCTAATGCCCAGTCAACAGCTGCATACCTCCGGTCAACAGTTGCTATGTCGTCACCGCCACCACCACCTCCAACCTCATCGTATATGGGTACTCAGTATCATCAGCGCCAGTTTTCGCCACCACCGCCACCGCCAGTACTCCATCCAAGGCAACCGCCACCCCCACCACCTCCCACCTCAAGTCAGCAGAGTCTGGCTACCGTTTACACAAGCCAAGTGACAAGAAGTCAGATAGAGCAGTTCCAGCAGCAGATGTATTCTGATGTCGACTACGTGATCTACCCGATGAAGGATCCAGCTGTCAGCAAGCAGGAATACATGGATGCTAAGCAAGGCTCACTAATTGCTGCTGCCATGCGCTATCCTTGCCAGCAGATACCTTACCCTCCACCTCCATATCCATCATATCGCACTGGACCCAAAAGTCACTTCATGTACCGCAGCACACCAAATGTTGCAGTTGCCAGCGCATATCTCCCTGTTGCCTTCGGAAGCTCCACCATGCAGTCTGCTTCTCCTTCTCCCATAAAGTACGCTTCCAATCAGAACTTGTCATCAGTGGAGCCCCTGACTGGATACGCAAGTTTCTCACCATCGTCCTACCTTTCTGCTAGTCAGTACTCCTCTTCGGCCTCACCCCTCTACTCGGCCGGCACGTCGTATTCATCCTCGTCCACGAGAAGTCTGCGCTACGAGCCTCCGGTTGCACCCTTCTCATCCAGTGCTGCTGATCTGCTTCACATGAGCGTTTCGAAGCTTCTCCCTTCCTCAACTTCACATCCACCACTTGGTGGGTTTGGAAGAGCACGGTCTGATGACAATATTCTCAATTCCTACGAGAAGCCAACTAGTGGACAGAACTTGCTGGAGAGGCCAAAATATCGCAGGCTACCTCCCCCTCCACCTCCCCCACCATATGATCAACAGGTGAGTTGTGAACTCTGTCTTACATTATTTAAATTAAATTTGTGTTAAAAATTATCCTTCTTCTGTAATTTCAAATTAATCCTTTTATCTTTTTCAACAAGTTTCGCGTTGATGTGTGAATATGTGTATTTAATCTGTTCGTAGATGCTTTTAGCCCTTACAGGAAAATAATCAGACAAGAGCCGTACAGAAATTGAAACAGTTGGTATTGTAATATGATGTATAGAATTAAGCCTCATTTACACGATATCACTTAGTGATGCATAGTCACTGAGGAATCACTAAACTGCACGTGTACACAACTGTGCACTTAACTGCGGAATTCCCGGCCAAACAAGTCACTCAACTGAGTGCGCTCTTAATATAATGGCAGTTGACATTGGACATATAATAATAATAATAATAATAATAATAATAATAATAATAATAATGTTTTATTTTCGCTGGCAGAGTTAAGGCCATAAGGCCTTCTCTTCCACTCAACCAGCCTTAATCAATACAATACATATTTAAGTTCCTAATATTTACACTACACTTAAAAGGGACATATACGTCAACATATATGCCTAACTTGGAGTCAGGCCACAAAGGGAAACATTGAAGGAGGAGGGTTCGGTCCGGTGCTGTGGATTGATTTCGGTGTAACTCAGTGGTCAGAGCACTTGGTACGTAGAACCAAGGACCCGGGTTCGATCCCTGGCGCCAGAGTGAATTTTTCTCCTCAAATATTGTCAGTATTACAGATATTATTCTGTAGGACAAATTAATAAATCTATAATATATTGTGTATATATATTTTTCTTGTAATTTCACGTTCCATTCTCCCGTCTTTATTCACTTCACTTTACTTCCTAAAGAATTAAAATTTTCCACTTCTAAACATTTCTAGCTATTGGGCGTGGATTTCTTGTTACCTTCATTACTGGTGTTTTATTCATTTATATTTCTGCAGTGCTCGGGAAAAGTGACATAAGTCAGTTTCCACAAACCTTTTTTGATAATTTATTGACAACTTTTACTGGTTTATGTCGATTTGATTTTTTTCTGTATGAATTATTGTAATGGGATGAATACTTATGTATTTTTTTCCAAGCAAGCAGATGTTCCGTAAGTTGTCAATAAATTATCAAAAAAGGTTTGTGGGAACTGACTTGTGTCACTTTTCCCGAGCACTGCAGATTTAATTAATACTCAGTCATTACTTTATTCCATTTTTCTAATCTTGATTCTAATTCTCTTCCGTTATTCCCCAAGTCATTAAGTCGTTTGCATACATCATTGTTTAAATTGCTACTTGTATTGTTCCTTATTATGATTTAGGAAATAAATTTACACTGCATTCTACAAAGACTGCCATATAATTCACTTAGGGGAGAGTCGGGTAGTATCGGACATCGGGTAATATCGGACAGTGAGTTTCTTGCATCTACCACACGATGATAGTACCTAATTGACATGGTTACGTTTCTGTGATGTCGCATAGAGAAACGTAACTATGTCATTCAGGTACTACCATATGGTGGTAGATGAAAGAAATGCACTGTCCGATACTACCCGATGTTCGATAGTACCCACCTCTCCCCTACATTTCATTTGTGTGCGTAAGTGTAAGTGTTGTTACAAAATTTTGCTAAAAGTATAGAAGGTTGTTATTTTTAATATAGTCGTGTTGTTTTATTAAATTCGCTCCTTTATACAGTACTTACAGTGTTCTAAAATCCATATTCTGATTACATAATAGTACTACAGACAACTTAGAAGAAATTATATTTTCGCAGGTAACTGAAAAAATGTCAGCGAAACTTCAGCCTGCATTGCCTTTGGAGTCTCCAAAGGTTCCTGCAGGGAAGGACGACGAAGGCATGTTGGATATTCGAACACTGAGAGAGAAGAGCAAAAACCTAGATTTGCCCCTAATATCTGCTCTCTGCAACGATCGTTCACTTCTGAAACAGACGAACGCATTTGTTATGCCTCGACATCCTGGACCTGGTGGGAAACAAGGAGGAGCAACAGGAGGGCGATGTGAGCGACCAGTGTCGTGGCACGTTGAGACCGGAGCGAAAATCGGGTCCTCGAGTTCAGAAGGGAAAACTTCAATAACTGATAATGCACCGGCCATAGATGGCAGTAGTGGAACTAGTAAACCTCAGAAAGGTGTACTTCTGGCCTCATTATTACCGAATAAGTCTGTATCTTCCGGCAGCAAACATTCTTCATATAGTAGCAGTAAGCACAAGTACCCTGTGTCAGGTTTATCAACCACTCAGATATCAAAACCTCAACGCAAAGTTTCTGCGAGCACCCACACCCATCCAACACATCCACATCAACAACAGGACTTCGTGAAGTCATCACACGGAAACTTGAGCAGTTCTACTGCGGTGAAAAGTGGCCAGTCAGTGGTTAACGTTAGCAAACTAGGTGTAAGTAGCTGCACAAGTAAGCAGCATCGAGACGTTGTCTTACCATAAGCATGCCACAACCTGTTGATTGTGTATATTGGTACCGATACTTAGAAACACAGGATTGTTTCAAAATGGATTGCTGGAATAACCATCTGTAGATGGACACTTGGTGAAGTAGAGTACGAGATTACTGTCTGAAAACAGCTCACTCGAGCTTAGATGCGACGATTAAGACCAATACTGTTTTAAACAGCTTAACTGTGCAAATAAACACTCCAATAAGAATGCGAGTTTTTGACAAGTAGTACAGATCTGTATAAGCAAATTTTTTTTGAGGCTATTATGGTACTAATTTCATTCAGTGTGTATTTAATGCAAATTGAATATTTTGTTTTATGTTTGATACCACACTTTTATAACAAAACATCAATTAAAGTTTTACTAACTGTAGGATACGATTGTATTTACGTAAACACAATAGCAGTTTCATGAAGTGCTGTATCAGATTATTGTTACAGTGGAGCTTGACTGTAAACGTATTACATAACAGTATTGCCAGTGAATACTAATCATTAATAAGTAACACGTGTGACTGTAGGCACTTGTTGTTCTAATAATAATATTAATTATTAATATAATTCTTTAGTATTTTGAGGCATATAGACTACAGACATAAGACAAGGTTTGGTAGTCTAAGTAAAGAATTTTTTTATTACGAGAGATACGATAAAATGGAGGAAAATTTTAGTTTCAGAAACGAATGCTACCAAGAAAATAGATGTAAAAAAGCTGATAATTACGTTTTTAAGTAATTACAGCAACGTAATGTTTACAAGAACTGTATTTGTGAGCAAATGTTAATATTCTCGAATGTCAAGCACATTGGTAAAAATGAAGAAAAGTAGTAATTATGTATTCTGTGGTATCTGCAGTTATGCAAGATTTGGTTGATTATTCTAAACAGATTGATTGAGTTGTGTGACAATTTTGGAGTTAAATTGTAACAATATTTCAGAACGATCTTTGGTGGTAGTACTTGATAAATAGCGTTACTTAAGGGGAAAGAAATACAGTAAATCCGAAGGAAATGTATTTTCTTTTCTCTTATATGAATCAAGAAATCGAGTTCTTCGTTAACGAGGTAATACGTAGAGGGATCTGAGTATTCTGGAGACTGATAAGTGAGCAATTATTACATTGCACTGCATGTAAGAATGTGTTAGCAATTCTACAATAATAGCCAGATATAGTTGCATCATTCCTATCTCTTGTTTTGCAGTACAGCGATATCATCATGCACAAGAAATGAATAAAGGAATGCTTAAATGTACAGTTAACATATTCAACGTTTAAATAAGATAGTTCACACACAGTTCTATTTGAAACTTATCATGTGATGTCCATATGTTGATTGCTTGTTTGATTGAAAACTGTCAATATATCATATGAATTTCACATGCTTATAAAATCGTATTTACTTTAAGACAGACACAACTCTTAAAATTAGTATAAAATCTGTTATTAGTACTTTCCTTACCAAGTAAATGGTTTTAAAATTACAGTCTTTATTTGTTAACCAAAATTAGGCGAAGTTTAGTGATTTTCCAACAATACCTTGCCTTATTTGAAACGTCTCTCTAATAATCACTGCACTAGTTCGTCTTATATGTTAGTGTACATTTCGTGTAGTCAGTACTTCCAAACAATGAATTAATATTAATAATAATAATAATAATAATAATAATAATAATAATAATATACAGTTTTAGAATCTTAATTGGAAATACGGATTTATACCTAAGTTACACTTTTTTTCGGACACAGATCTGCTGTATGATGCAGCTTCCCACCGATGAATTTAGCTGCCATTTTATAAAATATGCGTGCATTTATTGTAGGAAATGTTTATTTTAACAAAAAGTAGACTATATAAAGACCTTGGAAATTTCTTTCTGTGGTGAAGAAAGTCAAATAACTGATGTAATCCGTATCATCATTCTTATTGCATCTTGTAGTACGGCCACTACCTTAATGTTACAACTTCTCTAATGAATGATGAGAATGGTATACTGGTAATATTTGATGTTATGATTCAGAATGTCCCAGTGCAGGGAAGCAAGGAATTTGGCCCATAAACGTTTCATAATAACTGATATATGTTTACAATCAATGAAAAATTTGATATAAACATTATTAACAGAGATACAATTTGTGCATTATAGTGCCCTATTTCAGAGAAATGCTCATTACAGGAGGTAGTCACTTTTTTGCATCGACTGAAAAGAGTAGATTATAAATTCATGATTTGGGCTTTTAACAAAAATGGGATCTATTGTTTTTTATTGTACATATCTGAATTTTTTTTATGTCTCTGCATAACTATTTAATTTTATTAAATTTTATGTTAAGTGAGATGTATCAATGTGAGGCATTATGATTAATAATTCAATTGTTAATATAAAAGGACAGTTTACTGTATAATTCTTGTTTGTATCTTCATTTAATCCCATTTTTGTTGAAATCTACATTTCGGTTTAAAGGTGAAGTGACTGCTCACATTTACGTAATTGTTTAGGAATTTCATTATATTGAGAATTGAATGTAAGATACAAAGTATTCGCCAACAAATAGGTTTGCTCAGGTAAATGTTGTCAGCCTTTTACTATTATAGATCGAATATGACTGCCGAGGAAATAGTGTGTACATTTTTCCTAGAACGAGCATAGGAAGGTTTTGTGTTGTGTAATATCGACATATAATACAGGTTGAAGGGTCATCAAGATTAGAGTATTAGTATACAGCTGACTTCCATTCAGTTCAATTTGTGGCTATACAGTACACATTAAAACAGCGAATCTTCATTTATGACATATGCATTACGAAGAAATCTTACAAAAAGTATTGTGCTATGTTTCTGTGGAACTATCTTAGCATTCAACAAACATCAGATTCAACATTCATGAATTTAGTGTAAAAAACGAAACTGGCTCGTTATAAAAAAGGAGTGTAAGTTGCGTTCTAGTTGAGGAAACAATCTACGACAGACTAAGCTAGAACAGTCTTCCACAAAATCGTTAAGAAAATTAGCTCAACAGGCAGATTTATCCAAAACATTAGCTTGAAAAGTGACGAAATTGTTAAAACTAAAGCCTTATAAGACTATCAGGCAACAGTTCTTCATAAATTGAATGAAATGATCCATGTGCCTAAAGGTTCAGTTCTTTCGATAGAGGCAAATCCATCATGTGTATAGAAGTATTTAAAAAAATTCGAAATGTGCATTAGAGAAGATAGGAGACAGTTCGAGCATTTAATAATCATATTTCTGCAGCAGTTTCCAATTTAACTTACAACAGTCACGAGGATGCGAACATTGACTCTACTCTTTGTAAAGTCAATGTGTGCATGCTCATTATGGTTGCAAATCGTTGAAAACTGCTGCAAAAAATGTATTATAAGGTACACCAATAAATTACATTCATAACGTAATGGATAAATGACGATATTTTATTGGCATGTAAAAGGAATACCACAGTCAAAATTTAATAATATTATTTTATCGAACATTAGACTGAAAATACTGGCCAACATAAAACAGTTTATTAACCGAGTCATATGAACAGCATGAAGAAATTTATTTTATAATTTTTTAACATTTCACTTTATAGAGCAGTGGTTTCCAGCATCCTGTCAACAGTTGCTTTCTTTGCACATGTTTTGTTTATTGTTTTTCAGAAATGTTTGCAAATGAAAATGGTTGTTCTGTAGATTAAGACATCTTTCTATTTCACATTTTTATATTATCAAGAAAATCAGCAGCCTTACACCATGTTGATCACTTGACCAAGAAACTCCATATTTGAATATCTGGTATTAAAGATGTATGATAGAATAGCAAAAATTGCAGTACACTTTACACATATTTTAGTAGGCCTATATTTAACAGAAGAGTGGGTTATGAGAAAAATAAATGAAGGCAGTAAACTCAGGCCTCATAATATTGTAAAATTCACTAGTAGGCCTACTTATCTAACACTCTTACTTTATTGTCTCAATATTACTGCCAACATTTTCAAGTATTGATCTTAAAAAAAGAAAATAAATGGTACACACTGTTTTTTCATTATTCTGTATTCCTAAATGAGCAGTCATTTGATGGAAATTTGTGTCTAGTTACATAGATGTTGGTAGTGACTAAGTCATAATTTACTATGGACAACCCTACATAACGCCAGTCCTTAATGAGTTTCTTAAATAGATAACTTTCTATTAAGGTGCCTCCCAAGTAATGACAATAAACAATTTTAAATGCCAGTAGTTCTTTTGAACATTATGTTTTTGTGATTGTAAAAGATCTGTGGTGGCCCACAAGTTGGAAACCACTGGAATAGGACATTATTTTGTAAGAGAGAGGTTTGAAATTGCATTGGTGTTCTGGCAGATGATGAATAGATGATACGAAGTTTGTAAATAGAAACACCAGAAGTTACAGGGCTCTTTGACTCTGGTTTATCATTGTCTAACACATTTACTGCTGAATTTGTTGTTAACTTAGTAAGCAGTAATCGGCATTAAAGTATTCAAATCTGTAGCATGTTCCTAAATGCTTTATACTCTTTAAAACAATCAAAGAATACAATCCAAGGTATTTAGTTGTAACTAGCACTCAGATGATAATCTTATGTGCCAAGTGGATGAGCAATTGCTATTAATGATAAAGCCTTATGTTGAGACCATTATATTGATAATCCTGAACACTAAATGCCTCAACTTTTATCTGAACTAACATGATCTGTAAAACTTGAAGCTTTGCAAGCTTCTGATTCTCAGGGTGCCATTTCTATTTTCCCCATTATCTTAATTTAGAATATATAATCTAGATGTTAAATATGTATGTAAATCTTGTTTTTATGTGTTAATGTTAATTTTTAATGTCATTGTAAGAAATATCAATTGCTCAAGTTTATATTTTAATCATAATTGTGCTGCTATACAGATTTATCCCTACAAACAAGTAGTGTGAAAAAAAAAGCTAGATGTTAGTACACACTTAGTTTTGTATGGCAATATATCTGATCTGTTTCTGTTTTAAGAGGCATTAAGAAGGGATTCATTGGTTGTGTATACCTTCCTACATGTAATGTTTGATTTGTTCGGTTACTTACAAACATATATATTGTTTAAAACGTGTGCATTTAAATGATAATTTCATGAAATATTAAGAAGTCATATTATTAATGTTTGTTTCTTTTGGTTTATATATTTTGTAAGCAGCTGAACTGAAAGAACTGTTTCATTTATGATACTCGTACAATATTTATGAGAAAATATGAACTCATTTCTATCCTTGACTGCACAGATTGATTACTGACGTTTTGTGTTCGCGAGTGAATCATGTAGTATGTGCAGAATCTTTTAGTTATGTAATCATGTTTTTAATATTTTTTGTAATAATGTGTCTAAATGGGTCTAAATGGAACAATTTGCATGTGTAAAATACCTGTCATCTCACTGTACATATATTACCATATCAACATTATCTACTTATTAAAGATATTTTAAAGAATATGCGTCTTTTTCTTTTTATAATGTAGTTACGATGTTAGTTTCTCATACTACAGAATCTTCTAAAAATAAGTTAAGAAAATAATTAGGCCTATCTTCACTGAAGAAATTGGTGCCGTCGAAATCTTAACCAATACCCTAGATCATATATGTTACATATATGATCTAGGCCAATACCAACTCTGAAAAACTCTGAAAGCAAAAAAATTATAACGGGAGATCATGACATCATTTCAATGCGTAAAAACGAGAATTTTTAGGGAAAAGTAAGCTGTGATGTTTGTGAAGATAGGTGCTGAAAAAAAATATATGGCAAGAACTTGTATGACTTCAAATTATTGTCTTGAAAAATAGTCGATCAGTTTTCTCAATGTATCCAGCAGAATGTTAATAACATAGGATTTATTGTACTCTCCAGTTAGGGTATTTTTCTAATAAATGAGGGATACCGGTACTTTTATTGTTGATTTGAAAAGGAATTAAATTGGTGAAGCCCTTATAACCGCAAATCAGACAAGACTGACAGACTTAGAAAGAGTACAGAATCAAGCCTTGAGATTAATAACAGGTGGAGTACGGTCTAATCCAGTTGCAGCTATACAGATAGTAACAAACAATATTTCCCTTGGGCTTCAGTTTGAGAAACAAAGTCTCACTTTTTATGAGAAATTACGCCGATTCCCTATCAATGGTTACTGGAGAACTTATAAAAATGTAGAACACAAACTTAAAACTCAGTCCGGTTTTATCCAGGAAGTCAAGAAATTACAAAGTATAATATTCCAACTTCAGATAAAGTTGAGCTACTTCCACAACCAACATCCACTCTCACTGCCAGAAGACCTAGTAGAACATATTACTGTCAAACGCAACATTACCCCTCAAATATTGAAACAACTAGCACTTGAAACCATATATACGTGATATCCCACACCTGGGTGGTTACGTACATACACAGACAAAAATGCAAATACTGGGGCAGGAATGTACAGCGATATCTTCAGTTCTATATCACACTGGATCCATTAGCAACGCACTATGATGGAGAATTACAAGCAATTAACACAGCTCTTCAACAACTCATGAGTAGAGCTAGGATTTATATGTAGTATGAGTTAAGAATGACGCCGAGTATAGTTGAGTCGATATGATGCCGGTTAAGAAGGTTTTAAGCCTGGTTGACAAGACTCGAAATATAGGAAAAGTCATAAGGACTAGACAATGCAGCTTTTAAACCCCCGCTGTTTTGTAAGGAGTGGTTAAGAGGATTAAGGACCCTTAGCGCTAACTAATGGAAATACTGAATGACAAGAATGGCAAGTAAGAGGAGTGGGGGGCATGACTTGCATGTCTGTAAACTATACCGACTAAAAATATTAGCTATTACTACATACGAATCCTAGCTCTACTCATGAGCCACATCAACAAATTCACAAAAGTTGTGATATGCACGGATTCCAAGGCAGGACTACAAGCAATAAGATCACTACACCCTGAAAATTCTAAAATAAGAGAAATACACACCCTTGCAAAATTAATTCAAGCATTACATAAGGAAATTGTAATCCAATGGAAACCAGAACATTGCCAAATTGCACGAAATGAAGCAGCTTCTTGCAAAAAAGCTAACAACCGTTAAACAAACTACTAATCCTAAATTATCCTTCCAGAATGCTAAAATCTGGATCAAACACAAAGCCTATCCAGTAGCGGCCGGTGATCGAAATCCTGGGTGAGGCCAGATGCAAATAGTGTAAGTGCCTCCGATAGAAAATGTTTATTTATGAGATTAATTATTACTGTTATTATATTAATATCATTACTGTATTATTATTATTATTATTATTATTATTATTATTATTATTATTATTATTATTATTATTATTAGGGTACTAATAATGAAAAATAATAATTTCACTCACCAAATAAGCTGTTATGCTGCGAGTTTCAGTGATTGTATCAGTCTGATGAAGCAACCCATATTATGTGTTGAAATTTCCCTTTCTTTTCTTTTTATTTTTTTCCCCTCTTTGACAGCAACAAACAAGGCCAACAGAGGAGTTTATTTTGCACCACATTACCACTTAACCATTTAGGTTGACCATACTAGGATGCATAGAAACTCGAGTTTTAAGATTATCTGTCAGAAAAATTGTCAGCGATGTCATAGGTATCTCGGTCGACTCTCTCTTTATTTAAAACTTCCTGTCTTTCAATATTATTTCTTCTCGAAAAAGGACACTCTAACAATGAATTAACTACACCAGAATTAATTATGGCATTTGTTTCTGTTTATATTTACCCGAAATACGTAACATTGACACAGATTCACTACACGAAGTACAATAATACAACACCCTCGCTTAAGTCATAAACCAAGACATAAAAGGAGAGAATAGTGTGGGTCTCTGCCTGCCAAAGAGCTGGAATATTTGTTATTTATGGGCTATTTAGGAAGACAAGTCACCCTATTCCCACCCCACTCTACCCTTGAAGCCGGCCCATGGTTGGGAGGAGTGAAACCTGACCAGGCCAGACGAATTGTGCCTCAGTTACAAAGTTTTAAGTGCAACCTCAAAAGCCCGCGAAGACACATGAAAATGCAAAAGCAGACCCGGCACGAGCGATCCTGGCCTCAGGAAGAAATTTTGTTGTGACTTTCGGTGCACTGTTAATTGTTCTTTTAAAAAAAAGTAGCAGTGGAAAACCAATAGTTCCTGTTTATATTGACGCAAATACTTTTTGTTATTTTTTAGGACAGCCATGGTACTATCTTTGCATAGGATAATTTAACATTCAAGCTATTGTTGTTAACAAGTTGCAAGCACCTTCATTTGTGCAATTATATGCCTATAATTTCCAAATTATTTGTCTAATGTAGAATCTAGTCCACCGCTGTGGAGTGACATCTGACCAAGAAATGAGCTGGCCTGGGTTGGGACAAGTTATCTGGTTGGGGTTTTTTTCCGAGGTTTTCCCTCAACCAATTGAAGCAGAATTACTGGGTAACTTTCGGCGTTGGACCTCGGACTCATTTCACCATAATTAATTCACATATCATCATAATCATCATCATCCATACCATGCTGTAGTTGTACAAGAGCACGGCTGTTCGGCTACCCAGTCATTCACAAAATAGGAGTGGTAAGCACAATAAGCCTCAGGCTACAGTGTAAGCTTTCAGGTCCCTCCTCTGTACAAGAAATGAAAAAGCCATAGTTTCTCACATATTTTGTACACTGCATATGTGGATCCATCTCTTGGTGGCATGTATTTTAAATATGCAAGTTTTTGCATATTGTACTATACGGAGAGGGGGCGCAGTAGCGTCGCGGTTGCAAGCCGTAAGGTCGTGAGTTCGATTCCTGATGTAGTCATGAATTTTTCCATTTACCTAATCCTTCCAGCAGCACTATAGTCCTGAGATCTACTCAACCATCGGCCTAGGTGGCGCAGTCTGTAGAGTGCTGGCCTTCTGTACCCGAAGTTGCGGGTTCAAGCCTGACCCAGGTCGATGGCATTTAAGTGTGCTTAAAAGTGGGAGCCTGAACCTCTTGCCATCCTTTGGGCCAATTTGGTCTGTCATGGAGTTGAATTTACTTTTACTATTACAAGTGAAATAAATGTTTAAATGTTACGAAAGTTTATATGTAAAGTGTATAGTTCTAAAAGTCTTTATCAGTAGTTATTAAACAGTTCCAAACAGTTTTATAATTTTTGCCAAACACATTTTGTGAGGAAATTCCAGTTATAGCTCTTCAGAATTCCATTCAAATTTTAAGATGCTATTTTGTATCCAAAAACTCAGTTTTTCTGTATATACCGTATTTTCTCGAATACCTCGTGTATACCCCCCCCCCCCAACCCCCGAAATATAAAAGTAAAAAATACGGATGCGGGGCTTATTCAAAAACAAGTTGGCAACATTGCCCAATTTTGCTCCCGCGTAACTCCTAAGTTGGTAGAGCATGCCATAATCTTTTCGCGCGGGTATTTCAATTCTTAACATTGCTAAATGGAGTTTGGATTAGCAGTACATGTTAAGATCTGTGCCACCAAGAGATACCACGAACCCAACGACGAGTGCGTGTGCGAACTGTGTCAGAAGTCGTGCGGACGATATCACGTTGAAAACTGCAGCGAGAGGAAAACCTCACTCACAAACTTCTGCAAAGACTAAACTACAAATCCTATGCACATTGTGCGCATTCCATTTCATTCATTAGCAGTACATGTGTAGGTCATTCGTTACGTCGTGAAACCAAATGAATGCGTGCGCCATAGCACATAGTAAGAACCTTATGGTAGGGTAAGTGAGCTAGTTAGTGGAAGCGCGTCAGAATCAAGTTCACGTGTGATAAGTGTATAGTTTGTGCGCCTTAAATTTTGTGATGCATGGGCACGCATATCTCTCCCTCTTATTGAAAAGAGCTTCAAAAAGTGTACGGTATCTCCAATGAGCTGGACGGAACAGAGGACAATCGTGTATGGAGAAGTGAGAGTAAAGACAAATCCCAGGCGACGAAGATAATGGTGATGACGAAAACAGCACAGAATGAAGAAGTTAATAGCGATAACAGGTATTTATTATAACAAACCACTTAATTAATTTACTGACGCGTGCTATTAATATTGCAGAATGTCGTATAAACGGCCGATTAAGCAAGACAACTGACATGCATGCAGTGTGTGCACGTAAAATGAGTTTGAAAAGCTTAATGAAAATCACTAGAAATTGCAATGTTAAGTTCCTTAATTTACTGTACCATGAGCAGTGGCTGTGCTAGGTTTGCGACCCTAGGCAAAACTATATTCAAGATCCCATATCAATATAATAATAATAATAATAATAATAATAATAATAATAATAATAATAATAATAATAATAATAATAACAACAACAACAACAACAACAGAAGTAGTAGTATATTAACACTAGGAGGATTGGACCCCATCATTCTGCCGGGTACTAATGGGTTTAAATAATTAATTATTAGACGAGAACTTTTCACCTTATGACTCCCACGATTTACGACTTTTATTTTATCTTTGTAATGTATGATTCCTGACAAATTCCAGGAAATCATTCCAAAAATGATCCTCCATGCATTCTTAAGTTATATGCCATGGAACTAATCTGCAGCACATATAAGGATCACCTTTAAATTTGTACAGATGGATCTCTATTATTATTGGTATTATATTCCAAAATATCAAGAAAGTTATTTCATACCATGTTCATCCTCCTCCAGTCTTGACACTGAATTGCTAGCTATTGATGCTGCTCTTCAGTGTGTTACTCAAATAAAATTCAGAAATAACTAAGTAAACAAAAAAATAAAAATAAAAAAGGAAATAACATTTCAATGGATAGTTATATATAATAGAAGTAATATAATACAGTTATATGAACACTTTTTAATGTTTGAATAAAATTAATAAAATCGGTTAAAAACCATACGTGTTTCAGAGGTATGCTCCTCCATCTTCAGTGGTAGTACCACGACGCTGGTACAGATGTTCGACCGCTTAACGTAGCTTAAGGAAGTCTTACGCAGTCGAACATCTGTGCCAGCGTCGTAGTACTACCACTGAAGATGGAGGAGCATACCTCCGAAACACGTATGGTTTTTAACCGATTTTATTAATTTTATTCAAACATTAAAAAGTGTTCATATAACTGTATTATATTACTTCTATTATATATAACTATCTTACTCATGAACACTGTTGCATCTGACCTAATTTATGCAATTTAATTTCAATGGATATTTAGTCATTGTGGCATATCTGGAAACAAGAAAGTCGATAATATTGCAAAACAGACAACATATTTGCAACCAAGATCTCTTGAAGTGATATCTCTATCCAGTGCCTTTGCTTCAGTAAGGTCTCATTTCATAAACTTATGGATCAATAATTTGCTCTCTTCTGACAAAGTAAAAATTTTACAGTCCGTTCAAAAGAAACCAAATGACGTGGAATTGTACAAAAACTTGCCCAGACATGTTCAAACATTTTTAACAAGACCCAGAACAGGTCACATTGTCACACAATTGTACTTACACCGATTTCAGCTTTCTGATACTCCTACTTGTCTGTGGTGTTATAATCATGATGAAGATCTGGAACACATTCTTCTATACTGGCCATCCATAAACCACAAAAGAAGTACCTTAAATTAAAATTATCAGTACCAGTTGCAGAAGACACAGCTCTGCAGTATACATATATTGACTACACCCCAACTCTGGCTGCTAGCAAAAGGCATCTACAAATAAACACCGATCAAAATGCCCCTCATTTCTCGTGAAAATCAAGAACTGAAAAGACTACAGTGGACTATAGTGGACTTTATGTTGTCAGCAAACAACTAGATACGTTAAGAAGATTGATTGATTATTTATTTAACATTTATAAAGATAATTTATATTCTAAATTCCTGCTTATGTCTAGTACCCTGGAGTTGTTTGCCATTATTATTTTCGGAATATAAAGTATTATATGCATTAAAGTGTTATATAACTTATTATTAAGATATATCATTTATCAATTTCATCTGCTTGCTGTCGAGCTTCTCCATATCTAGCTGGTAAAGGTGAGCTTTTTAGGACAGATAGAGTTACCAGATTATTTCACAATTTCCAGGGACAGATATCGACAAATAAAAATGTACTTTTAACATATTTGTTAGTTTGCCGTTCACTTATATTGTTTTTAGACAA
This sequence comes from Periplaneta americana, assembly GCF_040183065.1. NCBI lineage: Eukaryota > Metazoa > Arthropoda > Insecta > Blattodea > Blattidae > Periplaneta > Periplaneta americana. Next base: position 43,237,915 of record NC_091123.1, read on the forward strand.
TTTAAAGAATTAAAACACTGCTACTCAATCTATTTACAGGCTAAACTACTGTTTCTTTTAGAAGAATGAATTTTTTAAGCAGATCTTCTCTAGATCCCAATTTTTCAGCAAATCCCTGACAGCTGATGTTGAAGTTGGTTAAGATAGTAAACATGACAGTAACAATAATTTCTAAGCTCATTCTCAGAGATAGTTCAATCATCGGGCACAGTATCAAGGTCACTCTTTCGGACCTTATGAGGGCCAGTATTTAATATGAATACTCCCCTTCATACAGACCTCAACCGGATTGGACAACGTAGGAGCAATCAGATACCAGAAGGAGAACCTACGACCTATCACCGCAAGTACTCCCCCCACCGAGACTACTATATATATATATATACACGAGCTCGCAGACTATTTCCTTATCCAACATCTGCCCTGAAGATGACCACCACATAAAGGTCGAAACGTCGGCCACAAACACCAAGACAACGCGGTAGAAGCCCTGAAGCTTATCCACACACCATCATATACACCAGCCGCGGAAGCCTACGTGAATACCAAGACCCTGCTTAAGTCAAAACTCAACCCGACGCAAATGAAAGTAGACATACATGCTTTGAAAACCATAAAAAATGGCAAAGTAATGAGTCCGGGAAAAAAGATGAATTGGTGAATGTTTCGGAGAAAATAAATGAAGTCTATGGCGACGAGCTTGAAAGTTATTTACCCATACTAAAAAACCCAAGAATAATAGTATTTAATGTATCCGGGGCGGTAAATATAGAGAATGCCAAGGACGCAATTATATCTCAGAATTCGGAATTAAATTTGAGTATAGGCGACATCACTCCATAATTCGTACTCGAATATAGAAAGAAATGTCTTCTCAGTCCACTCTCTGTCCTCTCAGTCTACTCTACATCCTCTCAGTGCACTCTATCTCTTCTGAGTCCACTCTCTGTTCTCTCAGTTCACTCTATGATCTCTCAGTCCAATCTATGACCTCCCAGTCAACTCTCTGTTCTCTCAGTCCACCCTATGTCCGCTCAGTCCACTCTATGTCGTCTCTGTCCACTCTCTGTCCTCTCAGTCCACTCTATGTCGTCTCTGTCCACTCTCTGTCCTCTCAGTCCACTCTATGTCGTCTCTGTCTACTCTCTGTCCTCTCAGTCCACTCTATGTCGTCTCTGTCCACTCTCTGTCCTCTCAGTCCACTCTATGTCGTCTCTGTCTACTCTCTGTCCTCTCAGTCCAATCTATGTCCTCTCACTCCACTCTATGACCTCTCAGTCCACTCTATGTCCTCTCACTCCACTCTATGACCTCTCAGTCCACTCTCTGTTCTCTCAGTCCACCCTATGTCCTCTCAAGTCATTCTATGTCCTCTCTGTCCTCTCAGTCCAATCTATGTCCTCTCAGTCCACTCTACGTACTCTCAGTCCACTCTATGACGTCTCAGTCCACTCTAGTCTTCTTAGTCCACACTCTGTCTCAGTCCACTCTATCTCTTCTGAGTCCACTCTCTGTTCTCTCAGATCACTCTATGTCCCCTCAGATCACTCTATGACCTCTCAGTCCACTCTCTGTTCTCTCAGATCACTCTATGTCCCCTCAGATCACTCTATGACCTCTCAGTCCACTCTCTGTTCTCTCAGATCACTCTATGTCCCCTCAGATCACTCTATGACCTCTCAGTCCACTCTCTGTTCTCTCAGTCCACCCTATGTCCTCTCAATCCACTCTATGTCCTCTCTGTCCTCCCAGTCCACTCTATTTCCCCTCAGCCCACTCTATGACCTCTCAGTCCACTCTAGTCTTCTTAGTCCACACTCTGTCTCAGTCCACTCTATCTCTTCTGAGTCCACTCTCTGTTCTCTCAGATCACTCTATGTTCCCTCAGATCACTCTATGACGTCTCAGTCCACTCTCTGTTCTCTCAGATCACTCTATGTCCCCTCAGATCACTCTATGACCTCTCAGTCCACTCTCTATTCTCTCAGTCCACCCTATATCCTCTCAATCCACTCTATGTCTTCTCTGTCCTCTCACTCCAATCTACGTCCTCTCTGTCCACTCTACGTCCTCTCAGTCCACTCTATCTCCTCTGAGTCCACTCTCTGTCCTCTCAGTCTACTCTATGTAATCTGAGGCCACTCTCTGTCCTCTTAGTCCACTCTATGTCCTCCCAGTCCACTCTATGTCATCTGAATCCACTCTCTGTCCTCTTAGTCCACTCTATGTCCTCTCAGTCCACTCTATGTCCTCTCAGTCCACTCTATGTCATCTGAGTCCACTCTCTGTCCTCTCTGTCCACTTTATGTCCTCCCAGTCTACTCTACGTCCTCTCAGTCCACTCTATCTCTTCTGAGTGCACTCTGTCCTCTCAGACCACTCTACGTCCTCTCACTTCACTCTATGTCATCTCAGTCCACTCTACGTCCTCTCAGTCCACTCTATCTCTTCTGAGTCCACTCTCTGTCCTCTCAGTCCAATCTATGTACTCACAGTTCAGTCTGTCTTCTGAGTCCACTCTATGTAGTCTGTGTCCTCTCAGTCCACTCTATGTCCTCTCAGTACACTCTCTTTGCTCTCACACCACTCTATGTCCTCTCAGTCCATCCATGTCCTCTCAGTCCACTCTATGTCCTCTCAGTACACTCTCTTTGCTCTCACACCACTCTATGTCCTCTGGACTATGTCAACTCTGTCCACTCTCAGTCCACTCTCTGTTGTCTCAGTCTACTCACTGTCCTCTCAGTCCACTCTATGTGCTCTCATTCCAATGTGTGTCCTGTCACTACACTCTCTTTCCTACCGGTCCACTCTCAGTCCACTCTATGTTATCTCAGTCCACTCTCAGTCTACTGTCTGTCTCAGTCCACTCTGTGTGCTCTCAGTCCAATCTGTGTCCTGTCACTACACTCTCTTTCCTACCATTCCATTCTCTGTAGGCTCAGTCCACTCTATGTCATCTCAGTGCACTCTCAGTCTACTCTTTGTCCTCTCAGTCCATTCTATGTGCTCTCAGTCCAATCTGTCCTATCACTACACTCTTTCTTACCAGTCTACTCTATGTCATCTCACTCTACTCTCTGTCCTCTCAGTCCACTCTATGTGCTCTCGGTCCAATCTCTGTCCTGTCACTACACTCTCTGTCCTACTATTGCACTCTTTGTCATCTCAGTCCACTCTATGTGCTGTCACTACACCCTCTGACGTATCAGTCCACTCTCTGTCGTTTCAGTGCTATGTCTTTTCAGTCCACTCTGTGTCTTCGCAGTCCACTGTGTGTGCTCTCAGTCCAATTTATGTTCTATGACTACACTCTCTGCCCTACCAGTTCAGTCTTTTTCCTCTCAGTCTAAACTCTGTGCTGTCACTACACTCTCCGTCCTACAAGTCCATTTTCTGTCCTCGTAGTCCACTCTATGACATCTGAGTACACTCTATGTGCTGTCATTGCATTACCTGTCCGTCATTGGGGATTATATATTCTGGTTTTGCGACTATTTGCATATCTGTGGTACTCATACATGTTTGATGGAATTGCATTTATACGGGGATCGAACCCGGATAATAATTTGTTTCTTTGCCGTACGGATTTCCTGAGCTTCAAGCATAGTGTCAATGCGACTCTTTTGTTCTGTCTGTAAACTACGTCCACGATTTCATACAGTTATACAAATTATTAGCTTTTCAAATCCATGATCGCAGTTTTTCTCTCATCGCTAAGGAGTGTAGTAGCCTTGTGCACGTCCGCCATGACACTTCGCCTTGGCAACATAAACTTGGATTATATCTTCGAAGGATTATACCGTATTTTGTGATATTTGTTGCTAGTGAGGTATTGTATACTGAAAATTAAAAACAATTAGATACCGGTATCGTACATCAAATGATGACAGATTATATATTGAATGCAAACAACATTATATCAGCCATGTACCAAAATGTCATCTATGTGTGTTGATGAATTTGGGTAAAACAAGCTTCTGTATGCTACAATTTAGCGACACATCAAAGTCTTATTGTAATACTAGCCGTACCCGTGCGCTCCGCTGCACCCGTTGGAAATAAATATAAAGTAATTACATAATTAAAATAAGACATTTGATCCAGGGAAGATTCGTGTTTGATAGAAGGATAAATCGTTTAATATGTTACTTAATTTAAATTGTATTTAAATAATTAAAATGCGATCATTTTGGTCCAGAGACCACTCATTTGGTGCAATGACAATTCCTTTAACATGTTTCTTAATTTTTATTACATGCATCCATACTTTAATGAAGACTGACATATCATTTAGATTCAATGTGTATACTTTATTTTACTTGCTATATGTTTCCATTGAATTATGATAACAACTTAATTTTAACCTTGTTTTCTACGTATTCAGTAAATGGCGTTTGGGCCACTATGGTTCTGAACCCTTCAAATAACTTAAATTATGAATAATTTCGAGGGAAAAATTGTTCCGGAGCCGGGTATCGAACCCGGGACCTTTGGTTTAACGTACCAACTCTCTACTACTGAGCTACTCGGGAACTCTAACCGACACCGATCCAATTTTTCCCTCTACATCCACAGACCTCAAAGTGGGCTGACAACCTTCAAGCAACCAACTTCGAGTGCACACTAACTCCGTGTGACTTAAATTGTGGTTTTCTGTTAACGAACAGTGACGTGTATTATGCAAATCAAGATTTTCAGGTGTAACTCCCTGTAAAGTTGATTTGAATAATTTCGAGGGAAAAATTGTTCCAGAGCCGGGTATCGAACCCGGGACCTTTGGTTTAACGTACCAACTCTCTACCACTGAGCTACTCGGGAACTCTAACCGACACCGATCCAATTTTTTCCCTCTACATCCACAGACCTCAAAGTGGGCTGACAACCTTCAAGCAACCAACTTCGAGTGCACACTAACTCCGTGTGACTTAAATTGTGGTTTTCTGTTAACGAACAGTGACGTGTATTATGCAAATCAAGATTTTCAGGTGTAACTCCCTGTAAAGTTGATTTGAATAATTTCGAGGGAAAAATTGTTCCGGAGCCGGGTATCGAACCCGGGACCTTTGGTTTATCGTACCAACTCTCTACCACTGAGCTACTCGGGAACTCTAACCGACACCAATCCAATTTTTCCCTCTACATCCACAGACCTCAAAGTGGGCTGACAACCTTCAAGCAACCAACTTCGAGTGCACACTAACTCCGTGTGACTTAAATTGTGGTTTTCTGTTAACGAACAGTGACGTGTATTATGCAAATCAAGATTTTCAGGTGTAACTCCCTGTAAAGTTGATTTGAATAATTTCGAGGGAAAAATTGTTCCGGAGCCGGGTATCGAACCCGGGACCTTTGGTTTAACGTACCAACTCTCTACCACTGAGCTACTCGGGAACTCTAACCGACACCGATCCAATTTTTCCCCTCTACATCCACAGACCTCAAAGTGGGCTGACAACCTTCAAGCAACCAACTTCGAGTGCACACTAACTCCGTGTGACTTAAATTGTGGTTTTCTGTTAACGAACAGTGACGTGTATTATGCAAATCAAGATTTTCAGGTGTAACTCCCTGTAAAGTTGATTTGAATAATTTCGAGGGAAAAATTGTTCCGGAGCCAGGTATCGAACCCGGGACCTTTGGTTTAACGTACCAACTCTCTACCACTGAGCTACTCGGGAACTCTAACCGACACCGATCCAATTTTTTCCCCTCTACATCCACAGACCTCAAAGTGGGCTGACAACCTTCAAGCAACCAACTTCGAGTGCACACTAACTCCGTGTGACTTAAATTGTGGTTTTCTGTTAACGAACAGTGACGTGTATTATGCAAATCAAGATTTTCAGGTGTAACTCCCTGTAAAGTCAGGCATCATAAGAAACATTGAAAAATCAACTCACTGAACTTAATTTAGCTATTAGAGAAAATTAACCTCTCTGAATATTATAACTTATTCACAAATGCTTGGATCTCTCCTTTGTAGACCTATCTTTCAGATCAGAATAGTAAAATACATTCTGGCACATTGCTTTGGCTTGTAAACATTTGAACCTTTTACAGTCAACACAAAAGAGAGAAACTTGGCAATGAGATTTTATGGAATGGAGCATGTGCAGATATGCTACCCATAAGTCCGAAATATGCTTTAAGAGGGCCCAAATTTTAATCACTAGCATAGCTTAGGGACAAGGAATTGTTTCCCCAATCTGAGGCTGCATTCAGGCATGGGTTCGAATCCCACATGGGTTGGTAGGTTTAACTACAGGGCAAATGTTGGGTACTCCATGGCGAATTCTTGGTCTCATCTCGCTATCGTCAATTCCAGTTTCTTTAATGTTCGATAAACCCACAGTTGATAGAGCGTTAAATAACTTATTAAAGAAGAAAACCCAACAGAACACTAATATCTTCCTTAATTATTATTTCAGGCTGTAATGGATATGTGTGCTTACCCCAGTTTGTTGGAAATACAAATATTCTTTTGCCCTCTCAGAAGAATTAAGTACACAATAAAACAATTTTTATAAATGTTTTTATATATCATACCATGCATACCATCAGAAGCCAATGGGAGGGGGTAGGAGAAGACTACATTCTTTCAAGTAAATATGTTGCTCTCTGCTCCTACAGATTTTGAACTATTCGGAATGCGGCACTTAAGCACATTTCTTTTGTTTGATAGCCTTTAATCAGAAAACTATCATGAGAGATTTAGAAACCCATTTATTATGTTACTGCGTGCATCTTTAATGACCTATTGATGTAAAGGAAATTCTGACACGTGAAAATATTTACCTGTTAACCAGGAAAGTAAAATTTTGGAAAGTAATATTCACGTAGAAATCTGAGGGAAAATAAAATTGCACACATTATATTCACGTTATAGGTGGAACCAAGTCAAATTGTAGATGACTTGACACATCCCAATGTCACCGAGGAGCCGGAGAAAGTGAAGAGTTCTATCACTATCTACAGTGACCCATACACTGCAACTATGGGCACCCACGCTATAGTTCTGGGCACCAAGTGGGATGAGTTTATGGTAAGCTTACTTAACTTTTTCTTCTTCACTCTTCAGGTAATGTCATTGTGGTAGGCACAAATATCCATAATATTAGCGTAATAGATGATTAGTTGAAGTTCAAGAAAATACCTAGAATTCTTAACTTACATGAAAGAAGAAGTAAACCTATTTTAAACTTAATTTAAATAGAATAAATATAGGTAGATGCAATTTTAGTGATGGAGTCGTGTAAACAGTTACTTATAGTTAAAAGAAACCATGGTGATGAATGTTTTCTTGAAATAAAAATTATTTTACCAAATTTAAAAATGTAGGAATAACATTTATTTTTGTTTCATACATCCACATCGGTGTTACGCTTAACGCAGTAATAACAGTAAATTATTGAATAATTTCAAGGGAAAAATTGTTCCGGGGCCGGGTATCGATCCCGGGACCTCTGGTTGAACGTACCAGCGCTCTACCACTGAGCTACCCAGGAACTCCATCCGAACCGTCTCAACTTTTCCCTTTATATCCACACAACTCGCATGGGCTGACGAAACACCAGAGACACACAACGAGTGCACACAATCTCTGTGTGACTTGAAATTGTGGTTTTCTGTTAACGTGGTAGAGCGCTGGTACGTTCAACCAGAGGTCCCGGGATCGATACCCGGCCCCGGAACAATTTTTCCCTTGAAATTATTCAAATCTGCTTTACAGGGAGCTTCACCTGAAAGACTAGATTTGCATAATATATACGTTACTGTGTACGTTAACAGAAAACCACAATTTCAAGTCACACAGAGATTGTGTGCACTCGTTGTGGGTCTCTGGCGTTTGTCAGCCCACGCGAGTTGTGTGGATATAAAGGGAAAAGTTGAGACGGTGTCAGGTGGAGTTCCTGGGTAGCTCAGTGGTAGAGCGCTGGTATGTTCAACCAGAGGTCCCGGGATCGATACCCGGCCCCGGAACAATTTTTCCCTTGAAATTATTCAAATCTGCTTTACAGGGAGCTTCACCTGAAAGACTAGATTTGCATAATATATACGTTACTGTGTACGTTAACAGAAAACCACAATTTCAGCCACTGTATCGATAGCTGCCACAAATATCACAATACTGATCACCTCACCACCTAATCATAGCTAATCAAATCAGTTGAAATCTCAGTACTACTCGTGTGTGTGTGTGTGTGTGTGTGTGCGTGCGTGCGTGCGTGCGTGCTTGCTTGCCTTTTTAGGAAGGGAGAAGGGGAAACTCGGTGCTGGCATGTAGTCTACTCCTGTTGAATAGCACCAAGGGGGCTGCCAGACTTGATATCCCCAATCTGACGCATGAATCACTATCAACAATGAGATATGCCTTCTCTTCATATGCACTGCAGAGAGATTTGGGATTTAACCCAGGCATATTGGTACACAATCTAGTGATTAGAAGTTGTGCAGCGCCATCTCTCCTAGTCCCGAGGTAGAAATTTTACATTAAAATTTCTGACCCGGGCCGGCTAGTCTGAAGGTAGACGGATTACCACAGAGCTAACTCAATGGACACTTCATAATTATTGTAAGACAGTAAGTAATGTATAATAGCGTAAAGAATACTAAACATTTTCCTAATGTTATGACAATTTTAAATGGCGGCCATGTGACATGAACAGTGTAGCCAATGTCGCAACTATGAAGACGATGATGTAGCACTCAATGATTTGAACCTCTTTGGCATATATCTAATGTTTGCTTTTTATATATACTATCTATTACTCGAATTAAACTTTTATGCGCTGTAGGAACAGATAATTTCACACTTTCCTATTTAGACTCATTCAACACTTTTCGAAACGGACGAGTTCAAACGGTAAGTTTAAAGATATCGTCTCTGCGCATTGTTTGCAAGGCACAAATGACAGCTTACCAATGCTACCCGATCTACTCCAGGGACATAACGGAGTTTTCAGTCTATGTTTTCACATGTGAACAGTGTAAAGAGTAAACACAATATGCAGCATATGCAATCCACGAAAACCACTCACATCTTCGTCCAACTCTTTCCTTTCGTGTGAACGGCTATTTTTTTTTGGCATAGCCAAAAGTGCCGTTGTTTTGGTATTGCCAGTTATTTGGGTGCCGGATACGAAGGATTTTACTGTACTTAGGTTGATTGCATTCACATTTCTTTTAAATTTGAAATAAAATAAAATATTGTAACAATAATATTCCAAAATGTTACAGAAATTGGACTACGAACGCATTTACAAAGACATGATGAAGCCGGCATATATATTCGATGGAAGGAAGATACTGGATCATGACAGACTAATCAAGATTGGTTTCCAAGTGCAGACAATTGGAAAGCGATTAGCAAGACCTCTTTTCACAAGGGCGTGGGGAAGCCCTCACCAGGCTTAAACAAAGAACTCTATATACTGTATATCAAGTGCATTTATAAACAAAATCATATTATTCTATTAGTATTGAAATTCATGAAGTGCTTTCCAGGGTTGAGGTACTTGCTTCCTTCATAAGTGCCAGGGAATCAAATTAGAGTTAAGCCACTAAGCAGCATTTCTCAGTTGGCACGAAGTTGTTAGTTGACATACAGGTGGACCAGGAAGGTATCTTATTGCATGTTTAATTTATAAAAATATGTTATTGACGTCATCGTACTGGTTCGTATTTAATGTTACAGACCTAGTGCCTTTACTGTTAAAAGAATGCATTACATCTCGTATATGACATTCGAAATCTAGGAATCTAAAACCCAACTTCGTTTTGCAGCCTTTTCAGTGCACTGTAATGTTTTTCTATTTTATTTCTTATTTCTTGCAAAACTGTAGGTGTTGTAGTATATATGTCAGTAAACTCAAGTTCTATGTGATGTTATGTTGATTTTGTACCAATACTATGTCTTTGTATTTCTGTGTTTATATTTCTTCATATCTGAATTATCATAATCTATTCCGAGGCTTTTTAAATGTAAGTTATAATAAGTCAATTTCCTACAGACTGAAGTATTCTAGGAGTTTATTAGACCTCAATTAATATTGACATTACCACTTCACCGTATTCATTCAAAAGTATTCTGATATTTGATCTTATTTAATTATCATTGTTAATTGTTTGCCATTTTCCTATAGACTGAATTATTATAGGAGTTTATTAGGTTCAGTTAATATGGACATTACCACTTCTCTGTATTCATTCAAAAGTATTCTGATATTTGATCTTATTTAATTATCATTGTTAATTGTTTGCCATTTTCCTATAGACTGAATTATTATAGGAGTTTATTAGGCTCAGTTAATATGGACATTACCACTTCTCTGTATTCATTCAAAAGTATTATCATATTTGATCTTATTTAATACTCATTGTTAATTGTTCGTCATTTTATACAGACCGAATTATTCTAGGAGTTTATTAGGCTCAGTTAATATGGGCATTACCACTTATCTGTATTCATTCAAAAGTATTCTGATATTTGATCTTATTTAATTATCATTGTTAATTGTTCGCCATTTTCCTATAGACCGAATTATTCTAGGAGTTTATTAGTCTCAGTTAATATGGACATTACCATTCCTCTGTATTCATTCAAAAGTATTCTTATTTAATTCTCATTGTTCACAGAGTATGACATGCTGCTTGTATGATATATACTGGGTGTTCAGTTCAAAGTGTGTCATGGCTCTCTGTATGCCGTCATGTGGCTAGCCAATGAGCCTAGAGAATTCAATCTTCCTACACTTCCGCAGAGGCATATTACCTATGAGCCAGAGAAGTTGCCTAGCAAGTACGGCGTTCATTCTGAAGAGTACGTACCGATACGTATGGTAACGCTGGTAGTGGCAGGAATGTGAACTGTTCGGAAACTCGTACTGTCGGGATATGGGCAGAGGGTTAAGACTATTACTTACGTATTTGTTGACATTAACTTCGACGGTCAACATGGACACGGAGCATTTGATTTGTGTTGTGGAATGTTTCCGTACGCAACCGATAATAACAAATACCCACTTGCCCGCACAAAACACAGTTCGAAAGAGGTTATGGTAGCACACAGACCGTCATCTGTTGCTACGATGTTCAAGTTATATCATACACGTTCTCAAGTTCAGATTGAACGCCTTGAATAATAGGCAACTTCTCTGACATATAAGGTGAAACTCGCTTCAAATCGGTGACTCAACAACAGTGACGTCATGACACACTTTGAAATGAACACCCAGTAGTGGTTACCATGCTACTTGATTTGTCTGTAGAGACATATAACAACATTAGAAGAATAATGTTCTAGTATATGTAGCATGTACTGTGTGTATGTATGAAGAGGTTTTTAAATAGCAGCATTACTATAGAGATATTATTCTAGACTCTTCCACTTTGTTGTGTGAAATACCTGTAATTAAGTTTCAAAATTCTAACAATGTATGGAAATGATTGGTCACTGATAGTCTGGGTACAAACTCAAAATGACGTGATAGTAAACATAGCTGTCATAGTCGATTACAATTCTTCATAATGCACTTTCATGAATATATTATTCGTGGCTTTCACGATTCTATTTGCTTATTAATGTTATTGTCAGTATTATTGACTTGTTATGCCTTATTTCTTTATCACTTTTAATACACGCCTATATTCAAGAAAGCGTGAAAATTTGTCAGTTACAAATAAATTTCTTACATAACTTTAAAAACCAACAAAAAATGTTTTCTTCAAATAGAAGTGTAAAAGACTTATTTTCACAGATTATGAGAGGAATTACTGGAAAAGGTACCTGCTCGTTTTATACAGTACCTATTTAAAACTGAGCAGTCTTTTGTTACAAAACAGTATTATAGCAGTTGACATGTTATAGCTGTATGCTGCTTATCAACTTGAGGCTCCAGATAGTACAAAAAATATCACGTTCTATAAAAAATCTACATTTAGCAAAACTATGTTATCAACCTTTTATTGTCCATATGCTTAATTAAATAATGCAATATAAAAATAAGCATGATATGGCAACACAGCTTTGTGAAATACAGACATGCGTGACCTGCTACTCATGTTTTTGCTAAGTTAATGGACACTGATCAAAGAGCAGTTCTATAAGCTGACAAGAACTATACCCGTACAGGCCTTTCATTTCAGAACTTCCCAGTCTAAATAACTAATTATTTAAATTGAATTCAATTTTAACAAAAAAAAAAAAAACACGTCAATTTAGATATTGAGGGGGAAGTCTGAAATCAGTTTTATTGGGCTCAAATATTGCATTTATTATAGTGTCACAAATAATTTGTATGTACAACTCCCGACAATAATCTTAATTTGAAGCGAATGTTCGTTATTGGTATGTTTGTTGCAACTTTTAAGGCGAAGATGGCTATTTTAGAATTACCGGTATAAGGAAATGAATGAGTTCGACAGTTTTCACTTCCTTTCCTTCTGTATAAATAAATGTAACTTGAATGCTAAGGTAATTTTAAAAGGTTATATAGCAGCTTAAAAAAAATGAATTTGCAATACTTCTCACATACAGTTTTTAATTTGAATAAAAATTAAAGATTGTAACATTGAATGTGAAAATAAAACAAACTTTTCCTTTGAAATTAAATAAAAACTATTCCTTCTTCCCGAGAATACATAGTTGATTTGATGTGTACTGGTACCAAAGAAATAAGTAAGGCTGTGATTTTGTTACTGTAATGCGTATGGCGGTTTGCTCTTCGAAGTTTGAAAATATTCTTCCTCAATAAGTCTAAATGACGATAATCTTGGTAAATGTGTGAAAAGTAAAGCAATACCCTGTTATCTATTTTCCCCTTTATATTGTGGCGCCAAAAGTAATTTTTCATGCTATCCCCCCCCCCCAACCCCACAGGTATGTCCACGTATTTTACAGTTGGCCCAAGTACCTCTCTTGTCTTCCAGCAGAGAGGAGTTTCTTCTGCTATTTGTGCGTTACCTATGAGAAAGATGGCTAGGCTGTTGCGGAGGACAGTTGATGAGTGTGATGATTAAGGGTTATGACATTGAGTAGGAGGCAGGTTGTGGTCCATTATAAATTGGTACTATTTCAGTATTTGCCTAACCACGAAATACCCAAGTCAGAACAGCTGGCCCTTGAGAATGAACCTGGAACTTCCCAAATTCAAGACAGGCGTGCTAACTACCATGCTATCGTGCTTGATATACAATGTCAATAGTATTTCTTTATGTAAGAAGTTGGTAGGTTCTACCCATTGGCGGCTCCTGCGTATTTCTTAAGAGGAGGAAAGAAGGTAACAGGACGAAATGACACCTTCTTGAATGAAACATGCTACAAATTAGCCAACATGCACACATGTAAGACCAGGTAGTGTTGGGGTTGGCCTTCCTTCTGTATATCAATAATCTGTTCTAGTAAACTGAGTTTCCTAAATTTTCCATAATATATAATGTTTTCACTTCCATTCATTGTTGAATAATTGCACAAATTAACAATTACAAGGAAATTCACCTCCCAGCATTTTTCGAGCACACTACAGCATCACACGTGTTGGAAGAGACTATAGCTACTCACACGTAACCGGAACCGCGGAAATGGGAATGGGAAATAATCTGAGGAAAGCGAGAACACTGCACACACCCACGTGGTCTGTGTTGCCACATGTACATTTTACAAGTTCAGTATCACATGCTTTTGAAGAATATCAGTTCTTGTAAAGTCATATTACCATTATTGTTCAAAGTTGCCGGTGGCCAATTTTTTATGTTAAAAATAATGTAGTTTGGAGTATCTACTTTCAATTACAAATATATTTGTACAAGCTGACAACTTGGCTGTTGCCCTGTCCAGTACACAATGAATGGAAGTGAATTTCAGGGGCCAAAAAGATCTGTGATACTAACATAGAACTACTTCCTCTTTGTTTTATATAAACCCGACTTTAACTTTCAAATATCCTTGAAAGTTTCAAACCATGAATAGTAGCCTATATAAACTGCAATGAATAATATTTTTTTTATTTATAATTTAAAAAAAAAAGTTTATATGGTATCTTTCATAGCGTTACGTTAAAACTGTTCTATTGTGCCTCCTCCTAGATGTGTTATAGCCTGGTTGAATGCAGCATCATTAGATGACAGCGGTAGCGAGCTTGCTGCATGAGCAGTCGGTTTCTATTTCCCGCCCATGCGCTGATTCAGAGGAGGATCTCCTCCCTCTCTGTTCATTTACTCGCTTTAAAACTTTGCTTCTTTCTCTGGCCGCTAGTGGCTGTTGTTTATGTGTGCTAACTGCATTAAAGGAGGAACGGATTGACTTTCCTCCACACAAACACTCACGCACCTTTCTCACAGTTTTCTAGCAGCACATGAGCACGCATCGTTTAAAACTCGATCAACCGAGGTTTTCTTATAGCTGTGAACTTAAAAATTATCGAATCTTCCTTCAATTTCAGACACATATTTTATTTGGTATTTACTTTCAAAAGAAGAAAAATGTGAGGAGGACGTTCCTCCCTTCCCTCCCCCGAGGAACCGCCACTGGTTCTACTACTTCTACTGGGACAGAATTAATATTATTGTTAGGAAAGTTCAGGATAACAGAGAGGATTTGGAATTGAATGGGTTACTTCAGCTTTTTGTCTATCCGTATGACGTGAATATGTTAGGAGAAACACGGAAATTTTACTTGAAGCAAATAAAGCGATAGGTTTGGAACTAAATCCCGAAAAGACATATATGATTATGTCTCATGACCAGATTATTGTACGAAATGGAAATATAATAATTGGAGATTTATTCTTCTAAGAGGTGGAAAAATTCAAATATTTTGAAGCAAGAGTAACAAATATAAATGACACTCAGGAGGAAATTAAATGCAGAATAAATATGGGAAATGCCTGTTATTATTCAGTTAAGAAGCTTTTGTTATCTAGTCTCCTGTCAAAAAATCTTAAAGTTAGAATTTATAAAACAGTTGTATTACCGGTTGTTCTGTATGGATATGAAACTTAGACTCTCACTTTGAGAGAGGAACAGAGATTAAGGGTGTTTGAGAATAAGGTTCTTAGGAAAATATTTGGGGCTAAGAAGGGTGAAGTTACAGGAGAATGAAGAAAGTTACACAACGCAGAACTACAAGCATTTTATTCTTCACGTGACATAATTAGGAACATTAAATCCAGACGCTTGAGATGGGCAGGGCATGTAGCACGTATGGGCAAATCCATAAATGTATATAGAGTGTTAGTTGGGAGACCGGAGGGAAAAAGACCTTTGGGAAGGCCGAAACATAGATGGGAGGATAATATTAAAATGGATTTGAGGGAGGTGGGATATGATGATAAAGACTGGATTAATCTTGCACAGGATAGGGACTGATGACGGGTTTAAGTGAGGGCGGCAATGAACCTGCAGGTTCCTTAAAAGGCATTTGTAAGTAAGTAAGTAAGTTATCCACATACGGTAGAGCATTCTTTAGAACAGTGATTCCTAAACTTTTCGAAGGCACAACCCACTGTCGGGTGAGATATTTGTTTGTGGCTTCCTGGTACTGTATCAAATACTTAACCCTATACGAAAAATACAAATTCCTGTGAAATCAAAAACAACAATACCGAACACTACCCAACAAAATAATTTTTTTGTCATACCACCGTGGTAAAAAAAAAGGTGATTCTTAACGAAAAATTTGCTCTGATTTCGAAAATCGTCATAGAAATCTCTTATCACGTCAGGTTAAAAAGATATAAACTAGAATCTCACATACATGGTTTCAAATATAATTATTATAATATATTAATTCTTAAGGTATAATGACGTATTAATGCTAGGTTAATATTAATTCACAAATGTAGTTTTATATCCATGTAATAATATTTGGGCCATATTTTAAGGGAACATACCTGTAACTTTGCTTAAAAGTGTTTGGTAATATGCAGGGCTGGGCAGTATTTGAAATACATTTGTATTTTGTAATTTGCAAGGATTTTAGAAAGTATTTTGTATTTAAATACATAAAATTGATGTATTTTGTATTTCAAATACTCAAAATACTTTCTTCTACTTCTTGTCCTTCAAGTTTTAGATTTGTATTTGAAGAATGAACTTCAGTCTTATTTGCCTACCCATTTCATAAGTGCTAGCCATACACTTAGTTTTCTTGCTATAACTGATTTTCTTAATGTCATAAAGAAATCTCCAACAGCATCAAGGATCCATCACCCAACACTTACTAAGTGTTCAGCATTATGGAATGCGTCTAGGAGACCCAAATTCTCAGAAATTATGTAAGATGTCTTGAAATATTCATTAAAGTTTTCTTGCCCAACTCAATGGAATTCTCAAATATTGCAATTCAAACATGATATAAACAGTATATGTGAAAAACTGGGATTGGCAACCTTCAAAGATGTTGAGTTTCATTACCTTGAAGAATATTGTGCAGTTCTGAAACCCATTGCCGTAGCCGTTGATTTAATGCAAAATGAGAAGATGTGCTATTACAGCAAACTTCTATCCACATTAATTTCCCTAAAAAACAGATTACATATTATGTAATCTAGTAATCTACGCCATCTATTCCAAGTAACTCCAATCCTAATGAGTTTGCTTTCATCAAGATTTAAAGCAATGTTTGATCTGATCTTAGAAGCAAATTGAGCTATTTTGGCAGCTTGTTTCCACCCATCATTTAAGATGAGATAGCTACCTGACACTGCCTCACCAAATGATAAGAAAAGTATACAGAATATGTGTGTGAAATCAGCTGAGCAGTTCTCGCTACACCATTGGTCAGTTCAGATGATGAAGATGATGAAAACAATTTTTATGTTTTCAACTCAAGTACAACAGAGTTTGAAAAGCAAAAAGAAAAGAACTTGTCTACTGCGGAGTATGAGCTCATACAATTCTTCAATGGCAAAGGGACAACCCTGTGCTCTCTAGAGAATTACCCAACAGTGAAACAAGCTTTTATAAAGTATAATACAAGTTTGTGTTCCTCTGTGCCTGTAGAAAGCATGTTCTGTTTTGCAGGATTTATTCATTCACCAGCAAGGGGATCCTTACCTGATGAACTTTTTGAGAAACTGGCTTTTTTTGAAAGGAAGCAGTAATTATTCATTGTTGACTGGGAAAAGAAAGAATGTTCAGTTATAGTGTTTATATAAAACTTCGAGTTAAAAATAATTTTAATGTTAATATAATATTTTAGATTTTCGGTAATATTCTTATTTCTTTATATATTGTATTGGGTATTTGAAATACAAATATATTTTGAGTATTTGAAATACAAATTTATTTTGGTTATTTTTTTTAAAGTATTTTGTATTTGTATTTCAAATACTATTCTTTGAAGTATTTTGTATTTGTATTTGAAATACTTGGATGTCAGTATTTTGCCCAGCCCTGATTATAGGCTCGTTGCATAATGTACTATTCATTATTTCTTGTTAGAATCGAAGCTTCACTGGTGTACACAACTGCCGGCCTTATAATTGATTTATTTATTTAATAATAACATATACATAAAAACGTTACATTAAAATACCCCGAAAGAGCAAAGCTCGTGTTCGGGGACAGTTCCGTTACATAGATACACATACTTTGTAGACAAAATACTTCAGAAAAAAGCTCACATAAAGATTGTAATAAAATTAGTAAATAATAATACTAATAATAACTGAGTGAAAAAAGAGACGATGTTTAGATTGATGGATTAATATTAAATTATTATTAGTAGTATAATTAGTGCAGGTCATGTTGATATAGTAACCAAGATAAAATAGAAAAATACACTTAGGATAGAAATAAACTTGTTTTACAATACATGGTACATCATATATATACAGGAAAGTCTGTCATATAAATTTTTAAATTCTGGATCTGAAAATTTCATTGCTTAAAGTAGTCAATTCTGGATGAAATTTTATTATCGAATTATATAGCCGTGGACCATAATTTGTACTGTGTAGTAAAGCAGCAGATGTGAAATAGAATGGTTTGGTAAATTGAGGCATTGACATGGGAAAGGTCGTAACTGCCAAAAATTCGAATTTTTAGGTTTTTCATTGAGAAGGTAGTAAATGGCCATGCCAATGGCACAGAGCAGGTAGTATGTCCGTATGTAATGAAACGAAGTTGGAAACGTAGTCACTAGATGTTGTAAGTTGTATGTGCACAGCTGTTGGCGCGGAGAAGGTAGTAACTCCTTTTACAACATCAGAGTGTGTCTAGACAAATATGGGCTGATAACTGTGCAGGGCAGAATAAGAATCGGATGATTCTGATGGTCCTGATTTACATTATTGCCAAGAAACATTTTGATTCAGTGGACTTGAAATTCCTGGTTTCAGAACATCCCTACATGCCATGTGATAGGGAATTTGGCATCATAGAGAAAAGAAAAAAAAAAAAAAAAGATGCAAGGCCATGGTTCCAGAAGAGGTAAGGCCTAATAATGTAACAATGACGAAGGATGAGGATTTCTTCGACTTTTCTGCAGAATGTGACAAGTTTTTGAATACAACGCCTATCAAAATCAGCACCCTCAACTGGATTAGACTCTCAAGAGCTGATTTTCCTCTAATAAAAACAAGATAGTCATTTAATGACCTTGAAATGTGGACAGAGCACAGGATTTTTAAGAAAGGACAGTCATTAACGTCAATCACTAACTTGCAGTGCTTGCAACACCTTGAAAGAAGACCAGTCGTCCCTGATGCTAAAAAGAGAGACTTGTTATCTATGTTAGACTTCCTCGATGAAAAGTATCATGCATTTTACCGAAAAATTTGTGCATTATGTATAAATAACGTTAATTCTCAGTTTGGGTAAGGAGTGATTTCAATGTTGTATTTTCATAAAATAGGATTTCACAGATAAATCTGTGCCAGACTTTTCAAATTTCATATGTAACACAAACATGAGTGTATACCTTTCATTTAAAGCAGTTTCTGTAATAATGTAAGTGAGAAAGTGTTCATAAATTTGTTTTTTGCTTCCCCTGAAAAAATTTTGTTTTTGGAAGTTACTACCTTTCCCATGTCAGCGCCTCAATTATTTTTTTCGCAGATGTAGTGAAGTAAATTTCAATAGTTTTCCGAGTCCAAACAGACACATATTACTTTCCAATATTCTTGATTTTATTTCTGACGTTATATCATTATTATTTGTTATTATTGTGCCTAAGTATTTGAAACTTGTACTGTTTTCAAATTCATGTTGATAAAATATAAAGTTATTTTGTATCTCTACCAATCTTTAGAAGTTTTCATATTACGTCATCACTTTAAGTTTAATCATGGCATCATGGAAAAGCAGCAAAGTTGCGTTAGCAAAATTTATTACAGCACTGTGTAAGGATCATTAAACCATATCAGTAGTTAAAAATTAAAATCGGGAGATATCTGGGAAGAATGATTAAATCTGGGGACATTTCGGGACGAATTTTGTCCAGGGGCAGAAAAAGCAAAATTTGGGGACTGTCCCCGGGAAACGGGGATGTCTGGTAATCTTAGTATGTATAGCCATTTTAGCCATTTCCTTTGCCAGTGGTGTAGCCAGGAATTTAAGATGGAGGGAAGATCAAGTTTTGGGAACATCACTTGGCAAATCTGGCTATAACTTAAATGCAACATATTTAAAAGACAATAATAACTTATTATTGTTTAATACTATGAAATTTAAAATCAATTTAGACTCCTCAAAAGTTGTTAAAAGCAAAATCCATTCTCCGTTGTTGCATGGTGAATCAACATGCCATTGTCCTCAGAAAGTCTGTATAGCATACAGTTTGGCTTTGTAGGATTCAAACTATTATTACAGTACTATTTATTACAAAATAAAACCATTTTTAAAAGACTGGATTAATACCAGTACCGTAATTTATTAACAAGACAGGATGAATAAAATATATCATAATGTATATAGAATACAAAATAAATAGATACAAATGTAAAATTGTTTAGCACATAAATAGTGAATATTCAAACATTTGCAAAATTTTAAATTACGATTATAAATATGTCAAGTCCAAAAATATCTCTTTACATTCAAATCTGAAAAGAGAATGAATATTCAGGCATTTCCATAGCTGATACATCATTAAGTCCATCACCAAATTCAGCTCCATGTCTCAGACTATCTGCAAAATTTTCTAGTCTAGAATAAATATGAGCCAAAGCTTCCATCTTGTGAAGTATGAAGTCAGGCGCAATATTTTTGTTCTGGGATTCATTTTCGTGAACAGTGTATAAACGCTGTAGGTTTAAACTCAGCATCTCAAGCTGCACATCGGCCAATTCTCTCAGTAATACAATATTGGCTGCCATGTAACCCTGGGGACGTACTGCTTGAAGAACATGTCTCATCGTCTCTAGGGCATCTGCTCGAAGTTTCTGTACAGAGTATTGACTGAAAAAGTATATACAGTCTTAGTATATTAACTAGC
The DNA here is from genome assembly GCF_040183065.1 of Periplaneta americana. Lineage (NCBI taxonomy): Eukaryota > Metazoa > Arthropoda > Insecta > Blattodea > Blattidae > Periplaneta > Periplaneta americana. Next base: position 43,258,352 of record NC_091123.1, read on the forward strand.
CGTACCAGTGCACTCCGCTGCACCCGTTAGAAATAAATATAAAGTAATTACATAATTAAAATAGGACATTTGATCCAGGGAACATTCGTGTTTGATAGAAGGCTAAATCGTTTAATATGTTACTTAATTTAAATTGCATCCAAATAATTAAAATGCGATCATTTTGGTCCAGAGACACTCATTTGGTGCAATGACAATTCCTTTAACATGTTTCTTAATTTTTATTACATGCAACCAAAGTTTAATGAAGATTGACATCATTTATATTTAATGTGTATATTTTATTTTACTTGTTATAGGTTTCCATTGAATTATGGTAATAACTTAATTTTAACCCTTGTTTTCTTCGTATTCAGTAAATGGCGCTTGGCCCACTATGGTTCTGAACCCTTCAAATTACTTAAATTATGTTATATAATATTACATATTATGTTATGTTATATTATATTATATTATATTATATTATATTATATTATATTATATTATATTATATTACATTATATTATATTATATTATATTCCAATGGTGAAATAATAATTAATAATACAAATCGGTTAATTTAGCTTCCGATATTACTTCATACAAACACAGAAACATTCTCTGTAGGCTATCTTTCATAGCTTTCGATTGTTGCTGTCCAAGGTCCCTTATAGACAAAGTCATTTGTTTTTTAATTCGTTACACGGCCTTAGATGGCAGTTATTTTACTTTTAAAACTCATTTATCTCATTAAATATCAGTCCTATCAAAATTTTTCAAGGAATAAAACTTATCGCAAATTATTTTTAAAGAAACTTTTGTTATGTAACATTTTTCACAAAAATCAATAAGCGAGATATTTCGGTTTATTTAATTCAGGCCCCCTTATAACCCCCCTTTTAAATAATATATTTTGAATTCCATATAGCCTAAAATCTAAGTTACAAGGAACTTAATTTATATTCCAATTTTCATCGAAATCCGTTCAGCCATTATTGCGTGAAAAGGTAACAAACATACAAACAGACAGACAGACAGACAGACATACAAACAAAAATTTCAAAAAAGCGATTTTCGGTTTCAGGATAGTTAATTATATATGTTAGGACCAATTATTTTTGGAAAATCGAAAATTACCAGAAAAATTTCGGATACAGATTTATTATTAGTATAGATAATCAGTCAACTGATACATGATTTCAATTTTTTATGTGAAACATTTATGTTCGAGATACAAAAAGAGAAAAATTGTTACGTTTTGACATGACAGGTTTACTCTAACGTCACTCGTGATACATAGAAACAGAAGTGTAAGATGAATTTCAACCACATTGTCCACCTCACTCCAGTCTCTATTTAATGTGTCTGTTTTCCCCTCAATGGGCGATATTTTATTACAATCATCTCACAACCAATTAGCTAGTCTACTAAATTGAGACTCATTCTGCTTGTGGTTTTCCTAAAGTACTTACTAAAACAAATGTTGGAATGAGCCCTAAAATAAGTGGTCCACGGGTCTACATCTTCCCTACATAAATTTCGACATATTCCACATTAAATTCATCTGAAAATCAGAGCTTTGATTTTTGCATTGTGTCATATTCGGTACTTCAAGGTCATCTTATTCGAATGTCACTTGCACAACGCAAGGGCTCTGATAACTTCTCTTGCGAGGACTGTGGAGGCCTCCCTCTCCCCACTCGCTACTCAAGCTTCTAACATCTTCGGCTATTCTGCCCTGTTGCTCTTCTGTCATTCCTCGACCCTCCCTCCTCCCCTTCATGTCATAGCTATATAGCCTAGGTTACGTCCGTTTTCGTCTTGTCCCTTTGAAATTCTCTGATGTTTCTTCAAACGAAACGGCGAAAATTTGAGTAAGAAAGTGGCCCACAGACTTGAAGCTCACATTGACACTTCCTCTCAGCCCCAATTTTCCTAGCAGGGACGCATTTTCGCGTACCTTTTAATTGTTTCTCATTCATTCATCTATTCATTAATTCATCCATCCATTTATTCATTCACTCTCCTTCATTGGTTCATTCAGTTCTGATTTTCCACCTAATAGTCATGGAAATATTGGGTATGGTACATGGTTTATGTGACTATCAGTACCTATCCTGAACAAAATTAATCTAGTCCCTACCATCATATCCCATCTTCATCAAATCCATTTTAATATTATTCTCCCATCTATGTCTCGACCTCCTCGGCCTCAGGTCTCCCAACTAACACTATATGCATTTCTGGATTCACCCATACATGTTACATGTCCTGCCCACCTCAAACGTCTGGATTTAATATTCCTAATTATGTTAGATGAAGAACACAATGCATACCGGTACAGTTCTGCATTGTGTAACTTTCTCCATTCTCCTGTAACTTCATCCCTCTTAGTCCCAAATATTTTCCTAAGTACCTTATTCTCGAACATTCTTAAACTCTGTTCCTCTCTCAAAGCGAGACTCCAAGTTTCACAATCATACAGAACAACTGGTAATATAACTATTTTATAAATTCTGACTTTCAGTTTTTCTTGGAAAGCCGACTAAATGACAAAAGCTTCTCAACTGAATAGTAGCAGTTGCCCTGGTTGGCACAGGCAGTATAACGCTGGTATAACGGTAGGGTGTGTTTTAGTGTGTCTGTATATTCCTAATAAAATTCTCAACACAAGATCAATTTCAGAACACGCTCACTATTTGACTCCACTTTTCAACGTGCAAACACACCTCTACAACAGGCAGCGATATCTAGATGATGCCAGGATCTAATAGGCTCTGATGATGGTGTACAGTATACACCAAAACAGCTGTAAGCCACAAGTGCTTATATAATTAACACTAGTAAGTTTGCCATTTTATCAATCATTTGTAACTATATTTTATGCCCTTACCTGTCAATATTTTCCTCATAAAAGGCAAGATAGCTGTACAACTCACTGAGGTCTATAATTGCATTCGTGTATTCCATAGGATGATCTTTCAGAGTGCCCAGCGTTTCTTTTCGCTTCACCCATGAATAATAAGTAAACAGAAAAAGTGATCGAGCTTGTTCTGTGGACTGAATCATATCTGCAGACACAAGCTTTTCTTCCTCAGAGAGGTCAAGGGAGTGGAAAAGCAGGAGATTTTCTTCATCATCATTTTGCTTTTTAGTTTCAAAGTCCAGTTTTACCTCTGTGTCACCTGAATCTTTGTTAATTTCAAATGAGTTTGAGCCTTTGAGCTCAGGATTTTCAAAAATCATACCTACTTCTTCAATAATTAAAGATTCTGTTGTAGTAATGTCTCCAACAATACTTGGAGCTTCTTCCTGAGGTTCTGATTTTTCAACTTCTGGCGATATTACAGATGTAATATTTGTATTTTCGGTTGGTTGACTTTCTTTTAGTCCTGATTCAGGCTTCATTCCTGAGTGAGGAGAATCAGATTGGTTTTCAGATAACAGTGTATTTTTATCCATATGTTGTTCATATGTCTTGTTTTTGAAAGCTTTGTATTTAGTATGAGTGCCTGGTAAGAGCATTTCAAATGGAAGCAACCATTGATTATTAAGAAATTCATTTGATTCCCGGCAAAATAAGGACATAAATCGAGTCTTTGATATGCAAAATAAAGCCAAGCCATATTTCACCCAACACTTCGCAATATCTGCAAATTTTAGTCGAATATCTTCCTGCCTGTAACAAAAAGTTGAACTTATGACTATAGAGTAATGAAAGAGTTAAAAATTTTATTTTAAACTGTAACTTAGTTCCGTAATTGACTAGAATAATATGTATACTCTTTTAATGAGCTACAATTCTGTGGTTCAGTGCAAGAACCTGGTAGCTAGCATGTAATAAGAAATGAGAAAATATGCTTTAAAGTTCTGAGTATTTGCCGTGTAGTATTGCAGTAAATAATGTTGTGTATGATTGAACGTTAATAACACTTAAAGTAATAGGAATAGCTTTCCATAGACCAAGAATTGTCACTGTCGGATGAATGTATTTTTTTTAAATACTGAAAATAGTAGTTACCGGTACATGGTTCTTGCATGCTAGGTCAAGATTGTGTATGATAATAACAAGATATAAGAGTGAATGGGTTTCATTTATTGAAAGATATTAGTAAGGTTGTTAATGAATGTACTCATAAATCATCATGTTTTCATCTTATGAAAGGGACATGTGAGAAATATCTATTCTAGTTGTACAAAATTTAAAACAATGAAAGTATTTCAAGAATATGTATGATAAGACTTTCTTGTGTTAAATTCTAAAGTACCTTGTTTACATGTTTCGACCTATTTATGGGTCATCCTCAGAACTGGTCGTTGTTGGTCTTGGCACCTCTTGTTTTGCTTCCTGTGAGGGTGTGTTCGTGTGTTATAATGTAGAGTCAAAGAATGTGTGTGCTCTGAAATTGAGTTGTGTGTTGAGAATTTCGTTGGGGTGTGTTTTCGTGTGTCTGCATAGAACAATATGAAATATACATACACACGAAAACACACCCCAATGAAATTCTCAACACACAACTCAATTTCAGAACACACACACTCTTTGACTCTACATTATACCACACGAACACACCCTCACAGGAAACAAAACAAGAGGTGCCAAGACCAACAACGACCAGTTTTGAGGATGACCCATAAATAGGTCGAAACATGTAAACAAGGTATGTTAGAATTTAACACAAGAAAGTCTTATCATACATATTCCGAAGTGATACAGTGTTAAAAGTTCTGTAATCAAGATGTATATTTCAAGAAGTTTAAAGAAAACATTTGTTCCTTTCTATGTGGATGCTTACAATTATAGGGTCCTACACAGCTAACACAACATAAATTTAATCTACATCGGAATCACTGCTCTGCTCAAAATCACTGTCTACAATTCTGTTGGGCTGAACGACTTTTCCACCTCTGAGATTTTTCATTGGTAGAGCAGCAGCCTGTAGATTATTGTATAATGCCGGTAAAATTCAGGTACCATATGAACCTCAACAAAAATCTTAAATCAGCAAGTTTAGCTGATGAAATTCGTCGATCCCTGATAGGAGAGATCAGGTGACCTACTATACACTCACAACCTTAGCTTGGCATTTCAGGAACACTTCTTGCCTTCTTTAGAGAGATCATGGGCATGGGCTACAAAATAACAACTACCAGGGGCCTGTTTCTCAAAACTCATGGACTAGTATTACTAGTCTGTACAGTAGTAATATTAGTTTATTTTACAAGTCTGTGTTTCTAGAAACTACAAGGGTAAAGTAGTAGTTACCAGTTCACAGACTAGTAATATTAGTCGATTTTACCAGTTCATAAGTGATTCTGTTTCTCAAACTGCTAATCTAGTTGATTATACTAGTATTCAACGGAAATATTCCTACAAGACTCTAAAGACTGGTGATTTCTATATTATCAGTTACCAGTGACAACCTTTCTCAGATAATCAAAACAAAATATTGTATTTTTTTTTTAATACATGTGGTATAGTGATCCCGATTGAAGTGATGAAGTTGTAGTGAGAAGAGCTAAAACTATATCGAGAAAGAACAATTATTATTCCTTTACAGGAGCATTTATTTAAATATAATGAACAGTTTAGGTAAAGTGCTGAAAAGCTTGGAGTCAGCCTTGGTAGCGTACTTGTTATAGCGCTGGCCTTCTATGTTCGAGGTTGCAGGTTCGATCCCGACCTAGGTTGATGGCATTTAAGTGTGTTTAAATGTGACAGGCTCATGTTAGTAGATTTACTGGCATGTAAAAGAACTCCTGCGGGACAAAATTCCGGCACACTGGCGACGCTGATATAACCTCTGCAGTTGTGAGCATCGTTACATAAAACAATATTTTAAATTTTGTAAAGCTTGGAGAGTTGTTAAATACAGTGGAACCGGCCATAACAAGACATATAATGGAAGTCATGCATTATCAGCAAAGCTTCAAATACAAATTGCTCTACAAATTGGGATGTTGATTATTTTCCAATGCTATCAGGTCTTTCTGTCCTAGACCAGCAACACATGCAGAATATTTTCCTAATAATCTAATACCACTTCATCAACTGCGGTGAATTTTGCTGGCTTTCCTCCTCCACTGCCAGTTCTTCTGGCATTGTCAACTTTAGCCTACAAATTAAATATAAAACAACACTAATTTATGAATAGATCAAATGTAAAACTGAAAAAAAAAATTAGCGAATTTTTCATTAAGTTACAAGTGGCATTCATGTCGGCAGTAGACACACTAACTACATATGTTTATTTTATGATACCAAGCCTAGTATATACAGTCACGAAGCTCAATACGTAGTAAATATGCATCCATAGATAGTTGCTAACCACTAGGATTGCTAATATCGCATCATTACATACAATGCGAAATAGTACCGGCACAGTCTATTGTTCCTAGCACCCTCACAACTCAAGCTTAGTGACTGTATATACTAGACTGTGATGGTACTGTGAACTTGAATTGGTACTCATCAAAGGTGCTTTCTTAATGTTGGGCCAGTAAGTGTCCCTCTAAAGTATGCATAATCTTTGTTCTGAGGTATCAGTTCCATAGCCTCACATATTACAACATTTTTTTGTCCATTCGTGTACTTTATAATTGTTTCTTATTATGCTTTAAAAAGCACCGAATAGTATATCCTTTCATTCATTAATCATATTGAGTACAGTTAATTTGCTTTCAATTGATGGAATTTTAACCGAAAAGAGAAATCAAAACCAAAACACAAAAAACTTAGCCTTCTAACATCAAATAACAATACCTACCAATGACTATAAACAAATGAACTCAATCGGCTGACTAGTGAAACAGATCATGTGACTAGTGTAAAATTGTCACAAGTTACTAGACTGGTAAAATAGTTTGAGAAACAGAATCTACTAGAGCTGGTGAAATATACTCTGGTAACTGGTAACTGGTGAACTATTAAACTAGTATTTTTGAGAAACAGACCCCAGGAGTGCCTGAATGGATTCTATATCTTGCAGCCTTTTGAAAGTTCACCATTTTCCCTTCAGTGTTTACAACACAAGTTTTTACTCTATTTCAGCAACAGAAACAAATGCTGTTTCGTTCATGTGTAAGCTTACCATTAGACTTTCATGTTTGAAGTATAATGTGTGTATGCTTTCATCATTGTTTGAGATAGAAGAAGAATTACTATTTTCACCGGGTGACTGTAACTCATCACCTTTGTCTTCATCTGTAAACAACGTATACTAGTATTGTATAATAATTACTCTTCAAATAATACTGTATGTTATTATTGGCGAATCACTGCAATCTATGGAATAAAAATAACCACACATATGTACCTTTCTATATTATTTTATCTACTGCGATCAGCAAATTTCTTACAACTTGTCTGTTTTCTTTCACTATCTTTATCATGTTGCTACAGTACTGGTATGTAGTTACGGTGTTCTTGCACAACTCCCTTGATATGATGCAAGAAATACGTAATAATTATATACTCTGATTGAGGTTCTGGTATATCTGTTACCAGGCAATTCAACTCACTTGACGATATGTGTCTTGTTGGTATGTAGTACTACCAGATTTCAGTTCCTTCATTATCCCATGCAGGGTAAAATTAAATAAAATTGCTAACAGAGCATCTCCTTGGCGAAGATGGTATTTGGAGAATATTTTCGTGGAGCAATGCCATTTCTCCTTCAGAAATATTTCATTCACTATACTACAAGCAATACAAATCCAACAAGGTTCACTTTTTAGCAAGATAAAGTACAATGATCGCCATTAAGGAAATGTTGTGCTGGTTCTTGAGAGCACATAGTGCAAGTGCTTTGACATTCCTGCTCTAAACATTCCCTGTTATCATATGTTATAGAGTATATTAATTATTTTTGTGTCTTTTGTGGTAATTATAACATGCCTATAATAAACTATATTGTTAAATCATGAGCATTAGAAACAACAACATAATATGGCTATTGACTGGCACACTGAATTGCGAAAAACATACTTGCTTATGCTAGCTTTTGATGGCTCAGAATTTTTTAGTTCAGTTTCACATTCCTCTAAAACATGAGAGGCAGCTGCAAGATGATGTCTCGCCTCTCTGAAACATAAAATCACAAACTGTAATAAGACCGTAAGGAACTGTTTAAGGAAGTTTAAATTGTTAAAAGTATTTTACATTAGGAAATTTATTTTATGTTCTTGTAGGATATTTTGTAAGGTAGCCATAAATTGACATTATTTAAACCATTACTTTTTTCAACAGGAAAAAAATATTTTTATCTCTTGAGGTATTTCCCTAACATTTGTCTCTTCATGTTCTAGTCAGAATTTCTAAAGAAGAGATATTAATTTATTGCAAGTTGGTACCGGTACCAGAAAAGATCAGCAAAGCGATGGCTTTAATTGTAACACTTTTTTCACTTTATCATCAATCCTCTTAAATTTAATTACAACCCCAGAGTAAATTATTTAAATAATCAGTCACAAACGCTTTTCCACTTTGCTAGCACTGTTTCTAATTTATGTCCTTCATTATTCTACTAAATTGTTATTTACATTTTTTTAAATTTAAATTAGACTATTTTATAAAATGATCTTATGTATTTGTTTTAAAACATTTTATACAGTTTAACCCCAGATTTACGCTGTATCCTAGTTAATGTGAAAACAGTTTTCGTAAACAATTTTATGCATTATTTTAGAGCATACATAATTATATTTTGATTATTCTTTCCCCTACAATGCATAATTTTAGAGTAAAGCACATAGGCCTACTTCTAATCAGTTGCTCGTGGTTTTAAAATAGATAATACTACACTTAAAGTACGTAAAAGGAATTTTGAATAGGAACAAAATAAACAAAGAATTGAGTAATAAGCCTATGGATTTAACCATTTTATGTTTAATTATTGTAGAATTTTTAACAAGAAAACATATGCTTCTCTGCTCTCTATCCCTCCACAATACGCCTTCTCTGCATGAATTGGTACTTCATGTTGTTCACGTTTTTGTCTCATAAAGATACGAACATCTCATCTCAACACCAAAGCCTTGTCTACACAGTAGGACGACCAGATTCCCTGCTTTTCATAGGGTATGTACTCCTTTTTTTAGCCCTTTATCCTGTGGCCCACGTAAAACCTTGATATTCCTATAAATGTCCTGCTTTTTAAGTTTATCCTGCAATTTCTACGTCGAAAATGAAAAAGATTACTACAATTAAGAAAAATCGTAATGAGAATGGTAATCGAGCTCTTGATTTAGGGTCAAAACCACATTCAGAAGGTGATCTTTTCTCGGTCTAAGTCCTGCAAAATAAAATTCGAAGCGAAAGTTCTATCTTTTCTGTTCTCTCAGAGAAGTGACGAGGAAAACAGCAGGAAATATTTCACTGCAGAGTCATTCCATGCCAAATCACTCAACCCACAATCTTTCATCCTCTGATCTTCATGAAATTTGGCATATTTGCAGATCTTGTTAAAGTAAATATTCATGCAAAATTTTATTTCCATACCTATATAGGCCTACCTACTTTAAGGAATATAGGACTTCAAATAATTAAAAAAGTATCGTAATATATAACACAACTATGTTTATATTTATTTAGTTTGCAAGGTCATGTAATTTGACCTTTCACCTTGAATAATTCAAAATATATCATCTCAAAAACCTCTGAAAAAATTACACAGAAATAAGCAATATTAACTTCATAATTACCCAGAATATCAATCTGGGACACTAACATGTGATCATGAAATAATATTTTAGGTTAAACGAGCGTTGAGGGACTTCCGCCAATTTTGGAATAGACACCGACCCACTTAGGTTAATTTCAATTAAGAAACACGCCAAACGAATTATCTTTGCACCAAAAACGGATGCTCCCAGGACAAAATTATCGTATTTTATAATTATTTGAATGCAACAAAGTCAGAAGTCGACAGAAGTCCCTCAACGCTCGTATCACCATATTTTATATAAAAAATCAACATGGCCAACATGTATGATGTATTATGTGTATCATATTTTTAATTGGTTATTTTACGACCTTTTATCAACTGCTGTTGTTATTTAGCATCTGAATGAGATGAAGATGATAATGCTAGCGAAATCAGTCTGGGATCCAGCACCAGAAGTTACCTAGAATTTGCTCTTAATTGGTTGAGAAAAACCCCGGAAAAAACCTCAACCAGGTAACTTGTCCCAACCAGGATTTGAACCCGGGCCCGCTTGTTCCACGGTCAGGCATGCTAACTGTTACTCCACAGCAGTGGACTTTATGTGCACCATTAGCTGCAAGGCTATATAGCGTTGGTTTACCACACTTGAAAAAACCTGACGAATGTACCCAAGTGCAGTGAGTACAATGTGTGATGGACAGAGACTTTGTTCGGAACAAGTTTTTGCAGTGTAGATACTCCAGTTTACTCTGTCAGCATTTTTATCATTTTTCAATTAGTAATGATAAATAATAAATTATCGTTTAGTCAACTGTCCGTAGACAGGTCTGAACCCCACAAGCAACACCAAGAAAGCACCACTTATGGGGCAACTAGGCCAGTAATGGAGTAGGGTGGCTAGTTCCTTTCTCCCTCCATTGCATACGTACATCGCCCACTACCTACATATTACACTAGTCAGACTTCAGATGCCTACAAATAATTTATTATTCTTCCTCTGGCACATATCGTCAAGTGAAATATACTGCCTGATAATAGATGTACATATCAGCCAGAACCCCAATCAGAGGATCAAATAATAATAATCGTCATAATCATCATCAAGTCGCCACTGTGGTCTAGTGGCTAGAGTGCTGGACTTATAATTCTGTGAACCTGGGTTCGATCCATGATGTATAACTTGTGTTAGGCAAGCCCGTGGTTCAGGTAACACAGGGGTTTTCTCCGGGAGCTCCGGTTCCCCTGTGACATGCCAATAAATCTCCATAATCATCTCATCTCATCGCAGGTGTAGCATAGACCAACCTCCTATGGTGCACCCTGGGGAATGACCCTGTCAGTAAATTGGTCTACATAAATTGGCTTCATAAATGGATGAATAACGTAAGTTAAATACCCGCCATTAGTAATAATAATAATAATAATAATAATAATAATAATATCATCATCATCATCATCATCACCAGCAGCAGCAGTAGTGTGGTGTAATGTGTATCTGCACTCCATGGTAACGTCTATATTATAACAAGTTGTGTCACGTTACATTAAAAATAAATAAAGGATACTGGTACTGATAACCAAATATAAATGACACTCAGGAGGAAATTAAACGCAGAATAAATATGGGAAATGCGTGTTATTATTCGGTTGAGCAGCTTTTGTCATTTAGTCTTCTGTCAAAAAATCTGAAAGTTAGAATTTATAAAACAGTTATATTACCGGTTGTTCTGTATGGTTGTGAAGCTTGGACTCTCACTTTGAGAGAGGAACAGAGATTAAGGGTGTTTGAGAATAAGGTTCTTAGGAAAATATTTGGGGCTAAGAGGGATGAAGTTACAGGAGAATGGAGAAAGTTACACAATGCAGAGCTGCACGCATTGTATTCTTCACCTGACATAATTAGGAACATTAAATCCAGACCTTTGAGATGGGTAGGGCATGTAGCACGTATGGGCGAATCCAGAAATGCATATAGAGTGTTAGTTGGGAGGCCGGCGGGAAAAAGACCTTTGGGGAGGCCGAGACGTAGATGGGAAGATAATATTAAAATGGATTTGAGGGAGGTGGGATATGATGGTAGAGACTGCATTAATCTTGCTCAGGATAGGGATCAATGGCGGGCTTATGTGAGGGCGGCAATGAACCTCTGGGTTCCTTAAAAGCCAATAAGTAAGTAAGTAAGGTACCGATAATGAGAAAATAGTTTCTTACCTGAATCTGTTCTTGGTTATAAAGTAAGTCGCAAGTCTACTGGCCTGTTTGGCCCATGCACCTGCTTCAACTTCTCGGATTTCTAAATGGTTTTTCAGAACTTGATGGTTGTAAAAGGCGAACTTGTCCTTGTTACCTTGGTTATTATGAATGAAACTTAATATCAGGAAATTGTTTGTCATTATTTTTTCTACGTTCCGTATATTCTCTTTTCTAGGAGTAATTGATGATTTTGGTTCAAAAAGGTCATCTATAATGTACAGACCAGAATCTATGCCTTGAGATTTAAATTTCGTATACATCTTCTCCAGATTTTCTAGCATATTCATAGCTTTATTAATTTCTCCCTTTTTATATAACAGGAACGTATAATGGTGAATGACTGTTATCACCAGAAATGTGATCTCAGGTCTGATGAAATTATCTTCAATTGAACTAATGGTTTTTGACATAATTTCCTCTGCTTGTCTTTCATTTCCTATATTGATTAAAAACGTGGCTTCTTCATAAAACAAAGCATATTTCATACTTAGTAACCTATAATATGAAATATTATCTTTCCCTATACACTCCATTAAGTTTTCTATGTTTGTTGTCATCGTGTCCAGCAAAATCTTTGCTTCATTATCTTTCCAAAGAGGTTCAGTTTCATTGCCTGTTTTGTCATTTTTCTGTAAAGATTTTAATTTATTGTACTGACCATGAAGTGTTTGAAATGCGTTGTCTTCTAGGATATTATCCATAATTTAAGCCATAAAATAATTTCTCACTGAGAACAATATTTTAAAAGTATTTTACCATACCCGAGTATTGTGTGATTTAATTGCATTCATTGCCTGCAATAATAAAAATTGCTCTAAATGCAGTAGTTTTCCAGTTAATTCATATGAAATGTATTAAATAACGAAACTGGAAAATAACGAGTTGATGACAGCTACTAATTATTGTTAACAATTCTCTTTTGTTTTTAACGTCATTATCACCATTTTTAAAAATCGGCAGTGCAAACATAATAAGAACTGCAACATTTTCACTAAATAAACCAATTTATCAGTTTATAAAATAAGAACAGGTACTAAAATTTTTCCAAATTTGACGTATAAACTCTATTCCAGGATTAAAACTAATCATTAAAAGTTATATCAGATGTTTTACTGGAAAGAGCAAAATAGTTTTAGAAAAGGGATTCAAATACCAGCTTGAAGACATTGAGGTGATTGGTCTTCTTATTGGAGCTCGTGGTGTGATTCCCAAGTTCTTTGAAAGCTTCAAGAAGACTTGAACTACCACAGACACTTACTGCTGACATCATAACTTCCGTTTTGAAATGCTCTTGCCAAATTCTGAGTCATCATATTCACTCTGTTTAATTTTTTTTCTTTTCACTTTATAATTCATATATGTTTATTTTAATTTTCTTCTACAAAATTTATATAAATATTTAATAGTGTAAAATTCATGCAGGAGAGTATACTGAGTCCTTCTGGGCTACCTCCAATGGGAGGCAGTTATTATCTTATAGGTATCGTTTTTATTTTAAAACAAATAATTGAAAAACGAAGAGAAGATAATTTCAAAACATGTAGGCCTACAAAATTTTGTTGATCTTAAAAAAGTATTTGATTATAGGCAGAAAGAAACTAGTCATCCAGGTAAATTCCTCATATTAACACAGTAAAAAATTTACAAAGTTAATCCGTAAATAATTTGAACTGTTCTGGGAAAATAAACTATCTAAGCCCAAAATACTGGTATGTTATAATAATAATAACAACAACAATAATGATGATGATGATGATGATGATGATGATGATAACAAATGAAAAAAAAATATATATATATATATATATGTAATATATATATATATAAAATTTCATTCTATTTACCAATTAGTTTTGTGCTCTATAATCCACTCTCAACTTACCTAGAGCTACCATTTTTTTATCTTATGTTTCTGCCAAAATATAATACCTTCTTAATTTACAAAATGTCATCTTTTATGCCATTTCCTTTTCTTAATTTTATTGCTCCCTACTTAAGATAAATTTGAGTGATAACTGATAATTCTCCCAAATCTCACATACTCATCATCATCATCATCATCCAAAAAAGTATAAGGACCAAGGCTCGTTACAGTCTCAGTGAATCACTCTTGGTCTACCTTCCTTTGGACAGCCTGAAGATCTCTTCTCTTTCCCACATAGTTAAGGGAATAAATTCACTGGTATGAAAGGAGGTAACACAAATGTTCCAAAAAAAAAACACTGAATTTAATGATCTCACGTATTACATTGGTTTTCAAAGAAACAACCCTAATGCACCCAGTTACTACAGCAGAAAATGTTACCTCTCTTGTACTATATTGATTTGAAATTCTTGACTTTCTTATTGTGACCTAGGACAATATAGTAACTTGGAGAGTTTGACAGATAGAATACAGAAATAATTAGTCAAGTATTTATACAGATGTGAACTACGTTTGTAAATTGTTAAGGCAAATACCTTATCTTGTGCACACTATTGCATAGCAGTCGATGCTTTTAATTTCTTAATTTATGGTACTATTAAAAAATGTTTTGATAACTTCATTCAATTTCTCCTCAATAAACTTAAATTTCCCATTATCATAAAGCTGTTTTAAACGTTTCAATTGTCCCTTTTCATTCTGTAGAAGTTTGTTAATTTATCTATTTTTGAAACAGTATTTCGATGAATTTGGTACATTTTTTTATTTTACTGGGGTTAAATTAGACTTTGAAACTTCTGAACCCATAACTCCCATATAGTTTCTATACTGGTAATGTAAGGAATGTGAACAAAGAAATTCATAATCACTATCGTCCGTACCTGCAAATTACAGGAAAGTGGAGAAAGTTACACAGTGTAGAACTGCAAACATTGTATTCTTCATCCAACATAATTAGGAACATCCATATGTTTGAGATGGGCAGGGCATATAGCACATATGGGTGAGTCCAGAAATGCCTTTATTGTGTGTTAGTTGGAAGACGAGGGAAAAAGACCTTCGGAGAGGCCAACACGTAGATGGAAGGATAATATTAAAATGAATTTGAGGGAGATGGGGTATGATGGTAGGGGTTGAATTAATTTTGCTTGGAACAGGGACCGATGGCGGACTTACGTGAGGGTGGTAATGAACTTCTGGGGACCGAATTCCTAAAAAGCCATTTGTAAGTAAGTACAGTAAATCAAACTAACCGCCATTGACTCTCATAGTCACTTACACAAGTCGTCTATCTTGTTGATTGGTTAGAGTTTCAGTTGATATCAACCTTTCCTCTTCAATTATGTAGAATATTATAATCTTTGGTATCCGCATGATATCTAAATTCCGTCGACACGAATGCGTCCAACGGAATGGTCACTCATGCGAGCACTTCGTTCTAGTCGTTGAAGTGAGTGTTACTAGATGGCATAGCTATTGTCTTTGGACGCATGCGTGGGAGGTGTTTATATTTCACACTCTTGTATTCCGTGGAAAATCGGCTCGTGTATGTGCGTACAGGGGGGGAAACAAAAAAAAGTGGCATATGGTTGTGTTTTTCTTTGAAAACAGTGCTTTTCGTTTTAATACAATTCATAAGTTGAGGAGGAGTCTGATAGTCGCTGGGAAGAATTTTGAAGCGCGTTACCAGTAGGTAAGTTGAAATATACACAGGTGCATGGGTACATGACAGCGATGTTGCTCTATATTGTCGATATTTTTGTTACATGTGTTACTGCTATATAGGTTATGTTCGTTCGAATCTTGCTTTGTATTGGTCAACCATAATTCTGTAACGTAAGGACCGCTGTATACCTTGTTAAATAATATGATGTGCCAAATTTAATCGCTCTACAAATGATTTTTTAAGGTTATGGTTGCTGTTGTTTTGTACGCAGGCAAGAGATTAGTATGCCTACGTTTTATTAATGGACATAACTGTCATACACTGACCGGTTGTGTAATGAAGTTGCGCAGAACGGATCATTACAATCATCATATCAAACTATTTTTTCTCTAGTGACTGTCTGTATTGTTTTAATCCATTTGAAGTTAGAGGATTGACAATTTAAATGTCTCACAAATGACTTCATCTATTTGTAAATATTTTTACTTATTATAACGTATTGCTTTCTTTACATTTTCTCTTCGGTAATTTGTCTAGAAGAAAAGAGAAAGGCGAAGAGAAAATTTCTGTGTAGTTTGTAGTAGGTTCAGTAGAACAACATTTCTTACAGCTTTTCATATAGGGCTATTTCTAATCAACTTATTTTTGGATGTATAGATTGTCGTTTAAGGCTTTATAAAGATTTTAAATGAACTGCATGAAGCACTTATTATGTGTCACAGTAACATTATCTGTTGCATTATTTAAAGTCAAAACAAGGTGACAACTGTAAAACCTACAGTAACTTGTATGTAAAATATTAATATTTTAAAGGAATGTGTTCTGTTTATGAGTAATCATATAAATAAAGAAATTATTCACATTTTCAATTAGCACTCTAAAAATGACACATTTTGAAAGTAATGAAAATTACCCCGCCATGTTATCAGTAGGCCTAGGTACATAATTTCAGATACTGTAGCAAGTTTTAAGTAGAAATATTTTGTAGTCCCTTTGTTTCACTGAAGCCAATAATTTATCTGCTAAAATAATTTCCAAGTTTGAAATACCAAAATACATTAAGTTATAGGTCCTACATTAAATTATAACTAACTATAAATTATAACTAACTATAAAATTAGAACTATACAGTTTGTCATTTCATGCAACACAATACTAATGTAAAACAAACATGTTGACATTTCCGCTCTGATCATTTTTACAAGTGTTACTATTATAACAAAATATTTCCATTAGTATTTGGTAGTCCCTACTGAATCGTGTAATTTGAATTGTATTCATTTTAGGACAAGACTTGTAATATTATAGGCTATTAGTTTAAAATACAATATATTGGGAAAATTGAGTATTATTATTGAATCTCCAATTATCTGGCATTGCATTGTCAAAAAATTATACAGTTAACCAGGGTCCGGATACAGGTATAGGCCAATGTGTACTTTTCGTACTGTGGTTTATGAATGAAAAAAAGAAGTATTAAAATGTATTATTTTTTTTTTTTTTTTGGAAATTCATAGAGCTGTAGGTTTATTTAGAAGTTTCCTACCTATTAATAACTTAATTATAATAGTCCGTTTAGTTTTTCGTTGTACTAAGTACTGTTTAAAGAAAATAGACTAATGTTTCAAAAATCTATTTAGAAATGCAGGAGATAAACGTTTTTAGTAATACATGCTGAAATGAAATTTTTTACGTCAAGTCAAAGATTGCACAAGAATGGACAAACTTTATAATGAAGACATCAGGAAAGAATTGGTTATCTATTCTATGAATGATAAAATTTTGGACTACAGACATAAATGGAGACAACACGTATTACGAATGGACGAAAATAGGATCCCGAAAATGGCAATGAACCACAAACCACGCGGAAGAAGAGAGCATGATGATGGACTTATTTTGGCCGTTGATGTCGAACTGGATTCTGCATACAACGTTTTGCGTAATCACTGTTCATGTTTAATCCATTAAAATATAGTTGTTTTCCAGCATGACACCTCTCCAGGTTATCATCACTTTGATAGGAGCCAAGACTCAAGAACTGGAAATCATTGTGATTTTATAGCATTCACCTCATAGCCCAGATGTTGTACCTTCCAATTACTGTTTATCCTAATCGATGGCTCATTTATGCTTGGACTACATTTAAGTGAGCTTGATTAGGCTCATTATTAGAGTTTTTTGTCTCCAGCTTTAAAGAATTGAAATACTAGCAGCAGAGAAGTTGCAGACTATCATCGCAAATAATTAATTTTAATTTGAAAAATGATCCGTGATTATTTTAATGTAATTAATTTTTAAATAATTTCATGTCTTATAGTTTTTATTCAGTGTAGTAGGTCTACTATGCTTACAAATAATGGAATTGGTATAATCGGGATAAATAAACACGAAAACTATTGGAAGAATAGTAAAAGAGAGGGCAAACGAAATTTCGAGACAAGATATTTTTAGTAATTTTAAAGACCTAGGTTCACTAAAATACTATAGGGAGGTTAAGCAGTTTTGGGAACAGGAAGAATATGTTAGACTAAGTTCAAGGGAAGAGAGAACAGGAATGGCATGGTGGAGATTAGGTATCTGGAGACTCAAGAATAAGAGAGGGAATGTAGAGAAGGATAAATGTCCGTTGTGTGGACTAGCTGAAGACGCAATGCATATTGCGCTAAAGTGTCAGGCAACGAATGATTTGAGACATGGTTGGGTAGACAAAAAATTTCTGCAAATAAACGCTATAGTAGCGTATAAAAAAATGAATGGTCACCTAAACGCCAGCAGTCTGCATAAATTAGGAAAATTTCTTTTTAGAGTTAAAATTAGATGGGAAGAGAAAGTCAAAGCTCTAACGGAGATGGAATTATAAATGTTGAGTAGTCACACGATAAGAAACTACGAAGAGTAGTCAGTGAAGTTAACAGAATAATTCTTAAGAGATTGAGCATAAAAAATAAAAGCTAAGGTAGGAGTTGTAAATACAAGAGCTATACTTATTATTAGTTGTGTATTATTACTATTATTATTATTATTATTATTATTATTATTATTATTATTATTATTATTGTAAACAGAGGATACTTATAGGTTCAATATGTATTAGTTTTTGTTGTATTTGTACTGAGAGTGATGGCGGATTAAGAACTGGAATACATCTAATCCGCCATGACGTGAACACAGATTGATGAAATAAATAAATAATTGGGATAATCAGAATATATATTTAGCTTCTAGACGTTGCAATCCTGGGAGTGAAGAAGTGGAGGACTGTAGCTGGGGACAGAGTGAAGTGGAGTACTGTAGTGAGAGAAGCCAAGGTCCACTCTGGACTGTAGTGCTATGATGATGATGATGATGATGATTTTTATTTTTTTTTATTTATTTTTTTTGGGTTATTTTACGACGCTGTATCAACATCTAGGATGATGATGATGATGATGATGATGATGATGATGATGATGATGATGATGATATTTAGCTTCTACAAACACATTTACAAATTTTAATCGAGTCTTTAAATATAAATGTTATTTGTTGATATCGTTTGGACACTGATTGAATTCCTAAATATAGGAAACCTACACATACATTACAGTACAACTCACAAGTTCAGCCTCGACCGTAATATTTGGTTATTACGCAAGGTCCTAGCGTTATAATTGAATTAACAGTGAAGTTGATAACTATTAAGAAGAGGTTTCCCTTAGTTTCGAGTACCAACTTCGCCTATCGTCCCTTCTGATGTTCTCACACCGACCATCGAACAAAATATAGTCCGGCCGTCGGATCTGTGCCCTCGTAAGATATGCGAACTGAACCTTAATTCCTTTTCAGCCTCGGCAATTCATTTCTCCCCCTGTATTCCTATTTCTCTCTTTTCTATCCCTCTCTCTTTCTCTCCCCCATTACTCACAATTTTCAGCCTTCTTGCGGGACAGTTTATTTGCACTTGCAGTCCAGTGTTGTCAACTCAACATGAATACTGTAGCACGGAATGGTGAAAGAAATATTATTAAGCAAGTAATAGCACTTTGCGTAAGTCAATCGGCGTCATTAGACCTACTTAAATTGAATTATGAATAAGTAATAATTAACTTTACAGTATTATAAGCAAAATTCAAGAGATATGACACTGTTTGACGGAAGTTTGGCAACATCCCTATTCGGCAAGGTTCGTGGCCTGCTGTTTGACGTAGTGGGAGAGAAACGGGTGGAATGGGGTGAGTAGAGGCGTTAACTTTTCCAAGAACAACGACAGCGCTGAAGGGGCATAGATCCGATGGTCCGACTATATCTAGTTATAGCAAGTCTAGCCAGAATTGGCGGTTGGACAGATAAGTGCTTCCACTACCTTTTATCTTTGTAACTCCTCCCTTCATTAGCTCTGCACTCCAACAACTATACTTTTTTTCTCCACGCCTCCCGCTTCGCGGTTTGAGGCAACACAGGCATGTCTCTTAAAATGACTACTTACATTAGTGGCAATTCACAAGTAAAACAGAGAGAGTGAGAAGTTAGAATGTATATTTTTGTCTTAAAAATTTGATGTTTTATTTTCTATCGGACCATTTCGACAATGTTAACAAATTACAAATTTGAAACTTAAAAACATTTGTAAACTCCGTTACACAATTAAATTCTATTAATTTGCAAAGTTTGACAAGCTTTACAAAATCAGCTAAATAAGTTTACAAACGCGATAATTAATTATGCAATATCGCTAACGGAACTTTACGAAAAACCGTTAAGGAGCAGAGCTAAAGTTGCCGTATCTTTGCCACTATCAATGGACTGGTTTACGTTTTATCCTAGAATAGTTTATAATTATTAGAAACTTGCTGAACCATATTGATTAAATTCAGTATCTTCATTTTGAGTCACTAGAACTTCTGTTATGTATAATTTATTGCACTTTTGTACTTTACTCAGCTAAGGACAAATTATTGCAGAAAATGTGCTAAATAGCTTTAGAAGTAAAATGTACACATTTTTAAAATTACACCTTCATTGTGAAACAGAACGATCAAGGTGCAACGAGCAATTATTTCAGGAATGTGAGCGTATCTAAATGCGATCTTTATGAAGCCTTGTAAATCTGAGATTCACACAAACCATGTGACTCATTATTCTACACAGAACATTGGCTATGAATGATGTATATTTATTAAAACAAATAATTCACGCATCTGTCCTGATATTCAGTTAAATGTTGTATGCACCAACCATGAATGTCAATTAATGGAAGATCGATTTATTCAACCTACAGTTGATTATAGAAAGCAGAAATTATCATGTTAACAGATAGTAATGGATCTCCAGACATGCGTAATTGTAATTTACAACCGAATCCCGGGTGCGCTTGTTCCAACACTCATGCATCAATAAAGGCAGGATCAGTTGCGCAATTTAAATGTTTAATCTCGAAATGATTAAAGCAGGCATTTCGAACTGAATTTCCAAGGTACGAATCATAAGAAGGGTAGCCATATAGTTGCACTGCTTTATGTGCCACTTTCTATAGTGGAAGCAAAATATCTCCAAGCCTGCCTTACGCCACAAAGAAAGGAGGACGGGATAAGAAGAAACAAACAAGAGATTCTGTAGCGCGGATTGTTATGCTTGTATGTTAAAACTGAAAACATCGACCACTAACCGGCCTGCATATTTCTCCTCTATTCCAATAAAGTAAATAAGTCTGACAGTGACAGTAAGCGGATGTTTTTAATTTCAGCAGTGTGCAGGATTTTTTTTTTTCATGCTTATAATGTCGCCACACCCGGTTCTTCCATTCTCAAGTCCGCTTCCAGGAATCAAAATCGTTATCGTAACGGTCGTCAGGCTCGGAGATATTCTGTAACCACTGTACATCAATGAATGGCTGCAGAAAATACGACCAGCACATTCCATATCTACATCAGTGACGGGTCATTTATCCTTTATACATTTTGTATTAAATTTCATAGCCATAAGTAATATTGTTATTAGTAATTCATTTGTGAAATTCTACACAACATAAAAAACAAAGCTACTCGTATCCCATTACAAGTCCCGAAAGGCCCTTATGGTGGCGAGAGATTAAGCATCCTACCACAGTCTAGTATATACAATCACGAAGCTTGAGTTGTGAGGGTGCTAGGAACAATAGACTGTGCCGGTACTATTTCGCATTGTCTGTAATGAGGCGGTATAGCGATCCTAGTGGTTAGCACTATGGATGCATATTTACTACGTATTGAGCTTTAACTGTATATACTAGACTGTGATCCTACCTCACGAGACAGTGGGTATTGAGTAGCAGTAGTGATATCAGTACTACGAGCTCAACGCTTTTGCTCCCAAGAGAAACCCTAGGATGAACAGTAATTGGAAGGTGCAACATCTGAGCTATGAGGTGAATGCTACAAAACCACAGTGATTTCCAGTTCTTGAGTCTTGGCTTCTGTCAAAATGATGATAATCTGGAGCGCTGTCATGCTGGAAAACAACTCTTTTAATGGATTGAACATGAACAGAGATATTCGAACACTAACTGACACATGGCTACTTTGTCTACGAATAAAATTCTAAGCCACCTATACAAAAAAGCAATTTTATACTTTAATACTAATACTAATAATAATAATAATAATAATAATAATAATAATAATAATAATGATAATAATAATATCAGTGTTATAAATAAAACTGACAAATTTGGTAAATAATGGATATTCATATCTGTTTAAAATTGTCAGATTTGCAACATTTATAACATAACCAGTTTTTCACCATCATTCCCATCAGAAAAAACACACACACACACACACACACACACACACACACACACACACACACACAGAGTCCTTCAATAATTGAATGTAAGAGCTGAGACAATGAGCGTACTCCTTCGGATTGGTTGGATCCAACCATGATTTCTCTCAAGCTTCCATTAATATACAATTAATAAAACTAGTTGCATTATGTTTAACATAATTTACATATCTTCTCACCATTCGTGAGCTGCCACAAGGGACAAAGAGTACTTAACCATAGAAATTTTTACAAGTTCACGAAAAAGCATTAATTTTGTTTTAACAATGAAATTCTTACAGTACCTACTCAAATAAAAATAAATTGGGTCTATTAAATAATAAATCCCTCATTATATGCAATGTCTAAGACTCTAGAGTCCCTTTATAATGAGAGTTGAGACGTTGCATGGTCTCTGATCCCATCAACAATTAAAATATGTAATGATTTGATACCACTGAAAATTGAAAAACGAATCTCCTATGAGAAATATAACCGTGGGCCTATATACAATATTGTATACAGATATTAAACAAATATGATACATACTTTTATTATAATAATACAATATATAGACACTATTATTACAACTAGTTCATCACTGAGGAATAAGGAAAACCTGTTAACTTGTAGTTACTAAAAGGAAAGCGTTTGCAGGTGCTTACTGGATTATGCAGTAAAATAGTCCTCCTCCGAGAAGGTCTGCTTCGGGTTCCGTTGCAGAAGTTATCCATCATCATATGATTACAATCCACGGAGGTCGGTCGAGAGAGCCAGCAGCTTCGGAGGGCCGCCTGTAGAGAGCCAGCAGCTTCGGAGGGCCGCCTGTAGAGCGATGTGAAAACCAGAAGAAGTAACGGGAAGATGAATGAAAGGATAATAGAGGAGGAAAGGAAGTGGCGAGGATGATTGGGGTTCCAATCGCCTGTGTCTCAACTCCTACATTCAGTTGTTATCGAGGAACACAGATAACAACACTCCGGCCTCAAAGTGGCAAACTGACGAACTTCCATGGTGGTGATGATGATGATGATGATGATGATGATACACCGTGAATCATAAGAGTTAAACCCACCGGTTCAGACTAGCGAGAAATCCTTGGAACTGCTGAAGAGGTAATGCATGTTACATTGGAAGGGCCTAACCAGTTCTGGATAGACCTCGTCTGCAGCGATACTGAAATATTGATGATAATAATAAGAGTACACAGAATAATTTGCAAAGTCTTCAGCTGCAACTCCTTTTAAAATCATTGTGATTTGTTTCGAAATTCTGTAACTCGCGCGAACTTACACTGTGTATTTAAACTTTGTGTAATCTCCGTCCATTTCATTTTTATCTTAAAATTATGACCTTTTGTTGAAAATATATAAAATATGACTTCCACTTTTAAATTTTCAGACTGAAGTTATCGTACGGTTTGTCGTCTTGTTTGGTTGAATTGTCAACAACTGAAAGACGTGAGTGTAACAGTTTGATACTTGTCAATTCAAACTTTTAATTCTTAAAATTGTGTAAAAACAATACACGTGAGTGGCAAACTAACAGAAATATTAAAGTATTTTTTTAATATGTTGATATCTTTCCCCGGAAATTGTGAAAAAATCTGGTAACCTTACCCTAAGTGGCGAAGAGGGGATGTGGTCGATAGAGTTGTCTGACAGTCCTCCGGACTAGGTCTGCAGGTGTTGGTCCTCAGAACAATTCGGGGGTTGGGTGTAGGCGATACAAGCGCAATAATATAAAACTATGGTGTCTACAATAAAACGATTATAGGCCTACTTTTTGCTACGTCACTCTCCTATGTTGGAAGGCAAGGGAGTTAATGGTTCTATTGCCAAGAACTCAGAATTAGTTATCAACAACATTAAATTTAGTATATAAGCCTACTTGATTCCTTTTTCCCGTCAACAGTTAATATAGTGCAATGGCTATTTCTTTAATCCTAAAAATTATATAATATTTTTTCTTGTTATCTTTAAAAACTGATTTAGTTAATTAGAAATGTAATTAAAAAAATTTTTTTTCGTCTCGTTCAAATGTGTGGGAGTGCCTTCATTGTATGTACAAAATTACTGACACAACGCACAATTAAAAAATATGTAACCATATATCGTCATTCATGGCGCGACAGCCCATGAAGGGCCAAGGCTTTCAGTCGATAGTAAATATAGGCCTTACTTACTTATGGTTTTTAAGGAACCTGGAGGTTCATTGCCGCCCTCACATAAGCCCGCCATCGGTTCCTATCCTGAGCAAGATTAATCCAGTCCCTACCATCATATCCCACCTCCCTCAAATCCATTTTAATAATATCCTCCCATCTAGGTTTCAGCCTTCCCAAAAGTATTTTTCACTCCGGCCTCTCAACTAGCACTCTATATGCATTTCTGGATTCGCCCATACGTGCTACATGTCCTGCCCATCTCAAACGTCTGGATTTAATGTTCGTAATTATGTTAGGTGAAGAATACAATGCGTGCAGTTCTGCGTTGTGTAACTTTCTCCATTCTCCTGTAACTTCATCCCTCTTAGCCCCAAATATTTTCCTAAGAACCTTATTCTCAAACATCCTTAATCTCTGTTTCTCTCTCAAAGTGAGAGTCCAAGTTTCACAACCATACAGAATAACCGGTAATATAACTGTTTTATAAATTCTAACTTTCAGATTTTTTGACACGAGACTAGATGACAAAAGCTTCTCAACCGAATAATAAAAGACATTTGCCATATTTATTCTGCGTTTAATTTCTTCCCGAGTGTCATTTATATTTGTTACTGTTGCTCCAAGATATTTGAATTTTTCCACCTCTTCGAAGGATAAATCTCCAATTTTTATATTTCCATTTCGTACATTATTCTGGTCATGAGACATAATCAAATACTTTGTCTTTTCGGGATTTACTTCCAAGCCTATCGCTTTACTTGCTTCAAGCAGAATTTTCGTGTTTTCCATAATCGTTTGTGGATTTTCTTCTAACATATTCACGTCATCCGCATAGACAAGAAGCTGATGTAACCCGTTCAGTTCCAAACCCTCTGTGTTATCCTGAACTTTCTTAATGGCATATTCTAGAGCGAAGTTAAAAAGTAGGCCTAAAGGTGCATCTCCTTGTTTTAGCCCGCAGTGAATTGGAAAAGCATCAGATAGAAACTGGTCTATAGTAAATATAGGCCTACCTAGTAAAATGACAGACAACATTTGACAGTATTAAAATTTAATTTGCCTATAATAATTTTTGTTTTGCGTTGTGTAGAAGGGGAAATCTTCGTCGGATTTTTATAGTCGCAGTTGTCTTAATTCTTTATTGCTACTATTTGTAAACTGATGTCTTTACAGACGTTTACTGCAGTTTCCGTGTTGTTCTTTATGCGAACCATGTTACCCTCCAATAAATTAACGTCAGTAGCTCCCTTGTAAGTGCAAGGGGCCGAAATTTGTTCTACAAGAAATATAAATGGACGAACACACGGGGCAGGGAAGGGGAATACGATGTACAAAATGGTGCAATTTGTCCATGTAACTGAATGCTGGAAATCCCCGGACCCCTGTAATATATGCTACTTGCTGGACACAACGTGTTGAGCAACATTCTCAATAGCGTCACTGATTTTCTGTAAAGGTGAACGGCACTAAGCCAGTCACCTCTGCATTTGAAATCTTTGTGTACCTATTGTAGTTGTCAGTGTAAATTGAGTTCAAGATCCTCATACTGGGGGGGGGGGGAGTGGGTTTGAAGACGCCGTTTGTATATACATAGCTTCTTCTCATAACTTAATCTGGCTGTGCATTTATGTCTATGAAGAATAATTAAAAAAATGAACCGAATTTAGTGTAAGCCTACTCCACGTACTCATTCATGTACTCGTCTAACAAATGACCATCTTTTGCAATTTTTAAGCTTAAGGGACACTAGGATTGAGGGTTTTTTTAATTGGAAATGATCAAAAAATGAATTTTCGGTTTCTTGTACGAAAATATTTCTTGGATACTTAGGAAATTGATAGAGAGAGATTTTTTACCTCTAAGTCTTTTTTGAAGTCTGAGAGCGATTTTTTAGGCCTATTCCGTATATATCAGTATTTTCACAAATTTGCCTTTTTCCCAAAACTTCATTCTTGATGTTCAAAATGTTCCATGCGCATGCAGTTTTAACGATATTCAATAAAAATATTCGTACGTGTCGATGTATATATTATCTGAGATCTAACGTTGAGAAATATTAAATATCTTCAAAATTAGAAGTTAAACCGACTAGTTCACACTAGTCATGTAATATGCAATGAGGTGGGCGAGACCTCATTCATATTTGATACATAGAAGTTAAAAAATTATGTGGACTATAACACTTTTACTACGTCATACTACTTTTGATCAATAAAACGGTATGAAAGGACGTGTTTCAACCAATCATCGTCGTTATCCCTAAAATTTTATCACTTCCCTAGCATTTGTTTCTTTGCCTACATTTCAAACTGCAAATTCTGTACAGTACTATAAAACATGCTTTGCGATCGTCATTTGTTTCCCCGCATAGATAGTCGACTGAAAATGTTAGCTCCGTTCAAACGTTTTGGTGAAGGTAACATTAGTGAAATAGAATTTTAGTAAGTCATTTAATATCTATTTTATTGCATTAGAGTACTTCATTTCTTCTAATCTTTATATTCTTTCTTCTGTTTTTATCACATCGTTACCATCTGTTTCTTTGTTAGTAAATAATACAGTAATAATAAATAAACAGTATATATTTTAAGGTGATATTCGGTTTTCGGTGTTCATACTACACTTCGTTTCTGAAATCTATAAAGTAAGTCGACGCATTTGGGTGGAGCCGATGATAAGAGAATGGGCGGAGCCTATCAGAGCGGGAATGTATTGCGGGCTGCATCGGCTCACGGCCGCCAAGGGGTAAGATGCGCGTGGCAGATGGTGATAGGTAGGATGGCATTTTAGACGCTCATCTTCAAGTAAAGCTTTCCCCCGCGTTGCCAACCGTGGCCGAATTCGGCTAAACGTAGCTTAATTTTTAGTCATGTAGCTTGTAGCAGAATGGTCGTAGCCGAATGTCAAAATGTAGCCGAATTGAGATTCGATCGAGCGACCATGTGTAAACACTTTCTTTTGACAACTTTATTTTCTCATACTAATACCCACCAGAGTTTCCTCACTTCCTCATTAGTAGTATGATATTTATTTGTCATTCAACTTTACAATTCACAGTTGTGGTGGACCTTCACATTTCTGTTTTTCGATCCACCATCCCTTTATACATATAACTCTTTTCTATTAATGTATTATTTGCCGAGAATTTCTTGATTACTTTCTAATGTTCTGTTATGACTGAATTGCTTTATGTCCTTCCCCCTCTATCCTCTTCTATTCTCTCCCTCCTACCTATACTGTTTCCCTTCCATTTCTCACTCACCTATTAAATATTGCATATTCCTTCCTTAATAATTTGCGTTATTTATTTTCTTCTCTACCCTCAAATCCTACCTACTCTTAATCATTGTTTTCCAGCTATTTTCTCCTACATTACTTGCTGACTTTTCCGTTTACTCTATTTTACAACACTTACATCACTTATTTTTTTTTTCCTATCCTCTGATTATTTACATATTTATCTCTTTCTTTTCGCTTCGCTCCTAAATTTCCTATTGTATTATCTCTTTCCATATATTTATTTCGATAATACTCCTACAGTTATAGTAGGGCCTACCCCTGCTACTACTCCCAACCCATAACATTGAAAAACATTAAATATCTAATTCACTTAATTACACTTCCAATTACTTTCTCATTAAAATACGGAAACATACCGGTTGAAACTTTGTGTCATAGACTGAATTCTGAACAATGCGACCCACATTTATGGCAAGGGTTGCATTCCTAGTTTCAGTTTTATTTTCCTGTTATGTGAATAGCGCCTATTACCTAACTGACAATTTCTGTACTCGTGAATTTGCAGACACCCGTCAGGCGGTTTATTAGGGTTCGCCTACCCAATAAAAGTAAACCAGTAACCTGACAGTTCCTCTGAATCCTCTAGATTCAAAACCCTCTAAAGAGCATTTTGTTCGTAATTGAGTTACGCCCACATAATAATAATAATAATAATAATAATAATAATAATAATAATAATAATAATAATAATAATAATGTTTTATTTTCGCTGGCAGAGTTAAGGCCATAAGGCCTTCTCTTCCACTCAACCAGCCTTAATCAATACAATACATAAATTTAAATTACAAATATTTTCACTACACTTAAAAGGTTCTCCAGCAATAATCTTCACTACACATTTATTTAAATTTAGATAAATCTATAAGGTAAAGTAGTAACTTAATTTATGAGCTGATTTAATTCAATGAATTATAATTAATTTAATATTTGAGATAGCTAGTAAAATGATGAAAATTAATTTAATATAAGCTTACTAGGACTATGTTACAGGGAGAATATATATATATTTCTATTTCTATAATGAGAATATTAATGTAATTGTCATTAGAGGTTTTGTAAATCTATTTAGAGAAATTAAAGATAATAATGATAAGAATGGACAGATGTTAGTTTCATTATAAGTAACAAATATTAATCAGCAATTCATCTGTTAAGTAAGAATTTTGCTTGCTAAGAAAGAATTCGAATGATTTATACAGTTTGAATTCAAAAAGCTACTAAATTTGAAGCAGATGGTTGATTAAAAGTTACTGTTAGATTGAAAATTTCCTCTATTGGCCACCAGTGACTGTTAAAATTCTTCAATTTGTGAAAGTGGATATAGGGGATTTTGAATCTAGAGGATTCCTCTGTTTGTGAACTTCCCGGCACACGGCAGAGTTTTTATTAGGGGTCGCCTATTCCGCAAAAATAACCGTACTCCAACTTCAAATAACAATGAAACTTAAGCCTCAGATTTTAAAAACTGGCTCTTCCCATGCATATCTATCTCATTGTCCACTTCTTGCGACACTTTGTGCAAAATATTATAAACATAACATTGATCGTCGGTTCTATTTATTACTCAAGAATAAGGGCTATCTCAAGTTCTAAAATATCTCCAGACATACCGCTATTTAAGAATGGCCTTCTGATGACACAGTGTTTAGGCTTACAATGTTTTGCACAAAATGTCGTAACAAATTGACAATGAGATAGATATGAGCGGGAAGGGCCAGTTTTTAAAATGTGTGAGTCTTATGTTTCATTGTTATTTATTTCCTTTTATGGCGTCTTCCCCCGTCAGTATACTGGAAATAAAGAAAACAGTCTTACATGTGTTTGATTTCCAGTCAGTCGAGTTCCACTAAGATAGGACCTACTCTTAGTAAATGTAACTTTTGTGTGCAGTTTAGTGTAGTGTGTTGTGATTTCATCTTGAGTTCTGACAGTGAGTGCCAATCATCCACGAGAAAGAAAAGCCTGCCGCATAGAAATTAATCCACGTATTTTAATAAGCTTGCTACAAACACACTGAATGGTCTCCTATTATCATCGCATGTTAAGATCAATGACAAGTCAGTGTTATATCCTAAGGCAGGACTAAATGACGAACAACAGGAAGAAGAAGAGGTTGATGGCTTCTTCAATGTATGTTAGTGTTTACAAAATTTTGACTGTAAATATGTATAAATACGTAGACAAATGTATATAAATACGTGGACAGTGACATTTTTTTTTTGTTTGTGTCAGCAAGTGTTATCAGAAGGATCAACTAGATTTCATTAGGTGAGTTATATTGCTGCATGCTTTGTAGACTGACTTGAGTAACGCTTTACCAAACTTCTAGAAGTGTGTTGATGCTTAGGTGA
The DNA here is from genome assembly GCF_040183065.1 of Periplaneta americana. Classification (NCBI taxonomy): domain Eukaryota; kingdom Metazoa; phylum Arthropoda; class Insecta; order Blattodea; family Blattidae; genus Periplaneta; species Periplaneta americana. The sequence continues at coordinate 43,288,440 of NC_091123.1, forward strand.
TTAGGACTGTATTGATTTTTCTGTTTATAAGAAATAATGATTATTATACTTATTAACATTCATAACCCCATTAATAATATTAACAATAATAATAATAATAATAATAATAATAATAATAATAATAATAATAATAATAATAATATTTAATTACATTATTTTTTCTTTGGAATTATTTTTATTAAATTAATATAACGGGCAATCGAAATTATCGTTAAACGCATCACATTGAACAACATATACCTACTCAAATTCTTCAAGTTTTGAGCGTAGCTTAATTTCAGTCTTTGTAGCTGAATTTCGGGAGGTTTGTAGCCGACTCGCTCGTGTTCAGGTTGGCAACGCTGCGGCCAGAGCGGTCACTCGACTGGCCTCCTCGACTCACCACTTGCGCAAAGGACCTGTTTAATCTCCTATATTCTACAGATTCCAGAAACGGAGTATAATCATTTCATGTGGTCAAATAAAGTAAGCTACATTTTGAGCTTAAGTTTAATGAATTATAAATTGTTCTGTCAAACGAATTAATTTTATGTTGCCAGACAAATACATTTTAATCAATGTTATTATCTAGCGAAATTTATAAACTTGTATCGTACCTAGTTTTAAAAGGGGGGACAAGACTAACTGTAGTAACTTTCGAGGAATATCACTTTTGTTCACGTCATACAAAATTTTGTCGAATATCCTATTGAGAGGATTAACTCCATATGTAGATCAAGTTATTGGGGATCATCAATGTGGTTTCAGGCGTAATAGATCGACTATTGATAAGATTTTTTGTATTCGACAGATATTGGAGAAAAAATGGGAGTATAAGGGTACAGTACATCAGTCAATTATTAATAGATTTCAAAAAGGCGCATGACTCCGTTAAGAGAGAAGTTTTATATAATATTCTTATTGAATTTGGCATTCCCAAGAAACTAGTTCGATTAATTAAAATGTATCTTAGTGAAACTGACAGCAGAGTCCGTATAGGCCAGTTTCTATCTGATGCTTTTCCAATTCACTGTGGGCTAAAGCAGGGAGATGCACTATCACCTTTACTTTTTAACTTCGCTCTAGAATATGCCATTAGGAAAGTTCAGGATAACACAGAGGGTTTGGAATTGGACGGGATACATCAGCTTCTTGTCTATGCGGATGACATGGATATGTTAGGAGAAAATCCACAAACGATTAGGGAAAACGCGGAAATTCTACTTGAAGCAAGTAAAGAGATAGGGTTGGAAGTAAATCCCGAAAAGACTAAGTGTATGATTATGTCACGTGATTAGAATATTGTACGAAATGGAACTATAAAAGTTGGAGATTTATCCTTCGAAGAGGTGGAAAAATTCACATATCTTGGAGCAACAGTAACAAATATAAATGACACTCGGGAGGAAATTAAACGCAGAATAAATATGGGAAATGCCTGTTATTATTCGGTTGAGAAGCTTTTGTCATCTAGTCTGCTGTCAAAAAATCTGAAAGTTAGAATTTATAAAACAGTTATATTACCGATTGTTCTGTATGGCTGTGAAACTTGGACTCTCACTTTGAGAGAGGAACAGAGATTGAGGGTTTTCGAGAATAAGGTTCTTAGGAAAATATTTGGGGCTAAGAGGGATGAAGTTACAGGAGAATGGAGAAAGTTACACAACGCAGAGCTGCACGCATTGCATCCTTCACCTGACATAATTAGGAACATTAAATCCAGACGTTTGAGATGGGTAGGGCGTGTAGCACGTATGGGCGAATCCAGAAATGCATATAGAGTGTTAGTTGGGAGGTCAGAGGGTAAAAGACCTTTGGGGAGGCCGAGACGTATATGGGAAGATAATATTAAAGTGGATTTGAGGGAGGTGGGATATGATGGTAGAGACTGGATTAATCTTGCTCAAGATAGGGACCAATGGCGGGCTTATGTGAGGGTGGCAATGAACCTCCGGGTTCCTTAAAAGCCAGTAAGTTAATTTAATCCATTCATGCCCAAGGTGGGATTCGAACTTACGAATCGTCGGGCCGCACCGCCTAAAGGGAGCGCGTTCTTTGACTGCGTAGTCACCCGGTCGGCCTATGGAAATTTCGGGTGCTATGCATAGACATTTCGCTAGCCCGCGCTACGAGCGTTCTAAACTAGCCCCGGCTATCGATTGGTTACATGTACAGGATTCATATTATATATCATATCATATCATATCATATCATATCATATCATATCATATCATATCATATCATATCATATCATATCATATCATATCATATCGCTAACACTGGTTTATGAATACGAAAAACGTTAGTTCGCTTATCATCCACCGGAAGCCCGCGCTAAGAATGTCTATGAATAAGACCCGTAAAGTCTTAACAATTGTCAGCATAAGAATCACTGTAACTGCACGTTGAAATAGTAATTATAATAATTAATAAACGATTGTATACTCTAGTAACATTCAAATTTATTCGAAATGGATATCAGAATCAGGCTGACTTTAACTGTCAAAAACCACGTGAAAAACTACTTTAAACCAGCCAATCACATTCAGTCAATGAAAGTTGGAATTTCGAAAAACGACCTCATATTTGAACTCTTGATTTTTCTTTAAAATTCTGAAAAACCTTAAAAGGAAACAGCATATATAATTATAACATGACGAAGTGCCTTCCTCCAAAAGTGACGTCGTCACAAAACCCCGGAAAAGTAAAAAATGAATATTAGCGGCATTTTCTTGGATGCAATCCATTTTTAAATAGTAAGTATACAGTTCTTAACAATCGTGAAGTGAGATGTTAGTTTGTATCAGTAAACGTCTTTATTCCGAGAAGGCAATAAATGGGAGTCACTGATATTTATAGCTGTGTATGAGACATCTTTTTTCTCCAGGACGGTGAGGTGTTATATCTCCCTTACATGCATCATTTAACTCTCCTCACATCCGGTCACTGAATTGAAGCCAGAAGTGCAACAGAATATAAAATATTGATATCTGTGCAGAGGAAAATATTTCTTTTAACGCAGAAACTCGGGAATTTTACAACAAAATTTGAGAATTATTTTCAATAGCATTTTTATGTTGTCTTTATTGTTATAATTTTATTAAGTATATCGGGAAATTGAGATCTCACATGCTGCTACTTTTAGCTAAGGGAAAATTTCACATATTCGCTTTTTCAACCAGTAACCCTTCATGTTCTTTAAATTTGTACAGTCGACCTGGATGGCTCAGTCGGTACAGAGCTGGCCTACTGTGCCCGAGGTTGCGGGTTCGATCCCGGCCCAGGTCAATGGCATTTAAGTGTCCTTAAATGAGCCAGGCTCATGTCAGTAGATTTACTGGCATGTAAAAGTACTTCTGCGGGACAAAATTCCGGCATACCGGTGACGCTGATATAACCTCAGCAGTTGCGAGCGTCGTTAAATAAAACTTTTTTTTTTTAATTTGTACTCTACAGAGGTAGTTAAATGATGTATAAGGGTGTGGATCTCGAATCGTATTCATAGACGGCTTGAAATTGTAACAAATATAACATCATCTTGATTGCATTGACCGTTTGGTAACAAGTTTAGTTCTTGAGTTAGCCTATAGCTTATATCTGAACGTGGATAGCTAACGTAAAAATGAGCAATTGTATAGTGTACGGATATCGTAATAATTATTACATGAAGACATTTACACGGTGCTGAAAAATTATATACAGAAACTTTCAGAGTACAAGGAGAATACTAAACTAAGTATTTTAAGAACAGAAACGAGGTGTCCCAGCCGCTACCTACATTAACATGCATCAATTTCAAAGCTGCAATTTTACGTTTGTGGTTAGTCAAGTGGAGAGAAAACTCCGGTATTTTACCAATTCATGCCTTTCCTGCTACATGTTACCCCCAGTATTGAAGGGTGACATGATGAGCCTGTCGCATTTAAACACACTTACCGTATTTGCTCGCGTAATTTGCGCCCCCGCATATTTTGCGCACCCTAATTTTTAAGGGATTATTTTGAACTTTATTTTTGCTCCTTGTATTTTGTGCACACGTTTTACGTACATATTTTTTTTCAGTGTAGTAGGGATTTTCCTTCCCTACAGTCCATCGTAGGTCATTCACCAGCAACTGAAGTACCTGCTTCAGAAAGAAACCCCAAAGTCCCGCTACTTTAACAATGCTTGTCCTTGGTAGAGACTAGTTACCGGTGTAGAAAATTAGCCCTACCGTAAATACTTACCTATACATATACTAACTGAGGTAAACTCAGAACAGGACCTCTTATTTGAAAAATCCGCATATTTTACGCATCCCAATTTTTCAGTGGCCAAAGTTAATTAAAAAGTGCGCAAATTACGCGAGCAAATACGGTAAATGCCATCGACCTGAGCCGGGATCGAACCCGCAATCTCGAGTACAGAAGGCCAGCGCTATACCGACTACGCTACCAGACCGACATATGAGTGTATGTTACGTGTTTATATAGGGAATTATACATATTCACTCAAAATGTACGAATTAATCTTCAATTTAGTTCAATTGTAAATGAGATATGAACGTTAAAATTTTAAATTGTTAGAAATTATGCTTCGGATCGTGGCAACAATAGCCGATTGTGTAATTTTCGTTGTAAGAGTGGGTTTTATTTTTATTTTTTTTCCTTCTCTGCGATATAATTTGATTTAATGTTCAAATTAACCTTATTAGGGAAAAGTAGCCTATATCGTACCGGCGCCGAAATCGTACCACTGTTAATATTGAGGAAAGTACTGCATGCAGGAACAATCAGAGGAATTTTTCATGGAATACAAATAGAAACTGACACTCGTTCAGTTTCCCGCCTTTCACCCAAGACAACAGCTGTATTAAATCGTGCTTAATAGTAAGTTCTGATTTCTCATATAAGATTTTCTTACTCTTTCGTAAGCTTTCATTAAAACATTTTCCATGCCCAGTCAAAAACTGTGTCAGTACGAAATTTGGCATTATTACTTTACATTTACTATGATCGTAATAAATGTAAAGTAATAACGCCAAATTTCGTACTGACACAGTTTTTGACTGGGCATGGAAAATTCGGGGAATACTTAAATAGATTCCATATTAAAGACGATGCAACTTGCATTTGTGGGGAGGAATCTCAAGATGTCAAACATGTATTATATGATTGTCCAGTATTTTGCCGTGAAAGATACGAGCTTGAGTTGTTACTGAACACTTTAAATTATACATTTATCAAACCGTTAACCAATATACTTACCAACTCCAAATCATATAAGTATTTCATGTCCTTCTTGAATAGAATATTCGTGAAACTGTAAAATGTTAAATTATTCCGGGGGAAAAAATCGTATTAGTTCTAATCAACTATAATGAAACTGTAAGTCTTCAATTTTGCATACTATAATATTGTACTATTGGTTTTAATTTTCATTTTAATTAGGCATTTGATTTCTAATTTTAGCCATTTCTTGTAATACCTGATTATTGCCAATTGTTGTTACTAAATAATGTATTTAATTCGTAAATTTTAAGCCATCTCTTAGTATAGCTATTTATTGCTTCTAAAATAACATGTTTAATAGCTATATATATCTATACTAATAATAAATCTGTAGCCGAAATTTTTCTGGTAATTTTCGATTTTCCAAAAATAATTGGTCCTAACATATATAATTAACCACCCTGAAACCGAAAATCGCTTTTTTGAAATTTTTGTTTGTATGTCTGTCTGTCTGTCTGTCTGTATGTTTGTTACCTTTTCACGCGATAATGACTGAACGGATTTCGATGAAAATTGGAATATAAATTAAGTTCGTTGTAACTTAGATTATAGGCTATATGGCATTCAAAATACTTTATTTAAAAGGGGGGTTATAAGGGGGCCTGAATTAAATATATCGAAATATCTCGCTTATTATTGATTTTTATGAAAAATGTTACATAACAAATATTTCTTTAAAAATCATTTCCGATAAGTTTTATTCTTTGAAAAATTTTAATAGGACTGATATTTAATGAGATAAATGAGTTTTAAAATTAAAATAACTGCCATCCAAGGCCGTATAATGAATTAAAAAACAAATGACTTCGTCTATAAGGGGCTTTGGACAGCAACAATCGAAAGCTATGAAAGATAGCCTACAGATAACGTTTCTACTTTTCTATGAAGTAATATCTGAAGCTAAATTAACCGATTTGTATAATTAATTATTAATTCACCATTGGAAAGTGTAGTTTCTCTAGATGGACATAATGCTATAATGTTATCACAGTAACTTCTGAGTGAATCGAGGACAGGTAAGATTAAAATAGATTTTTATGCACCGAAAACTTGATAGGCTATTCTGTATATTCGTTTCCTATATTTCCTAAACTAATGTTTATGACCAAATGAGTGGTCTCTGGATCAAAATGATCGCATTTTAATTTTTTAATTAAATTTAAATTAAGTAACATAATAAACGATTTATCCTTCTATCAAACACGAATGTTCCCTGGATCAAATGTCCTATTTTAATTATATAATTACTTTATATTTATTTCTAATGGGTGCAGCGGAGCGCACGGGTACGGCTAGTATATATATATATATATATATATATATATATATGTATATAAATTTCTTCTTATAACCATTAGATATAAATATAGAGACATGCCTTGAGGCTTTATGAAACGATCCATTCTTTCATTAAGGTGCATTCTTGTACATAATTCATGTGAATTGTAACCTTGACCACAATTTTGTATTATTACTTACTTACTTACTTACAAATGGCTTTTAAGGAACCCGAAGGTTCATTGCCGCCCTCACATAAGCCCGCCATCGGTCCCTATCCTGTGCAAGATTAAGCCAGTCTCTATCATCATACCCCACCTCCCTCAAATCCATTTTAATATTATCCTCCCATCTACGTCTCGGCCTCCCTAAAGGTCTTTTTCCCTCCGGTCTCCCAACTAACACTCTATATACAATTTTGTATTATAATTTTATTATTGTTTATTGCTTATAAAATATGTATCTTGATACCAACTATAACCCTAATATACCTCAGGGTGAAATAGGGTTAATTAAATTGGATAAAAAAAAAACATTGAGTTAGTTTAATGAATGTGTTTTATTACAGCTAGTATATAAGATAAAAATAGTTACTGTAACAGCTTTGTTTAGGTTATAATCTGAATAGTTTGCTTGGAGTGCTAGTTTCCTAAATCGTATCTTTGAAAGGTTGCTCATATCGTACCAGTACGATTTTGGCAACGTGAACAAGTAACGTTAGGTGCATAATATTTTCAAATTTCAGAATAGATAATGATCAAACAAGAATACAGAAAATCGGAACCAAGTGCTGTACTTAAGGCACTGGATGAATTTCGATCCGGAGCAGTAGGCTTGAATGAATGTTGCCGTAAGTACGAAATCTCAAAATCGATTTTCAAGCGAGATTTGATGGGCAAGGTAAATAGAGGTCTGGATCGTCCTACAAATGGATCCATTAACGGGACGCTTTGTACAAATTTAACGTTGACGGAACGGGTTTCTCCCTAAACCAAAGATTTTAGTTCAAACGAGAACGAGAAAAAGTGTTCAGTAAGCTGTTGTACTAACTTCAAGTCTCTGTAAGAATCAATTGCAGCAGAAGAAATCGAAATGAAGAACTGCAAGGGGGGGGGGGACAAAAAAACAGCAAATCAGCTAGGTATCAAAAAGAACGAAAAAGGCATCTAAAATTATTGATGTTAATGTAAAAGAAGAGGACTGGTTTTATTTTATCTGTGAAGAAGCTGCCATTATTATTCCTTGCTCTCTGTGCAATCAATGGGTGCATGAGATGTGCAGGAGTTTCTACGGCTCAAGAAAACGTTCTCATTGTCTGTGACGTGTAACGACAGAATCTGACAAGTAGGTATGTTTCATATGTGTTAAAAAGATTGAATCTTAAGTGACCCTTCGTGTTTTCGTTTTACTAGATCTTGATAATATTTAAGATTTATATATTACAAAAATCTTTGTATCTTAAAACATCTCTATTTCTCATTTGTGTTAATAAAATTCCAATATTAAATGATAATAATGTAATGAAATATCTTATTTTTATGAGGTTCTTATTGTGAAAATTATGTCTTTTATAAATGTATACGATTTAAGCAACTTATAAGTACGATTTATGAAACTAGGCGCATAAATCGTACCACTTGCAAGAGTTTTAAGTAATGTCCTTTAAAACAATTTGTAATTATTTAAAAATTCAGAAAAAAATATATTTTGTGTCCCAAGGTACTGTCTCAATGTCTAACAGTATATGCAATTAATATCCCTTCCCATTTCTAAGGAACTGAAGAAAAACTGAAAAGTGGTACGATATAGGCAACCTTCCCCTATAAGTTTTAATTGGTAGTCCAGTTGATTCACTTACATTTTTGACATAAAACCTTGAGTGTTTAGTTGCTACTGTATTATGGTAAACCGATACACAATATTTGCATTTGGCTTCTTTTCTTGTTCTTTTCTTTTATCGTTCAGTTCCCACACTACTTCACACCTAGGATGCATTTTTGAGAGCCTTTACCAAACTTTACTTCAACTCTGAGATGCTTCTGCTGCCTATAGAAATCCTTTCGTTGTGTACACTCACCTACCTTCTTAACGAGTGAAAAAATTAAATAGTTTCTTTAAGGACAATTTTCCATGCTCAGGACGAGAATCGAACCCGGGATTTAATGATTTGTAGTCACGAATGCTGACTGCTAGACCACGAAGCCGTATGCAACAATCTGTTTATTATATCGTCATTTTAATAACTTAACAGATATTATCTGTCAGATAACATCGCCTGTTGTTTATGCAACAAGCAGGCCCTTAATTGAAGACCTGAATTGCAGAACATCCCAAGTCCATAGAACTATTTTTTTCAGTAGAGACAAAAAACTTCATAACTATAGATGTTTTTGTTTCACTGAAGTCATTTTTGGTCAGCGTGTGTGTCATGCTCCTATTTACACTCCCTAAAAATTTTAACAACCTACTCTGCCTAATTTAGGAGGAAATTATTAATATATAGCATTGACTTGGGATGTTTTTCAATTCATGGTATAAAAAATTGGTTATGGAAGAAAAAATCACTTTAAGATATTATTTAGATATTGTAACACAAATGATGGTAATAACATGAGAAAATAACAAATCACATTATTTGCAAGTAGGAAAATTAAATTATCAGCTGTTCCTTTATTGGAAAATTTTCAGTCAGGTGCTTCTTCTTCTCCGGAGTCCACCGATATTATTTCAGGTTGAGAAAATCCTGTGAGATAAATATAATGGTGCACGTGCTGGTGATAAATACTTCACTAAACGTTTTAGATTTTCCAGCTTTTCTGACTTTATAGGCAGTGTATTGGCTTACAAGGTAAGGTTGCTAAAAGTAACATGTTGGAAAGGATTTTTTATCAAGGAATATATCACAAAATCTGTTCCTCTCATATTTTCTGTAACTGCGACTTTCCCTGGAAACTTGTTTGAGTACTTAAATATTTTGTACTTTGAAACAGACCTCTGCACTTCGCTGACATTTTATAATATTGTCTCAAGTGTTGTTTCTGGTCTTGAAAGTCTCCACATTGAAATTTGCCTCATTCTTCACAGTGTCTTTCCATTCTCTCAGAGTTTCTACTTTTTCTTTCTTTTGATTTTTGCTATTCTTGCAAAGTTTGTGTCACCTGGAAGAAAACTGTCACCTTTTATAGGGAAGTAGTGAGTGATGCACTTGAAGCAACCAAAGTTGTAAATATTGAACCACTGTCATATTTTTATTCTGATTAATACAACCATCGGGGAACAAGTACAGAGAGTCAACTTCTGCAGACAGTACATTTGTAATTTATTTGTTTTAACACGAAACAACTTCGTTAACATCCTTGTGTCCCTGAGATTCATTCCACATGAACATTGTGCTTTTTGTTGATTTTTCACTCTGAATATACAAGTTGAATTGTCACAGCTGACAGAGGTAGAATATCTCGTTCACAGGCAGTAAGGGGATGGCAAGTTCTGTTGGAAGTGAAAATATAGGACATCAATGTTATTTCTTTGGCAAGGTTTGAGAACTTTTTCTTATTGTCGTAGAATATTGCTAGCTTTTGTGTCACCTGCCTCTTCAAGCCATCATTTGTGCAGAATGTCACTTGTTTCCTAACTCAGCACATGTATTATACACGTCCGTAGCAAAACATCTGAAAGCATTGTTGAAGTTGTAAGTATAGTATTTTGTGGAACCAACGATATTTCAATTCTGTATTTACTTTTTCAGAAGTTGTACCACTTTTGATTTTAAGTAACTTTCTGGGTAATGCTTCTCCAGATAGAGGGTGTAGGTTTTCATAATACTTAGTTCTGATGACAGATATCGCCTCTTACTTTTATTCGTTCCATAATGGCTCACTTTATAAAGGAAAGGATTGTATGTGATCACCTACCTGTTACAAATAAGAAAATAAAACTCACCACATTTACGACTACAATAAATATATATTTAGGGAAATTTTTAAAATTAAAAAGTCGGAAGAAAACCTATTAAACACACAGTACCTAACTTAAGGTCTGAGCAGATTGACTATGGGGTCTGTTATTATAGAGATCTCTTTTACCAGTAGGAGATACCCCCATTGCAGTTATCATTGCGAGGCATTTTACTCTCCCTTCCCCGATGCCATGAAGACTGCAAGCTGCCATATCCGGCATATAAGATTATTAGTTGTTCCTACGGATACCTAAAAATACATAATAATATAAGTACAGTTTCATCGAAAAAAAACTGTAGTCTAGCAGGGACGAATTGAACACTGAATATTTTATGAAAGAGTTCATAAAATCGATGGCAATATTTCATTGTAGCTACGATTGGTTATTTGTTTAATGTGGTATATATAATATGAAAAAAGTATTTGAATATTTCAACTTACTTTTTACTTAATAGTGAAGTTATTTTGGGAACATTCTTCTGTTTGCGGTCTTTGGCAGGAAACAACACTTGGTGACATCAGTCCATTAAGATGAACGTTTTGCTTATTTTTGTCAGCCAAAACATTAAAATTACTTAGAATAGATGCCTTTTCTGTTTCATTAAACATATCACAACATTTTCTTCTGCATATGCAGCTAGGGCCTGACATTCTATCTGGATGTATTTCCCCTGTGTTTGTTGTATATTCTTCTCCTGCATAGCGTTTCCATTTTGCTAAATTTCTTTTCCACTTCTCACACACCTTACGTTTTTTTCCCACGTATTTTTCAATCAATATCACTTGAAACTTCCTCCATTTTAAATAGTAAAATAGTCCACACCTGTGGAGTAATGGTTAGCGCGTCTGGCCGGGAAACTAAGTGGCCCGGGTTCGAATCCCGGTCGGGGCAAGTTACCGGGTTGAGATTCTTTCCGGGGTTTTACCTCAACCCACTTTGAACAAATGCTGGGTAACTTTCGGTGCTGGACCCCAGACTCATTTCACCGGCATTATCGACTTCATCTCATTCTGACTCTAAATAACCTAAGATGTCGATACATCGTCGTTAAATAATCTACTTAAAAATAGTGAAATATCAACTCTCACAAATTTTAATGTTCTCACTGCAAAGGTCGTAAGGAAACTGGTTGAAATAAATAAACATTTCACTGCATGGAAAAACTGACCAAGTCCATGGACTTGGGAAGTTATTCCATTCATTAAGAATTATATTGTGTCATTATATATGGTAAGAGCTCGACTTCGGCAGTAATATAGTGCAAGGAGGTAGCCCTAGATATGTACATTCATTTTAACAAAAAAAGTGAAAATCGAAAAAAAGTGGACTTGGGATGTTCTGCAATTCAGGTCTTCAATTTTCGAGAAGAATTGCGGGGTGTGAATATGAATCATGGAAGACCCTTTCAGGACGGGGAAAAGGTGTTGAGATGTATAGCGACGTAACAGCCGCCAACAGTTGGATTGCAAACAAGAAAGGACTTTCGACTAGTGAATGGATATCTAGCCTGAAAATGACAGCAAATTTAGCAGCTGTTCGTTCCGTTCCCGGCAGATCTCTCGACGGTACCCGGTGCAGACATGGCTGCCCGGAGATTGAAACTTTAGCACACGTCTTGGGAGTCTGTGAACAGGGATTGCTCTTGAGGAACTCTAGACATCATCTTGTAAGATCCAAAATTGCTGCCGCATTAAGAACTAAGGGCTGGATAGTAGAAGAAGAAATCTCGTGTCTAGCTGAAAATGGGTCAACGAGACGAGTAGATATTTTAGCGTACAATGCTGACACTAAACAGGGCATCATTGTGGACCCCACGATACGTTTTGAAGTAGGATGTCATCAGTCAGCCGAGGTCCACCTTGAGAAGAAGTCGATCTATGAGCCTACAGTCAACTATTTCAAGCTGAAATATGCCTTAATTCACGTTGAGGTATTCGGCTTGCTCATAGGTGCTCGAGGGACTATACCAGCTTTTTTTGAAGAATTTCGACGGCAGTTTGCTCTGCCAACATCTCTGAGGGATGACATTGTGATAATTGTGTTAAAAAATCCTGCCAAATCCTAATTAATCACATGGTGCCACATTAACAGCAATAATAATGTTTCACGCCCTTTTCTTTGTTTCTCTTTTTTAAAATTTAATACCTATGTTTACATATGTATAATAATTTTTTGGAGGATATACTGAGTCCGTAAGGGCTACCCTCAATGGGGGGCAGTTTTTAAAATTAAATAAAATAAATAAGGTTGCATTATATTCTATGGACGCTGTTAGAAAAAGTACCGTATTCTACATTGTCATTTGGTATTCTATGTAGTCTGGCGCAGTTTTACAACTGTATGTTTTAGTATTAATTTTTGCTTCCATATCCATGATACAGTTATAAATAATAACAGCGGGGTCTTACTCGTTTAATTGTGGCGTAATGTGCCCCATTAATTGCTTAGTCGTAATTCTGCCTGGCAGAGCTGAGACAACGGGGCGTAGAAGTTACGATGGTTGGAGCGTGCATTGCTGAAACAACGGGGGGATCAATACGGGATGTTGTGAAACCCCACGCCGTACCATTGTGTGCCTGCTCGCTCTCCCATCCAACCAGGACGTTCAGATACCTCTTCACAAGGAATCGAACGAACAGATCCACTCGAGTGGTGGTGGTGAAAAATAGACGAATCGTCAGCCTAGCACTCCACAGCAAGAAATCTCCTTTCCCGGAAAAAAGAAAAAAAAAGAAAAATAAATCCCAAAGAAAAAAAGTCTGATCGAACTTCTACGTTGAGAGTTGTAGTTTTCAACAGTTTATTTTTTTATTGTAACTTTGTGCGCTTAAAACTTATTAATGTAAAGAAAACATAGTTAAGTACTATCAGATTATGCAGTGTTATATAGAGAGTGAACTGTAAGTACAGTAGAACCCCGATTATCCGTCACTCCATTAACCGATTGGCGGATTATCCGGCTGTCTATCTCTAGCTCCTTTTTTATTGCAGAGAACAAATGAAGTGCTGTAAATTATGTTAGTACATATTATTTTGTTCTGCAGAGAGTTATTTTAATTATTATAAATCTTTACCCTTACATAGCATGTAGTAGGAATGCTTACGTTACCGGTAATAGGAACAGTTACTTGTGGGAGGGGGTGTTTTTTCCCCCAACTTGTAAAATAGTCACTACATGCTTTCAAAGAAATTACCTCAAGAACTTCAACCCACGTACCATTCAGACCTTATCTTTACTATTCGAGTGGCCGTACTGAGTACTTTTATGGAAAATGTCTTACACGGGCATCAAAAGAAAACGTATTGTGCTAATTATCGAAAAAATACGAATACTTTAGAGATTTGAGGAAGAAACTTGGCTCATTTCGCATCAGAATACGAGATTGGCATTACAACTGTGCGTTATTTATTAAAAAAATACAAGAATAAAATTGTACAAAGTACGAGTACGTAAATCTAAAACACGAGACTTCTACTTTCCCTATCTTTTTGCAGACAACCATCATCCTTTTTCCTTAAAACCCGTCGTTGACAACGGTACTGAAGTTCTGATTCATTACATAGCATGTTAAACACAACACTATGGAGGAAATTACAAAATTTTAGTCTAATGTATGAAAATCTTACATTTACGAATTATCCGATTTTTTCGATTAACCGTCCAGTCCATCCCCTTCATTACCACGGATAACAGAGGTTTCACTGTAATGTTATTAATTTCAGTGGGTTATTTTTTTTTAGATATTTCATGCAAAAAATTTAATACAGTTTTTCTCGTTTTTGCTTCCCGTTCGAAATAAAAAATATTTTATATGAAACCTTCCATAGCGTGCTCTGGCAAACCCGTTGGTTGAATTCCCAATATGCTCAGTCGATTTAAGAGAGCAGTGTACAGGTAGTACCCCGATTGTCCATCACCTTATTAACCGATTGGCGGATTATCCGACTGTCTATTTCTCGCTCTTTTTTTCTTCAGAAATAAATAACTTACATGAAGTATTGTTTTGTACATCAATTAGTAGGCTCTATGTTTTTTGCTAGAGAGTGTTATTACAAACCTTTATCGTTATACATCATTCTCTACTCTTCGAATTGCCGTTCTATAATATAACGTGTATATAAAAAGTCTTCCGCGGGTGTTAACAGAAAACGTGTTGTGCTAAGTATCGAAAAAATATAGAAATAATTCAATGGTTTGAGAAAGAGAAACTGTGGCTCATCTCGCATCAGAATACGAGATTGGAGTTACAACTGCGCGATTTAATAAAAAGAAAACAAGGATAAAATGTAAAAAGATATGTAAATCGACAACATGGAACCTCCTTTATTCCTATCTTTCTTGAGTCAATCATTACAAAGGGTTTCCTTGCTCCTTAAAACCCGTCGTTGACAACCAGGCTTAAATTAGTGCACTTCTGATTCACTACCTAGCGAGTTAAATACATGGAGGAAATTACAAAATCTTCCATGGCACGGATTATCCGATTTTTTCGATCAACTGTTCAGTCCATCCCCTTCATTACCACGGATAATACAGGTTATACTGTATTATGATTAGACTTCGTGGAATTGCCACGAGAATCGTAAGGTTTACTACGCACGCGGTATAGACTGTATGAGAAGGGGACGTGCGACGGATAGAGTATGCCTCTGATGTAAACACTGAGCAGTATACTGCGGTTACAATAAAACCTGTACCCTGCATTCAAGAAATATAATGAATGATCATTGAAGTAGCAAATGTCTTAACATGTAAATACGCAATTATTTTATAGTGAGATACATTAACTCTTAAAATTTAATGTAATATACTCACATCATCCTTGAATATGTGCATTGCAGTAAATAGTTACGTACATTTTGAGCGATTGCAAAGTGAACCTCCTCTGATGGTCACTCAAACACTTTTTATATTGGGAAAATATACGTTCAGCATCACACGATGTAATAGATGCATATTTGAAGAACGGGAAGGCACTATATTTTAGTACACCAACTTCAAACATCTTGTCGTGACCTGATAGTGCATCATTTATAATACGAAATTGTGAATAGGCAGAATCTTTAGCAATAATGTTTCTCAACTTACATTTAACTTTTTCTGCAATTAGTGAATTGTTATTTTGGATAGCGGTTTGTGATACTTTATCCACTATATTAAGTGCGTCTGAGAGTTGTAGTTTAGACGATTCTAACAGGGTGATGATTTTGGACACGATTTTAAAATTAGAATCAGTGAACAGAATATCTTCCAATAGCTGTTCAGAAGGAATGATTTTACAGCTGCAACAGTGGAACTGTCTGTGCTATCCAATGCATCAATTACCTCCATTATTTTGCAGTAATATTCTGCATAATAATTAACAGCTTCCAACCACGTTTTCCAACGGGTCAAGACTGGCTGCGGAGGTAAGGATATTCCAGGGGCAATTGTTTGGAACAGCAACACTCTCATTGTAGTATGTTTGATTGAATTCTTGTCTGCACTGAACAAATGTTAAGCTTTGACTATTCCAACCACAGTAATGTAAAAACAAGTGCTTACATAAGTATACATTAGCTGTAGCTGCTCTATCTATTTGGATCGGTCACAACTCTTGACATGAACTGCTTATACTACGAGACCGGGCGGTCGCTCACCTCCTCTATACTACCGTACATCGGCAACCTGATTACATGCTGCGTGTGGCAATTCAACGAAGTCTAATTATGATAATAAATTACGAAGCAGGTTTCATCTTCAAAGCAATACAGTAAATCCGGAAGGGTCACTTACTCTGTTAGACTCGTTAGGGCCATAGGTGTATCACATACAAAAAATAATCACGATGGACTCCTATGTCTGTTGACGTTCCTCCACCGTACGCAGGCCTTGCATTCAGAATGAGTAATCGCCAATCGTAGGCACAGAATGACCTGGAATTCGAGCTGTCACTTGTACCACAGTCTAGTATATACAGTCACGAAGCTTGAGTTTATGAGGGTACTAGGAACAATAGACTGTGCAGGTACTATTTCGCATTATCTTTGATGAGGCGATAGTAGCGATCCTAGTGGTTAGCAACTATCTATGGATGCATATTTATTACGTATTGAGCTTCGTGACTGTATATACTAGACTGCTTGTACTGTAGGCGAATCCGAGCCATTAACACGTAATCTTAAGGAGTAATAAAGTGATGATTCGCTGGTCCTACTGGTGGAAGACATAGCGCATGTGCAGATGAATTATTTCTTGCGTATGGCTCAACTATACCTAGATACGAGTAGATACTTTTTAAAGAACTGAGCATGAGGCCTACTTCCTCTCTGTGGGTACATAGTGTCTATACAGCTACAGGGTTCAAATTAATTTCCCAAAATAACTTTTTTTGTGGAGTGGGAGGGCCTTTAATTTGCCGTCATTCGCCCCTATTCTACGAGCGCGCTTATAAGTGTAAACATAGTTATGGATTTCTACATAGAGGCAGTCCGGTTTCTCTGTGACATACCAACAATTCTCCATCATTTTATTTTATTTTAAATCCACCACCAACAGAAGCAGGCTTCCAATTACAGGTGGCTTACACAGATGTATACACAAAATACATAATAAGAGAGAAAAAACACAACAAAACAAACAACACAAACGAAAGAAAGAAAATACATAGCATAATGGTAATAGATGCTAGAATATAATATTACAGTTAATATAGTGCCAAATGTCAATATAATGATGCAAAATTATTTAAAAACTTGAGTAAAAACATTATAATACACTTCTTCATAATTTAAATATCTAAGGAAATACAATGCTTTTTAATATTGTATGAAATTTTTCAATTGTTAAACTGAAATCCAATTGAGAATCACAGTTTAAAGACAGAGAGTTGTAAGTATTACACGTAACAAACAAGGGAGAGTTCTTGAAGAAAACAGTTCTAGGAATAGGAATAATAAAAGGTTGCCTATGACGTAATTCTGTTCGTTTTACATTGAACTGAAGGAATTTAAGAAAATCACAGTTATTCAATATACCATTAACAGTCTTATAGAGTAAAATTTGGCTATTTATTAATCGTCGAGATTTTAAAGTTTTATAATTAAATTCAAAAAGTAACTGATTATATGAAATTTGCTTGTCATAAGACGATACGTGAAATATAGTTATTTAAATTTTTCAATCATATGACTTATCATTCTTGTTACAAATTAACATTTGCTAAAACATGTTAATAGAAAGGAAAGTATAAACGTTTTCGCCTGTACGGCAGGCATCTTAGTTGTTTTACGATATCCAACATAAGTACAATGTAGAATGTACTTTCTATTTATAGAGCCTTAGTTTACACACGTGTGTTTTACATAGAGAGATTCGAAACCCGGTCTTTGTAACGAGAAGAAAGAACTGTATCGGTAAGCCATAAAGGCTTCGTAGGGAATATATCGTTTCGTAACATGCAGATACGTCACTGCTACGACTTGATTTTATCCTCGGACCTTGATGATTAATATTTCCCCATGTGAATTTCCCGTTAACCCGAACAACACTTCGATAAATTCATGGTACAGGAGAGCGACCATTTTCCGTGTCAAAGGGTGTGCATATGATTATATGGGATAATTTAGGTTGTTTGGTAATGTTTTTTAGCGTAGAGTAGAAAAAATCGAATATTTGAGTCGCACTACTGGCAGTAGGCCTAATGATAGAAAATTATAGCTATATGACCAGCTAGTATTACCGATAATGCAATCAGTACTTATTATGACTGTAAAATGTAATATAATATACTTACAACCTACTTACAAATAGCTTTTAAGGAACCATGATGGTTCATTGTCGCCCTCACATAAGCCCGCCATCGATCCCTATCCTGTGCAAGATTAATCCACTCTCTACCATCATATCCCACCTCCCTCAAATCCATTTTAATATTATCCTCTTATCTACGTCTCGGCCTTCCCCAAGGTCTTTTTCCCTCCGGCCTCCCAACTAACACTCTGTATGCATTTCTGGATTCACCCATACGTGCTACATGCCCTGCCCATCTCAAACGTCTGGATTTAATGTTCCTAATTATGTCAGGTGAAGAATACAATGCGTGAAGTTCTGCGTTGTGTAACTTTCTCCATTCCCCTGTAACTTCATCCCTCTTAGCCCCAAATATTTTCCTAAGAACCTTATTCTCAAATCCCCTTAACCTCTGTTCCTCTCTCAAAGTAAAAATCCAAGTTTCACAACCATACAGAACAACCGGTAATATAACTATTTTATAAATTCTAACTTTCAGATTTTTTGACAGCAGACTAGATGACAAAAGCTTCTCAACCGACCAATAACACGCATTTCCCATATTTATTCTGCGTTTAATTTCCTCCTGAGTGTCATTTATATTTGTTAATGTTGCTCCAAGATATTTTAATTTTTCCACCTCTTCGAAGGATAAATCTCCAATTTTTATATTTCTATTTCGTATAATATAATATAATATAATATAATATAATATTATATTATATGTAATGCAATGCAATCCAATCCAATACAATACAATACAGAACAATACAATATAATATAATATAATATATAATTGCACAACAGGCAATGAATGTAATGAATGATGAAAAATTGTTGGATCATACGGAAATCCGGGGAAAACCCCTATGTTGCCCAATACAAGTTATAAATTCGGGTTGGATCTACCGAGATTTGAACCCGGGCACCCTAGCTTAAGGGCGCAGCGAGCTACCACTGAGCCTCCGTGGCGGTAGGCACTTTAACATTTGTTTTATGCTATGTAATATATTTATGTGAAGTTCTCATTTCAGAATCTGAGCCAGTGTTAGTCATATAATAAAAGGACTCCATAGATGCACATACTACAGACATAGGGATAATCGTTTTATTATATTTGTTTTCTCTTTCGGAAATAACGTAAAATCGAACACGAACCGAGAAAAGTTTCGGAACTGTGTAGTTGCGACTGTTCTGCTTTAAGGTGTAGAAACATAGTCTAACAAATGTTCAACCACGCAGCGGGTTAATCATGTAAATTTCTAATATACTGCTCTTTCTCTCGTTTGCTCATTATGAATTTCCGATATTCCCTGCTTCGGGTAGTTGTCCATTTCTCATGAAAACCGAAGGAAGATAGTTAAAACTTTATACGCCTGGTTATAACTTGGTCATGCTGTGCGTGCAATTTGACTTTCTGATAAAGCTTACTGAATTGAAATCAACGAAATCAGTTTTTCATATAATACGTTTACCAGTTCGCATGGAGTTCCCTGCCTTGGAATTGATTAGTGTTTAGACGATACATTGAGTGAACAAAGAGCGATACAATCTATTGTTATACAGACACTGAAAACAATATTTTGCTGTTAGGTATTTTACTAGGCCTATTGTAAAGATAATGTTTATTGTACAATGTTGTTTAGCCAGCTGTCTGAAGACAAGTTTGAACCTCACAAATGACACCACTAAAACATCACCCATGAGGCAACTAAGCCAGGAGATAATGGGGTAATGTGGCAAATTTTACAATGATGGGCCACCAAAGAGCATTAATCAAAATAGATCTAGCCACTGTATCAAATACAAAAATGAATAATACCACAATTACATAGTAAGACAATAAACAATTTAGGGGTATATTTAGATTCAAATTTAAATTTTCAAAGTCAAGTGACCTACATATGTAAGAAAACTTTTTTCATAATTCATTCCCTCAGACACTTAACCAACGTTTTACCTCTCAGCCTTAAAAAGAACCTGATCCAAACTTTAGTGATGCCCCACTTCGATTATTGCGATTCTCTATTCACGAATCTAAATATTGATCTTGCCCATAGACTACAGCGTGTTCACAATATCTGCGTTCGTTTTGTTTGTAACATTAGAAAATTCGATTATGTAACACCGTCAGTAGAATTGTTGTCTTGGAGTCCACTTAAGGAAAGAAGATTCTTCAACTCTCTCTTATTACTATTTAAAATCATTCACACCTCCACACCCTCTTACCTAGCATCTCGTTTTGTTTACCTTTCACTACCTCGAACCCGGAACATGTACCTTCTCTCTATTCCTCTGCACAGAATATCCTTCTACTCATCATCTTTCGGCATATCTATTCCACGCCTCTGGAACTCTCTCCCTGACCATGTCAGAGACTGTCGGACAATATAAAAATTCAAATTTAAATTTAAAAATCACATTCTAGTTCATGGAATTGCTTGCTGAACATCTGTCAGGTTGCGCAACTTCGGCTTAACCCATGGCATATAGTAAATATTGTAACTATGTTGTAAAATTGACAATTAATATGTAATGTATTATTATTATTATTATTATTATCATTATCATTTATCACTATCATCATTGCTACCTCTATTTTTCTGTCTTTTTTTTTCTTGTATTAGCTCGATGAGAGCTCTATAGTGTTATTTTGATCCTGTTGACCCTCTAAGGGCTATAATTTAATTTGTATTATTTTCATCAGCGTCTGTATTTCTTTTTTGTATTTATATGTGCTATTTGGTGGGATGGAAGAGAAGGCCTTATGGCCTTAATCCTGTCAGATTAAATAAATAAATAAATACAATTGCCCGCGATAAAATTATTGACTTCTTGTTTCCATACCGCTAGCACGATTGATTTGGAATATGAAACTTAATATTTGGCCTGTCACTAATCATGTGATTTGTGGGGCTGTATCCCATGCCAATTAGCCTTTCTGAATTTGTGCATTTCCTTCTTGAAGATACTTCGGCTCAGAGACTGCACTCTGTAGTGGATTTGAACCCTACTTGGGCTATTTACCTGTTGGTTTTTGCAAGGCTTTTCCAACTGTAAGTCAAGGATCCGGTAATCTATGGCTAATCCTCGGTCTTGCTTACTTACTTACTGGCTTTTAAGGAACCCGGAGGTTCATTGCCGCCCTCACATAAGCCCGCCATTGGTCTCTATCCTGAGAAAGATTAATCCAGTCTTTATCATCATATCCCACCTCCCTCAAATCCATTTTAATATTATCTTCCCATCTACGTCTCGGTCTCCCCAAAGGTCTTTTTCCCTCCGGCCTCCCAACTAACACTCTAATGCATTTCTGGATTCGACGATACCTGCTACATGCCCTGCCCATCGCAAACGTCTGGATTTAATGTTCCTAATTATGTCAGGTGAGGAATACAATGCGTGCAGTTCTGTGTTGTGTAACTTTCTCCATTCTCCTGTAACTTCATCCCTCTTAGCCCCAAATATTTTCCGAAGCACCTTATTCCCAAACACCCTTAACCTATGTTCCTCTCTCAGAGTGAGAGTCCAAGTTTCACAACCATAAAGAACAACCGGTAATATAACTGTTTTATAAATTCTAACTTTCAGATTTTTTGACAGCAGACTGGATGATAAAAGCTTCTCAACCGAATAATAACAGGCATTTCCCATATTTATTCTATGTTTAATTTCCTCCCTAGTATCATTTATATTTGTTACTGTTGCTCCCAGGTATTTGAAATTTTCCACCTCTTCAAAGAATAAATTTCCTATTTTTATATTTCCATTTCGTACAATATTCTCGTCACGAGACATAATCATATACTTTGTCTTTTCGGGATTTACTTCCAAATCTATCTCTTTACTTGCTTCTAATAAAATTTCCGTATTTTCCCTAATCGTTTGTGGATTTTCTCCTAAATCTTCGATCTTATCTTTCCAAAATATCATATCACTACACTATCCCAGAGTTACATCGTCGTTAAATAACCAATTAAAAATACTTCGAGTGCAGTTTTAAATGCAGGGAGAGCTAATAGGAATACTATGTAGTCTACACAGTTTTGTTCAGTGACAGTAACAAAGTGATATCAGCAGAACCGTTAGGTTGCGGTAGCTAGCACCACTATGTGGAATTTTTCACTGTGTGATTGTATATTTGGTTTGTACAGAGAATTTGTTGCAGCTTGTTCCCACAATTAGTGGAATGTATAGCTAATTGCTCTCTGTTTTGGTTCGCAGGGATGAGCGGAAAGCAACTAATTTTACAACGCAGATCGCACAGCATCCCGATCCCCTGAGTTTGCCATCATCTTTCTCTGCGACTGGTAAGTAACGCATTTTCAATACCTACATTAAAGTTAAACGGA
The DNA here is from genome assembly GCF_040183065.1 of Periplaneta americana. NCBI lineage: Eukaryota > Metazoa > Arthropoda > Insecta > Blattodea > Blattidae > Periplaneta > Periplaneta americana. Next base: position 43,311,050 of record NC_091123.1, read on the forward strand.
AATGTAGATTTCACTGCGTTTGTAAAAATACGATTAGGGGAAGTTACGGCCGTTCTTTTCCTATCTCTCCCCCTTGTAATTTGTTGCTTGCCATGGTATTTTTCCCCCGTCTCCAAAGCGAATTGTGGATAAGTTGGGATACGATCGATTTAAGTGAGATGAGGAAGCAATGCCTGCTTATTAAGAAAAAGAGGTTCGTATTGGACATTTTACATAGCCAAGAAAAGCCACAAAACAGGACGTTTCAAAAGTAGGATCTCGTAAGTTATTCAGGCGAAAAAGAGTAGGAGAAAACACTCTTTCTTTTTGGAGACCGTCATAAGTAGACCTACACAATTAAAAATTGTACACCTTTTCAGAACTAAGTTTTTACATACAATAAAGAAGACCCCATAATGTTCGCGGCTTGAAGAGTAGTGGTAGCAATTGTTTTTAATATACGGTATTGTTACGTACAATAGCACTGTTTAATTTGAAAATAGGCCCTTGTATCGCGCAAATTGATCGCCTAGTTGACTTTGGGTCTTGGCCAAAAAAGATTAAGAGCCCCAGGAGCAGTCAAGTAAACTTTGTTATTACTTACTTACTAAGAAACCCAGAGGTTCATTGCCGCCCTCACATAAGCCCGCCATCGTTCCCTATCCTGAGCAAGATTAATCCAGCCTCTATCATCATATCCCACCTCCCTCAAATTCAGTTTTATATTATCTTTCCATCCACGTCTCGTCTCCCCAAAGGTCTTTTTCCCTCTGGCCTTCCAACTAACAATCTATATGCATACGTGCTACATGCCCTGCCCATGTCAAACATCTGGATTTAATATTCCTAATTATATCAGGTGAAGAATACAATGCGTGCAGTTCTACATTGTGTAACTTTCTCCGTTCTCCTGTAACTTCATCCCTCTTAGCCCTAAAGAGCACCTTATTCTCAAACACTCTTAACCTCTGTTCCTCTCTCAAAGTGAGAGTCCAAGTTTCACTGGTATTGGTAACTATCGTCAGAAGTATTCTTAAGCACTTCATCCCAAATAGACTTTTTATGCACCCATTCTGGAGTTGTGTTGCCGGACTAAGTCGGCTCCACGATCCACCGCATCACTCATTTCTCACCGGTGAACAATTCCGAATGCCACATCTCTAATGGTAGTCTACTGTACCTCATAGATCCACCTGAGTCGTTATTTTTCCGTCAGGCGTGAGATCCTAAGAGGCTCCGGTTCCTCTCTGCACCTAAGAATCCACTACTACTGCCATCTACCATCTTTGGACAAACTGCGAGGAACACCCGCCACGGCGGACTGCCGATTTAGCTACGTACAAACAAAAGTGGTACCCTGTTTTTCGAAATGAATAATGAGGGATAGAGAGAGAACCCCGAGAAAAATCTTACAAACTTGACTTCATTTACCATCGTCTGCATTTGAACTCGAGTCCGCGATCCTTGTAAGCCAGGTGTGTGACAATTGAGCTACCAAGATTCTTATTTTTAGACGTGAAAAACTATCATGTTTTTAGGTTCGTTAATACTTCAAGACGAAGAGTTCTGTATTCCCGAATCACTGGTGCACAGCACCAAACATTAGTTTATTTAGTGTCCGACGATTTGTAAATCTTTGCCGATAGAGTTCCCTTGCCACTTTGCAGATTTTTAGTGCTGCTCCGAATTGGTGAATTCTTCCATTACGTCAAATAATAGCGAAGTGAGCTTCCTCCAAGGTTAACAACTCTTCACTGACTGGCAATGAGACATGATATTTAATACGCTGAAGCACATGTGGTCGAAAGACGTGCATAAAATCTAAACTGATAGGCGTTTCATTGTATAATCATAAAATATCAGATCGTAAATTCGTTACACATTATTTTATGGAAAAACTATTAGCAAAGGGGGAGGAAATTAAACAGAGCCTTGTTTTAAGTGAGTTTATCTTAAAGAAATATCAAAATATTTGCACGAACGCAGTACGTATGTTCGAGACTAGATCTTAATCCTGTAATTTTATAGAAAAAAACCTGTCAGGATTTGTTCTCATAAGGCTTTTCATACCACATTAATTAAGACATGCTTAATTGTGCATTAGACACGGAATCACTAAGTAAAATCACTAAAGACAGCATAGAATACACATTTAACTTGAATAAACACTTGACTGTGTTGTAAATCGAATCTACTGTCACGATTTCGACTCAATATCATAGCTATCCCTCAGTCGTTGCGTACAACCCGACCAACTTTCAGGATTGTACTGTTCGCTATTTTATACTTTGCAGCCTTCGATCTCTAATGAAATTTTATAATTGCGAATATTTTTCAGGGATCCCGAACATATTCAAATAAAAACTGTCACTATTTTGGTAAAGCAGAGATCATAATCATGATCATGATCATCATCGTTATTATAATCATCATCTTAATCATCGTTATTTTGACTCGGATTTATTTGACGTCATTTATTTTTTCTGACCTCTGCCCATGTTTGAGTTCATTTTTGATGATTAACGTGGAATTGGATCTGAAGTTCGCGATTTCAAATCCGTTAAGGACCAGAAGGGCACCTTCTGGTAACGCTTTGTCGCTCAAACAAAGGTGATATTAACGACACTCCTAAAAGTTGCTAGATATTGCTAAAAGAACAATGCTAACAGTTAGTAACCTGCAGCACAATGATATCGAAACATACTTTCGTACGAAGTCAACAGTCGCTGCCCTGCTATTTGCAGTATCATAGATTCATGGCATGGATCTTGTGTTCTTTCTAAAGTCAGAATTGCATGAATCAAAGAGAGGAAGGAGTACTAAGAAAAAATTTGCAAAGAAATATTGTAATAATATATATTAAAAACAAGTTCATTTCATGCTACTTATTTGACAAAAATATTAATGAAAATGTTTAAGATTTGTGCCATGAAAGTCGCTGTATTTTTCGCAAGACTCCAAAGTAAAATTCTTGTCGACACCAACTAAAAGTCGCTAGTTACAACAACGAAGTCGCCAAGTTGGCATCATTGCCGAGGACGATAAAAATCTTCAGCATAGCTAACTTCGAAATGGAGATACATGGGGCTCCCATGTCACAGATTTTTTTTGCAAAGAAATATTGTAATAATATATATTAAAAACAAGTTCATTTCATACTACTTAATCGACAAAAATATTAATGAAATGTTTAAGATTTGTGTCATGAAAGTCGCTGTATTTTTCGCAGGACTCCAAAGTAAAATTCTTGTCAACACCAGCTAAAAGTCTCTAGTTACAACAACGAAGTCGCCAAGTTGGCATCATTGCCGAGGACGATAAAAATCTTCAGCATAGCTAACTTCGAAATGGAGATACGTGGGGCTCCCGTGTAACAGATTTTTTTTGCAAAGAAATATTGTAATAATATATAGGCCTATTAAAAACAAGTTCATTTCATGCTACTTACTCGACAAAAATATTAATGAAATGTTTAAGATTTGTGTCATGAAAGTCGCTGTATTTTTCGCAGGACTCCAAGGTAAAATTCTTGTCAACACCAAGTAAAAGTCGCTAGTTACAACAACGAAGTCGCCAAGTTGGCATCATTGCCGAGGACGATAAAAATCTTCAGCATAGCTAACTTCGAAATGGAGATACATGGGGCTCCCATGTCACAGATTTTTTTTGCAAAGAAATATTGTAATAATATATATTAAAAACAAGTTCATTTCATGCTACTTAATCGACAAAAATATTAATGAAATGTTTAAGATTTGTGTTATGAAAGTCGCTGTATTTTTCGCAGAACTCCAAAGTAAAATTCTTGTCAACACCAGCTAAAAGTCTCTAGTTACAACAACGAAGTCGCCAAGTTGGCATCATTGCCGAGGACGATAAAAATCTTCAGCATAGCTAACTTCGAAATGGAGATACGTGGGGCTCCCATTTCACAGATTTTTTTTTTTTGCAAAGAAATATTGTAATAATATATATTAAAAACAAGTTCATTTCATGCTACTTAATCGACAAAAATATTAATGAAATGTTTAAGATTTGTGCCATGAAAGTCGCTGTATTTTTCGCAGGATTCCAAGGAAAAATTCTTGTCAACACCAAGTAAAAGTCGCTAGTTACAACAACGAAGTCGCCAAGTTGGCATCATTGCCGAGGACGATAAAAATCTTCAGCATAGCTAACTTCGAAATGGAGATACGTGGGGCTCCCGTGTCACAGATTTTTTTTGCAAAGAAATATTGTAATAATATATATTAAAATTAAGTTCATTTCATGCTACTTAATGGACAAAAATATTAATGAAATGTTTAAGATTTGTGCCATGAAAGTCGCTGTATTTTTCGCAGGACTCCAAAGCAAAATTCTTGTCAACACCAACTAAAAGTCGCTAGTTACAACAACGAAGTCGCCAAGTTGGCATCATTGCCGAGGACGATAAAAATCTTCAGCATAGCTAACTTCGAAATGGACTCCCGTGTCACAGATTTTTTTTTGCAAAGAAATATTGTAAAAATATATATTAAAAACAAGTTCATTTCATGCTACTTAATGGACAAAAATATTAATGAAATGTTTAAGATTTGTGCCATGAAAGTCGCTGTATTTTTCGCAGGACTCCAAAGTAAAATTCTTGTCAACACCAGCTAAAAGTCTCTAGTTACAACAACGAAGTCGCCAAGTTGGCATCATTGCCGAGGACGATAAAAATCTTCAGCATAGCTAACTTCGAAATGGAGATACGTGGGGCTCCCGTGTAACAGATTTTTTTTGCAAAGAAATATTGTAATAATATATAGGCCTATTAAAAACAAGTTCATTTCATGCTACTTACTCGACAAAAATATTAATGAAATGTTTAAGATTTGTGTCATGAAAGTCGCTGTATTTTTCGCAGGACTCCAAGGTAAAATTCTTGTCAACACCAAGTAAAAGTCGCTAGTTACAACAACGAAGTCGCCAAGTTGGCATCATTGCCGAGGACGATAAAAATCTTCAGCATAGCTAACTTCGAAATGGAGATACATGGGGCTCCCATGTCACAGATTTTTTTTGCAAAGAAATATTGTAATAATATATATTAAAAACAAGTTCATTTCATGCTACTTAATCGACAAAAATATTAATGAAATGTTTAAGATTTGTGTTATGAAAGTCGCTGTATTTTTCGCAGAACTCCAAAGTAAAATTCTTGTCAACACCAGCTAAAAGTCTCTAGTTACAACAACGAAGTCGCCAAGTTGGCATCATTGCCGAGGACGATAAAAATCTTCAGCATAGCTAACTTCGAAATGGAGATACGTGGGGCTCCCATTTCACAGATTTTTTTTTTTGCAAAGAAATATTGTAATAATATATATTAAAAACAAGTTCATTTCATGCTACTTAATCGACAAAAATATTAATGAAATGTTTAAGATTTGTGTCATGAAAGTCGCTGTATTTTTCGCAGGATTCCAAGGAAAAATTCTTGTCAACACCAAGTAAAAGTCGCTAGTTACAACAACGAAGTCGCCAAGTTGGCATCATTGCCGAGGACGATAAAAATCTTCAGCATAGCTAACTTCGAAATGGAGATACGTGGGGCTCCCGTGTCACAGATTTTTTTTGCAAAGAAATATTGTAATAATATATATTAAAATTAAGTTCATTTCATGCTACTTAATGGACAAAAATATTAATGAAATGTTTAAGATTTGTGCCATGAAAGTCGCTGTATTTTTCGCAGGACTCCAAAGCAAAATTCTTGTCAACACCAACTAAAAGTCGCTAGTTACAACAACGAAGTCGCCAAGTTGGCATCATTGCCGAGGACGATAAAAATCTTCAGCATAGCTAACTTCGAAATGGACTCCCGTGTCACAGATTTTTTTTTGCAAAGAAATATTGTAAAAATATATATTAAAAACAAGTTCATTTCATGCTACTTAATGGACAAAAATATTAATGAAATGTTTAAGATTTGTGCCATGAAAGTCGCTGTATTTTTCGCAGGACTCCAAGGTAAAATTCTTGTCAACACCAGCTAAAAGTCTCTAGTTACAACAACGAAGTCGCCAAGTTGGCATCATTGCCGAGGACGATAAAAATCTTCAGCATAGCTAACTTCGAAATGGAGATACGTGGGGCTCCCATTTCACAGATTTTTTTTTTTTGCAAAGAAATATTGTAATAATATATATTAAAAACAAGTTCATTTCATGCTACTTAATCGACAAAAATATTAATGAAATGTTTAAGATTTGTGTCATGAAAGTCGCTGTATTTTTCGCAGGATTCCAAGGAAAAATTCTTGTCAACACCAAGTAAAAGTCGCTAGTTACAACAACGAAGTCGCCAAGTTGGCATCATTGCCGAGGACGATAAAAATCTTCAGCATAGCTAACTTCGAAATGGAGATACGTGGGGCTCCCGTGTCACAGATTTTTTTTGCAAAGAAATATTGTAATAATATATATTAAAATTAAGTTCATTTCATGCTACTTAATGGACAAAAATATTAATGAAATGTTTAAGATTTATGCCATGAAAGTCGCTGTATTTTTCGCAGGACTCCAAAGCAAAATTCTTGTCAACACCAACTAAAAGTCGCTAGTTACAACAACGAAGTCGCCAAGTTGGCATCATTTCCGAGGACGATAAAAATCTTCAGCATAGCTAACTTCGAAATGGACTCCCGTGTCACAGATTTTTTTTTGCAAAGAAATATTGTAAAAATATATATTAAAAACAAGTTCATTTCATGCTACTTAATGGACAAAAATATTAATGAAATGTTTAAGATTTGTGCCATGAAAGTCGCTGTATTTTTCGCAGGACTCCAAAGTAAAATTCTTGTCAACACCAGCTAAAAGTCTCTAGTTACAACAACGAAGTCGCCAAGTTGGCATCATTGCCGAGGACGATAAAAATCTTCAGCATAGCTAACTTCGAAATGGAGATACGTGGGGCTCTCGTGTCACAGATTTTATAGCACGTAAAATAATTGTCACCGATAGATGATTGGAGGCAAAATTTGTTGTCCAGTTCTCACTATGTTTAAATTCAGAGGTAGCATAATGAGCTCATTTCATTTACCTAAAATCCCATGTCTAGTGATGAGCATGACTCAGGGCCAACCCAGGCAACAGACAAAAGACACACGCCCAGTCCCTTAGGGAAATAAACGTTATTTGTCGAATATCGAATCTAGAGCCGTAGGAAGACCTGTAGTTTGTCATCACGCAACTACTTGAGCCGTAGCGGAAGACACGTTGAGTAAGTTCTAAATAAAGACTGCGTTGCGTGAAATGTGGAAGAGCAATGCTGAACACGGAGGTTATACATCCTATGATTAAGTAAAGTAGGAGTATTTTGTCCCGGGGTGTTCCAATTCTGTTAGAGTGAACTAATCAACATCCAGGACACTGTTGTTTTGTGTGCCTGTGTGGCGTGTGACACTGTTGAGTGTCACATCCTCCGTCTGGAGGTCGCGGAAGTAGTATTTCAGCTCTTCCTGGTGAACGGGAGAAGCGACAGTAATGGAGTAAACTTTTAACACGAGAGATGTCGAGATAAAACGAGTGTTTAACTCGCACAGTTTTCACATAGGCAACAACTGCACGTGTTATTTCTTAATATTAGCGCAACAAATGAAAGTTTTTTTTTTTTCTTGATTCGTGCCTTACCCTTGTTAATTAGTTAGCATTCATTGTGATACTTAATCTTAGGTTTAGGTTCACTCATTTAAAGTTTGTGTGACTGTAACCTATAAATTATAGCTTGTGGTTTTACTTCGATCTTTACTGTTATTGTATATGTATTTCTGGTGGTGTGGAAGGGAAGTCCTGATGACCTTAACTACACCAGAATGAATGAATGAATAAATAAATAAATTTTAATTAATTAATTAATTAAATTAATTAAATGATAGTACATTATGCAACGAGCCTATAATGATAGTAATTAAGAATCGAGTATGGATATTTATGAAACGAGCGCAAGCGAGTTTCATAATTTTCATACGAGCTTTTTAATTACCATTATAGGCGAGTTTCATACGACTTTTTATGCTCGACCATATTTCTAACTTGAAATTACCGGTATTCAGATGTATACATTTTCTTTGTATCTGACAAGATCGGAAGTGACCTTGTTCTAGGTCGTGAATTGTGAGATGTGCGCAGACGCGAAAGTATTGATTTTTTCCGAGGAACAAAAATGTCATTGACCTTGACGTAGTCCCGTTAAACTTGATAATATTATAATATTATAACCTTGATTATTGAATTCGACATTGAAAAACGAGATGACAAATTGAATTTATTTGAATATTATTTACAATTAACGCTAATTATTATAGTAACAGAACATAACCTTCTGCGACAGTATTGGATTTCCAGCCTCCGTGACTTTTCGCTAATTCTCTTTCGATTGCATATCCGAGAATAATCGATACTTGCGGTTTTATAACGGTACAAAGCTGACTTGTCATTGGTTGAACAGTTGTAACCTGAGTCGTCATTGGCTGAAAGACCTGACCTTTAATGAGTAGGTGTACTTTAATGACATGCATTAAAGGTCTGCTACCAGGTGTATAATTACTACATTTCGGCATGGTCGAGCATAAATTAATTAAATAAATAAATAAGAAAAGTAAGTAAGTAAAAAAGAAAATAAAGAAATAGAAAATAATTAAACAAATAAATTGGTAATTAAGTAAATAAATGAATAAATTGCATAAATGAGTAAATAAATATATTAAATGAATTAATACTTTATATTAACTTTCTTAATAAATATGATGTTAAAGACCGAAGTCGTGCGAATAATCTTATGACTAGAGATCGGCACTATACAAAGAAAATTTTGCCAAAATATGAAATAAATATTTCACTGCTAAAATATCTTCGTTCTCAAACCATTTGGAGTAAATTTACATCATTATTTACAAAATAAGCTTTTAAATATTTATAATTTTGTCTACCTATATTAAATATGTTACCAAATATAATAACAATAAATCTGCATAATAAAACTATTTTTCAGCATCATCAACTGCTTGCCTGAATGCAAGAACTAGGTAGTTTAACTTAATTTTTTACAGCTAAGAGAGAAAGAAAGTTACTAACATTGGCTGGATTTAACACTGGTTATAATGCAACACATGTAACTTTTCTATATTTTCTGGGAAAACATTACACTTTCTGTCAGTTAAGATTGTTTTGTACGATGAAAAACCCATGAAGTTGGAAAAAGAGGGGCAATTAAAAATATAGCAAAATTAATGATCTAAACACGTTTAAAACATTAACTTACATGTAGGCCTATGTAAGTAGACATGGCAACACTAATAAGACTTTCACTGGATTCGAAAGAATGAGCAAAGATGGGATAGGAATCTTTTGGCTTCTCGAATTCCTTTACATAATCATCTGTATATCTAAATTGCTTTATATTGTATCTGAGTATTAATAATAATTATTGAATAAACGTACTTTTCCAAGGATAGTTTCCTTTTTCTAATAATAATAATAATAATAATAATAATAATAATAATAATAATAATAATAATAATACAAATTTTTATTTTTTATTTTGCTGCGTCTTTGGCAATACTTACTGAAGGGATTTATATATTGCAATTTATATAGATAGTGCTAGAAGTACATTGGTTTTTTTCTTTTCTTTACGAATGACGAAGCGATATTAGCCTTTATGTCTCCTTGAAAACTAGAAACAGGAAGTGATATTGTTCTTCGATAATATTTAAAGAAGAGGTGTAATTAGTTTGTAGAGCCTCTCCCAAATCTCCTACATCCTTCTTTTCTCTGTCGCTTGGATTTGCATACGTAATGTTTGAATAATGAGTATGAAGCAAATAAATGAGACAGAACATACGTTTGTATATTAGTATGTAGGCTATGGAGTGACAACATTGATATCCCTTATGAATAGGTTGTAATAATTCACGCTTACACTTTCTTTAATTTTTTTGTGCTACGATTAATTTGAAATAATTATTTGAAGTTAATAAAGTAAATCATTGATACCTACTCAGGTATTATCAGTCATTTGCCCAAAGAATATTATTTTAAACTATGCTGTAGCTATGTGTCTTGACAATACTTGCATTTTTACGCTAACAGTGAATCTATATTCCATATGTTTTATTGAATTTCCTGTAACTGTGTTTAGAATAGATTTTCCAATGTATGTGGAACAATTAGAAGTAGAGTCAGTAGAAGAAAAAATCAACAGATACAAACTAAATTGGCTACACCATGTAAAACGAATGGACAATTCAAGAATCCCCAAAATGATGTTGCAATATCAACGCAGAGGACATCGACGGTTAGGAAGACCCTTTAGAAGACTGCTAGATGGGGCTGAAACGGGCCTAATTCATGACGGATGATGATGATGTTATGTTTTATTTAACGACGCTCGCAACTGCAGAGGTTATATCAGCGTCGCCGGATGTGCCGGAATTTTGTCCCGCAGGAGTTTTTTTACATGTCAGTAAATCTACTGACATGAGCCTGTCGCATTTAAGCACACTTAAATGCCATCGACCTGGCCCGGGATCGAACCCGCAACCTTGGGCATAGAAGGCCAACGCTATACCAACTTGCCAACCAAGTCGACGACGACGACGATGATGATGATGATGATGATGATCATGATCAATGTATGAGTTTCGTACTTTAGATTAGGGTACCTTTTAGGTACCGTACACAAAATAGTATTTTAGCTGCCTGAAATTGTATTGTAGATTTTAAAACTGTATTTTAGTGTCTAGTTGGATAATTTTGTCCCGCGCCGTGGCGTCGCGGTCTAAGGCATCCTGCCTAGGACTCGCGTTACGGAATGCGCGCTGGTTCGAGTCCTCATGGGGGAAGAAATTTTCTCATGAAATTTCGGCTAGTGTATGGGACCGGTGCCCACCCAGCATCGTGATGCACTTGGGGAGCTACGATAGGTAGCGAAATCCGGTTGCGAATGCCAGCTATAACGGCTGGGGGGATCATCGTGCTAACCACACGATACCTCCATTCTGGTTGGATGATCGTCCACCTCTGCTTCGACATGTGGGCGTGAGGCCAGCAGCCGGCTGGTCGGTCTAGGCCCTTCACGGGCTGTAGCGCCACGGATTATTATTATTATTATTATTATTATTATTATTATTATTATTATTATTATTATTATTATAGTTGGATAATTTTAGAGACTAAGTTAGGTGTCTAAAAGTTGGTTTTTAAGGGCCTAAAAATCCGAGATCTACAATAGAGAAGAACAAAGTGTGCATGTAGAATGTGATGTACATAATTTACATGAAGCTCCTCTTTCATCACTAATATAAATATTGATTTTAGTGCATTATAAATATTACACTCGTAATTCTTTCTTTTGTTGTTTTGTTTAGACTTCCATCTCCGTAAGAAACAGCAATCATTGAAGTCGTGGTTATCGAGTAGGCCTACAGTTTGTTTATTTTCGTCTGTATGGACGTGGACTGTGCTTATGTAAGCAATATTAAATTATCGCAGTTCCATCATTATCTTTCCCTCGTGATATTGTGTTATTAATTAAACGCTGTTGCTATTCAGATTAAAATGCTTCAGATGTGATGAAAGAGTTCCGGGCAGCGATCTCTAGGATGCGGTTGCGTGTTTCCTTGCTCACGGAACTGTGCCATATCTCTGTTGCTGTGGTGAGCATTTCTTACAATTGACCAAAGCTTAATCGCACACCATTCAATTGGATTTGCATTTTGTAAGAGGCGTGGGGAAAATAGGCAACCGCTGAGAGTACTTTAAATTCGTGCCCAAGCGCTCGAAGATGCGTTAAATTGTAATCTAATAACATTTATTTACAGATCGAAACGTACCGCTGATTACATTTAAAGTAAAGAAAGAATTGAACAAGGATGACTTTCAGCAGGAAACAAAGGTTTCCATACGATGAAAGAGTAATGGAACGGAGAAAAATTATCTCTGGCGCCGGGATTTGAACCCGAGTTTTCAGCTCTACGTGCTGACGCTTTATCCACTAAGCCACACCGGATTCCACCCCGGCGTCGGACAGAATCGTCTCAGTTTTAAGTTCCAACTCTTGGGTTCCCTCTAGTGGCCGCCATCTGCACTACGTCATAGATATCTATGAACCTAGGACCGAAATCCACACATGTGCTGAGGTGCAGTCGTAGTGAGTGACTAGTTGGCCGGGATCCGACGGAATAAGCGCCGTCTATGACGTAGTGCAGAGGGCGACCACTAGAGGGAACCCAAGAGTTGGAACTTAAAACTGAGACGATTCTGTCCGACGCCGGGGTGGAATCCGGTGTGGCTTAGTAGATAAAGCGTCAGCACGTAGAACTGAAAACCCGGGTTCAAATCCCGGCGCCGGAGAGAATTTTTCTCCGTTCCATTACTCTTTCATCGTATGATGACGCAGAATATCTGCATTGAAATATCATATGTACTTCGGTACATTAAAATAATATAAAGGTTCCCATGATGAATAAACCATTCGTATACAATAAGTGTGAAATTTGAGTGTATTTGATAATGTTTACAACATATTAAACCCAGTTGATATAAGATATGAACACAACCTTGTATGGTTAAATAATAATTCACAGTCAAGTGAGTAACTTTCGGTAATATTAAAATTTGAAGACACGACTCAGTGATATAAGAATTAATGGTGATGCATGAAAGGTAGTAACAACATTCCTCCTCAGAAATCCTTAGAATTTCATAATAGCTTAATGGGCAGACATCCGTAGGTTAAGCTTTCTAAAATTTTGAATGAAATAACTAAAGTAAATTGAAAGCCGAAAGCTGTCCATTAGATCAGGGTCGAACCCACGTTAATCCAGCATACCAAGGATTACCTTACAAAGTTCGTCACAATGCTCATCATGTGAAAGGAGTTATCTTAATCCGTCTCCTAAAGAAGTTAAGAGCGATTGTCTTAGCGCTCGCCCGACGTCGACTAGCTAGCAACTACCGCGCATGTGCCAGGGATCGACAGAAGATCTATAAGAGCGGAAACATTGCAAAGTGAAATTTCCCATTCCGTGAAGTTACAGATACAGTAACAAGCACACACGCATACAGTTACAAGATATTTTATACCCGAAACGGGATTTATTCTTTAAGCCCGAATTTTTTACGATATGATACTACCCGTGAGGTTAGTTGGGGACGCTCGGGTTTTGCAGGAGCCGTTCCCCGCCAAGAGATGGCATGATCACCGGAGTGCATCCGCACTCTCGGCGCGTGCAAGCAATGACTGACACTGCAGTTTCGCTTTAGTTGTGTTGTGTTGTGAGAAGTAAATTGGCGGTGAAAATTTGTAATCTTAAAAGTTTAAGTTAAGTTTAAAATGCTCCGTGTAGGCTACTTATTCATTACGTGAACGTACTTATCTATACAATACATAGTCTACATACGGAAACGAAAATCTTGTGCGGCGACAAGACGCAAATTTCGGGGAAAAAAGTTTCCAGAGACATCTGTTCCAGCTGCCAGTACAATAAGAAGTTCATGCGGACAGCTTTGGTAAACGATGAAAAATCGAAATTAGACTAGATTGGTGAGAGATTGAAGAACTTGCGAGAGTGACTGCAAATTTCATAAAAAGACGTCAAATGTGTGTTGCAGTAAATGGAGGACATTTTGAGTAACGAATGTGAGCTTGATAAATATTGTAACTTTTAAGCATTGTAACAGTAGGATTGTCCAGTCATTCTAACGCAATGGTTCGGTACTGTATTGAGTAGGGGATTCTTTTAGTTGATTTTTTTTTTTTTTTTTCAGAAAGTTGTTTTACTGTGTAAAACGCATACGCAAGTCACAAATATCCAGGTCCCCTGTACCAACCAAATCATAAGATCAAGATCAAAATTGTCGTCATCCAGGATGCAGCGAAGTAGAAACCCTTGGGCATGTTTTGGGTTATTGCCCTAAAGGAGAATTACTGAGGAACAATCGCCACCATAAAGTGAGAAGCTCCATCGCAACCACTCTTCGGAAGGCAAAGTGGGAGGTTTACGAAGAAGTGCACTGCTTGGCTGAGAATGGGTCAACGAGAAGAGCAGACATTATAGCCATCGATCGCCGGAATCAAAGAAGCCTCATTCTTCACCCCACTGTCCGTTTCGAGAAGGATGATCAACAAGCCAACAACGTTAACAATGAAAAGAAGTCTATTTACAACCCATGTATTCCTCATTTCAGTGAGAGATACAAAATGAATATTAATACATGGGAAGTGAAAGGACTTCTTTTTGGCGCTAGGGGAACTTCATTTAAGTCAGTGGCCGGCAGATGCTGCAGTTATGACGTAAGAGCCAGTCAGGCCTCAAGAGCTTGGAAGAGCGAGCAGTTGAGTCGTATTACTGTTATCACGCACCAACGCAGTGGCGTCAGTGCAGCAATGATACGACAGTTCTTGGATATAAATTGATGGAATCACATTCCTGTATTTTGTTAGGGATTAACTACTCTGCGGTCATGATGGCAACATTCTTGGCAAATTCCCCGTCATTAAAAGAACGCATGTTCTTTGCAATGGCTAGTGAAATCCTATATCTTAAGCCTTAAGCTTACCATTGATTCACTGACAGTGTGTTCCCTAGCTTCACTTAACAATTTATCTTTCAATTGCTGCACTAGTACTTGTCGATAATCATTTGTGTGGCATAGAGAATAATGGCATTGTATATTGAATTTCTTTACATGCTGAAACAGCTTGCCACAAATCAAACACTTCGCCATTCCTCCATACTCCATAACACAGTTTGATCTCGACAAAGCATTTAACTTGGGCACGGTAGTAACACAAAGTGATGGTGTGTTTCAAAAGTTGAAATATACTTTGCATACTACTCACCAAGTTAGGGCCTATATAGTTCAATCTGTATATTGTGTAGGAAAATGTCTGTTGAAAACACTTGAACTGTTTTCAAGTTTCCGAGTAGACAAAGTGTTGTAGTACTGCTTAAATTATTTATTTATATATTTGTATATTTATAGCAGTTTCGGAGCCTCATTTACATAATGCGAACGCTTCTGCAGCTGGCTGTATTATGAATTTCATATTATTATAAGTATATTAAATTTGATTACAAACCAAAATATTTTGTTACATTGATTTATCACAGATGTATAGTTTTGTTTTCGTACAAATGTATTGTAATTGTGCTGTTCCATACTACCTCAGACGAATGGATCGCGCTCTGTCAGTGCATAGGCGCCGTACCACCTCTGTTCAGATGAACCTTCTCTCCTCGCTGTGCTCAGTATGCAGAGTTTGCCGAGCAAAGAGCGTGGCGGCTCCGTGGTGTGACGTCACAGAGCACGGAACATGCCGGTCACTGATTTAAGTTAACCAAAACCATTCTTCTTTCTCTTAAATTTTCTAATGAGGACATTAACAAAATTTGTCTAATAGTATTGAGAGATTCATTATCCATTTTACACAATCACTTCATCTCATTACTCTTCAATGTATTTTCATCTCATGTATCTCCGAACTCAAATTGTACTTTATTTTTAAATTTATCATTGTTCCGTATTCTCTCCGCAATCATAATGTATTTTTCATTTAACCTCTGCTTTGTATTCTGGATCCTAGTGGTCAGCCGTAGATTTCGGCCAGATGTCCCAAATTGTGGAATTTGTTGTTATACACTCAGGACGTGGTGTAACAAGAGATTTGTGTTAGACGGAGAAGTAAGAAGAAGAAAAAGAAGAAGTTTATTGGCAGAAAAAAATAGCCGATTTTCTAGTAAGATTACAGTTAAGCCCTCGAAAATCACTTAGCAAATTATCTCAAAATGTGCATCATATAGGAACTTCTGAGTGCGTTTCTAAACTCCTTAATTAGTTGGGGAGCCTGTATTAACTTGAAGGTGATCATTTTCAACATTTTATGTGATTTCGGTAAGTCTCAAAGTACTATTTCTTCTTCATAATTTTATTATTATTGTTATTATTATTATTATTATTATTATTATTATTATTATTATTATTATTATTATTATTTTAATATAATTTATGTTGAACATTCGATTTCGCATAGTTTACACGCGGGTTATAGAGTGCGATATATCGGAATACACTTTTTAACACATTTTGCATAGTTTTTATTCTGTGTATAAATTTCAACTAGAAAAATTCTCTGCCTCATCCTATACCTAACCTTTGTCTTAGAATGACAGACAATGCTCTGCGGTCAAGAGTTGTTTCGCGGAAAGAGGTAGCATTAAGTGCCGATGACTTATTGCAACGATGCGCGCTGTAACCGCTCTCAAATTATACACGGATTTCTCTGTAGTAGTACTGAGCAATTACGTGCATGCTTTTATAGGGTGAATATTTTCAGCAATTTTAATTAAGATCGCATCGAAATCATTCAATATGCTTTGAACCCAGTGGTGGCTCCTAAGGTTTAGACATTGAGAAGCAGTCATGAAAAATAAAAATGTCAAATGAAAACTTTGAAATGTTAGGATAATAAATCATGCATCGTGATTTAGTATAATAGGTTAGGATTGAATGGGACCGTCAATGCTTATCTATTAATTGTATTGGTATATTACAATTTATTAATCATGAACGTTTTCGGCACATATATGTGCCATCTTCAGATGTTAAAAGATAGTCTTAATACATACTTGATAATGCCATAATGGTAAAACATGAATAACAGCGACATAACCGTTATATACTTTTGTGCGAGATCGTGCGTATTTGCTTGTTTTCCGCACAAAACCAATACGCGGTAAGTGTGAAATACCACATTCAGTATTCCCAACGTAACATACATAACAATTTCCCATTCCTTACCGAGTAATGTCAGGGACTGTCAGACATCAAATCAATTTAAGAATAGGTTAACGAGATATTTTTCTAACAATTATTGTCAACAATAATAGCTGTTTCAGGTTTCTCAGTGTTTAATGGTTATATATATCACAGATAAATATATAAATTATCTCATTATTATTATTATTATTATTATTACTATTATAATTACCATTATCATTATTATTATTGTTATTATTATTATCATTATTATTATAACTATTTCTTACCAGTGTTTATTATTGTCACACTAACATTAGTTATCCAATTTTCATCATTTACTTTCATGTTGTTTTATGATCTAGATATTAATGTAATAACTATGTAAGCAAATGTATTTAATTAGAATTAGAGTCTGGCTGGGCGGAAGAGAAGGCCTACTGGCCTTAGCTCTGCCAGATTAAATAAATAAATAATTATTATTATTAAGCGCGACATTCCTTTTACTGCTTTAGGCTTTTAACATATTATTTTTAGAGACGTTTAACATAGTAATAATTATAAATTGGAAACTTACCACTGCAATTTCACCTAAATTGCAATGTTAATTATTGTTTTTAAATATTTGCAAAAATTAAGTAAATTCTACTACTCCACGAAACTTATTGCATTCCTGATACAAGTAACATTAAGAAAGCCGTGAAAAAATCAATAAGATTCCAGATGCCGATGTTATTACTGCAATATGTTATATAAATAATATTGTTAAAATATTAAAATGAAAATTAAATCATTACATAACCTTACCATTTGTTTTAAGTTCGCATTTATAGACTGGGGGAAAAAAGACAGACGTATATCACGGCCTGCTGGAGTATAGTAAACACAGAAAACATTTTATAGCAACAATGTTGAAGAAAGATATTTCCGAAGTTGCCGTCATTAAACAGAAACCAACATGGAGATTTCATTGCAACTAATTAGAAATTCGTCTTTCAGGTATGTAATAAACGATCTTCGCACAAAATAATGTACGATACACGAGCGGTATGTTTGTTTTCATGTTCTCGGAAATTAAAAAAGCTCAACTACGTTTCGCTTTTTCAATCTTTTCCTCGACCATGAAAACGTCAACATACCGCTCTTGTAACGTATATTACTATAGTATTTCAGTTAACATTTCATTCGTATGAGTTCAATAGACTTGTGTGAAAGGACGCATTACAATTTACAAACATTATTCCTAGTAAGCATTTTACATATCTATACAGTGTACTCAGTACATTTACTTACAAAGGGACCATAAATGTCTTAATTGATAACCCATATCCATCGCGAGTGGACTCGTCAAGATTCCGTTAAAATAACTTTAGTCTATCAGTCAGTGGTAAGGAGTGGCGGCGCACACCGTTGCCATGGCAGTCTCTTTAATTAATATCACCCAGATATTGCGTGTTGCGTAATGAACTTACGCAGGCATTTGTATGCGATACATGGACATATTTGTCTTAACTAATGAAATTAAGTTCGTCAACGAAACGTAAACAAAAGCTTTTTAAATTATTTCCACAAGAACGGCGACGCCCAGAATACCCCTGCAGTAGATATCACTGTTTGAAGACCCCCTGGTTATTATTATTGTTATTATTATTATTAGTATTATTATTATTCGTGAGATTTAGTAATCTTTGCAACAGAAACTACCAAATAATGCCGATTGTTCGGCTTAACAAGAACCGAAGGTGAACCTGATCACCAGAGGCAAGAGTTTATGACAGGGATGTCAAAGCGCCTGTATTACGTGCTCATACTACAAGCAATACAAATCCAACAAGGTTCACTTTTCAGCAACATCAAATAAAATCTTCGCTCTTAAGAAAATGTTGTGCTGGTTCTTGAGAGCACGCAATGCAGTCGTTTTGATATTCCTGGTTTATGGTGATAATTATTTTTTAAAATTCTCATTAATTGTTTAAATTGATCGTGTTTTGTTTGAATACTATACCACAAATTCACATTAATTTCGCGCTAATTTTCGGATGAAACAATGAGTAATGACTGGAATGAAAGTTAACAAATATTAATTGAAGGGTTCAGAACAATTGCGGGCCAAGCGCCATTTATTAAAAACCGAGCAAGCAAGGGTTAAAGTTAAGTAAATACCATAATTTAATGAAGATTAACATACCATTTAATTTTAATGTGCATACTTTATATTACTTGCTATATGTTTCATTAAATTATGGTAATCACTTAATTTTAACCCTTGTTTTCTCCGATTTTAATAAATGGCGCTTGGCCCACTATGGTTCTGAACCCTTCAATTAGAATAACAGATAAATAAGGTAACGCTGATAAGTGGTGTTCAAATTGCAACGTTTATTTTACATCATATCAATATCACCAGGCATATCACCAAACTGCGACATAAGTTGTGACATTTTCGTTCTTAATAATTGTCCTTATGTCTGTTGCAGCTAGGCTATATTTAGAGGAAAATCTTTCGCTGTCAGCATTTGATATGGATAACCAAAGACATTGAAAGGACTTTTCACAAAAAAAAAGTGTTAAGGCGCACCTTTTGCTTTCAGTGCTAACAGTGCTGTTACAATATCAAATTTGTTATCTTTATTATGGTGGCTTAACTGTTCAACAGTGGTACGAAGTTCTTTGTAACAGAGAAGCAAATCAAAACTTCACGGATATTTTGTTTGTTTTATTTTATTTTTTGCTATTTGAAACAAATGCATATTTTTCGAACCAAAATGAAAACTAATAGAGATTTCTCATTTATTTCTAGAAAACAATGTTCTCGAAAAAAACAATTGCAAAAAAATTGTCATACAGTTCTATACCTCCAAACTATATCAAATATGTACATATAAAACATGTTTTTTTTTTTAATAAACAACTTCCTCATTTATCGCTAACAACGAAAACTCTGCCTCTGATTGAGGTTCTGGCTGATATGTAGGCCTACATCTATTGTCAGGCAGTACATCTCACTTGACGATATGTGTCAGAGGAAGAGCAATTGTTTGTATGCATCTGAAGTCTGATTGTGTAATATGTAGCTAATCGGCGATGTATGCAGTGGAGGGGAAAAGGAACTGTCCACCCTGCCCCATTATCTCCTAGCCTAGTTGCCTCATAAGTGGTGCTTTATTGGTATCATTAATTGTGAGGTTCAGAGCTGTCTTCGGACAGTTGACAGTTGACTAAACAACAACAACAACGACGAATACTCTGGCCTCTGCTGATAACGAACATTACACCGCTCTCGGTTGCAGGGATAAATCCCTAGTCAGACAATCAAGACAAATTATTATTATTATTATTATTATTATTATTATTATTATTATTATTATTATTATTATTATGTTTTAGTGTTAACCTGGTTTTGTAGTTTGTTACATACAGAAGCTGCAGTAGGTATTGTTCTCTTTGTAATTAACATTTGCTCTTTGTACGATTCACTAGAACATAAGGTCATACAGTAAAGCTCGAAGAATTTAATTAACTAGGGTTAATTAAAACTTGAGACCGAAAGCGTCATGATCTCATTAATGCGTTTCTTGTTCTTAGCTTAAGCTTTAAGCTGCTATATTGTGTGAATGAAGGAATAGGAAGCGTTTCAAGTGCTGACCCACGCTGCTTTGCATTTCCTATTCGCCTAGTTACATTTTGATCACACCTCAAGTATAATGAGGTGATTGTTTTAACGGTTCTGTTTACAGACTCATTTCCTTACGGGTTACTTTCTCATTCAGTCTTTATTATGACAGCCAACAGTTCAAACCGTCACATTATCGTTCTGAATACAGATCGACGGTCGTCAGAATATTGTGAGAATACCAGATTGTGTATTTTGTTATTTACAACACTAGAGTTCATTAACGCTTCGTTGGCTATAAAGAAAAAAATATTATGAATGCCTTCACGCCACAGCGTCTGGGAGACAGGAAGGTAAGCTTACACGAAGCTATTTACATTTCATTGAGTTATGAATCTCTGTCAGATTCGAAGCTTTATTGTCTGTCGCCATTGTCGTAGACTAAGACATTATGCTTGCACGGCCTCCTTACATGTATCCATAGAACTTGTGTTGTTCATTTTTTGTCCGTGTGAATGCCAGTTTTTATTGTTTCTTAATGTTGGTTAAGACTGAAATGCAGATACACAGGCGATCAAGCAAATAAGTTTTCTTTCAGTTCATCCTTCAGAGGCAGTTTCTTCTTAGCCAGTGACCGAGCCAATGTCTTTTTCGCTTCCTGATAGTTTCAACAATATCGTTTCTTCAACCACTCTTTCTTGGATAGCTTCATATCTTCTTTTGTTGTTCATTTTACACACTCCATTCTTCTCCATATCCACATTTCAAATGCTGCCAGTCTTTTCCATTCACTTCGTCGTAATGTTCACGTTTCTGCTTCATACATTGCAATACTCTACACCAGCGATGTCAGACAGGGACTAAACGGAGCGGACCGCTCCACTAGACTGGTTGCGTGCTCCGGTGTTTCCACAGACATAAGCAAGTTCAAGCTCCAATCTAGCTCCACAACCGGTATTGAAGCTTACAACTCTGACACTACTGCTCTACACAAAACACTCCACTATTCTCTTCTTTAGTTCTTTTTCCAGAGGTCCGCAGAGATGCAGATGTATAAGAACAGTTCTTAGGAATATTGAACCTCTTTACAGAGTTTTAATTCATTTTCTGTTTAAATTGATCATTATTTGAGTACGTATGGAAGTCAAGCGAAGTGTTAATTTTGTAGCTCAATCAAATTCAATAATAAAGAGCTATACGCAACAGAAACAAGGTACACTCATTAGGATCAATAGTACAATATGCCATGGATTCACATGTCGAGATGTTATATTGTGTAATACTGAAACAGTACCTGCTAGTATTTCCCCATGTCTTTGCTCGCCTCAAACGAAAGTTTATTACAACTTCTGCGTTCTGTGCAGACTTTTTTAACGCCGTGTGCGAGTTTTCTCCCCTGTCCCTTGTTACTTCTTTATCTGGTGCAAACAAGTGGGCGAAACATTCCCAGCCAACCCTTCTCTACAGGAATTTGTGAAAGGGGGCGCGCGCATTCTTGTTTTTTGGTGCGTCCGCTTCCCTGTGGAGCTCTTGTGAAATATTCGCTTTTGTTTATCATACCTGTGAAATAAAGTTACCATGAAATATGATTCAGTAAGTAAAAACTATCTTTATGCCATTTTTTTCGAAGGACTAGCAGCGATTCCAGCTACAATCCCATTGCACTCGGATTCGAATTTAGAAAAGAAAGTATAAATTTACGAATATATACAGAGTGGCGCAGGGAAACGAGAAATTTTGAATTAACGTAAATGGCACGAATAAACACAGTAAAAACATTATTTATTGATAGAAGTGTATGTACATAATATGCCATTTATATTGCCATTATTATATAATGTCACTTGTCATGTTACTTCTTGAAGATGACATCGGAAAGATGTGTTCCATTTCGGCGTAAAAAATAAATAAATTGTTAACTGCCTCCCATTGGAGGTAGCCCAGAAGGACTCAGTATACTCCCCTACATTAATTTTACAACATTAAATGTATACATAAATTTTGTTGAAAGAAAATTAAAATAAACATATTTGAATTATAAAGTGAAGGAAAAAAATTAAACAGAGTGAATATAATGATTCAGAATTTGGCAAGAGCGTTTCAAAACTGAAGTTATGATGTCAGTAGTAAGTGTCTGTGGTAGTTCGAAAGTCTTCCTGAAGCTTTAAAAGAACTTGGGAATCACACCACGAGCTCCAATAAGAAGATCAATCACCTCAATGTCTTCAAGCTGGTATTTTGCTTTGAAGTAATCAACTGTTGGCAGATAAATGTTGATCTTTTCTTTATTGACATCCTCCGGCTGGCTACTCCCCGTTTCAATCCTTATGGTAGGATCAATTATATATCCTTTCTTGGTAGTCTGGGAATACGCTATGATGTCAATACGTCTAGAGGAGCCATTAGTAGCAAGGCAAAAAACTTCCTCTTCTACTATCCAAGACTTTTTTTTCAAAGCAGTTGCAATTAAGGATCGAACATGATGGTGTCTGGCATTTCGGAGGAGTAAACCTCTGTTACACTGACCTTGGACGTGGGCAAGGGTTTCAGTCTCCGGGCATCCATGTCTGCACCGGGATCCGTCCAAAGAGCGACCAGGTACTGATAGCCTGGAATGGCCGGTGTATCATGTCTCGAGGAATGCCAGTGATTTCGTCTTCAATTCACTGTTTTAGTTCAGCGATGGTTGCAGGACGTGTGCGGTACACATTGCTTTTAAGATGTCCCCCGCAAACACTGAGATCAAGGGATCTTGCAGGCCATGGAATGTCACCTTTACGTGACATGACGTGCCTTCCAAACAATTGGCGAACGGCTTCCATCGTTGTCGAGCAGTATGTGACGTGGCTTCGTCCTGCTGAAACCACAAGTTTTCGATGTTAAGATCGTGCAGTCTCGATGCAAAGAATGTTTCAAGCATAGCAACATACTGCTCGCTGAACGAAAACAGAGGATTGAAGACGAAATCACTGGCATTTCTTGAGACATGATACACCGAGCATTTCAGAGTTTCCACACCAGCTATCAGAATGTGTACGCCGAAATGGAGCACATCTTTCCGATGTCATCTTCAAGAAGTAACATGACAAGTGACATTGTGTAATAATGGCAACATAAGGGGCATATTATGTACATGCATTTCCATCAATAAATAATGTTTGTAATGTGTTTATTCGTGCCATTAATTCAAAATTTCTCGTTTCCTTGCGCCATCTGTACTCTGCATAGGGCTTAGATGTATATGCCCTGGCTTGTATTTATTCCCTATTGGCTTTCAGTATTTTGAAAGTCGTATTATCTAAATAATTTTTGAACGTCATAGAACGTTCTCTTTATAGCTTATACAGGGACATCATTTTATTTTTACTTCAATTTTTATTGTACCTGAGTTTTTGAATGTACTTCACTCCCACCCCTTCTACTAGTAAACTTCCAACCATTCTCCACACAACCAAGGCCGCGTATGCAGTACTGAGTTAGTGAGTATAGTACGTTCCAGAATTATGTTCCAGTGACGAAAGAGCTTTCAATATTGAATCATATTTTCGCACAGGTACTGTCGTCCGTTTGCCTACGTCGCATCCCGGATTCCCCCACCTGCTTCTGTTCGCCCCTCTGTAAAGTCTAGTAGCTGGGCTGTCTTAGCTCTTTTCTGAAAACATTAATTTCTGTTAGGAATTGGACGTCTACGTAATATTATACAACTGTTTAAAATAACTTAAATAAAAGGGCCTCGTTAAGTAATTAACTGTCACGTGATTCCCCCCCCCCTTTCTACGACCATGCGACAAAACCACTTGAACGGACAGTAGATAGCATTTCTGAGTAATTTTATCTTTTCGGATCCGGCAGAAGTGAAGATTAAATTTACAGTACGTAAAGTACTATTTTATAGAGTAGGTATAGGATTATTTCAACATGAGTTACTCGTACGAAGGACGAAACTGGTAATTGAAATTAGGTACAATAGTCTATAGTGCGATAATATGCGCAAAAGAACTGAAGCCTGTATCGAAATGAACGGCCACCATTTTCAAAAATGTGTTTAAATATCCATATTATGATTATTTTGCAATTTAACTTCATTCTCTATATTGTACGCTAATGTGCTGTAACAGTACAATATACATTGCATAATTAATACGTCCGCATGGATAGCTCAATTCGTGAGTAAAAAGACTTATTGTTAATACTGTATTTTGATTAAACAAAAACCTAATGAAAATTATCAAACTCAAAATCGTGATATTTCCTAGTTTACATAAATGGATGAAGTACTTTTCTTCCCTCCTATACCTACTAAAGTGATTTGTTTGTATTTTACGCCAGTATCATCGAACTCCAGTCTTGGAAGGGGGAGCAAGCGGTGTTTCCGGTTCTAGACCTTTAATCCAAAGATATAGCCAAGTTCATATTAAAAATGTTAGTAAAAATAAAATGATGTCCCTGTACAATGACAAGTAATACAAAAAGCGGCACCAAAAAGCTCCTATTATTCGTGCCGTGTCAGGCAGGTATTGAATATGTACACTCTGCCTGTTGTCAGAAAAACAGAACTGTTTATTTAATTTAATCTGTACATAAGTACAACTTGAATTGAAACAGTGACGAATAGGAATAATTAATATTTTGAAAACAATAAATGATAGGATTATTCGAATGGGATTTGTTTCAATATTGGAATAATAGGGGTGTGTTTGAACAAGGTGTTTAACTCTGTTGAATAGCGGACCCCAGTATTTTAGTTTGTATAATTAAAACACGCATATGTTTGTAGGCTAATTCCAGTGTCTTTTCATAGGAACAAATACTGATTCTATATCAGAATCATAAAAATATGAGCATAATATGCATATTGTAAAATTTCAGGTATATGACCGCATTACTAATTAGTAGACTAGTGTTTTTAAGTCCCGTGCTCTTTTTTATTTTATTTAATGGACATTAACGAAATTAAAATTCTGAGCAGGTCTCATATGATATGCGTGGTTAGTACATTTTAACATGCGTTTGAATTTAGATCGTCGTTACATTCCGCAGTATTTTTTTATAAAACATTCCGTAAAAACTTATTTTTCAACTAGGTAACAACTTCCCAGTCTAAATAACTATTTATTTTAATTTAATTTAGTTTAAACAAAAAACAAATTTATGATGTTATGTAAATATATATGTATATTTTTTTTTTTCAGTCGGCCTCGGTAGCGTAGTTGGTATAGCGCTGGCCTTTTATGCACGAGGTTGCGGGTTCGATCCCGGCCCAGGTCAATGGCATTTAAGTGTGTTTAAATGCGAGAGGCTCATGTAGGATTTACTGGAATGTAAAAGAACTCCTGCGGGACAGAATTCCGGCACACCGGCGACGCTGATATAACCTCTGCAGTTGCGAGCGTCGTTAAATAAACCATAATTTAATTTTAATTTTTAATTTATAAATTTCATATAACTAGGCGAAATATGTCACCTCTTTTACTCGTACGTAAACCAAAATGCAATACAAAATCTGGACAAATTCGTTCTTCATAATTATTATGGACCGAGATTATGCAATCAGTTCATTAAAATAGATCCAGAATTAAGTAACGTTAATAATAACATTTTCAGTGAGAAAATTAAATGTTACATTTCTTTAAGTTGAAGCTGTCAATTATTTAACGTTTTCATATGGATATTTTTCTTTTAATTTTTTCAACTAGTGTTATTTACTCCGTTTGTGCTTAAAGTTCCAATTATGTCACTTGTATTATTATTATTATTATTATTATTATTATTATTATTATTATTATTATTATTATTATTATGTAACTGCTCTTTTAGGTACAAATTATATACGAGGGTGCTTCAAAAAGTGAGGTAACAAGTGTTATTTCACAGAAAGATATATTGATACACAGTAATAGGGCACTAGAGACTGGATTAATCTTGCACTGGATAGGGACCGATGGCGGGCTTATGCGAGGGCGGCAATGAAACTCCTGGTTCCTTAAAAACTATTTGTAACTAAGTACGTAGTGGGTACTGGTACGTACTTTTCAACATAGTCAACATGCTTGTCCAAACATTTGTTCCAACGGTAAACCGAAGCATGGATGCCGGCATAGAATAAATCTGCGTCAAGTCCCTGAAGCCACGTCATGTCGGCTTGCTGGACGGCCGTATCGGTGTTGAATCGCTTATCTCCCACGTGCCTCTTCAACGGTCAGAAGAGTTGAAAATCACTGGGTTCCAGGTGGAGATTGTAGGGAGAGTGGTCCAGTACTTTCCAGGTGCCCTTCAGTTGCAAAAAACTGAATCACACTGGGCACTTCCACTTTTGACCACGTTTCCGTGCGCGCAGCCATCTTACAACTGATAGTGCGAGGATGTGACGCAACATATGCGCCATATAATGGCTGTGTGGAAAAGCAGTGGTTGCTGCTACGGCCCTGGCGGATAATTCGAACAAGAGGGGGAATATGTCACCCTTGAGAGCTCTTCTTACCTTACTTTTTTTAAATCATCCTCGTATTTTTGTATACAGTGAAAACTCTCCTTACGGACACCCCCAAGGTACGGACACTCCTCATATACTGCCTGGTGATTTATTTTTTTGAACCTGTAGTACAAAATGAAGCCACCCAACTGAAATTTTTATGTCCCAACTGAAATAATATAGAAATAATGATGAATTTAACTCTCGTTTACGGACACTCTCAGACACGGACACGGACAGCTGTTTCACAGTCCTAAAGCTTGCTTTACCTCCTGACTGCGGACAGAACTTGGATTTCAAAACCTAATGTGTTACAAAAATGAAAATTTAGTTTTGAGAACTGTACAGAAATTCTTTAACATGGAAGAAGACAATAAGGGTCTCATAGGCTACCACCAGCCCAGCCGGCTAGCCCTTGTTAGCTGGAAACGGGTAGATAAACAAAATCATAAAATTTAACCTGTCTGATGAGTCCAAGGTTTCCACGATCGTGAAATTGTATTCGACACATGATAGGGTTAATAGGATTATTCTCTTCACTTCAATCAGTTCTGTTTCTAGAGACATGGCACCTGAATGTAAAGGTTAATTTGAAAACTGTAAATTACAGTACTGCATAACTGTAGACCCAGAATAAAATTGCCTTGCACAGTACTGTATTTTCCTTTTTTGGTCTTATGTACTGTAGTAAAAGTTGCAAAGAATTTACTGTAGTACAGTAGACTGTATTTAGAATTAAACTACAGTAATACATTTAATTTAAAGCGTGAAGGGAAACATAATGCATATTATAAATTTACTGTTAGATTGGGGAGCCTCCCTCTCAATTAAGGACACCTCCCAGATGCGGACAGATTGTTACGTCCCTTCGATGTCCGCAAATGAGAGGTTCGATAGAATAGAAAATGTACAGTGTGTTAAGGAATGCTGTTCAGAAAAAGCACTGACGGATAGAGGACATGGTATAGATTAATTGGTATAGATTAATTAAAAATGAGTACCAATATCGCACAATCACTTTTGTACGGAGATGTCATTATTATTAGTAGGCCTATATGAAGAGTCCACTGCAAGAATGATGGATGTCATTTGGAATACATTTTGCAGGAGAAGCAATTGAAAGTTTGAAATGCTTAGCGCTCAAAGCTTAACTGTGATTTTCCGATCATTACTGGACAATGACTATCAGTGTTAATGCCATATAACTCTGTATGTACATTCTATATGTCTTAAGCTATGCATTGACAGTCTTGGTTCATTTTCGACAAGAAAGTGATATCCATCATTCTTGCAGTGGACTCTTCATATTTTATTTAAGTTCCGCGCCGTGGCGTCGTGGTCTAAGGCATCCTGCCTAGATCTCGCGTTACGGAATTTTCTGCCAGTGTATTGGATCAGTGTCCACCCAGCATCATAATGCACTGGGGAGCTACGATAGGTAACGAAATCCAGTGCGAAAGCCACTGTAACGACTAGGGGAATCATCGTGCTAACTACACGATATCTCCATTCTGGTTGGATGATCGTCCACCTCTGCATCGACATGTGGACATGAGGCGTACAATCAATTGTTTATATATATATATATATATATATATATATATATATATATATATATATATATAAACAATTGATTGCAGAGGTGGATATATATATATATATATATATATATATATATATATATATATATATATATAAGGTCCTATTTTAAATAACCAATAATTATTGATAAATAAATTTAACATAAGTTAAATATATTTTCATATAAGTAATATATATTCAAATAATTTAGATTTATATTAATATAAATCATATATATATCGCCACGGATTATTATTTATATTATATGTTATTTAAATGGGAAAATTGTAATAATACGTCAATTTATTGTATACTGAAATAATATCATATTCTTTTTCGCATTACACAATGAAGGCATTTTTATAATCTCTAATAGTAAGATAGCCTATCTGACTTCACTTGGCTAACAAATTTCACAGTTTAAGATATTTGTTCACACAAAATAGCTACCGGTATTTTAATATTGTAATCGCGCCTAATAGTATTTAGCTTTTACAAAATAAAATATAAAATCGATAGGGATACTAAAAGATGTTTGTAATTGGTTGCGATTTAAGTCTGGCCTACGAAGTCTGGTAAAAATGAATAATCAAAAGTTGTAATAAAGGGTGCGTCAGAAAGAACGTATGGATTTCAAACTATCGATACACAGCGAGGGGAGAGATAGAATGGACGGGACAGCGACTGTTGGGTGAGCGAGAGAATGCAGTTTCAGTTGAGAACATGGAGTGGTCTGGCGTACGACGTGCGTTCATCGTAGACACATTTTTTAAAAATAAAGAGTCTGTGATCGCCACTCAGGACTCGTTTCGAGATCGGAAATCACGCTAGGAATACAATTTTGCAATGGGTGGCTTCATTTTGTACTACAGGTTCAAAAAAATAAATCACCAGGCGCATTTTGCATTTAGACTTTAATTTTCACAATTTTTGAAGATGACAACTGTGCAAAACTTAATGCAGGAGATTGGAAGAACCGTGTTGATTATTGTTGGCGTATTCTCACGAACGTGGCCCCTACCACCGTTCTGTTGACCAGTGACGAAGCCCATTTTTACCTCTCCGGCTGTGTCAGTAAACAGAATTTCCGTTATTGGGCAGGAACCAATCCTAATGAATTGCACGAGAAACCGCTTCACAGTGAGAGAGATACGGTTTGGTGTGCTGTAGCAGAATTTGGTGTTTGGGGGGCCTTACTTTTTTTAAGATGACGGCCGTACAGTAACCATTACAGGTGCTCGTTACGTTAAAAATTTTCCTGCAACCAAGTTTGAACAAGCTTACTGTTGATGCTGAGGACATTTGGTTTCAACAAGATGGGCTACTCCTCACACCGCGCGTCAAACAATATATCTCCTACAAGAGCTCTTTCCGGGGCACATCATATCACATCGTGGCGACATTGCTTGGCCTGCACGTTCGCCAAATCTCACTTCCTGCAACTTCTTTCTTTGGAGCCATTGCAAGACGGAAGTTTTTAAACACCGACCACATACACTGGACGAACTAAAGACGGAGATTCGCAAAGAAATCGCGACAATCCCACCATCTGTGACTGTGAAAGTGATGGCGAACTTCAGAAAACGCCTCGATGCCTGTATCGAAAGCCAAGGACATTATATGGATGATGTATTTAATAAATAAACTGCATGTATTGGTGACTCCGTTGATAACAATACATTTTTTATTTGATGAATCCTTACAATTTTCTTGCCCTGTGAAATTCATCCGTTCTTTCTGACGCACTCTGTATTTAATCGTATGTGACTCTCTTATAACATTATGTGCTGGGATGTTATGCTATGGGGCTCGTCTTTGCTCTTTTCGATTAAATGTAAATAAGGCTCAGAGTCTTAAGCGGTAACGTTGTTACAGCCACGTGCCTATAGGGCAGAATAGAACGTCGCCATATTGTTGAGTGGTGGGTGGAGAAGATAGGCGTATCTGTGCAAATAACCCTGAAGATTAACTTCCCATGTTCTATATCTGCAAGACTTCATTGAATTAATTATTGTCGAGCTTGGCTTACGTAAGCCACACACAGGCTCCCATAACGAGCTTGGAGCTCTTTGTTGCATCTCGTCTACGATATTAATCTGCCACACTTTTTATTTCATACACACAAGCCGTGGAAGCAGGATCCGGTTTAGTACACGTAGCCTTTTATATTCACGTCTCTATCTCCATCATTTAGATGTAGGACTAATTGGTTTAGTATATATTTACTTCAGATTAACCCCAGGTCGTTGTGTGACGTTGTCTCCTGTCTTATTGAAATTAAATCCGATTATCGCTAATTGCGGCTACTATTTAATTCCTTCGAAATGTCAGATAATTCTGCTATTCACGTATAGTTCTACTCATGCACATAAAAGAGCAGATCACATTATCATAAGCATTATAAAGGTACAGGGTTATTTTATTTTTATGATGATGATGATAATAATAGTAATAATAATAATAATAATAATAATAATAATAATACTTACTTACATATGGCTTTTAACAAACCCGCAGGTTCATTGCCGCCCTCACATACTCTTCTCCAACCAGGAGATCAACCGTGAAAGGAATGTGCTTACTATTGCGTCATCTATTGGAGCGAAGTAGATAGATAATGTTATCGTTATAACGTCAGTTTAAAAACCATACGCTTTCCTGCATATGTGTGGAGAGGTTAAAAGACCAGGAGATTAACAGTGATCTAATTTTGTAACTAGGGTAGTATAAACGTATGTGTCAATGTTATTGTTTGTGCTGTGAGAGCTAGCCAATAGAGAAACGAGTACCCACGTGTGTGACCTTATGACATCTTATGACATCTTATGACATCAACATTCATTCACAGCATCACCCCCTTGCGTTGCATTCCGGAAAGACTTTCTCGTGGTTGGAGCACAGTAAGCACGCCATCGGTCCCTATCCTGTGCAAGATTAATCCAGTCTCTATCATCATATCCCACCTCCCTCAAATCCATTTTAATATTATCCTCCCATCTACGTCTCGGCCTTCCCAAAGGTCTTTTTCCCTCCGGCCTCCCAACTAACACTATGCATTTGTGGATTCGTCCATACGTGCTACATGACCTGCCCATCTCAAACGTCTGGATTTAATGTTCCTAATTATGTCAGGTGAAGAATATAATGCATGCAATAGTATAATAATAATAATAATAATAATAATAATAATAATAATAATAATAACAACAACAATAATTATAATATGCCTAACCATCATCCTGCTGTAATGATAAGTTGTATGTATGTATGTATGTATGTATGTATGGTATACGTCTCGTGAATGAGTAATAATAGTATCGCCATCGATACTGCTTTGTCCAACTGTCTTTTTGTGAATGATTGTGAATGGATAGACGGCATCGAAATCGGGATTACCCTTATAAAAACACCGTCTTTGCCCACCACAAACTTCTTTTGAAATCACAGAAATTGAACTTGTATTTTCTGACGTGGAAAGGCGATGCTCTAGCGTCTAGCCTTTCGGTTACCTCTGTTTCAGATGAGTGAAGTTTGTAGGAATTAAGTCCTTTACAATAAAATTGAGTTTTACGTTTCTAGACAGAAACATAATGTAAGGTCAGGATTAAAAGTCAAGAATATCAGTGATACTAATGTGATATAGACCTACACAAAATGTTTTGGAAAGAACATATAGAACACAAAAACAGAAGAGCCCTTAAGATGGATGTTTGAGAACCCCCCAAAAAGAAGGAAATTCGGACTAAATAAATGATAGCAAGAACGGATGATGATATGATGATGTGATGATGATGATGATGATGATGATGATGATGATGGACGACGACGACGACGTAAAATATTTTATTGATTCCGTCTCTCCCTTCTTACTATGAAGGTCTCGGAATGTTAGAAAAGCCAACGTGAGCTAATTTCAGAAATCTTGGAGGGAATTTAACCTGAAACGAAATATAATCAAGAATTGCAGTCACGTAATTAAACTTGACTCCGTTCCTTCAAACTCCTTGAGAAGTTCTTCCGTCTAAATCTGGGCGGCCTATGTAATTGATTGTATTACACAGTACTTGACATTTTGTTTCTATAAGGATATCCACTGGAGCAAATTAATGAAAATACCGTTAAAGAAACTGAATAGGAAATGCGGAAAAGTATTGTTCACACAGGTTTTATTTATACATTTCTTTGGAGTTCAATTATACAGAATATTTAAAAAATACGGGGCATAATTTCAGGTATGTATTTCCCACATGTAGACAATCAAAATAGTTCATTATAACATGTGTCCGGAAATGCTTTATTTCCGCCCATTTTCATACGCCCATACATGCTGATTGTGGAAATTTGTTATGCCATCTCGTGTGAACTGTGCTTCATCTGTAAATAATACTAAGGCAGGAAAGTTCGGATTTACACCACACTGCTGACAGAACCTAACTCGTGCAGGGTAATCTGCTGGTGACAGGGCCTGTACACGTTGCAAATGGTAAGGATACAATTGATAATCTTTCAACAGTCTCCAGACAGTCGTATGAGGAACATTGACTTGCAACGCTACCCTTCGTGTGCTGAGAGAAGGAGTCATGTTCACAGCCTCCAGAATCTCCTCCTATACTTCTGGAGTTGTAGATCTTGGTCGTCCCCTTCCCAAACCAGGAGAGTTAAATTTTCCATACTCGCACAGACGGTAATGGAGACGTACAAATGTCTTCCGATCCGGACATTGTCGCTGTGGGTACCTCTCCTGGTACAAACGACGAGCCAGCGCAGCATTACCGTCCGCCTTACCGTACATGAAGTGTATCTCTGCCAGCTCTTGATTTGAATACATGTCGCACAGTCTAAGGCCTACACAACACTGAATGTAACCTTCGCCTCGGAATGAATTGTCAGAGTGCCCTCTTAATGTCTCCTTTGACGGCAACGACCTGCGGAAAGAAAAACGTTCCGGTGAATTTCAATGTTGTGAAGGCCATAACTCGGAAATGAAGCATTTCCGGACACATTTCCGGACACATGTTGTAATGAACTATTTTGATTGTCTACATGTTGGAAATACATACGTGAAATTATGCCCCGTGTTTTTGAAACACCCTGTATAGGATGATTCAAAAGATTGTACTCAAACTGAAGGGACTTACAGAGGATTTGGAATATAACTTTTTGCACGATCGTTTTTTTTTTTTTTATATATATACTGAAATAGATCCATTACAGTGCACGTCTTATTGTTACTTAGTTATCATTACAGTGCAGTTTTACGAAGGCTTTGGAATAATATTGCTCTAAATTTTCAATGCAAAATATATTGTATTTGCAATTGAAGACATTATTACAAAAACAGCCCGAGTCATTTTTAATGGAACTGAGTTAAGGACACATTTGCTACTATTTCAAATGTTTATAGACTCCAAAAATGACACATGTGAGGTGAAATAGCCACAAGGATAAACACCAGTTGTACGGAAACAGCTGACATGTGTTGTTCTATTTATTTTTATTGTTCTCCCGAAAAATAGCAATTTTGACAAGTGTTGTTTTTGTAATAATGTGTTCAGTTTTAAAAATATGTTCGTGCAAAAAATGTTCTACAATACACGTTGACGCTGAATAATCGTTTGCTTTTATATATCGTCTTCAAATAAGTGATTAAAAATGTGTGTTAGGTGGACTTCATTTTCATTCTCTTCAGTAGTAGCTAGTGAAACATTGCGATTAATGCAAAATGCAAATAGCAGCTGCAAAAAATTTATTATTTTTTTTTTGCAATCATGATTTGCTGCGGGAACAATTTATTAATAGCTCTAAATCTCATTTTCAGAACCACACATATGGTTGCAATTTATATTTGTTCTAATTTTGGGGAGACAAACTTTACAGAAACCACAGAATTCATTCGCGGCTATTATACATTAAATATTACATTGTCTCCTGTTATCTCACAAATTCGGGAGTGCTTTATTTTGTTTCGTGGTCACCAAATCCTTTATTAAAATTAATTTAATCAGAAAACGAATAAACAGCAATACGAAATCGTTGAAGCCAGTTGGTCTCGCTTTTTTAAAAAATGGTCTCAATAAATGTTGGAATATTGCTAGTCAGTTTAATACTACATCAATTTAATTTTTGTTTTGTTACCGATAAGCTGCTATAATTTCATGTGTAACACTTTTATTAAGCCGCCAATGCTTATCTACTATAATAGTCATTTACATGAATAAGATTTTTACATGAACGTTTTCGATACCATTTTTTGTATCATCTTCAGATGCATTATAATTAAAATTAACAATTAACAAATGGTAATGTTAACATGTGGTTACGTGACAAGTAAAAAGTAGATAAGGTTTTATACAACAACAACAACAACAACAACAACACACAGTGCAAAAGTGAAATTAATAATTCGTAAGCTACCCCAGTTCACTTCGTAAAAAACCAAGTGATTAAAACAAGTGCTCTACAAATTGCTTCTTACACAACGATTCAGCATTTTAGTATTATGAAGTTTTTTTTATATAAAAACAAAGAGAGAACAGTTATAATCTCCCCATTAAAAGGCAAGACACAACAGAACTCAAAGACAGAATAACAAAAACGACAAAACAAGTGTTCTTTTATAAAAATTTTTATATTGGTGTTATACTATAAGTTTTATATTGCATTATAGAAATTGACTGATATTAAGTAAGCTTAGTATTACTATTAGCACTAATTACTAGTAGGCACACAAGTATAGCTGACGCCAGGGTTTTGGCGCGTGTCCTTGAGTACAATACACAGTCTGCGAGCATCTATTCATGTGTAGCTGAAAATGGTACCACCTCCTAAACACGTCACTTCAACAATCTGCCAACCACAGCTGTCAGTCTTGCTGCCCAGACTGCGGCAAAAGTAAGATACTCGCACTTAACTTTCCTGCGGTGTGTCCTTGAGTACAGTGTCCAGTCAGTGAGTTTCCTTTGCCACTGCAGCTGAGAACGGTACCTCCTCCTAAATACGCGTCACATCAACAATCTGCCAATCACAAGTGCCAGCTTTATCGCCTATAAATTGCTACAAAAGTTAGACACTCGCACTTAAGTTTTCCATTACTTATTTCACATGCCAAAATCGGTGGCGGGCCCTATACAAGCGACATCCATGAATGTATCACACACTTAATTCACGAAAAGAAGTTCACAGAACACACACACACCAATGGCTAGGTTTTCAAACATTTACAAATGTTAATTGTTAATTTTAATTATAATGCGTCTGAAGGTGATACAAAAAATGGTATCGAAAACGTTCATGTAAAAATCTTATTCATGTAAATGACTATTATAGTAGATAAGCATTGGCGGCTTAATAAAAGTGTTACACATTAAATTAATACTACATGCCACAACTAGATTATTGCCAACCCTCCTATTGGTATTATCTTTGTGTTTTCACTTACTTCGTTCAATAGTTTCTACTACGTCATATCCATTGACATTCTGAAATGCCTCGTGAATATATTATATCTAATTTTACTTCGTAGTACATGTTAGGACTATCATTCTTATTTTACTATTATCAGTAAATTATGAGAAGTATCTTATGAATTATGATATAGGTAGTTGTTTCACTTTATTTTAGTTTTGTTGCTGGTATAGATTACAAACTAATTTTCACACAGGCCTAACTTAATGAAATTAATTTCTCTTCCAAAATATAGACAATGCATTAAGTAACAACTCATATTACTTGTACAACTCAAATTAAAATGGGCCATTCCATGTCAAATCATCCAGAAATTTACAAAAAATGACATCCCCTATAGAGCTCCTTGTCTATGGTCATTAAGATTCGTATTCCTATTTACTATTGGAGGTTTAACAGGTGCATTCTCACAGATTTTCTTGAAATCTTGTGAATTGACGTATTACCTAGATATGTGAACATTCTCAAAATTAAAATGAATTTGGCTGAATAATTCCAGAGCTGGAATTCAAAAAAGTAATGTATGAACATGCTCAGTTTTATAGTATTAAGTGACCTTTTACCAGACATAAAATGCCATATCTCCCATAGTTTTTGCAATAAAACTTCGATTTTTTTTTTAAATATGAAGAAGAAAAGTATACATTTTTAAATCTATGTGTTACATATTAAATAAATTTAATTCCCTGCTCAGGAAATCGTTAACTATAATACTTCCAAACAAATTAAATGAATATGTATATGATTTTTTTTTAAATATTGCCTCCCCATGAAACTTGAAACTTTAACAGTATCATTACAAACCTGTGTTTATGTCACACGGAAAAAAATAGGTTGGAGAAATCAAGGAGAGTGTGAAAAATCTCAGTTTTAAAGAAAACATGAACATAGACAGTGCCAGTATACCAAGCTTAATGAGTATATAAGGTATATTTTATTTGAGACACTGTGCTCAGACAAGCACGAGCCCTTGTAATGGAAAAAGGAAAGCCTCTACAGCAGGAAACATGCCTGGGCAAAAAGACAAAATTAGCATCAGCAAAAATTTATACGGACAGAAACGTCTGTTTTTAAGCAACTTAGCAGAACTTCACTCTTCTTATAACATTAAATTTCCTGAAAACAAGATAGGCTTTTCTTAATTTACTACTCTGGCCAAAATAATGTGTACTTGAAGGAACATCGGGAACACATTCTGTGTGCGTGCGTGTGTGTGTGTGCACTATTCATAAAAATGTGAACTTGCTTCTAAATGCCATTCCTATTAAAGAAACATCACAATTTAATCAAAGTTATTACCTGCAACACAAATAATA
This sequence comes from Periplaneta americana, assembly GCF_040183065.1. Classification (NCBI taxonomy): domain Eukaryota; kingdom Metazoa; phylum Arthropoda; class Insecta; order Blattodea; family Blattidae; genus Periplaneta; species Periplaneta americana. Next base: position 43,348,265 of record NC_091123.1, read on the forward strand.
GAACCTGTATGCCCCGACTTTGTGACAAATGTCCCACAAGTTCTTTGTTTCAAAATCATCTGGAAAGGGAAATTGAAGATTTTTATCCTGATGAGACAGTTCAATGCAATCAATGAGTGTCAACTGATAGAACAAATCTCAATGTTCAAGAAGTAAGTACCCTATCAGAACTTTGTGAATCACTAATTCAGAAAATTGAGAAGCTTATACCTCATTCATTTATTTCTCAATCCCAGTCTGATTAATTAAAAATGAGAAAAGAAACCCTTGATGAGGGATCAGTATTAATATTAATGGACTTCAGTGAAAACTACAGTTTTGTTGTTGAGGATGAAGCACAGGGATTCATTGGAACAATGGTAGCTGCACCCTTCACACTGTAGTTGTCTACTGCAAAATTAATCAAGATTTGCAATCAAGAAGTCTGTGCATCATTTCTCACGATCTAGATCATGACGTGGCTCTAGTATATCAGACTCAGAAGATTGTACTAGACTTTTTGAAGTCAGAATTTCCTGAAGCTCCTCTAAATCATATTGAATATTTCACAGATGGATGTGCTGCACAATACAAGTATTGTTAGAATTTTAGAAATATCTCCTACCATGAACAGTATTTCAAGATGGAGTGCAATTGGTCTTTCTTTGCAACCAGTCATGGTAAATCTCCCTGTGATGGAATTGGCGGCACTTTAAAGAGACTTGTTACAAAAACAAGTTTGCAAAGACTTTGTAAGGATCAGATAACCACAGCATTATAAGTATATGAATTTTACCAGGAGAACCTAAAAGGAATTACAGGTTATACGTTTCCAAATAACATATGGTACAGATTCAAAAATTTCTCTGTAGACGCTTTGAAAATGCAAAAACTATTCCGATACACAATCCATGCATCAGTTTGTCCCACTGTCACCAATCCAGATTGGAGCAAACCGATTAAGCTGTGATATTGAGTTCAGTATAATGTATGATTTCTCTCTGCTTGTACCAGTGATGCCAGAAAGCTATGTGCATCCCAACTGCTATGGTGCATGCATGTATAATTCCCATTGATATGTGGGTATTGTTAATAGAGTCAACAATGAAGAGAAAGATGCTACAGTTAGGTTCGTGCATCCTCATGTCCATCTCTATCCTTCTATTGTCCTGATAATGAATTTGTGATGTTTCGTTTTCTCACATTTTGTGTGAAGTGGATGTTACTACAGTGACAGGACGTACTTATTCTTTAAGCGAAGAGTCCTGTAAATTGGTGGAAGAAAAATGCTGCTTGAATAAGAAAGGAATGAATCATTAAAAACGTAAAGTTGATGTATTTTGCTGTATAGAACAGTTCCTGACAGCACAATTATGGGTATTTTAATATTAGAACAAATTAAAAAAAATATTATAGAAAACATACAACTGTAACTCATAATTTTATTAATTCAACTTACATATGTGGCATAATCAGCATAATTATACAGATTACACAACATATACTGTGTATACACCCATAACGATTTACCTCTGTGTATCGTAAACAAAAGCACTGATACTTAGTTTTTGTTACTTGTTTATAACGAGTCGAAAATATGGACAGATTGGCAGTTCGAATACATCTGCACATGTATGTATGTATGTATGTATGTATGTATGTATGTATGTATTTATTTACACTGCAAGTGGGCAAGCACCCGGTGGCAGTGGTATATACAATATTAACAATACACAATAAAATGATAACCAATGTACAATAAAATTTACAATACACAATACAGTTTTACAACACATATACAATTTTACACACAATACAATAATAATACACAATACAATTTAACACAATAATAATAAAACATAAAATAAAATACCTAATTTTACAATACAACCTACATAATTATCTATAGGTCCTACATAAGTTCCAATAGTCTTTCACTTTACTCTCATCTCATTCCCTGTAGTGGCACTATGACGCATTTCACTGACACTTTAGCACACATTTCACTAACACTCTGTAACTCATTTCACTGACACTATAGAACACATTTCATTGACGCTATAAATTATCACTGATCGGAACTGTTCACTGCACTGTAAAACCATAACTTCACTGACTCACCTCGCTTCACTGATACAACAGTTCAAATAAGTCAAATAATTACATCCTTATGCATACTTATAAACAGAACTATATTTACACCAAACATTTCTAGTCTAAGGCCCTCTTACACGCTAGTTTTAAATAATTTTTACAATTCAAACCAAGGAAGTAAACTCGTCAGCCTAGATAAATACATGTCACCTTAAAAAAATTAAATGTTGAATGTCACCTTAATTTTAATTTTCACTTTATATACAACTTTTTAAATTATTTTTGAATCTCCTTAAGGAAGGACAGCCCTCAAAGACCGCTGCAGGTAGGTCATTCCAATCATTTATAGTTCTATTTAAAAATGAGAATTTACCTACATCCGTTTTCTGTTTCCTACATTTGATTTTAAACTCATGATCGTTCCTACCATAGTACGTTGGCTTTTCTAACCGAGCCGTTATGTCTACCCATGCTTTCTGACCTAGATGTGCTCTATACAATGATGTTATTCTAGTTTTCCTACGTCTGTTTTCCAAAGTTTCCCATTTAAGTTCTTTTATCGCATAGTTTCCATCTTCTCTTTTACCTTTAACAAATTTCGCTGTCCTATACTGGATTCTTTCTAAGGAATTTATCTGATATGCCTATATTCTATAGGGATCCCAACATGTAGTTCCGTATTCCATTAACGGTCGCACTAACGTTAGATATGCTATTTCCCTCGATTTGGGGCTAGCCTTTCTCAAGATTCTCATAATAAAGTGAAGTGCCCTCCATGCTTTACCCGTAACATTATCAACATGCTCTCCCCAAGAAAGTTTGGAGTTTAAATACACTCCTAGGTATTTACAACATTGTTCTTGCGGAATTACAACACCACTGAATTCGTAATTAAGACTAGTTTCCTCTCGGGTTTTACAAAATGTTATAGATTTACTTTTAGAACCATTTATTTTCATCCTATGCTTTAACGCCCAGTTATAAATTTTATTCAAGTCTGTTTGAATAGCATCTACATCTGAATTATTTCTAATCTTTCTATAGATAATGCAGTCGTCTGCAAATAGCCTCATATTTGATGTAATGTTCTGGCATAGGTAATTTACGTATATTATAAAGAGTAATGGACCCAGAACGCTGCCCTGTGGCACCCCTGAACTTATATTTCCAATTTCCGATATTTCATGACCTACTCTAACTCTCTGGGTTCTACCGTTTAAGAATTCTTGGATCCATAGCACCACTCTTTTATCTATTCCTAGCCTACTTAACTTATCTATTAATATGTCATGTGGCACCAAATGAAATGCTTTCGAAAAATCAATCACAACTGCATCGATTCTTCCGCCTCTATCTACCTCTTCAGCTAGATCCTGAACCAGCGACGTAATTTGACTATCACATGAGAAGCCTTCCCTAAAACCATGCTGGCGGTTGTAAAACCAGTCTTTCGCATTTAGAACATGACGAATATAATCCGATATCAAATGCTCCATGACTTTACATACGACAGATGTAAGGCTAATCGGTCTGTAGTTTCCGACATCTAATTTATTTCCACCTTTATGTATGGGTACCACTATAGCTGATTTCCAGTCACATGGAATAGCTGCATTGTTTATGGAAACATGAAATATACGCATTAAGTATGGAATTATGGCCTCGGAACCTAATTTAAGAATCTCTGTAGCAATACTATCTGGTCCTCGAGACTTCCAATTTTTTAATTTCGTTATTCTCTCTCTAACCCCTTTGGAAGTTATTTTGAAAGTCGAATTTGGTTCACATTCATGGTCTGTGACACAATCACTCCTATCAGCGGGATTATTATTATTATTATTATTATTATTATTATTATTATTATTATTGAAAACCGAAATGAAATAGGAATTTAATAAGTCGGCCTTTTCTTTGTCATCAGTTATACTTTCTCCGTTCTGATTTCGTAAAAGCACTACTCCTTCGTTTTTTCCTTTTCTCCTGCGTACATAATTATAAAACTGTCTCCAGTTGTTACTTTCATCTTCTTTTAAAATAGTTTTTAGAAAAATTTCCTGAGCTAACCTTTTTTCACACTCAAGTTTCTTAATTAATTCGACATATTTTTCCCAATGCTCATGGCTTCGTTTACGATTGCTAAATGCGCGCCTTGTCTTTTTCTTTAAGTAGCGAATATAATTAGTGTAATATTCTGGGTCCGGATTTTTCTTAATTATTTTAGAAGGTACACATTTTACTAATGCCTCGAAAATTATACTCTTAAATTTATGCCACACATTTTCCATATTTCCTTCAGTCCTTAGAAAGTCATCATGCTTTTGTCGTAGAAACGTTTGTAATTCATGGACATCGGTTTTGTTAAAATTCCAGACAGACAGTGGATTTGACCTCGGATTTACTGTGTTTTCCCAGAAGATTTCTAATAAGACGCTATTGTGATCACTTATTTTATGAAGACTTTCAGAGTTGACAAAGAGAGAGACAGGTCTTAGTAGGTAAACATCTAAGAGGGCATTGTCACGCGTCGGACCATTTACTACCTGCGTGAAATCTTTACGCCAGATCAATTCATTAACAAGGGTCTGTGCATCTGAATTTGTACCTGAAATCCCGTTCCAGTTAATTTTCGGGAGGTTTAGATCCCCAGCAATTACTATGTTTCGGTCTTCTGATACTGTATTAAGATATTCATTTAGTTTGTGCAAAGTTAAATTGTTTAATTCACTGGGTGGTCTGTAACATGCTATTACATCTAAGGTTTCCCGCCCATTTCTTATCTGAACATTCAATATTTCAACTCCCTCATGTATCCACAGAAGATTGCTACTTTTTTTTTATCTTAATACAAACGAGCACTCCCCCTCCATTTTCACTTCTATCCTTTCTGAAGACTCTATAATCCGACCTAAAAATTTCCGAGTCATTTATGACTTCCCTAAGCCATGATTCCGTCCCAATTATTATATCTGGATTATAAACATCGACCAAGTTCCAAAACGGAATAAGTTTATTTCTAATACTTCGGCAATTAACCTGCAGTAGTCTTAGTAGGCCTGTCCTTACTTGTACATTCTGAATCCCCGTGGCACCTCGCCGTCACTGCAGGTCTACGCCGCCCGCGGATAGGTCTTCGACCACACCGCCCGCTGGTAGTCCCTCAACCCCTCCTCCCGCAGGTAGACTCTTACCCCCGCTGACCGCTGGTAGTCCCACGCCCCCGCCGTCCACTGATGGTCCTTCGGTGCCGCTGCCCGCTGTTGGATCCTCGATCCCGCCCCGCCATGTTGTAGTAACTACCCTCGCGAAGAGGGATCCCATGTCTGCAGCTCCCCTCCGATTTAGGTGGATTCCGTCTCTTCCGAAGCATCTGTCGTCTATCCAGGAATTTGGATCGACGAAACGCGCACCAAGACACTCCGCTACCTACTCGAAAGCTTTATTTACACGACCCACTTTTCTCCAGTTCACATCCCTCCGTCTGACGATTCCACTGATGACAATCCCAGCTGCCGGATATTTCTTCTTCGTTTCCATCACCAAGTCATATACATCTGCCATGATATAATCAACACCTCTTCGCAAATCGTTTGTTCCTACGTGAAGGACGATGTTTTTCGGGTCCCCTCGTTCCTGATTCTCGATCACGCTTTTCATTTCTTTCACTCTAATCCCAGGGTAACATTCCGTCGCCAGCTCCGGTTGTAGATTCCCTACGTGTCGAATGATGGAGTCTCCGATGATAACACTTGCCGCACCATGCTTCTTCTTCTACTCCCTCTCTTCGCCATTTTCCTTTTCCCGTCGCAACAACTTATTTTCGTCCTCCAGAAACTTGATCCGTTGCTCCGCCGTCTCTAGCTTCTCCCGTAGCTTCTTCACCTCGTTCCGAAGACCGATGAGCTCCCTGTTGCCTGCCTCGTTCCCGCAGTCCTTGCACAGCCACGTTTCTTCTACTATCTGTTCCCTCTTGATCTTCTGACAAGTCAGATGGAACCACTTCTCGCACTGGTTGCACAGCACGCCTACTCGTAGATTCTTTCTGCAGCTTCCACATTTGATACTGGTAGCATCGTTGTCGCTTGCAGGTCCTGGATTCAGTTCGATACCACCAATAATTAGTAATATCGCGATCACTATGTGAAAGAAGAGACACTCAGCCAGACCTGCCAAAGCTGTCCCTTTCACGCTTCGCTGCATCCTTGACCTGGCCGCCCAGCCGCCTATCCTTGCCCGGTACAACTCCAACTCACAGCCCATTGTTCTAACCTTTTCTCCGCTGCGAAAAATACGTCCTTCCTCTCCACCGGCCTGAAGGAGTTAAACAGAAAACAGAAATTAATGACTACAGTACTAGTGTTAGTCGAATTCTCGAATAGAAATTGCACAGATCTACAAATGCCATAATTATTTCTTTCAAGCGCGTCTCCTATTGGACGATGTGCTTTGGGTATACCCATTGTTGAGAATTTTCATTACATATACAGTATTATATAATAACAAGATGTTGATAAAGCGTCGTAAAATAACCTACTAAAATAAAATACAACATTAATTTATATTAAAAAGAATCTTGGAAATATTAGAACTCAGTAAACAACTGATAAATTGAGTTACTTACGTGTATCTTCGCTTCATCACCTGGATTACATTTTGATTTTTCAATTCCTCCAAGCAATTATGAACTCTTTCGCGCAGTCTCTTATGAATAATGGTTTGATTTAATTTCGTGTACAAATACAACCTGTGTTTTGAGCAGAGCCCAAAATTGTATATTACTTTAAGTAATTCTGTTTTTAGAACATTATTATCCATATTTAAAAAAATCAATCGTCTCCTCAGCAGCTATATCTGTATACTGCTATTCGGCAACTATTCTCCTGAGCTGCGTTCACAAACTTTTACTAAGAGTAGAGTAACATCGAAAAAAAAAAAAAAACAAAAAACAAAATTAAATCGCGACTGGTGTCATCTGTTAACACTCATGGTAAAAAAAAAACTAAACCGTCAGTGGAAAACTAAAGTCCTACATTAACAATAGTAAATGTCGTAATAAGGTAATTAAGGCATAAGTACAAACAGCTAAAGTTCGATATTTAATTGTTGTTTTTATACTAGTGACAGACTACTGAAAATGTGGTCACACGCGTGGTCCCTTCTGGTCAACAGCTGAATTACCATAGAAGAAACAATTTTCTCTATGTACATTCGTAAATGTTTCCCTCATTAATTCATTTAGAAATCTTCTCACTATAGGTTCCGTGCGTTGCAGGGAGAAATGCACCGCCGCGCTCTGAGTGGCGAAAATGATAAGTTCTTGCGTGTTACTGCGCTAGCATTAGCCGTCCTCTCACGGCGTATTGTCATAACAGATGTAATAATAACAGTGATATTTCAAAGTATTACCGGTATATGATAGTAATCGGCCAAATTCTTCTACGAAAGGTCGTTTACTTGCATAAAGTGGTCATGTATTGAATTTACAAGAAAAACACAGTGCCAGCACACAGCCACACATTATATGCATACATTTCATCGTCATCTGTTGGCAGCCATTGTCTCTGTTTTTCTGGATTCTTTGTAGTCCAGTCTTCATGAAAAGCCTGTGTCTTTTTATTAGTACAGTCTGCTGTAATTAACTAACTATACATACTAATTATACAGAAACTAAACAATGAAATGTGAAAAATATGTTTTAGACATAAATTCAGTATACAAACAAGTCAAATACAATAGAAATACAAGCCTTGTCCATTAATATCCTTAATTACTTTCACAATAAATTACCAATACTATATTATCAAATAAAATCAATGCCGTCTCTCACTCAACACAAATTTGTATGCTTCACATCCACTGAAGTAACAGAAGCGTATTTCAATTTTTGACACTAGATGGATGGGAATGTTGCATTGTAAATCCGTGTTCTTCCCTGTTAGGATATCTGAAGCAGTACGCAGGTCTTCAGTCTTACATTTCTCTGCAGAACTTGCTCCAGTTTATCCCGTACTTTATTTCCAGCAGAACCCGGAACACTTTTGATCCTTTCTTGCTTATCATGAAATATTTCCATTTGTTCATACAGTGGTTGTCCTGCTACTTCCAATGTTGTAGTAACGTGCACTAGGAAAGTGAAGTGTGGCTTTAAATCTGAACCCTTGTTGGCACCTTGACGAAACCTTTTTTTTTTTTACAGTAGAAATCAATTTATTTACATTTGGATACTGTAACCCAGCGATGCCCAACCCCTTATCATAAGAGCTAATGACGTCAAAGCGTGGCTTTACCCCACCTCCTTCGTTTGGAGGCATGACCGTGGATGAACCACTTCCCCTACTTTTATTCACTCAGGGGCGGCTGACTGTAATGGCAGGTTCCAAGGCAACCAAACATACCATTTTCCAGAAAGAGTGGGAGGAAGAATATTTTTGTGTTGCAGAGGAAACGACGGTCAACTGTCTTATTTGCAAAACTCATTTATCGTGGGTTTCACGATATAATATTAAACGGCATTTCGAAAAATACCATCATACTGATTATGGCAAACATATTCTATCAGGTAAGCAATCATTGACATCACTTGCTATTAGAGTTTGAATATATTTGCTGAGTTTTAAATTGACTATCTAATTAATAAATTTCACTTGCAGGTGAAGCAAGATTACAGAAACTAAACAATATGAAAGCACGAACTCCTGACGGCTTTAGTACTGGCAATGTTGTTAGAGTTTCTTACAGAATTGCTGAACACATTGCAAAGAATATGAAGTCTTTTAACGAAGGGGAGTTCATAAAAGATTGTTTAATTATAGCAGCCGAAGAAGTTTGTTCTAATTTAATACCCGCTTTTCAGTTACTAAGTCTGTCTCGAAATACCGTGACAAGACGTGTGGAAGAATTGGGATGTGATATAGAGAGACAGTTACAGGACAAAATAAAATCATTAACATGTTTTTCTCTAGCGTTGGATGAAAGCACGGACAGAACTAATGAAGCTCAATTGGCTGTGTTTTTGAGGGGGGGTTACTAGTGAATTTAGTATTATTGAAGAGCTTCTATACGTAGTTTCTCTTAAAACACACACGTGTGGTGAAGATATTTTCAATGCTGTGCGAGATGTTGGTTGCAGATTAGAACTTCCTTGGGCAAAACTAGTTAGTGTTGCGACCGATGGGGCCCCGTCGATGAAAGGGGATGAAAATGGTTTTATTGGCAGACTAAGGAAGTTTCTAAGGAATATGGATATGCCCTCTGATTTTTTGTCTATACACTGCATAATTCATAGGGAGGCTTTATGTGCAAAATCAGTTGCTTTAAATAATGTTATGTCCGTTGTTGTGAACTGCGTGAATTTTATTAAATCAAGCTCCCTTCGCAATAGACAATTTAAAGAGTTGCTAGAAGAGCTAGGATCTCATTATGAAAATGTGCCATATTATTGTCATGTCAGGTGGCTCAGTCGAGGTGCCCTGTTAAGACGTTTCTTCCAGCTACGATGTGAGATAAATAACTTCATGAAAAAACAAGTAAGCATAAAAATGTAAAATACTCATATTTAGTATCCATTATAACGTACCCCTAAAATATAACTGGTTTGTTATAATTTATAATATTTATTATTTGTAGGGCCATGAAGTTCCAGAACTAACTCAAGAAGAATGGCTGTGTGACCTGGCTTTTTCGACCGATCTATTTCATCAACTTGATATCCTAAATATGAGTTTGCAGGGGAAAGATAAAAACGTAATTAGGTTATCTGACGCAGTGAATACATTTATGACAAAATTAACACTGTGGCAAAGTCAACTGGAAACTGGCGACTTATATCATTTTCATTCCTTGGAATCAATTTTTACAATAAATGTCACTCTGTTAGAAAAATATGTAACAATTATAAAGGAACTATATGACACTTTCGAGTCCAAATTTCGAGACTTGAAAACAATAGAGGCGAAAATTAGTCTTTTTAACAACCCGTTCAATTTTGCTTGCAAAGATGCTCCGCATGATCTGCAAATGGAACTAGTTGCTTTGCAGAATTCTACAGCCACGAAATGTTCTCAGAAAGAAGGTTGGGATTTGTTTAAATCTTTACCCAGGGAAACATTTCCCAGATTGCGAATGTTTGCTGCGAATTTAATGACAATCTTTGGTTCTACATATATCTGCGAGCAGATGTTCTCGAGAATGAATCAAATAAAAAGCCAATCTCGTAATAGAGTAGGGCACGAACATTTGGTCCACCTTTTAAGACTCTGTTGTTCATCCTTTGCGGCAAACATTGACGAACTGGTTGGAAGTAAACAGTGCCAACAAAGCCACTAACAGAAAAGGTGTTCAAGATGCTTATTTGATTTTCTTTCCATCACAAAATAAAGACATTTAAATTAACTGAAGCCGCCACTGTAATAAGAGAAGTTTGTGACGTCATGAATACATGAATGCGTAGTAGCTTCGTAAAGAGAAGGTGGAGGTAAATCCGCCGACTCCTCTTGCGGTTAAGGTTGGGCATCGCTGCTGTAACCTGTTATGCTCTGTGACACGTTTAACGCACACTGAAAAATACATTTTGGAATTTAAAATATAAATTTTTGAAATAAGAATGGATGTTTTGACCTATTAGAGATAAGACATACTTAATAGATCAAAATAGGCTTTGTCGTCAAAATAAGCATTTTAGGTGCTATTAAAATATCAGTTTTAGGCAAAGTTTCATATGAAACATGTACTTTCAAGTTTTTATGAACTTATATTTTAAGGATTAAAATAGATTTTTACCTACAATCCGAAGTTTAGTAATAAGTAGCTTTAATACATAGTTTAAACAGTGAAATTATTTGTACTGTAGGCATTTTTATGTTAAATATTTTATCTTAACTTAATCTAAAACTGTCAGCACACTTAAAAAAACACAAAATGAAGAAATGCTTCTTTCAAACACAAATGAAAATAACAACAAATCTTTTTCTACGAGGAAGATAGCTACGAGTAATAAATAATACATAACATGTTCATGTTATACAGTAAGAATAAATGAACTTACATTTGTCAAATTTATCATTACAAAGACCATTCAGAAGGGCTTCACGATCTACTCCTAGGACATCTCCGTATTATATGTTTTATAATGACGCTCTAAGTGAAAATTTCTAAGAGTTATAATAACTTTTATACGAATTGAAAAACTGTGCCCCATTTTTTTACCTCCGACAATAAATAGTTCCTTTCCTATAGGGGATTCAATTAAGGCTCTGTACTCGTGTTAGCCATACTGTCACTGACTTATAAAAGAGGATTCTATTAAGACTCTGAGCGTCGTTCAATATCACTCTTGTTAGCCTACTGTAACTGACTTGCTAAAGCTTTGTTTATACGTATGCAACATTGATTGATTATAAATTTTACTTCGTTTTTAAATGTTGGAATCGGTGTTTGTCGGTGATTGACTATCGCAAAACCAAACAGTCAAGAACGTCTAGATCAGCGGTCATCAAAACACTGCACGCTCGGGCTAGCGTCTCTTAGCCTCGGACAAGACACTGCCCTAGTGTGCAATCGTCGCTGCTGGCGGGTATGCATTTTACTTCGTTTTTAAGTGTTGCAGTCGATATTTGTCGGTGATTGACTTTCGCAAAACTAAACAGTCAAGAACGTCTAGATTAGCGGTCATCAAAACACTGCACGCTCGGGCTAGCGTCTCTTAGCCTCGGACAAGACACAGCCCTAGTGTGCAATGGTCGCTGCTGGCGGGTATGCATTTTACTTCGTTTTTAAGTGTTGCAGTCGATATTTGTCGGTGATTGACTTTCGCAAAACTAAACAATCAAGAACGTCTAGAGCAGCGGTCATCAAAACACTGCACGCTCGGGCTAGCATCTCTTAGCCTCGGACAAGACACTACCCTAGCGTGCAATCGTCGCTGCTGGCGGGTATGCATTTTACTTCGTTTTTAAGTGTTGCAGTCGATATTTGTCGGTGATTGACTTTCGCAAAACTAAACAGTCAAGAACGTCTAGAGCAGCGGTCATCAAAACACTGCACGCACAGGCTAGCGTATCTTAGCCTCGGACAAGACACTGCCCTAGTGTGCAATCGTCGCTGCTGGCGGGTATGCATTTTACTTCGTTTTTAAGTGTTGCAGTCGATATTTGTCGGTGATTGACTTTCGCAAAACTAAACAGTCAAGAACGTCTAGATCAGCGGTCATCAAAACACTGCACGCTCGGGCTAGCGTCTCTTAGCCTCGGACAAGACACTGCCCTAGTGTGCAATCGTCGCTGCTGGCGGGTATGCATTTTACTTCGTTTTTAAGTGGTGCAGTCGATATTTGTCGGTGATTGACTTTCGCAAAACTAAACAGTCAAGAACGTCTAGAGCAGCGGTCATCAAAACACTGCACGCTCGGGCTAGCGTCTCTTAGCCTCGTACAAGACACTACCCTAGCGTGCAATCGTCGCTGCTGGCGGGTATGCATTTTACTTCGTTTTTAAGTGTTGCAGTCGATATTTGTCGGTGATTGACTTTCGCAAAACTAAACAGTCAAGAACGTCTAGAGCAGCGGTCATCAAAACACTGCACGCTCGGGCTAGCGTCTCTTAGCCTCGGACAAGACACTACCCTAGCGTGCAATCGTCGCTGCTGGCGGGTATGCATTTTACTTCGTTTTTAAGTGTTGCAGTCGATATTTGTCGGTGATTGACTTTCGCAAAACTAAACAGTCAAGAACGTCTAGAGCAGCGGTCATCAAAACACTGCACGCTCGGGCTAGCGTCTCATACCCACGGACAAGACACTGCCCTAGCGTGGAATCGTCACTGCTGGCGGGTATGCTGTCTCTCTATCCCTTGTGCACGACGGAGCAGAGTTCCTTACCCTCCATGCACTCAACCCATTTCAGCGAGTGTTGACGACCACTGGTCTAGAGCTTAGGCAATCTTCAGAACCGTGTATAAGGCTCACTAATGTAAGCACGGTGCAGATGCACACGACTACCCATCTCTGCTCTACACTCTGTATCAAATGTCTTTGGAGCAGATATAAACAATGGGACGAAATGCAACAGAGCGCGGTTCACACGATACTAAATGTCTGAGTATGAATTAAGTGGTAGACTACGTTCATATAACGAAAAATGAAAATTAAAGTAACGTGTCTTTGAACATACGTTGTTGCACCAGTTATTAAAGCCTGTGTGATGAATCTTGTCTCACTGTGAAAAGTGAGAGAAAGGAGATATGTCTTACCTCATCTGTGTTGTTATGGCGATAGGGGAGTGGAGCGGTGCTGTCTATCCATCCAGTGGCGGAAGGGACTAGTTGATACATTCTGTAGCGCAAAATAAAATAACAAAATATCTCTCTTCGCACTGTGTAGTTCCGTCACTGAGCTTGTCTTTCAAGAAACTGAGTTCCGATAGCCTGTACAACATACATGGGCACAATTTTCGGTTACGTGAGGCACTCGATTTGAAATAGTTTGTTTACTAGGAGAGGAGACTGCAGAGTAGGATGGGAAATATAAACTGCTGTGACCTGCGTCACCTTATCGTAATCGCTAAGACGGTCAGTGGCGAATTATTAGGAAAGCGCTTGGTTAACGTGAGACTCTCGAAAACTTTTATTCAATTTGGCAAATTAATTCGGTAGCTTTAATCATAAACCTCTTTACTGTTTCTCCATCATTGAATTGATTTAAATTACAGACGAGAAATTGCATAACTAGCCAATAATATTCCATCACGTTGTATACGTTTATTTTCTTGAATATTCTGGCGTTTATCAAGATTACTTAATAGATTTGCACGTTCTCGACCTAAAATAATTTCAGAAAATCATATTTCGTTTTCTACGCACATTTGATATTTTTTTTATAAATTTCTTTTGGAAATAATACGTACAAACAACATTTAATTCCTCGTACCTTTTAATGCAGCGTGTTTAAGGTATAATGTCGTATTTAGTATACTATGCAAATGTTAAGATCATAAATTTTCTTCGGAATAGTACAAAAAAAATAACATTTAATTTGTCTTACCTTCTAATTCAGCATGTTCTTTATGACATAAGGAGTAATGTAGTTGTATATTAAATGTATTAATGCCTAATAGGATTTTCGAGCATAACATACATCGTATGTTCTCCCCTTCTAAACAGCAAAAAAACTCTTCCTCCCATTTCTCATGAAATAATCGTTTTCTAACGCGTACACACTGCTTTGATAATGCCATTATGCCACCACTGATATTGCTTATGAAACTGATATAGAACCTGCCCACGCCTAGGAGCTGCGTGTGAAGATGATGTCACTCAGAGCGATAATCTCTGTGAATGTCAGTGAGGCATAAATTCTCAAATGAGGCACGATGCCCAAGTATGCTGTACAATAACGAGGTTTTGTAAGGAATCTTGAAAATTTACAACCCTCCTATAATTTCCACCCTCATTTGAAGGGACTTGGTTTTATTGCTACTGAGACAAGATAAACCTTACCAGGTATAGTTGTACTGCTGTCGTCTGCTCATACACCGGGCAGATGCTAGACGCAATAGAACTGTAGTAGTGGACGTCTCTGAATACCGTCTCGTAACCACCATATGCACGCGCTAGTGTCTACAACGCTCTCAGCTAAGTAATGACTCGCCAACCAATGGGAGCGCAGCGATAACATAAGATGCATCGATACTCTTGTTATGGTCTGCTCCAAAGACATCTGGTATAGAGTGCAGATCTAAGGTACGCACTTTTGATTCCGACCGAGGACATTGAATATTTGTAAAGGATCCGTGTAGCTGTACAACGTATGAGGACATGGAGGAAAAGCTCACATGCTTTCTTGATAACATGAGGAGGTAAAATGTTGTCAGTACCAAATTCCGGCCGCCTTTTTATCCCAGGAAAGAATCGGTACTCTGCTTGCTAGGAAGCTAAGAACTGCAGAAGGAAGGTGAATTAAAAAAGTTTTGGAATAACTATCAAAATGTCGATATTTAAATAACTTATTAAAATATAACCTATGAAGGCGTTAAAATTTTGTGATTTGAAGAAGACCTATGCAGATAGAGTATGGTGATTTTTTGTTGTCAATTTAGCAGTAAAGAGCTAATACTAATAATATAATTAGACATTTTGATTATCCAACATAGAAAAAAGTCGCATAATGAAATAGGTATGTGTTAAATGTATATTGAAATTAAGATACAAACGACTATAATTTTAATCATTTGTGTGTTACATTCTTACTAATATATGCTCCCGTTTGAAGTGTAATTATACAGCCTAGTATTATGACGGTAACATAGATTCCTGTTTCTCGCCACAATTTAATTTCGTTCATCAGTTTAATTTGCGGCACATGAAAGGTTTTGAATGTTCTAGTTAATCAAGCAAAGCCTTTGAAGAATGGTAAAGTCACACATATTGCTATTAGGTGTACAGTAATGGAAGGATTTTTAATCTGACTGTTAATTAATGGACTAATCTGTTAATTATATCCGTGTATGTGTGTGGTTCAAATATAGACGTTTAAATTGCATATCAAATAAATTGTGGCTGATTACTTAATTTGCAGTATACAGAGTGTGCGAAATATTTTAATGCGTTTTCTTTTACTTTATCATAATCGGAAATGTAAGGAGAAAGTATTGTAACACCACAGGAAGTCGAATTACAAATTTTTACAGAAATACACTTTTTTTCAGGTGTCATACCGTTAAATTGATTTTTTTTTTTTCATGGAATTCTAGGCATTTGTCCATTGATGGGCAACTCGTGCTCACAAAGTGCTAAAAAACCTTGAAAGAGAGAAAAACAGACGGAGCCAGCCGCAGTAGTTACAAGTTGTTTGTAGTTGTAGTGGAAAAGCAGTTCACTGTCACGGTGCGCTCTGGCAGGTGGTCGTGATATCTCTACTCCATGATTTGAATTTCAGAATGACACATGGTACAATAATTATAGTAATTTTAGACAGACTGTACCTAAACACACATAACAAAATTATGTTATTTTCTAGCTTTGTAAATTAGTTTACTACTGGAAAAACAAACTGAATACAA
The DNA here is from genome assembly GCF_040183065.1 of Periplaneta americana. Classification (NCBI taxonomy): domain Eukaryota; kingdom Metazoa; phylum Arthropoda; class Insecta; order Blattodea; family Blattidae; genus Periplaneta; species Periplaneta americana. The sequence goes on from NC_091123.1 coordinate 43,364,385, forward strand.
CCTTTTCAAGATACAACAAATATAGCTGCAGCACTTATTTATTATTACACTATTTGTTAATATTTCTTATTATATGTCTTACTTGAAATATTGAACGTGAGAATTTACAAGTCTTTATACACTAAAGAGAACATTAAGATATATGTGGAGACTAAGAGGAGGGGGGACAATGGGGAAGATTGGAGAATACTGGGTTTGCAGTGAAAGACCTGCCTTTTGACTGAAAACTATGAATGAAAAATTAGTGAAGATAATGCTCATTTCAGAAATTGCAGGTCATGAATATGATAATATTAAAGAATATATATTATTACAAAATTAATTTAAAAAATGTATGTGGTGTGATACTTGGTTCTTAATTATCTGAACAATATATTAGTGTGTGGTTACAACGTCAAAAGCAGTCCTTAAAATGTTCAAATCCCAGCCGATTCCTTTCTTACGAACAAATGAATTTGTGCTCGTAAAAACGGGCTAGCCTTTATTTGGTATTTATTTCGAATATATTTTATTCAGCTTCCTCCAAGTGAAGGCTGCCTAGAAGACAAAGCTTACCATAAAATTGTTGTCACAATGGAAAAAAAAAGAAGAAAACAATGGAGAAGAAAAAGAATAAGAAATAGCACAATTAGAAATAATTGGAAAAGACTAAACAAAACATCATTAATTCCAGAAGAAACATAAAATTTCCTAGTATCTGTTAGCTATTAGGTGATCACAGTTGTCTATTTAGCACTAGTTGCAAGACCCAACTTACGTGAGCAGATCGCCATAGCAAAGAGATGAATCTGTATAACTGTAGATATGGTTTCTTAGGATTTTTTATAGATCCCTTCACTGCAGACATAGATACTTCAGTGACAAGAGTTTGTCCTAGACCAAACTGCTTACAAAAATACGCGAATCTTTTTGTGATGGTTCCTCTAGCCCCAATCAGTAATCCAATAGCTTCGATCGACATTAGATGATATTTTTCCTTATAATATGGTATAGTGGGGTCGTATATGTCACATTTTTCCTGATGTATCTCAGCAGGTTGATTTTCGTACATTTCCATTCTTACAGTTGGATCAATTATGAATCCGCTTGTTGATCTTGTCGGGATAGCGATGTCAATGCGCCTTGTAGATCCATTTGTGGACAAACCATGGACCTCCTCTTCTACTTGAAGAAAAACTGATTTACGAATTAATATAAAAACAAAAGTATTAATGCAAAGAAAATATACCTTCTTTATTTAATAACAAAAATGATAATGCACAGGAAATATCTTCTTTACTTATTTAATGAATTCAAAAGTATATTTTTCTCTATTACAGTACCTATTTTCAAATAATGTTAGCCCGTTTTCGCGAGCACCCATTTAAATTGTCATTACTTCTGAAAAATGTCACATTGTATAACTTTGAAATATTGTTGTTGTTATTATTATTATTATTATTATTATTATTATTATTATTATTATTATTATTATTACTACTATAGATCGAGGTCTCCTATTAGCTCTCTTTTGGTCCCCCGAGAGGGCCGCGAAGAATTAGTGTTTATGCAACGAAAAAAATATATAACTTAAGTTTATCTAAAATGAAGGTTAATTGCATTGCCTGATCCCTGATTAAATCCTTAAACAACTTGCCTCAAGTGTCTGAAATTTTAAAAAAGAAACAGCTTTAAAATGTTGTGTGAATCGATTAGAGTAAGAAGGGACTATGACCGAATTGTATGGCTTTGTGTTAAGGTCATGGGAATGTAATTACACGATAGGAATGACTTCACTGTTCTGGGCCATTGTGGTCGGGCCGATATTAAATTCTTGTAATGGTATTGACTCTTACGTGAGATTCTTGTTGGCGCTTTGAACTTTAACAGCACGATGCTGTCCTGGAAGTAACTTGCCCCAATTGGCACATAACTGCCCTCTCTATACACGCTACATGGCGTGAGTTTCAATGAGTCTGTGATAACAGCAAATCGATGTGGTCTATTCTTGCTGTATTACAAGGACATTGTTCAGATATATCCCTAGAATTTCAATGAATTTATCACATTATGATATTTGTACGTATTTACGCATTATATCCTGGTCATTTCAAAGTTGTGCAAAAATACACTATCTACCAAAAAGTAATTTGGTACCCAGGATTTTACGTGCTAGATGCCATGTTTCGGCGGCTACTATGCAATGATATGCAGACAATAATGTTCACCGGTTGGACTGGCCTGCACAGAGTCCTGATCTCAATCACATTGAGCACCTTTGAGACGAATTAGACCAGCGATTGAGGTTTCGGGAAATGCGTCCAACTTCCATTGTGCAACTGAGAGCCATATTGCAGGAGGAATGGCGACGCATTCCAGTGGATATCCTATACAAACTAGTGGACAACATGCCTGACAGGGTGGCTGCTGTTATTGTAACAAGAGGTGGTACCACGAGGTTCTAAAGGGGCAAAAACAGTGCCCAATTACTTTTTGGTAGATAGTGTATATGCACGCATGTACGGGAGGGTTAATCAGAGTTCCTGTAAAACAATAGAAGGCCTACAAGTCATACAATAATTTTGTAGGCCTAATACATTTTAATCTACACTTTCCCCTTTACTACTTTTGTAAAAAAGTAATGATTGAAATATGTTTGAAAAGAAAGTTTGATATTCAACATATCTTATACATCAACGGGCCAGTTCAAAATTTAAAGTTTTGATAACTTGCATTTTAAAGGTTCAAGGATCACTGAAATTATTCCACATTCTCTTAAGAGGTTACGTACAGTTTATAGCAGTTTTTTTTTTTTGGAAATATTCAACATTTTTTCCTCCATTACTGTATCTTGTACATTAATGAAAATTGGTAGGCCTACATGTAAAACACTGTCCTTCTGGTGTATGAAAAAATATATTTTTACGATTTAAAAAAATTATTTATATATTTATTTATTTTCAAAATTCAAAATGGTAGCAGTTCACTGTGCAGTGATGAAGCATTTCCCTAATAACTCATAAACTAGTTAACTTTTTCATGATCTCTCGTTTTTATTTTATTGCTGGAACTCATGTTTACAATATCATGCTCTTTCAACTACATCTCTTAATAAATAATATATTTTTTATTTTGTGTTAGAAGAAAGTACTGATATCTGACCATTTTTTAAATTAATTTATTTTTGTTATCAATCTAACAAAGGGAGAGAAGTGATTTTGCATCATATTGTAAATATGCCATGAATAAATAGGCCTACACACAAAAAATTTCATCACAGAATGTTGGATAGTTTTTGAGTTATGAGGGAAACACTTCATCACTGCGCAGTGAATTGCCAGCATTCTGAATATTGAAAAAAAATATGTAAATAATTTTTTAAATAGTAAAAATATGTTTATATAGCAGAAGAACAGAGTTTTACACATACTAATTTTCATTATTGTATAATATACAGTAATGGAGGAAAAAAATGTTATACATTTCCAAAATTTTACTGCTGTAAGCTGTACCTAACCCCTTAATGATGTTTAATATTATTTATAATAAATTTCAAATCAGAGTGTGTTAATTGGATTTTTCACAGCAACATGGAGCTTTAAAATGCAGTTTTCTCAAAACTTTAATTTTTGAGTTGTTTCCCTTTTGAACTAACCCGTCGACGTAAAGAATTATACAAGCATCTTGTTAAATTATTTTCGTAAACATCGAAATCATTTTATATCGGACGATCGTAACTATAATACAGGACAGTCCCGTACGCAGGGGAGGGGGGAACTCACCGGCGAGTGCGATACTGAAGGAAAAATGTCGTTTGACTGTTTCTACCGACAGTAACCAATATTTAGAATAACATCCTTTATATTTCTGCTGGCCAGTTGTTTTAAATTTTCCGATGATTTTCAAAGAAATTCTAAAACTACCATTCTCAACGCAATAACTAGATTAAATTATAATGAGCCAGTAGAACAAGTGGACACCTTCGAACACTTGCGGTGTACACGAGCTTCTGCCAGGAAGTCAAAAGGAGGAAGAGACTGGTGAAAGTGCTTTGTGTGGAGTGTGGCACTGTATGGGGGCAGAAACATGGGCATTAGACGAAGTGAAGTGAAGTGAACTACTAAAAGCATTTTAAATGTGGATATGGAGAAGAATGGAAACTTTAAAAAGTGCAACAATAAAAATCAATATCTATAATGATAAAAAACAATAAAACACAAACAAACAAAGACCTATTCACGCAATGATCAAGATTCTGTAAGTCCTCTTATAATTTCTCTACTTTCCGTAAGTCTACGAGACTGGGCATCGGCTTTATTTCTCTTTTGAAGGAAGCCTTAATAAAATTGGTCTTCCCCAGCCATGGGACTGAAGCCGGATGGTCTATGGCGAGTCCTCAGCCTCACTTCATTTCACCCCCTTTGGTCTGATTACCTAGTTGGGTTTTTACCGAGGTTTTCCCAGTAGCGGCCGGTGATCGAAATCCTCGGTGAGACCAGATGCAACTAGTTTAAATGCTTCCTATAGGAAATGTTTGTTTATGATATTAATTATTATTGTTATTATATTATTAATATCATTATTATTGTATTATCATTATTACTGTATTATTATATTATTATTATTATTATTATTATTATTATTATTATTATTACTACTACTATTATCAGTCTATTCTTATTACTATCAATGAAAAATAATAATTTCACTCACCAAATAAGCTGTTATGCTGTGAGTTTCAGTGATTGTTTCAGTGTGATGAAGCAACCCATATTATGTGTTAAAATTCCCCTTTCTTTCTTTTCTTTTTATTTTTTTCCTTTGACAGCAACAAACAAGGCCAAGAGAAGCTTATTTTGCCTCACATTACCACATAACCATTTATGTTGTTCATACCAGGATGCAATAGAAACTCGCGTTTTAAGATTATGTGCCAGAAAAATTATCAGCGATGTCGTAGGTATCTCGGTAGTCTCTCTCTTTATTTAAAACTTCCTTTCTTTCAGTATTATTTCTTCTCGAAAAAGGACACTCTAACAATGAATTAACTTCTCGAGCATTATTTCTCTCATTTGTTTCTGTTTATATTTTCCCAAAATACATAACAACATTGGCCCAGATTCACTACTGTACTACCAAGTACAACAGTAGAACACCTTGTTTATGTCATAGGCTGGGTTTACACATTGCAATTTTGCAGGACCCGTTTTATTACCTCCTGCCTGACGGGATGCCCTTCATCGGTCTACACATTTCCCACAAAAACGCAATCCCTCGTTTGGGTGATCATAAATTTGAGGCCCAGCCGAAGGTCCATTATTGTAGTCTGACAGCTAGTCATTCAAAACTGCAAGCTCTGTCTGTGAAGCTGCTAGTTTGCGTAAAGGAATCAATCGAAAGAAGATCCTGGGTTCATTCTTTTTTGTGTCAATGAAAAGTTTGTTAAATTTTAAAATTACTTAGATAAAACAATATGAAAAGAAGTTCTTTTTTTAATTTTATCGAATATCCAATTTCTTCGACGAACTCTTGATCATCATCTTTACAGCACTGTGTTTCAGAATATCGTTAAGAGTTCTGGTCATCCTATTATCAGCAAAACAATCACGAAACACATTTTAATTAGGTTCACAGATTTTAAATTCTATAATGTTTGCAGATGAACAAGTGATATTTGCCAATTTAAGATGATGAGTTACAGATAGCCGTTCAGTATTTATGCAAGGTTACTGTAGAATATAGTTCAGGAAGCTCAGTTAAAAAGACAAAAGTTATGGCATTTTTAGGAAAGTATCCCATACGATCAAAGATAATAATTATGAACACAATAGTCAACCATTTCAGTTACTTGGGCTGTAGTATAACATATATAATAAAAATTTACAAAATATACTGAATAAATTTCAATATAACTATGTTGTTGTTTAGTCAACTTACCGAAGACAGATTGAAACTTCATAAGTGACACCAATAAGGCTTTACTCATGAGTAGAGTTCAGTGTTTGGTCACATCTTCCACCTGAAGAAAAAATACTGAATCTGCTTTCGTCTGTGAATTTCGCTTTGTTCCAGAACGGATTAGGGGTGTTTTCCATATATATAATTTTCTCCGCGAATTTTAATTTTTCTTCCTAATGATTTCATTAACAAATATTTTCTTCTGACTGTTACGATATTCATAAATATGTCTGTGTCGAACATCACGCACAGGACCACAAACAAACAGATAACAACTGAACTGTGTGAACGTCACTACCTGAATGCTTGAGTTGTAGTTGTAAAACTCCCCGTGCGGGATCCTGCAAAATTGCACTGTGTAAACGCCATCATTTGAATCCATGTGTTGTCGTACATCCCGCCGTGCGGCATCCTGCATAACTGCAGCATGCTGTAGTCCCATCCCGCAAGCTCCGATTCTGCTGCAATGTGTAGACCGTTCCATTTAAACCAATGTGTTGTTGTCGTCCCACAAAATCGGTCCCACAAAATCGTTCCTGCAAAATCGCAATGTGTAAACCCAGCCATAAACTGAGACATAAGAGGAGAGAATCGAGTGGGTCTCTGCCTGGCAAAGACCTGTTATTTATGGCCTAGTTAGAAAAACAAGTCACCACTGCTATTCCCACCCCACTCTACCCTTGAGGCCGGCCCATGGATGGGAGGAGTGAAACCTGACCAGGCCAGACGAATTGTGCCTCAGCTACAACGTTTTAAGCGTAAACTCAAAGCCCGCGAAAGGACATGAAATACATTAAGCCAGACCCGGCACGAACGATTCTGGCCTCAGGAACAAATTTTACTGCAAAACAGGTCTATATACATCACAAGCCAGACCCGGCACGAGCGATCCCGGCCTCAGGAACAAATTTTAATGCAAAACAGTTCTATATAATTCAAAGTTTTCAAATGCTTCTACAGCGATATATGCTTCATTCAAATAACTAATATATTATAAAAAACACCAAATTTGATTTCAGTTAAGCCAAGTGACTGAGGCCCGGCCTCACTTGCCTCAGTCAATCAGCCGCCACTGGGTTTTCCCCAACCATAAGGCAAATGCCGGGTAATCTTTTGGCGAATCCTCGGGCCTCACATCATCTCACTACAGCTCCCCAAAATATTGTAAAAAAATTGTAGAAAATTAAAATTGTAAAACTGTAAAAATTGTAAAATATTATAAAAATTGTAAAAATTTGCAAAAATTTTATTGTAATATTGTAAAATTTTGACTTGTTCCACATCTTAAAGCTTCATTGCTCATGTAAGATCTATGGAATATAATAAATGAAATGAAAAAAAAAAGTTTATTTGCTTTTTTAATGTAGAACGCAGTCGAAATTTGGTTCTAATGAGAAGCACATTAATCAGTAAGCGACAAAAATTGCATTTTTTTTATTTAATCCACGGAAAATCGAGTTTTTTTTAGCCTGTCTGTAATTATATTTTAATATTTCATAAGTGAGAAAGTAATACTAAATCCATAACGCAATTATCGTTGATAAGTGAAGCATGAATTGCTATGACAGCAATCACGGGAGAAGGAAGTTCTCGCTGGATTGAATTCGACACGGCAGATCGATTAAAGCAGAAAGGAATGAAGGAATCTAGAAATCATTAGACGATCCCTCGACAGTAAAGCACAGACGCAGTGAGTAATGACCTGGAACTTTCGTGCAGTGATTAGAAATCCACAGGGAGCGCGAGACGGACAGGAAAAGAAAAAAACCTCAGAGGCATGTCTGTACGTTCCATTCGTCTATGTTAGTTGAGCTGGCACGGCTTTAATCTGCAGTATGCTTTTACAATGAGTCGTGATAGGTGGCATTAATTTATTTGTGTGAAAAACTGCCATTTCACGCCTGAGATGCAATTGGAGTTCGTTGACGGCGAAAATAGTGCTGTAGCAAGCTTTCTTGGGGTACGTTGGCTTGCCACCATTCATCATCTCCTTATCATACCGCCCCATGAGGAAATGTACCGGCTTTGCCAGCCAACAACCATCAAGTAGTAGAAGCTGCATATCTGGTCATCTACTTGAACTGAATACAGTTTTATATCAACTTAAAGCTTTGCAGAATTGGTTGCATTCCGACTTTTAACATTCGGCTCCCGAGATAGTCGCAAAATAATTTCATACATAAGTTGTTATAATATTAAATGAATCGCTTCATAAAGAAAGGGCATCAGTCACATTTTTTTCGAAATTGAGTTGAAATTGAATTTCCCATCTTGAATGCTCAACACACCATTTTATCAATAAAAGAAACAAGTCCAACATTTCTTTCATCGTGGTATTGTATTAGAAATGTGAGCGTTTTTTAAAGGAAGAGGCATCGGTCCGGACAGTTTTTCTTCATTTCCCACAACTTAGCTAAACTGGACTGAAGCCGTTTCTTTATGAAGCGATTCAAATATAAAAATAAGTATATAGCTATATTTTTAAATGTTCTACATGAAGTATTATATCGTCTAGACTCTTATGGCGTTGCCACCCGAAGTTCTGGTACTTTTTGACTCTGCTAAAGACATCCGATAAGGAAAACTCAGTGCGCAGAAACCAGCGGGCGTGACTGTCCCGCGCAGATGACGTATGCTCCCGTTCCCAGCATGCTCTACTGCAGGGGAGTAAGAGGGGTATAGCACGCGCGCCGCGAGGAGTCCGAACTGAGTTTTCCTTGTAGGATACTTATAGTATTTAATTTGTATATTTGTAAATGATGCAGATAGTAATATCTGGATGTATGATATGATATATTTATTATAGTTCATAGACAAAGAAAGAAAAAATATACATAGGCTACATATAATCATTGAAGCCTTACATTACATACTTTATAATTTACACACACACACATATATATATATATATACAATTTTTAATATAATTTCTAAACGTAACTACGTAATATAATATGTTTTATCTTGCACTTGCGACTAGTTTTGTGCAAGACTCAACTCATTTTAATATTCGATTCTAGCTATTTCATTTATTTTTTCCATTCTAATTTTTTTGACCAAAAAAGATATAGACTTATTTGTCTTTGTAATTTTATATTATTATTATTATTATTATTATTATTATTATTATAGATTTTTTTTATTAATTTGTCCTACAGAATATTATTATTATTATTATTATTATTATTATTGTTATTATTATTATCATTATTATTCATGAGTTTTCTTACGGTTATTTTTTTTTCAGAAACTCAGAAACTTTTCAGGGCAAATCGCAATATAGCGAATGTAGAAGCTCCGCCCACGACCCCTTCACTTTTCCCCTACTAGCTCACCAGACACGCTACGTGATAGGCGAGTGTTGTGTCAAATGCACATTTCATGTGGGTGGGGATAACTTCCCATACTGGCGTTCGCTATATTGCGATTTATCCACTTTTCATTTATGAATATCATCCGTATTTCTTTTGTATATTGACATTAAAAAACAATATGAATGTCACCTTCCCTATGTCCACATAATGGGCATGTGCCTTGAGGTGTATTACCTATATTATTTCTTAATCTCCAAATCCCCAGTCTGAAAAAAAAAATCCGGATGTAATGGCTACAAAAGTGTCTTGAATTCAACTTATAACGCAACCTTATATCGTGTTGTGATTATTATTTAACTCCTAGCTCTCTCATTTTTCTTTTTCCTTTGCTCGTTTAACCTCTCCTTTATATACCAGTGCCTGTAGAGGAGGGGACGATTCTATGGACACACGTACTAGACATGACACATTTGCGGGCCTCCCGCAGCAGATCGTAGGAGCCTCCACTGAGACATACACAGGAAAGAACAATAATAAGGAACATCCATCCATGTTCGAGGACGGATTCGAACCCACGAGCCTACGAGGAACGTGCCTTATACCGTGTAGCCACCCGATCCGGCAAGGTCTCTCTTAAAGTCCAAAAATAACACTTCTGGGCGGGTCAATTTTGTACAGTCCAGAAATAAAATTTGGGCCATTGTGCATGCGCAGTATGTTATAACTGGAACTTTGAAAATTCAGGTGTCCCAAATTTTGTTTCTGAGTCTGTACCTTGTTTTGACATCTATGGACACAATAAAGGGGTAATAATAATAATAATAATAATAATAATAATAATAATAATAATAATAATAATAATAATCTGTAGTGACGTCACCACAAGGTCACAACAAGAGTGTAATGTGTCAAACGAATAAGAGCGGTAATGTAGACGTGTGTGATGTCAGCGAAAGAAATAAAGGCAACGTGAGCCAACAGCTGGGAAAGGTTAAGGTGCAAAAGAAAGTCGATAGGGATAAGAAAGAGAGGTTAGTGGTAAGAAGTGAAAGTATTGAGAAGGTAAATAGAGCAGATAGAGGAAACAAGGCGGAGAGCAGCAAGGACAAACCAGCATACAATCTAAGGAAATGGTGTGTCAGTGGAATGAAGGATTAATTAAGGGTGCAGTGAATATGGATGAATAGTGTTTAAGTATGAGAAGGGTCATGGTGAGTTTATTTAATTAGTAGGAATGAGTAGGACGTATTGTAAATATAGGAAGAGTAGAGGAGCTAACAGTAGGACTAGACTAGATAGGTATCAGTAGGACAAAGAAGTAATATAGATAGATGTAAAGCAAATAATAGAGGGTAGGCTTAGTTAAGACTATCATCATCATCATCTGTGGTCATACAGCCCTTTTAGTTTAGCCTTGACCTCCTTAAGAATTGCCGCCCAATCTTCCCTCTCTAGGGCTCTCCGTCTCCATCTCTTAATTCCTGCTTTAACTAGATCATCCTGAACATCATCCAACCATCGTAGTTTAGGTCTTCCTGCTCTTCTTTTACCACTTAGCGTGGCATCTAGTAATCTTTTTGGAATATTATTATTGTCCATTCTGATAATGTGGCCCAGCCACTCCAGCCATCTAATTTTTATATCAGTGACAATACTTGAATCTTTATATAGTTTTTGTAGTTCAGAATTGGTCCTAATTCTCCACTCTCCCTTTCATAAATAGGGCCATAAATTTTTCTTAAAATTTTCCTTTCCCACGTATTTAAGATGGTTATTGCTCGTTCAGGTAGAGTCCAGGTTTCGCTTCCAAAAGTCACTGTAGGTTTAATAATTGTTTTATAAATCCTCACCTTCATTTTTTTGGAGATATATCTGGTTCTTATAATTTTATCTAATGCTCTGAGGCTTCGATTGCCAATGGCTATTTTATCCTTGATCTCAGTTAATATGTTGTTATCCTCGGTGACTATCGAGCCGAGATATCGGAACCTTGACACTTTCTCAAAAGTAACCTCATTTAAGACAACAGTTTTTACAGTATTGTCTCTCGTGGTTATGTTATTCATATACTTTGTCTTTGTTCTGTTAATATTTAAATTTGAAGCATTTGTCTCATTATGTATCTGTTTGAGGACATCATCTAAGGATGACACATTCCGTGCAAATACAGCTACATCATCAGCAAAAGCAAAGTATTGAAACATTCTATTAAATATGGTTCCCCCTGGATTAATGGCAATCTTTCTAGTAACTCGCTCTAGACCAATATTAAATAAGAGTGTTGATAAGGAGTCACCCTGTCTAATTCCATTATGAGTTATGAACTTTTCTGATAATTTATTCTGAGTTAAGACTATAGTACAGTAAAATGATTGTAGGGTTATGTAAATAGTTGGGTCTGTGAAAATGCAGAGTAAAAAAGTAATTGTTATGTTGTTATTAGGAATAGGAAATAGTAGAAGGTAGGATTAGAGGGAAACAAGGAATATTTAATAAACGCAGAAATATAGGAAGTGTGGTGAACGATCATGAAAGACATAGTGGGTGAACACTAAATGATGAAGAGGTGTCGGTCATTAACATCTGGTATTGTGCAAGTTGAAAATAGTATATGGAAGGGACTGCTGGCCCGAATACTATATAATGTGAAGGGCCAGCAGGACCAAAGGTTTGAGTGAGAATAAACCATACCATACCATACCAATAATAATAATAATAATAATAATAATAATAATAATAATAATAATAATAATGCTTTATTTTTTCTGGCAATTGACTTCACACATGTAGACTATAACGGGAAATCTGAGGACACACGAAAGAGACAAAGGACTTCACACTTGTATTCATCTCATGAATGATATTTAATCAAGTGATGAGGGTATCCACATCGAATCAGGTCCAGCATTGTTCTTTTGTACTACAAATTTCGACGGGATATGAACACGGGTATCTGACTTGGAAAATCGATGCACTGGTTCGACTAACGGTTCGCCGCGTCGTGTCTCTAGGTACAAAAATAGGACATCACACTCAGCCGAGACAGTTACATCGGTTAAATTTATTTTTGAGTTTAAAATAAAAGTGTTCGTCTAGTCGTCTGTGTAGCTGTCGTTTGTGATAGTAGTGGTGGTCTTTGTACTGCTCCTACTGCTGATTAAGATTATTCTTATATTCTTCCAAACATGTGAGAAATTGACACAATAAATTATAAGCTCATAATAAATATGTTAGTAAGTAATTAAAATAGTTGTTTTGTAATATAACGATACGTTATATACAGATATACAACATTAATTTCATACATATGCTTATCACCGAACACAAGTTAAATTTAACAATTACTGTTTATTACAGTATATTAAAACATTTTTTCAACTCGATCAAAACTCGATTAATCTATCGATTACTTTTGATACGACAAAATATTGAATTTGTTTTTACGAACATGGAGTTAAGTTTGCCGAATTCTAAACAACAGATTTTCGAATGTTTTCAGAAGATACGAAAGTCAAAGATGAACATTAAAGAAAGGAAACCTTCATTTAAATATGATGGAATGTTGAAACCAAGCTTTTCTGCAGAGAGTAGAGCAGTTTTCGATCAAAAGATTGCATTAATGCCACGAACTTGCAAAAGAAGCCCTTAATTTTTTTTTATTGGAACTTTATATTTATACAAAATAAACTTCTCGTCTATGATTGCTATCAAAACGAAGACGATAACTCTGACTGAACTTGTAAGTGATATCAGAGTGTGTGTGTAGAATAGAGACCACATATGAGAGCTAATTAAAAAAAAAACAGGCATATTTGTAGCATTCATAACATTATTTTTTACTTTGGTATATTGGACATTTAACTATTGAAACTTTTTATTCTTATGTTAAATATTGTTGATGTTTCTGAACACACAATAAGTGCATGTTAACCCTGCAGTACTCGCGCGGCATATATTTGTAATCGATTAAATATTTTGATCGATCAACAGCACTAGTTATAACTGATTACACAAATAACATCTATCAGTTAGGTGTGATAATTGATACGCGGTAAAATGGTAATATTCCATTGTCCTGATTAGTTGAAATTCAGCGGATTCTTACACACCATTGGCGAATGACTTAGTAAAAAAAGTCGAATCAAAAATAATTTATTATGACGTCATTGGAGAGACGTTGCGTATTTTGCAAATAATACTGTAGCATTGTACTTCCTTAGAAAGAGAAAAAATCCTGTTCTAGATTGGAAACGGGTAATTTTATGTAAATCACTGAGAACGTGCAAGTAATTGAATCATTACATAATATACTCACTCACGTATAATCTTGCGCTTTTACTCTCAGAAGACTACCAGTGTTTTAGTAACGGCGAACTTGATGTGCGCACTCAAGTGTATCTTGTGGAAGCGCTACACCAACTTCTCTATTTAATTGTGTTCATTGACTTGAGAAATGGCGGAGGAATCACACCGCACCGCCGCATCTGTATAACGTACACGTCGTGATCGACCCATGCAAATGACGACCAAGTTTGAACCTCATCCATCAACAAACTTTTTCTCCAGCCGAACAAATCATTGATCTGTGAGGAGATTTAATTGCAGGTCTCATATATGTAGTTCAGAAATCTCAGTCCCTTTTGAGTGTTTCCAGGTTTGTGGGGTAAATGAAGCGCGAACGGGGGTCAGAAATTTTCATGTAAAATTTCTAGCTCGGGCTAGGAGAGATGACGATGCACAATTTCTAGTTATTAAATTGTTCACCAATATGCCTGGGTTAAATCCCAAATCTCTCCGCAGTGCGTATGAAGAGAAGGCATATGTCACTGTTGATAGTGATTCGTCCGTTGGATGGGGACGTTAAGCCTGGCGGCCCCCTTGGTGCTATTCGACAGGAGTAGGCTACGTGCCGGCACCGGGTTTCCCCTTCTCCCTTTCTCACCATCATCATCCTCACCCATTCCTTACACTATACTTACACGAACATTTACACATACACTCACCCTAGTACACGACATAACTCTTCACAGATACACATCATGTATAACGTGGTCCGCCGAAATGATGTGCAACTTGAAAATGAGTCACAGTCCTGCCATCTATTCGCAGTATACGGAACCCGAATCACGCAAAGTGAAGTGGGTAGGCATTAGACACACACACATTCTCTCTCTCTCTCTCTCTCTCTCTCTCTCACGCTCTCTCGCTCTGACGTATTCTCTCCGCATCGATTCAAACAATGGAAGACCTACTTTTAAAAATGATTGTTTTTGGTTAAGAAACGTACACAAATTAATAAATTGCTTCAACAGCTATTTACACTTGTGTCGTAAATAACTATTTTAATGAGAATGTAAAATTATACAAGTACAAATTCATTCATTAATTCATGGTGTTCTGCCCAAGGGCAGGTCTTTCATCGCAAACCCAGTATTCTCCAATCTATCTTATTTCCTGCTTTCTTGTTTGTCTCCTCATATGATCCACATATTTTAATGTCGTCTATCATCTGATATCTTCTTCTGCCCCGAACTCTTTTCCCGTTCACCATTCCTTCCAGTGCATCCTTCCCATACAATGCCACACTCCACACAAAGCACTTCACTAGTATCTTGCTTAGTTCTTTTTCCAGAGGTCCGCAGAAGATGCTCCTTTGCCATTGCTATTCTCCTCTTGACTTCTTGGCAGCACCTCATGTTATTGCTTATAGTACACCCCAAGTACACACCACTTGCTCTACTGCTTCATTTAGAATTCGCAAGTTTATCTTCTTTACTTTTATTCCTATATTCGACAATCCAATTAAACGTAAATAATTTATGTAACGTCATCGGAAACAAATTTAAAATAAGTTTTCAAATAAGATTACATTATTAAAAGTGTAATGTTATTAAAAAAACTGCATGCTCTCATATTGAAAGAGGATTTTTAATAAAGTTAGTTGGAACTCGCGAACTTGAAATATGCCTTTTACAAGACACGTGTTTCTCATATGTAAAATTTCTTATAACCAGGCTCACCCTTTCTTCAGTTACTTCATGCGGACAGACCGATGGCAGAATGAATATTTATACTCCTTCCGCAGGAATGCGAACGCCTTTAAAAACGGTCGTTAATTCCATCGCTGGCATGGTCGTTAATATGGAAGCACGCTGGAAGGCAGATTTAGAACCCAGTGCGTTTATACTGCAAGATGCTCTTGGTTGACTTCTGGCAGAATGGAACAATATGATTAGAATCCCTCTGTAAATGTAATTGCAGTTCGCAGTTGTTTCACTGTAAACAGCGTAAGTTGAAAGCATGAGCACAAATCGGATTCATTTTAATGATGACTGCCATTTAAGCTCTGCAATTCTTGAATTCAAAACTTGTTCTTTGAAGAGGTAGTATTTTGTATACAGCCGTCTACTCTGGATTCTGAAGATGGAATTAGCGAAACGGTTTTCGTTTTTAAATTGAAAGCATATCGTTGAAAGTAGGACTTGTGAAAAATAACATTCTTCTTCATTCCACGTGATTCGTAGCTTATTGTCGTTCTTTCCTTAAACTTGAGACCAGTGGCGGCTGGTGATAATTTTGAATGGGTGTGTAGTTGTGCAGTACCAGTAAGTAAGTTCAACAATTAGGTATGCCTTAATTTTTTGGGGAAATGGTAGCAAATTTAAGAGTGTCTTAATTTTGCAAAAGAAAGCCATTAGAATTCTATGTCAATCAAACTATCTTGAACATTGTCGACCTCTTTTCAAACAATCACAGATATTAACTGTCATAAATTTATATATATACGACCTAGTCCTTTACACTCGACAAAATATAGACAATTACTCATTAATAGCCAATATACATGATCATGAAATTAGAAATAGTGAACAAATTAATATTCCATACTGTAGATTACATAAAACTAGTACAAATTTTTCTGTCATGGGGATGAAATTATGTAATAAGCTTCCCAGTCAATATTATAAGTTACCAACCAATAGTTTCAAAGCTAGATTTTATAATTAATCCTTTCTACTCTGTAGATGAGCTTCTCAACATAAATTCATACGAAATTGTTTTTTAATAAATAAAGTTATTTACATGTAGTTACAAATATTACATTACGAGTGAAGTGTTTTCATTAATTGTAGAGTTTCAATAGTAATATGCGTTACAAGAGCGGTATGTTGACGTTTTCATGTTCGAGGAAAAGATTGAAAAAGCGAAACGTAGTTGAGCTTTTTTAATTTCCAAGAACATGAAAACAAACATACCGTTCGTGTATCGTACATTATTTTGTGCGAAGATCGTTTATTACATACCTGAAAGAGGAATTTCTAATTAGTTGCAATGAAATCTCCATCTTGGTTTCTGTTCAATGACGGCAACTTTGGAAAACAAATATATCTATCTTCAATATTGTTGCTATAAAATGTTTTCTGTGTGTACTATATTCCAGCAGGCCGTGATATACGTCTGTCTTTTTTTTCCCCCAGTCTATAAATGCGAACTTAAAACAAACGGTAAGTTTATGTAATGATTTATTTTTCATTTTAATATTTTAACAATATTATTTATATAACATATTGCAGTAATAACATCGGCATCTGGAATCTTGTTGATTTTTTCACGGCTTCCTTAATGTTACTTGCATTACAAATGCAGTAACTTTTGTGGTGTTGTAGAGTTTACTTAATTTTTGCAAATATTTAAAAACAGTAATTAACAGTGCAATTTAGGTGAAATTGCAGTGGTAAGTTTCCAATTTATAATTATTACTATGTTAAACGTCTCTAAAAATAATATGTTAAAACCCTAAAGCAGTAAAATGAATATGGCGCTTAAGCGGTAAGAAGAGGGAAATTGTTATGTGTGTTAGGTTGGGAATACTGAATGTGTTATTTCACACTTACCGCGTATTGGTTTTTTGCGGAAAGCAAGCAAATACGCACGATCTCGCAGAAAAGTTACTGCATTTGTAATGCAAGTAACATTAAGGAAGCCGTGAAAAAATCAACAAGATTCCAGATGCCGATGTTATTACTGCAATATGTTATATAAATAATATTGTTAAAATATTAAAATGAAAAATAAATCATTACATAACCTTACCGTTTGTTTTAAGTTCGCATTTATAGACTGGGGGAAAAAAAAGACAGACGTATATCACGGCCTGCTGGAATATAGTAAACACAGCAAACATTTTGTAGCAACAATTTGAAGATAGATATTTTTGTTTTGAAAAGTTGCCGTCATTGAACAGGAACTAAGATGGAGATTTCATTGCAACTAATTAGAAATTCGTCTTTCAGGTATGTAATAAACGATCTTCGCACAAAATAATGTACGATACACGAGCGGTATGTTTGTTTTCATGTTCTCGGAAATTAAAAAGCTCAACTACGTTTCGTTTTTTCAATCTTTTCCTCGAACATGAAAACATCAACATACCGCTCTTGTAACGCATATTACTATTGTGTTCTCATTCTAATTAAACTTTACTGTTTTCAATTATATGTGTATTTTCAAATGTATGTTTTTTTTTCCTCCCTTCTATATTATGACGAAGCCTATCACTGTATGTTTAATGGCTTAATAAAATGAATTGAATTGAGTATTTCTAAGTAAACCATGAAATTTGATAGAATTTGCTACAAACGGTAACTATAATCTAGTTTCTGCTTCAAATTGGTTGGCAAGTTTAGCTCATCATGGAACTTCTCTCCCGAGACGACTCGGGGAAATGGGTAATACGTGAGCACTTGTGCAGAGCACTCCACTTTCGGAATGTATAACAGTGATAATGAATATATAATAATAATTCTTGGCGCTACAGCCCTTTAAGGGACCAGACCGACCAGCAGCTGCTGATCTCACGTTCACACGCCTCAGCAGAGCTGGGGCCTGTTTCACAATGTTTACAATCTTTGTAAATTGTAAACTTTGCTTGTAAATTGTAACTTCTGTTTCACAATCTTTGTTTGTAATGTTGAACTTTACAAAGGAAATCAAATCTTTACAAATTAAACTTTGCTCACTTTACAAGTATTCTGTTCCACAATGAAGAGTAATTTTACAAACGTGTAAATTTTACTGTAAAATTAGCACATTTTCTACAATACCTCTGAGATGTGTAAAGTTTGATATTGCAAAAAATTATGAATAAATACAATAAAGAAATACTTATTAAATTAATTTTTGAGTAACTGGATAATATTAAGAATTAAATTAACGCAGTTTTGATGTTATTAAGGAGTTCTAATGACTCAGACAAAGATATTGAATTTAGGCCTAATCAAACGAAGACGTATACGTAAAATTCTCCGGGCGAGAATTAATAACACGTTCGTATCATTGTATAAATTTAATGAAAGGTTTCGAATGAGTCCCGCGCTATACTTGAGAATACTGCGTAAGTATTTATATAGGCCTACGAAGACTGTATTTAATAAATACTCGCACTTAATATAGAAGTTCCTTGCACCAAAAATAAATAATTCAATAATGCAATAGCGACACTACTTACGCGGTATTCTGAAGTCGTTTCGAGTCCCGTTTCGCTGGAATCTCTCCTATAAGATATGGGACATCATATCCAATATCCAAAAGAGAAAAGTGATTCCCTAACCTCAAAGCGAGAACTGTATTGTTTTGCATTGGATGCATACTAGCTGTCAGTTCCGTGGGTTAGCAGATAAGCATGGAATTTCTAAGATATCAGTGTGCAAAAGTGCCCACAGGGTAGTTGATGTTGTTAAAAGAGTTAAATTCGGGGCAGGTTTTTGATCATCAAAATGTTATTTACTATAGCACAGAATTTTTATGCTGCTGATGGGATCACTAATGTTTGAGAGGTTAGGAATGCAACCTTAATAAATACTGATGGATCAACACAAAAAATTAACCTGATTTTGTGTTTAGACAGCGTAATTATTTTATAAATTGCATATTTGTACGTGGACCAAAACTGTTATTTACTTATTTGACTGAATTTTGTGCTAACTTTGGTCATTTAAGTAACAGACGTATTTGTATACTCGACCAATCACATCACATGAAACTCCATTGTCGCCTATATATAAAAATCTATATACTTTTAATTTTTTTAACAATACTTTATATTTTCTGTTGGTGAAATATGAATCAGCAAGCTTAGAATAATCTATTTTAGTACAAAATATAAACATATGTATCGATAATAGTAAAAATACAGCGACTTCAGCTCTGCTCCTTAGCGATTTTTGTAAACTGTCGTTGGCGATATTATGTAACCAATAATGCGTATTTGTAAATTTCTTTAGCTGATTTTGTAAAGTTCGTCAGACTTTACAAACTAATAAAATAGCATTGTGAAACACAATTTACAAGCACGTGTAAACTTTTACTTGTTATTTGTAAATTGTTAATTTGTAATTTGTAAGGATTGTGAAACGGGCCCCTGGACGATCATCCAACCAGGATGGAAGTATCGTGTCGTTAGCACTATTACAGCCGTTATAGTTGGCTTTCATAACTGGATTTCGCTACTTATCGTACTGTCCAAATTTCACGAGAGGATCCGTACGAGGGGAGTATAGTCCTTGCGGGGTAAGAGGAGAGAGTAAGCCAGTAACTCAGCATTCTTGAAGAAGAAGGTGGAGGGGGTGATGTCATTGGCCGGCTGGGACAAACAAGACTCAGTCAATGGGCGGCCGGTTCCGTGTTGGTGATAGGTTATAAAAATGGGGGAAAAACTTGCATTCCTTGCTCGGATCATCTCGTGAAATCCGGACTGTAGCTCCTCAAGTACATCACGATGCTGGGTGAGCACCGGTCTCATACACTGGCAGAAATTTGATGAGAAAATTTCTTCCCCCAAGAGGACTGGAACCAGCACGCATTCTTTAACGTGAGTCTAGAGAGGATCAAGGAAGAACAATCCTCTGTATACTAAAGAAATATAATAAAAGTAATACTGCGAATTCATTGATCCGTTGAAATACAGAGTACATTTTTACTTCAATGGGACGAGGGAAAAGAATGAAGTCGGAATAAGGTTCGAGGGTGGGACAGTAACAACGAACAACGTTGTTTTTTTTTTTTTTTTACAAAAGGACCGAGAAACTGTAGTACCTTTCATGTTTGTTGCATAACCCATGTCGCCAGTTGTGTGAATATATGGGGCCCAAGAATGCGTAGAGTATATGCAATAAATTATACTTGTTTGTATTTAACACAAAAATGTAACATTTCCTGCCATAAACTAACAAAACACTGTTACTGTTATTCTTATTTTTCTTATCTTTGTTTCTCTGTCCCTCTCTTCTCTCTCCCTCTCCATCTTTGTGTCTGCTTGTGTTGGGAGTGAGAAAAAGACCACTAGTGCTGCAAACTGTAAGTACTAGTTCATTTCCCAGGGACGGTTTGAGATCATTCTTGTATTCAGTGACAAATTGGTAGCTGTAGAATAGATCTCGGCTGGATTTAAAACGTAAAGCTGGCTCAGAAATCCAAACCGTTTTATGGCAGTATCATAAGCAGATAATAATAATAATAATAATAATAATAATAATAATAATAATAATAATAATAATAATTTGTTTAACCTGGCAGAATTAAGGCCATACGACCTTCTCTAACACAGCCAGGAGTAAAACTGCGATACAAAAAAACACTACAAATTTACAAAATACGGTACGCACGCACACACACACACAAAACTGAAATACTCATAGGTAATCATCAGGGAAAGGATTTATATGTAAATACATATTTACTTATAAAGCTAATATAATTAATATTTTGCATTATCTTTATGTTTCACAATGTGTAGGGTTGAAAAATCCTACTTTTATTTTCCATATTTTTCCATATTTTAGAGTTTAGTACATATTTTCGTTAATTTCCATATATTTTCCATATTTCATATAAAACAGTCCATATTATATTAGGTTTAACAATAAAACAAAACAAAATTCCATTAACTTTTAAAAATACATTTCAACAATAGAGATTTAAACACATGTTCAGTAATCCCTTTAACATCAGAGTTATTTGAAAATTAGCAGTCCTATCAACAATGGGAAAGTAAGTTACAAAACTGTATTAATTTAATTTAAAATTTTTAACAGACTTCAGTTGTGCAGCTCAACAGTTAAATGCCAGTCAGAGTACACATAGGTTCAGTTTTGTAAATCATACTATAAAGACGGTAAATATGCCAAAAGTACGTCATTCAGTCAATTTAAAATCAAAACTAACAAGTTACATTTCAGAATTTAAAGAAGATGGTTTATCAACTGACAATAAAATATTATTTTGTAATTTGTGTCAGTGTGCAGTATCATCTACACAAAAGTTCCTGGTGCAACAACACATTACAACTAGTAAACATCAGGCCAACAAACAACTAAATTCCAAGCAGAGACAATTGTTTTTAACACAACCAACAACATCGAATGTAAGATCTGAGTTTAACATCGACCTGTGCCGTTCTCTCATCTCTGCTGATATTCCTCTCTACAAACTAAAGAATAAGGTCTTCAGGGAATTCCTTGAAAAATATACTCAACATACAATCCCGGATGAGTCAACACTTAGGAAGACGTATGCTCCATCCATCTACGATGAGACAATACAGAAGATAAGAGATGAAATTAAAGATAGTTCAATTTGGGTTTCCATTGATGAGACTCCCGACAAAGAAGGTAGACTTGTTGGTAATGTAGTTATCGGTTTGTTAAGTGAACAATATTCTGAACGAATTCTTTTACATTGTGATGTTCTAGAAAAGTGCAATAACAAAACTATAGTTAAACTGTTCAACGAAGCTATGGGTATCCTGTGGCCAAAGGGTATTATGTACGATAATGTGTTATTCTTTATTAGCGATGCTGCCCCTTATATGGTCAAAGCTGGACAAGCATTATCTGTTGTATATCCTAAATTGACTCATTTTACTTGTGTGGCGCATGCATTTCATCGTGTGGCAGAAGTGGTCAGAGACAATTTCCCTAAAGTAGATTTGTTGATTTCATCAGTGAAAAAAGTATTTCTCAAAGCTCCCAGTAGAGTTAACGTGTTGAAAGAAATGTACCCTGAAATTCCATTGCCACCAAAGCCAATTTTAACTAGATGGGGTACATGGCTAGAAGCAGTTGAATATTATGCCGAACATATAGACTCTATTAACAATGTTCTCCTTGCATTGGACTCTGAAGATGCAGTCTCAATTGATACTGCGAAAACAGTTACCTGTGACATAAGTGTGAAGAATGACTTAGCTCACATTCAGCATACATTTTCATGCATCATAAAAACGCTCAAAAGTCTCCAAAATAGGCACCTTTCACTATCTGAAAGTTTTGAAATTATAAATAGTACTGTGGAACAACTGAATCGTGGTAGAGGTAAAGTTGCAGATGCAGTAAGAGCTAAGGTGGACACTGTACTTTCAAAAAACCCTGGATATGAAGAACTACAAAAGGTTGTTGCTGTGATGAGTGGTGAATCAACAGTGAAGATTAACTTGGACTTATCCCCAGCAGACATTGTGAAATTGAATTATGTACCAGTTACTTCTTGTGACGTCGAACGCTCTTTTAGTCAGTATAAATCTATCCTCAGAGACAATAGAAGAAGATTCACTTTTCAGCACTTGAAAGAAATGTTTGTAACCTATTGTTATGGTAACAGACAATAAAAATTGTGTTTTGTTGAAACTACATTGGAAGATAAGGTACGTCCATTATATTTTTTTGTTTAGTTTGATTAAAATGTACCAATATTTAACGTACATAGTCATTTTTTTATAATTTTAAGTCCATATTTAATTCCATATTTTGGTAAAAATCCATATTTAATTCCATATTTTGGTAAAAATAACTACATATATATTTACATATTTCATATATTTTTAGTCCATATAAATCCGTTCCCTGGTAATCATAATACAATTTAAACAAGAAGTCAGTAGAAATGAGACATAATTATCCTCCTCAGTCCTGGGGAGAATTTTGAGATTAAAAAATCTATGAAATTTTAATGCAGTGTTGCAAATGGACTGTGTACGGATGAAAAAATTAGGAGAAAAATATTCAAGTAATGAAAGTAACTCAAAACTGATATATCCTATATAAGACCACGGGACTCAATGCATTATAAATTAATTACATTAACTCTAGTCTGATTCAATATTCAGTTTTATTTTATAATATATGATACAAAATAACAATTTTTATTTTAAAATCTAGACGCTTGACGTCTACCATAGGAGACACAATGTATATCTCAATTTTAGTAATATTGTACAGATTTTTAGACATGAATCTGATTATGTCATGAAACAGAACAGTGTTTTATTTAGCTCATTCAATATAATATTTATTTAATTTTTTTTTATATTATCAACAATCCAGTGACTTACCTACATGCATGCATTCCATCTCCTTCTTTCCAGAAACAGCCATCTTGGAGCATGTGTGGCTGGTATATAAGTTAATTAATTTGATTGAATTCATATTTAGGTGTTGCCTCCGTCTCTTCTAAACATCCTCAACTAGTTTCAAGAAAATTTAAAACATTCTTCTTGAGATGGCGGGATTTTAAAAAAGTGCTGTTTAATGTATCCCTTAAGAGACGCTAGGACTGAGGTGGTTATATAACATATAGAAAGAAAGGAAAAGACATAATAAAATGTTAACAGTAAATCAAAATAAATGGGACATACAGAGTATAAAAAATGAGACAATAATAATAATAATAATAATAATAATAATAATAGCAATAATAATAATAATAATAATAATAATAATAATAATAATAATAATAATAAAATAGTAAAGTAAAAAGCATACATTACTATTTATTAGGTACACACAGCAAGGAAAATTATGATTATAAGTAGCTCAAGAAATCACATGATAGATATACCATTATCGGGAAATATGATGAAACAAAAACAGATAAAATAAGATAATATCACTAGAATATAAAAAATGTAGTGGATACGTGGAAACATGCAATACAACACTTGTCATAACAGTAAGTTAGTTTGGCAACTCGTCATAAGATAGTTTTCTAACTTGGATTTGAAAGATTTAATGTTCAGCATCCCTTGACTTCAGGCGGCAGAGAGTTCCAGCAACAGTGAAGGATGAGGAATACAGAGATGATGTGTTGGAGTGGAATTTCTAGCATGTTATCGCGTTGTGATCGAGTATTAATATTATGATAGCGAGAGAGAGTATGGAAAAGGGCTAATAAATAGGAGAGGGATGAAAATTCGATATAAGAGAGAAAGCGAGTGCAGATTTCTCCTCTCATGTAACCTAAGCCATGATAACTTCTCGAGAGAAAGTGAGATGTGATCATAGTAGATAGTTTTTCAGATAAATATTATGAAAGTTTTATCAATTATCAATTACGGAAGTGAAACTTTCTATCCGAAACAACTCCCTCAGTGATAGAGTTTCTGGTGCTTCGCGATATTCTAGAATCTAGATGATTAAGTATAACATTTTTCATTCGCTGGTATGTAGGCTACCGTCTTGAGCATATTCTTTTGATTGACTAACTTCCTGAGTCTTTTTCTCATATTCTTCAAATAAATGTAACCGATTCTCTTATGTATCGTCAACCGTCACACGATAAGTTGGCTGCGATTTCATAATCAAGGGTCTGCCGGTTCTGGGAAGCACTTCGAGAGGAACCGTCGCAGCACGACGAAAGGGAAGCAAATACGTTGAGTTAGCGCGAGAACTTGTAAATATTTTCAACAGTAATCTCACTAGACATTTTGATTTATCTAGAGAAAATCAAAACTCGAGTGGGATTTAATTGACTATTACACGATTAGAAGAAAGTATATAAAGATTAGAAGTAACGAAGTACTCCAGTACAATAAAATATTAATTGACTTACGAAAATACAACTGTCTTCAAATGTATTATTGTACCATCTCATCATTACAAATATTACGCTAGATGCATGCTAGATGGCAGTAGTGAGCAATGCCTTCTCATCGAGAAGTTCTCGATCTATTATACACGATGGCAATGTTACTAGTCAAGGAGGTTTTGTTGATTCAGTTTCATTTTTATTATTAAAACAGTTGCATTCCACTTCATTTATCCGAATCCCAGTGATCAACGTCACTTGACAGATGATTTTCAATAAATCTTAATATTAAATAATCTCTGATACGTGACTATCCATAATATCATATAGCAGAAGCTATAACATAACCTAACTAATATACTGTACACAAGTGTTAGAAAAGTTTTAATTAACGACGATGACATAAAAAATAAACATGAATAATTTTAAAAGGAATAATTATTGAATGTACAATTTTCAAATTTGAATGTGGTTGGTGGTTCAATTGATGTTATATTGGACGTGTGCGTAATAGAAGTGGAACTCGTTGATTTAGGCCTACATGGTGTATTCAACTTATTCAAGATTTCCGAATGAATAATTTTAAAAGGAATAATTATTGAATGTACAATTTTCAAATTTGAATGTGGTTGGTGGTTCAATTGATGTTATATTGGACGTGTGCGTAATAGAAGTGGAATTCGTTGATTTAGGCCTACATGGTGTATTCAACTTATTCAGGATTTCAGAAGATGCATAGGTATGATCAGTGATTTTTATTAATTCTTGTTCTTGAATGCCAATGCGAGTCATATTTGAAACTGCTGTGCATCGACTGGAGTGGTTTGTAATTATATATATATATATATATATATTACGTCCAGACCAGCGCAGTTTCAAATGTTGGCAAACAAAGAAACAAATGCTAGGGACGCGATAAAATTAAACAAATGCTAGGGATAAAATTGTGCGATAAGCAGCCATGATTGGTTGAAATACGTCCTTTCGTACCGTTTTATTGGTCAAAAGTGGTATGACTTAGTAAGAGTGTAATAGTCCTCGTAAATCGTTAGATTGTCAGCAGGATTTTAAATTTAGATTGCACACCCATTAAATTTGTTGTAAACCACTTCATGCAGGAAGAACGTTATTGTAGACGCAAGACAAGAAAGCATGTACAATATAAAATATTAGATTTAACGTTTTCTTCCTTATCCCCTCTCTGGGGTGGAAGGCTGGGGTGATCGCTTGTGGTCTGCCGTACTTCACATATCTACAGTAGTCATTATGTCCCGGTTCTGCCATCTATTATTCTTTGGACAAACCGCGAGAAACATGAACTATAGCGCACTATCGATTCGGCGTCCCGCAAACATAAGTGGTACCCTATTTTTTCTTTTTTTTTTTAGATGATAATAATGAAAGGGATATTTGGGAGTGTTAGTGGGACGGTATGCCAAAGGAAGAGCGGGATAAACTGGCGAAAAATCCCCAACCACAATCCACCGTCGCCGAGATTTGAACAACATCCGCCAATCTTTTTGTTCTCATATACTGTATAATAATAAGTAGTGGGCTATTTATTATTATACAGTATATGAGAACAAAAAGATTGCATTATCTTCTATGACAGTTTCAGGCCACTGAGAAGGTAATTGATAGCGTCTTGTACTTGTATGTTGGTTCGTTTTTCACTTGTCTGAATGGTTGTCAGTTTTTCCTGCAAACTTCGAGCAACAGACTGATTCCTAGGCGACGTTTGACACAATAGCTTTGAATGTTTTGATCCGATGCCAAAGATGCTTGCAGAGAATAGGTCCGTTTATTTCCTTCTACTGCGGCAATATAGCAAAAGTTCTAAAGCTAAAGGAACCTTTATTGCCTTCTTGTCGGGGCATAGCAGACGTACACAAACATAACGTCATGTGATTCGATTTCTTGGAAAATATTTAGTTTATTATTTTCTTGTTTGTCTGGTTGAAGGAGGGTAATTGGATACTCGGATGTAATACGGAGCTCCTGGAGCTAAGGAAGTGTGGGCGAAACGTCACGTTCTCTTTTCTTGGATGTAGGTTACAAAAGCCGATCCCTTTTTGTAGTAATATTATACGTATAACGTTCACAATAACGCAACTTGATTTTCTTTGCGTTATCGTCTATCGACAGTTTGATGAAAAGGCTTTCATGGGGCAGATAGAAGTTAATCTTGGCATGGTACACGTAAAATCAAGATTTTTGGATCATCATCATCATCATCATCATCATCATCATCATCATCATCATCATCATCATCATCATCCTGAAAGTGAGGATAAATTCCCGAACTGCCATCCATCATAGTGAACTATTACGCTAATTCTCGACTAGACTCATTGTCATTCACTACATTTGACGTTGCTAAGGTTCGCTACGTATTCAAATTTCATGCTGCCAACTCCACATGTCCCTACATAGCCCTCTCCACACGTCGTCAGAGAAATGCTAAAATATGAGAATGGAATCACCCGGATTATGTTGATGTCTTACATGATGAAACGGGAGAATCCCGAGAAAAACTAATAAGTTCCTTTCCTATCGTGACTCGAAGCCGGACCTCCTGCGTAATAGATCCGTCATGGACATCACGACTGTCTCTTCACGAACACCTAAAATGTTGCGTTTACGAAGGGACGAATGACTATCCATCCATATTGAGACTAGTTAATTCATTTGTGCTTACAACTTCGGAGGAAAATATGAGATGAATGGGTTCATATTGTGGAGCTTTGCCCGAAAATACCACAAAAATTACTCAAACAATTTCTTAACGATCACCAGATTACAATATGTCTACGTATGATAGCGGGTTTCCCCAACTGGGAGTCCCAAAATGACACGCTGGTGGTCGTGATTATTCCCCAGAGAATGCAATAATAATCATTCGGCATCACCGAAGCTCATATAAATTTCTGAGCCGTTATTTTCATGAAATAATGTGGAATGAGGGAAAAGATAAAGTGAAATGAAAAATGTTGAAGGTTAAAATTTGTTGAAAGGATGATAGTGCTTCATCTAAGAACCTAATCGTCAGATCTTGTCCGCCGCAAATAACACTATTACAGTATACCTCAGGATCGAATTCAGTCCGTGTAGATCAGGCCTGGGCGTAAATAATTCGATTGAGTAACTGCAGACCACTCCTTAACTCCTCACTCCGTCTTCCCCGGTTGAGGCAGTAATGGTTTGGTGCGATACGAGCAAGCAGGATGGTCAGTGACGGATTGTATCAGGGAGCATCATAGCTTTGCGAACATTCGGCTCTCATTGATCGCTTAAATTCCACCACAGAGCCATACTCTGCGTTTGTTTATTAAGCGGTGTAAGCGAAAAGGATGCAGCCTGCGGTGGCTGAGTGGTCAGACCTCCAGCCTGTTACGCAGGCGGCCCGGGTTCGATTCCCGGAAAAATCCATAGTGACACTTGTAGCGGACAAGGTCGCAGTTGGAGTTTTTCTCGGGGTTCTCCCTTTCCCCCCCCCATATTAGAAGTCTACATCGTTCCGTCATCATTTCTCAATTTCATCATATTTTATAGCATTCTCCGATCGCCGGCAGGCGAAGCACGGAGGGGGCTGGCCTAGGGCGAGGGGGGATTACCTGCTCTAAACCTGGGTACGCAGCGAACCTTAGTGTAGTCAGCCGGTGTGAGTTTGGGAATGCGCCTAGGTTGAGAGTTAGCGCAATATATCACAACAGATCGCAGTGCTGGAACACAGTGCCCACCTTCCCTAAGTTCCATTCCATTCCAAGCGAAAAGGTCAAAAGAACATTCGCAAGAGTTTCTTCGTCTCTTTCACTTCCCCGCTTATGCCCTGGGGTGGTGTAGATGATATTTCCGCTGTCTAGCATTGAATGCAGTCGACTTAGTAACAAAGTTTAAATGTAAAAAAAAACAATATTACTTTTCAGGTCACGTACGTTTTGGGTGACATGGACCCTTATAACTTGAAGCAGTAATTAGGAGAGGGAGAGACCGATTTATTAGCGTAGTGATATCTCCATATTTCTATTACATGTATTCGCGGGGATGTTCTGGCGACTTCGTTAGAATTAGCTTCCCCACACAGGTGTTTCGTCACTTGTCAGCATCGGACAGATTTAGGGCCACCTTGAGCGGGGTTTCGTAGAGACTCGATGAAGCATAAAAGCCGGAGTCGGACTAGACCCGTGGGAAAGATACTGCCAAGCTTGGGTTTTCCAAAGAACGGGTATTCTTGTGAGATATACAAACTAATTTGATGTTATGGGAAATCCAAAGTTTAAATTTAGAGATGACATATTTCGCGCCCAATAAGAAGAGATCTTGGTCCAGCTTATGAGGTCACTTTGGACCAATAGGGAATAGATTTTAGGCCAGTTAGTGACGTAGTTTTTAACCAATAGGATAGTTAGTTTTAGCGTAGGATAGGTTTTTATAAATAAGGGTGACGGGAAGCGGAGATAACGACTACTATTCCGCTTCGGAGCGGAGATCATCAAAACAACTTTACATGGTGTCGGCGGCCCTACATACAGGGCAGAATAACTACTTCGTTTGGTGTCGACAGGACTACTATTTCGCTTCGTGTCATAGTGTACTGGACAGAGTATTGAATTTGTAGTATCGGATAGAGCTTATTCAGAGCCGCCATAGAGTCGATACAGAAGTGCGACCAACGATTGAATTATATGTCAGCCGGAAATACATATTCTAGGGTTTACCAAGTGGATACGACAATAAACTTATAGTTTTGAAGTTTACGCTGCCTTTTACTTAAGTAGCCGGCTTGGTATTATTCCCGACATCACCCTATACCACAACAGTACCTCGGCTACCCTGAGTGAATCTCACGCAACATCGAGACGCACCCACCCTCAAATGGCGCCCAACGTGTGGTCACAATAACCACTCACCCTCAAATGGCGTCCAACGTGGGAACACAACAACGATACCACCCACAAATGGCGCTTTCCAACGTGGGGCTCGAAGGAAGACAGCTGTTCCAGTGACCGGCCCCGGGTGCGAACACAGCACCAAACAACGCGGAGGACCGGACGGAGCATTTCAGCCCTGCATAGCCGAGGAACGACGCTGGAAGGCGGGAACATAACCAAGCCATCGCGACATCACGACAACACTAGAGAAGACAACACGGGGACCACCAGAGAAGGCGACTCGGAGAGGCGGTGGCAAGTATGAATAGAAGATGAATATATGTGTATATATGTATATGATATTTTGGGGGAATAATTATAAAGTGTATATGTTTCAATTTCCGGTGTGATGTTTCGGGTGTATATATATATGTATTTTTTATTGTGTGTGATATTTTGGGGGAAAGAGTGAAATAAGTGTATTGCGTAATTTGTTGGAAGTGAGTCGAGTGCAAATACAGGCCTAGTTAGATTATTATTGGGAAAGCAAGCGTCGGATAGATGACAGAGTAGCATATAGATGATACTACGTAGCCATAGGAGTAAGGTAGTTAGGAAAATACGAGAAAGACGAGGAAATAGAAACAAGGGAACCATGGAGCAAAGGAAGGACGAGGAAATTATGGAAATTAGGGAGGAGGTCGAGAATAACGCAGGACAGGAAATAGAGGGAGAGCGTAGAGTGGAAAAGCAACAGAGTAGAGAAAGTGGCAAAGGGGAAATGACGCTAGAGCAGTTGTGGGAGCAGATGAGACACTTCATGGAAAATAATTCAAGGGAAAGTAGAGAGCATATTCTGAGGGAAAGTAAAGAACAAATAAAACAAATGGAAACTAAATTAGAGAATAACTCAAGGGAAAGTAGAGAGCAGATTCTGAGGGAAAGTAGAGAACAAATAAAACAAATGGAAAATAGATTGGGGGAAAGTTCGAGAGAGATTAGAGATCAGATTGCAAAATTAGCGGAGAGAGGAAACAAGATGGAGGACAAAATAGAGAAGCTAGAGGGGAAATTAGCCGAGAATGGGATCGGAATGGAGAACCAATTGAAGATAGCTATGGATAGGATGTCAGAAAGTATGAAGGATTTAGAAGTTAGAGTTAGAGATAGCGCTACTAGAGAGAATAGCGATCTAAAATCAGCTGTTGACGAAGCGATAGTGGAGAAGGTTCGAGAAATTCAGAATTCGGTGGAAGAGAAAATAGGTGAGATGGATCAGGAAGTGGACGGTCTCAAGCGAGCCATAAAGAATAAAGAAAGGGCGGATAACGAATGTTTGGAAGAATTAAGAAGTAAACTGAACTCAATAAACGACGTACTAAATGGGGGTAGTCCCGCAAATTTAAGCGGACATAGCAGCTCGGACCGTGCAGTTTCTAGACAAGAGGGCACAAGTGAGAGCCCGGCATCAGGTAGCAACATAAATGTAAGACATGTTAACAATAGTGTTGGTGAGGAATGTCAGACCTCACGGGATGACGTGCGCAGTGAGTTAATAAATGTAAACGACAAGGCATATTTAGGCCGTCCCCAGTACCCCACTCACATTTTGAATGAGATTGGTTACCCTATTTTTGATGAGGTTGAATTTTCAAACCCACATAACTACATAAGTGAGCTAGAAACGTACTTTAGAGTAAGAGGGGTGCCGGATGACTTAAAAATGACTGTCGTACGAAAGAGCCTAAAGAGCCGACCACTCAACTGGGCGCTAGTGGCCCTAGGGGATAATGTCACTTATGAGGAATTCAGAGAAAAATTTTCGGAGAGATACTGGGGACAAAGACAACAACAAAGAATTAGGAAGGAAATTAATCAGAGCAGGTTTGACGCGGGAAGAGGCGTCTCTATGATAGACTATTTTCTTGAAATTGTTAAGAAAGGGAAAAGCCTCAATCCGCCAATACCGGATTCAGAGCTGATCCAAACTGTGATTTCGCAGTATCCCGAGAACATAAGATATAATCTGATCGTAGCAGGGCCCCGAGACTTCGGGGAAACAATAGATTTATTGACTGCGCTGGATGGTTCGGACGCCACGCACTATGAATGTAGTGGACAGGCAGATTATGAACGTGGCAAAGGAAAGGGTTCAAGCCCCACCGACCAGAAAGCGGGGAAAGGGGCAAGTACGGCCTTTTCATCCCCAAGGACAGGAGCCCAAAATCAGAGTAATTGGGGTGGTGACAGGAGCCCCAACAATGCACATAGTCGGTACCATAATGGCCATAATGGAGGGAAAAGTCCCAACAGGGAGAGAAGGATTGACCCGCCCTTTGGGGGTCCTTACAATAATAGTAGGAATAACCAGAGTAGTCATAACAGGATGAGGAACGATCGAGGAGGTGTTGGTCCCGTGCGTAGGGTTAACCACATACGATGGTACACGGGAAGACAAGAAAATGGAAATAATAGGCTTAGAACCCAACCACACTGGCTTCGGAACAGGAATTACAGACAGGGATTCTGGAAGCCTAATTTTAGCAGGGGACCGCAAAATCGAGGTGATTGGAGGAGACAGGAGCAGGAGAGAGATAGGCGAGGCGTCCTACAAGAAATGGCCTCACAAGGGTGCAATAGGCCACCTACACAGTGTAACGTGGGACAAAGCAGGAATAGAGACATGAACGGACGTCAGCAAAGTCCGGTCAGAATGAGTATGGGCCGGGAGCCTATAAATTGTAGAAATAGAGACGAGGTAGCAGTGGAACCGACTGCATCGCACTCGGGAAACTGCTAGACAGAAGTCTCAAGGGTTCGGAGATTTCTGTAGCTAAGTGCAGTAAGCCACTGTCAAAAGAATCCACCAACGCGGTAAGCGTGAAGAGACAGAGCGAGATCACTAACCCAGAGTTAGAAAATAATGAGACTTATGTATTGCCTTATATAGATGCTAAAATATTTGGGACAAAGTATTGTGTGTTGTTGGACTCGGGCTCCACAAATAATGTATGCAGCTTGGAATTTTTTCAAAAGGTTAGGGATTCAGGAATAAAACTGCAAACGTTACCCATATGTTCACTGTACTGTGCAGGCGCCCTAAGCAAGAAGAAGGAAAAGGTAAAATATCAAGTATGGTTCGAGTTAGAGTGCGGAGAAGTGAAATTAAATGCTATTTTTCTTGTGATACAAAGGTTGACTACCGACATCATTATTGGAGTAGAAAGCTTCTATGAATGGCACGCGCTATTAGATTTCAGGGAAAACAGACTAGGGGTTACGGCAGGTAACGGCAGTGTCGGCCATGTCCCATTCAGTAGCAATAACGCTCGAGCTGAGTTAGATGAGAGAACCGCGGGAGAGATAGAATTACAGGAAGAGTTATTTTTTGTAGAGCACCTCAAAATTTGTAAGAATGTAATTATAGAGGTTAATCCGTGGGAAGGTAACGAGGTAACTAGGGGAGTGTGTCAAGTAGGCTGCGGAGAATGCGAGTTGTGTATCGGCGAATTAGTCCAGGCGAGACAAATAGGACGTAATCTCATTAGCGGTAGGGCCAGATATTGTAATGAGAGTTCGCCGGGCGATCTTTGGCAGGTAGTCGCGTATAACAATAGGAAGACAGATACTTTCGAAATAGTAAGAGATAAAGTTAACCAGGCACACGGCCTGAGTGAGAGTGAAAGAAAACGCTTAATGGATGTTGTAGGTAGCCATTTAAATGTCTTTTCAGACGCGCCGGGTCTGTGTAGAGTGTATACACACAAAATTAAGGTGGTAGGAATGGAGGAATTTCGGCATAAATGTAGACCCATCCCCCTATCTTTAAGGGATCAGGCAGACGAAGTCATAAATGATATGTTAAAAGACGGAGTTATAGAGGTATCGGACTCGCCTTATGTAAATGCATTGTGCTGGGTTAGGAAGCCCAACGGAAGCTTAAGAGTAACGATCGATGCCCGACACGTTAACTCGTTTTCAGTTAAAGATAATTTCAGGACGGAGTCAGTGGACACTTTGTTAGGCCGTATCAGTGACTGTTCTATATTCACTAGTTTGGACTTGACCAGTTCGTATTGGCAGATTCCGCTGGACGAGGACTCGAGAAAATTCACAGCGTTCCTACATAACGGGAAAGTTTATCAGTATACCCGATGCCCATTCGGCATCGCGAGTTCTGGATCTGCGCTACTAAGGGCACTTGACAATTTTTGGTGATTCGACGAAAGGTTTTCTGGCACAGTACATTGACGATTTTCTTATATATGGCAATAATGTTGATAGGCATATTAGGGATATTGATTTTGTACTCACTAAGTTGAGAGAGGCTGGTATGACAGTCAAGCTGGGGAAAACAGCATTTTTTTAAAGTGAGACAGTTTTCCTGGGTTACGTAATTTCGTCTGACGGAATTAGACCGGACCAAGAGAGAATTCAGAGCATTTCGAGGATCCCGCCGCCGCGGAACCGGAAACAGGTTCGTAGATATCTAGGTATCCTACAATACCAGAATCGGTTTCTCGTCAATTATGCTAAGCATGTAGCCCCACTCAGAGCATTGTTGAAGAAGGATACACCCTTCAGGTGGGGGTCGGCAGAGCAGGAAGCATTCGATCGAACGAAACTGCTTTTCGCCGACTCAATTCTGTTGGAAAGGCCTAACGACAGCCTACCTTTTCAGATTTATACGGATGCGTCTTCATATGGATATGGAGCAATTCTATGTCAGACAGATGAAGATAATAAGCGACATGTGATTGCCACAGCTTCTAGGGGACTGTCGCGTACCGAAAGCAACGCGTCAATCACGGAACTTGAGATTTCTGCTGTGTACTTCGCACTACAGAAGTTCCGTCAGTATATCTTTAATAGGCAGATCATCATATTTACTGACCATGTAAGCCTAGCTTTTCTGAGTAGATGCAAATTGACGAACTCTAGAATATCTAGATATGTGCACGAGATTTTGGCTCATGATGTGACGATTAGACATATTCCGGGGGCAGACAATATTTTTGGTGATTGTCTCTCTCGTTTGAATTCCAAATCGGGGCTACCGGAAACTATCACCGCCCCCGCGTACGAAATTGCCGTGATGAAAATTGATTCCACGAGGAATGGAGCTCTGACGGGAAAATTTCGGAAAATTGCAGATTTGCAGCAGGAGGATTCCACGATAAGGGCCTTAATGGACAAAGCTAGAGAAATCTCACAGGTGATAGACGAAGTGTATGGATTGCGCTCTGGTATCTTGTATAAATTGCATGGTAGGGATATCCAGAAGTGGAAGATATACATACCTGCGAGTATGGAGAGTGAACTTATAAACAACTTTCACCTATCTATGTGTCATTCTGGGAGTGATAGGATCATTTTAACTATGTCAGAATCATTTTATATTAAGCAACTGTCCAAGAAGGTTAGAAGGGTAATATCTCGTTGCGAGGTCTGCCAGAGGGCGAAACCTCTAAATGTAAGGTATGACAATGTACCACAGGTCATTATCAGGGGTAAAAAGAATGAACTTGTAGCAGTGGACGAACACGGTCCAATGCCCACATCGTCCTTCGGACACAGGTACATATTCGTTACGTACGATGTATTCACAAAATTTGTAAAGATTTACCCTTTAAGAAATATCTCTAGTAAATTGTGTGCTGACAAGCTGGTTAGAGATTACATACCGACTTACGGCCCGGTAACAGCGGTGCTCAGTGACAATGTGTCGGTACATAAATCGAAAGTGTTTTGCAAAAGGCTGGAAGATGCGGGTGTGAAACTATACAATTGCTCCGCATACTTTCCCAGCGGTAATCCCTGCGAAAGAGCGCTTAGGGATATATCATTGTACCTCCGTATTCTGTGTCACCGAAACCATAAGGACTGGTTTAGGCAATGTGAGGTGATTGAGAGAGTCATGAACCACTCTATCAATCCAACGACCGGAATAGCTCCGATCAAACTTATGTTAGGGATCGATCCCGATCCCATGATAGAGAGTTTGCCGCAGGCAATACAGGAGGGTGAGCCTCCTAGTGATGAACTACTGTGTAAACTAGCTTTCGACCGAATCAGGAAAAAGGCTGAGTATAGACTCGGTAAAGTTAAAAGATATCGCCACAAATGGGAGCCCTCACCCGGCGATTTGGTATTGCTAAGGGACGTGAAGTTATCTTCCGCCCTTAGAGGACGTTACTCACGCATGGAGCTACTGTACAAAGGGCCCTACGAAATTAAAAGTAGATATGGAGACCATACTTTCGAATTGGTAGAAAGGGGAAAAAGTAAACCTGTTGGAAGGTACCACAAGCAACTCTTGCGGCCTTTCAAAAAGGAGAGGCTAGGAGGCAGGAATGAGAAAGAGTAGGATGGTTAGTCTCACGCGTACAGCTAGGTGAACCTGTACAGGGCGGCTGGTACAACCAAGCACGCAGAGTGTGTAATTGATCAATTAATAAATAAATGTAAATATGTGAATGAATGGTATTGTACATATGTAAATGTAGATATAAATTGTACATTGTTGTGCTTATTGTGTGAGAGTTGTGTACATAGAAAGGCTTGTGAAGATATATGTAATATTTATTGTAATTGTTTGTAGTGACATTGTAATCTCACTGTATTGTAAATAATGTGTTACCGGCTGATCGCGCGGGGGAACTATGAGGCTAGTTATAGGCAGAAAGCGGGGACATCTCATAACATTGGAAACTCTTTCGGGAATTTCCAATGGTTACGTAGATGGGCATTTGAAGCAGTAATTAGGAGAGGGAGAGACCGATTTATTAGCGTAGTGATATCTCCATATTTCTATTACATGTATTCGCGGGGATGTTCTGGCGACTTCGTTAGAATTAGCTTCCCCACACAGGTGTTTCGTCACTTGTCAGCATCGGACAGATTTAGGGCCACCTTGAGCGGGGTTTCGTAGAGACTCGATGAAGCATAAAAGCCGGAGTCGGACTAGACCCGTGGGAAAGATACTGCCAAGCTTGGGTTTTCCAAAGAACGGGTATTCTTGTGAGATATACAAACTAATTTGATGTTATGGGAAATCCAAAGTTTAAATTTAGAGATGACATATTTCGCGCCCAATAAGAAGAGATCTTGGTCCAGCTTATGAGGTCACTTTGGACCAATAGGGAATAGATTTTAGGCCAGTTAGTGACGTAGTTTTTAACCAATAGGATAGTTAGTTTTAGCGTAGGATAGGTTTTTATAAATAAGGGTGACGGGGAGCGGAGATAACGACTACTATTCCGCTTCGGAGCGGAGATCATCAAAACAACTTTACATGGTGTCGGCGGCCCTACATACAGGGCAGAATAACTACTTCGTTTGGTGTCGACAGGACTACTATTTCGCTTCGTGTCATAGTGTACTGGACAGAGTATTGAATTTGTAGTATCGGATAGAGCTTATTCAGAGCCGCCATAGAGTCGATACAGAAGTGCGACCAACGATTGAATTATATGTCAGCCGGAAATACATATTCTAGGGTTTACCAAGTGGATACGACAATAAACTTATAGTTTTGAAGTTTACGCTGCCTTTTACTTAAGTAGCCGGCTTGGTATTATTCCCGACATCACCCTATACCACAACAGTACCTCGGCTACCCTGAGTGAATCTCACGCAACATCGAGACGCACCCACCCTCAAATGGCGCCCAACGTGTGGTCACAATAACCACTCACCCTCAAATGGCGTCCAACGTGGGAACACAACAACGATACCACCCACAAACTGGCTGCTTGTTTTGCGCTTACCTACCTTCTTGTGATTTGGCTGAAATGCTTAATTATTTTATTAACCGTCAAATCGCTCTCTGTTGCCTTAACGGCTTTGGACGTAGCTGCATCTGGTTATACAATTTTGATGAACTCTTCCTACCTCTTGGTCTTCTTGTTTGATGAAATTTTGATTGGATAGCTTAATTACAAAATTGGCTGTACCGTAGATCCTTGTTTTTGCTACAGAAATTGAGTTTCAAGCTAATCTGCTAAGACATTAGAATAACATTGTAAAATTGTTTTAAATTGAACACTCTTTTTTCTCGTTTATTTGTTTATTATTATTATTATTATTATTATTATTATTATTATTATTATTATTATTATTATTATTATTATTATTATTATTATTATTTAGCGCTTTTTGTTGCTGATTTTCTGTAAATATTTCTGCAATTGCTTATCGATATTTTGTTACGTTTATTCGTGTATGTTTTCATTCATGAGTGATCGCCATATAATAAATGAAGTAAGATAAACAGAAAAAATAGCTAGGATTTCAGGATGTCTACGTGATGTGGTCTGGAAAAATAAATACCTTAATACAGAAAGTAAAATAAAAATATATAAAACAGCAGTTAGACCAATTCTAACATATGGTACAGAAACTAGAGCAGAAACTAGCAAAACCAAACAACTTATGAGGACAACAGAAATGAACACTTTAAGAAGAATACTAGGAAAAACGAGATTAGATAAAGTAAAAAATGAAACAGTCCGACAAGAATGTGATATAATGGATGTAATTAAATTCACAAAAGCAAGAAGACGAGAATGGAATTTCCATGAAGAATGAGCAGAAAGAAATAGATTGATCAGAGCAGCCAGAGATTTTATACCACGCGGGAGGAGGACAAGAGGTCGCCCAAAGAAGAGATGGAAAGAAGGATGTCTTTCATCTCCGTCAGACCAAGCGTGAAGACAAACAAGCGAAAGCTTAAACAAAAGAAGAAGAAGAAAAAGAAGAAGAAGGAGAAGAAGAAGTTTTCATTGATCAAAGAGATGTATACATTGAAGCTTTTTGCAGTTTAAAGGTACGTCGTAGCCTATATAGAATGCAAGACATAGGTAAAGAGGTAAAAACGATATAACAGTGTTAATCTGTTATTTTAACGACGTCCTTTCAACTATGAAGTTATCTGGCATCGCTGGAATAACACTGTAAACATTGTGATAACGAAATGGTATTTTGTCGAGTCGAGTCTGATGGTAAGCCATGGGATTATCTTACATTAGCTTAACAGTCGGAAAACAATAAAATAAGATAAGCAACCCAACTGGGATTCGAATCCATTTACGAGCGCTGTACTGCAGTAAAAGTTATCCTCGGATTTTGAACCCGGTACCTCCCGAATACGAGTCTCAAACATAAGCGTCTAAGCTAACACACTTGGCGTTTAGTTCTTTTTATTTTTAACTGGTTATTTTACGACGCTTTTTCAGCTGCTGTGGTTATATAGTGTCTGAATGAGATAAAGTGATAATGCCACCGAAATGAGCCCGGGGTCCAACGCCGAAAGTTACCCAGCATTTTCTCTTATTGGGTTGAGGGGAAACCCCGGAAAAAAACCTCAACCAGGCAACTTGTCCTAACCAGGATTTGAGCCGGGCCCGCTCGTTTTACGATCAGGTGTCTAACCGTTACTTCACAGCAGTGGACGATTAGATATTGTAATCTGCAAGCAAAACTATTATAAAACATCGATAGGAATGAAACGTTTATAAATAGGAAGTTTTTTTTTCTTGAAACGAAAAAACCTAGCTGATCGTTTCTACTCGTCGTCACCGAAGCTCCTTCATGTTACCCCGAAACCTATTTTGTTATGAAGTGAAAGGAAGGGAAGAATGAGATAAAGTGCTGTTGATATGAAACATATACTCGTAGTTGAGGGAAATGGGAGAAAAAAACCTAATTTTTCGATCTGCCACCGCAAGCATCATTCCACTGTTCGGAGCCACCGGCGTGGCTCAGTCGGTTAAGGCGCTTGCCTGCCGGTCTGAAGTTGCGTTCGGGCGCGGGTTCGATACCCGCTTGGGCTGATTACCTGGTTGGGTTTTTTCCGAGGTTTTCCCCAACCGTAATGTGAATGCAAGGTAATCTATGGCGAATCCTCGGCCTCATCTCGCCAAATATCATCTCGATATCACCAATCTCATCGACGCTAAATAACCTAGTAGTTGATACAGCGTCGTTAAATAATAACCAACTAAAAACTAAAAATCCACTGTTCGGAGATCTAACTTGAGTTCGCGCAATGATAGCCGATACTCTATAATCTTTTCGTTGTAAGAATAATCCTACAGTAAACAATGGCACGTGACTGAAGTGAGGCTTGATTGGCCACAATTTGGCGCCAGAGATTCTCAGTAAGAGATCCCGCCCACTCCTGT
Source organism: Periplaneta americana (assembly GCF_040183065.1). Lineage (NCBI taxonomy): Eukaryota > Metazoa > Arthropoda > Insecta > Blattodea > Blattidae > Periplaneta > Periplaneta americana. The sequence continues at coordinate 43,404,549 of NC_091123.1, forward strand.
ATATTCTGTTTCATGTTAAACATTTCCCGTTTCTCGTCAAAGTAGACCTAACCTTACTACTATGCATTCGTTTGCTTAAGAAACTGTAACTTTATAATTTATTAATTGGAACTTACTATATACATTCAACACTATTTATTTCTCTCCGCTTTTGATATGGTTTCCACTCTTACGTTTAGTAACCACACACATTGAGTATGCAGAAGCCATTGTAACACGTGCTTACGAGAACAAGCTCATGTGGCGCCAGCATATTACAAGGACAGACTACCTCGGCATTACTCTTAGTATTCATCCGCTTACAACCTAAATAACAAAATATAAAAGTAGGTTTTTCTTTTCCATAGCGTTTTACATATGAGTGAAGTTATATCTTTGGTCGTATTTAATAACTAGAATTCAATTTTTATTTTCAAATAATACAAGATTATGATTTCCAAATAAGGAATTATATTCTCCTGCGTTGTGTGAGTGTTTCGTCTGGGAGCCAATCACGGGTATGACAGCCACATGCTTGTGTTTACATTAGGATTTTTCTTACAGCGAAAAGAGTATAGCGTTGAGTTACCGGAGGGGATTCGTTTGTAGCTACAAAATCTTTACTATTAAAATGACGTTAGACTGTAATTTTATCCTATTGTGAAAGGTTATGTGCATTTGTACAGCGTTGGCAAACTGCACTTACACAGTCAAAGTTAATAAATGCGTGAAATGTTAAGCAATTAACGCAGCTCCAATTATACCGTGCCATCAGCGATACTAGGGTAATATGATACAAAGTGGGTCAGTAATCTGCCTCGTGATTAATACTACCCCGGAGAGTTGACGTACTCTGCAGATATCGACTCCACTGTCCATGGCCGGATGGGCGTTGTGGGTTTTGTGTGATAGTCGTGGTTTTGCTGATAAGAACAGAACTACGTCTATAAAATGGGACGAATCTCTTCCGCGTTAGTTTTATAGTAGTTGCTGGCTAAGAGCAGTTTGTTCCCGAACTTGGTGCATTAAACTTGTCTCCAGAAAGACTTCCTGATACAGGCCTACTGTACAAGCAACGAGATTTCTACGAATTGCAGTATTAAACTTCTCTGCGATATTTACACTGTATCATGAAGGGATTTATCTCAAGTAGCTTATTTATTTTTATTTTTTAATTATCTTTATGCTCGACCATGCCGAAATGTAGTAATTATACACTTTGTAGTAGCCCTTTAATGCACCTCATTAAAGTACACCTATTCATTATAATTCAGTTGTTCAGCCAATGAAAAATCACAATTGTACCAAGTATCGATTATTCTCGATTATACAATCGAAAGACAATTAGCGAAAAGTCACGGAGGCTGGAAATCCAATACTGTCGCAGAAGGTTATGTTCTGTTACTATAATAATTAGCGTTAATTGTAAATAATATTGAAATAAATTCAATTTGTCATCTCGTTTTTCAATTCTAAATCAATTTCCAGGTTATATCAAGCCTAATGTTCATGTTATTCTCTAGATTATATCAAGGTCAGTGACATTCGTGCCTCGGAAAAAAATCAATACTTTCGCGTCTGCGCACATCTCACAATTCAGATCAGTTCCGCTCCTCACATAACCATAACATGAAACTCGCTTGCGCTCGTTTCATAAACAAACATACTCGCGTCTTAATTACTACCATTATAGGCTCGTTGCATAATGTACTATTTTTGCTGTTATTTGTACTCGCTTTAACATCTCTGGTCATATGGCGAGGTAATCTTTTTGGTGAAATCCGAATGCCTGTGTACTATTGTTGAGTACTGGTTCTATTGTTGTGAAATAAATGGCGTCTATAGATGCATTACTGATTTGTTATGAATATGATTTTGGTGATGAATGAAGCCGGTGTTATTCAGGGATGTTGTGACCCGAATTTCTTGACATTTGCCTTACGGTTGAGGGAAAACCCTGAAAAACCTCAACCAGGAAATTCAAGCCGACCGGGAATCGAACCCGAGCGTTCTGCGTAAGAGACCAGCATGCTGACCCCCTACACCACAGATCACTAAACAGCGACATTCGTATGATACGTACTGCTAGTTTGTCAACATTTGTAAGAAGCTGGATTAAGTATGTTTTAAATTTCGCATAGAATTTTTTAAAATTAGTGTTCATATATATTCAGTAAAATCAAGTTTGACGGTAATAATGCTTGTGATTTTTAAAAACCAACTATTTATATTATTTTATTTTGATCCTCCAATAAATGTGTTAATAGTTTAATAAACTCAATTGTCTTGTATTTTTGAGTGGTACAGACAACCAAGCCAGAAATTTTAATTGCAAATGAAGGCGGAGTGAAACTAGTTAGCCATATATCTGCATAGCCATTCTTTTTATTTTTTTTTCTTGGTTATATTTATTTTTATTTTACTTGGTTATTTAAGGACGCTGTATCGACTACGAGATTATTTAGTGTCGATGGGATTGGTGATAGCGACATGATATTTGGCGAGATGAGGCCGAGGATTCGCCATAGATTTCCTGACATTTGCCTTATTAGGGAAAACCTCGGAAAAACCCAACCAATTAATCAGCCCAAGCGGGAATCAAACCCGCGCCCGAACGCAACCCCCGATCGGCAGGCAAGCGCCTTAGCCGACTGAGCTACGCCTGTGGCCTCTTGGTTATATAACGACCCTGTATTTATTTCTAGGATACCATCCTTGCGGTGGCTGAGTGGTCAGACCTCCAGCCTGTTACGTAGGCGGCCCGGGTTCGAGTCCCGTTAAGGTCTGGAATTTTTGATTGAAAAATCCATACTGACACTCGTGGCGGACAAGGTCGCAGTTGGGGCTTTTCTTGAGGTTTTCCCATTTTTTACATATTAGGCATCTACATCAGTCCATCACCATTTTTCCATTTCGTCATCGTTCCATAGCATTATCCGATTGCCGGCTGATGACTCACGGAGGAGTTGGCCTAGGTACAAGGGGATTGCCTCTCGATACTTGGGTACGCAGCGAACCTTAGTGTAGTCAACCGGTGTGGGTTTGGGAATGCGTCTAGTTTGAGGGTTAGCGCAAAAGATCGTAACAGATCGCAGTGATGAGCCGTAGCGCCTCCATCCCATAAATTCCATTCCATTTGAAACTGGAACATTCAGCATTGATGGAATTGGTGATAGCAAGATGGTATTTTGCAAGATGAGGTCGAGGATTCCCCATATCGACGGTCCAGTTCAAAAAGGAGACAGCTCAAAATTTAATATTTTGAGAAAACAATTTTAAAACGTTATGTTGCTGTGAAAAATCCAGTTAACACACACTAATGTGGAACTTAGAGTATACAGGGTGAAAGTGAAATAATCTTGCAGCTTGAAAGGAACGATAGGGTACACGTAAATTAATAGAAAACCTATATTACGTTTTGTGATTAAATGGACGGTTAATTAGAAAATTAAATTTGAAATTTCAGCAGTCCGACAACAACGTCGCAAATACACTCTACTCGTGATACAGATGTAAGAGGTCAACGAACTCGGTGCGTCTCCGTACGTAAGCTGCTTTCTGCTGAGACGTTGCTACTCACTCGCGTCATGCAACGGCTTGAATTTGGTTCTTTTCGTTAATTAAATTTACATGAAAACCGTTCACGCCAGAGGGATAAATTATTCTTTATTAGATTTCCCATCGATATGGACAAAAATCACGATCCTACTCGCAATAGTTACCCAATAAGATATTGATAAACATTTAGGAAAACATTTCTTTCTGAAAAAAACTATGAATTTTCCACCAATGTGATATTATAGGCTAATTTTTTGTTACATGTAATTTCAGCTATTCGCTCTGGAAATCTACAAGGCTATTTTACTTGTACTCTGTATATAAAACATTATTAACATAATTTGGAGTAATTTCAACGATTCTTTGATTTTTCATAGCAACATAAAGCTTTAAAATACAGGTTTCTCAAAACTTTAAGTTTTGAGTTGTTTGCCTTTTGAACTAGGTCGTCGGTATATTACCTGACATTCGCCTTTCGGTTGGGGAAAACCTCGGAAAAAAACATAATCAGTCCAAGCGGAAATCGTATGCCTAAGCGCAGCAAGCAAACGCGCTTACTGTCTCAGCTACCTAGTGGATTTTCCTGTTTCTTAAGGAAATTGAGCCATGAGGACAGTGCAATGATTACTTCAAAATTCCTACCTAATCAAGGAAAAGTGGCCAAAATTACATGTATAATGTTAATCTTCGTAAAACTAATTGCACAAGTACCGTACCTTTTTTCGTGTAAACGGTAACATTTCTCGGAAATAGCCCAAATCGCGAAAATTATGTTAAAACAACGCTATGTTATAATTTATAATTCTTATTAAATGTAGCTTGCGTCACGACTATGCAACTCGAAGATGATCATGTAAGAATTTTCTATAGTAATCTGTAATATTTTGTTAATTCCTAAGGTATAATTTTCTAGATACTAAGGACCGTATTCATAGACTTTTTAGCGCGGGCTTCCGGCGGATGATCAGCGTTTTTCGTATTCATAAACCAGTGTTAGTGATAGAATATGATTTGAATTCTGTACTAGTAACCAGTGAATAGCCGGGGCTAACTTAGTGCGCTCGTAGCGCGTGCTGCGAAATGTTTATTAATAGCACCCTTAGTAATTTGCTATGTAGACTATTATAAACATTCCTCTGACGTGTCTCGATCGATAGAATATTCTGCTATGAGTACAAGAGACTCGGTTTCGATTTCTGGCACGGAGGTATGAGGTTTATCTCCCTTTCGTTGAGAACAGACGTGCCTCTGTTAGGTTTTTTTTTTTTTTTGTCCTGTATTGTTTTAAGCGGTAGTCCAGTGGGATTTTCACTGCATGAGTGGCGAGATCCGTTGCTTGTAAATAACTAATGTTTGCTCGTAATCCTTTCAACAGTAGGATGGAATCCTCCTGAGGGACCTAATTCATGAAGGCTAAGATATTGATGATGGTGATGATAATGATTTTTAGTAGGTTATTTTACGACGCTTTATCAACAGCTTTGGTTATTTATCGTCTGAATGAGATGAAGCAGATAATCCCGGTGAAATGAGTCCGGGGTCCAACGCCGTAAGTTACCCAGCATTTGCTCATATAGCCATACCAACACATAAGACATCATCGTATTCATCACCATACACAATCTCGCTCTCGGGCTTGTGGAATACCCTACCCATGTGACAGAGACTGTCGGAATTTAGTACCGTTCAAAAGCAAGCTTATTAAGCATTTTCTTACTGCGTAAAGTAGGTTTAATTTGTACTTAATCAATAAGAGAAATGCTTCTCTCTCCTTAACTTTTACAATAAACTGTCTAGCTTTTATTAATCAGTCAATCTTTTAGTACTTTGACTTTTATTGTATCTGTAAATTTAATGTTAATTGTAATTGTATTCTTAATATTGTAGTTGTAATCTCGTGGTAGAGGGGAAGAGAAGGCCTGATGGCTTTACCTCTACCAGGTTAAATAAATAAATAAATAAATATTTGGTTGAGGAAAAACCCCGGAAAAAACCTCAACCAGGTAACTTGTTTCAACCCGGGAATCGAACCCGGGCCACCATGATAATGATGATGTGATATTCCTTATAGTAGTGTTATCGCTGCAGTGATTGCGTAAGATTATCTCTCCGTCTTTAAAAGTGACAACGTAATAACAGTGCAATTGTGCCAACTGTGATACAAGATGAAACAGAGCCCTGCAAATTAACCTAGTGTCATGGTCCTGTGCATATTCCATGACGTTTCCAGAGTTCGTCAGCCTGTGCATAGGTCAACAGCCACTTCCGGACACAGTTCCGCTGCGAAACGGCCAAAATGTCAACACGAAATTACTTCAGTAGAGAAATACTTTATAAAAGCGCTATCTTGCTGTTGTTAATCTAATGTTAAATACAGAGTGGGTTAATAGTCGCTTTCCCCAAACACTTCCTTACATTTAATTGCATTCAATTTACATTTGACTACACATTCCTTTACAGATTTTGTTCAAAATAGAGTACCTGTTTCTCGATGCACAATTCACAACATTTAGACACTGATTTACAGTTGGCAGAACATAACTCACGATTTTCAAGAATGACTGTTTGGTCATCTCTTGCAATTGATGCAGATCCTGCGGTTTCTGAGCAAAAACATCATTTTTCAGAATACCTCTCAGCGAAAAATCACATTTTGTCAGCTCGCAAGATCTGGGTAGCCATTTTGTTGTGCCACAACGGCCAATCAATTCATGGAATTATTGGTTCAAGAAGTTCCTCACTCCTACACCAAAATAGGTGGTGCTCCATCCTGCATATCGGCAAAACAAGAGCTGTTTTGAAGACATGACAATGACTCACAAACATGAGCAGGAGCATCGATATCGTTTCGTATTCCACTTTTAATCACGTTTGTAGATCTATACATTCCTGGACTAATAACAGGTAGATTGCTGATTTGCTCCTCTTGAGTTTGAATTTAAGTAAATCACCTGCACTTCACGATACCTGCGTATTATTACCAGTATCTGTGTAATAGAAATGGGAACCAATACGACATTTGCTTTTAAAATAACTATGAACATCATCGGGGAAAAGCACTGAAAACCACGATCAGATTGGTTGATCACGATATTCGGACCCCGGACTTCCTAAACACTAATATACCATATTACTACTGAACCACCTTGTTGGATAAGAGGAGTAATTAATTACTTGATATGAAAAAGTTGTGAGCTAAATATAACAATAATTGATAAGTAGATATGATTGATGACGTTCTAAAACAAGGTTTTATATGTTAATATTTTTGTCGAATGGGGGAACGCAGAAGGGTAATCACGGTTTAACTTCGAATGACTTTTGCTAGGTGCCCCTAGAAGGAGGAAACTTGGGCAAGTAAGTGACTAATAATTTTGCTTGAATATCTCTCATTTAGAGACAGGGATCTTCATAAATGTCATATGTACACGAAACCATACTCCCGGCTATACTTGCTTACTAAGAAAGGCATGCTAGAACTCTTCTCGTCTTTAAAATTTCATCGCCGTCGGCTGATTTGATCCCACAAACTTCGTATTTAGTAGCAAACATCCTAACGAAGACGACTTCTGGTAGGTTGATTTCGGAAGATTAGTGGATTGCGTATTATCGGAGAGTTGGATAGATGTTATATGTTTGTATCCAACATCTACCCACTTCACTTTATGTGATTCAGGTTCCGCATATTGCGGATAAGATAGATATTATATCGATTTGTATAAAAATACACTCGCCAAACTTCGAATTGTTCTAATTGTTACTGTACTAATTTAGCAGTTCGTTCTTAAAACAATATAAATTTTCTAACCTATGAATTGTCCATACTCTTTTCCTAAGTGTTTTTTATTTGGTTATTTAATAAAGCTATATCAACTACGATGTTATTTAACGTCGATGTGATTGGTGATAGCGAGGTGATATTTGGCGAGATGAAGCTGAGGATTCGTCATAGATTACCTGGCATTTACCTTACGGTTAGGGAAAACCTTGGAAAAAAACCCAACCAGGGAATCAGCGGGAATTGAACCCGCGCCCGAGCGCAACTCCAGATCGGCAGGCAAGTGCCTTAGCCGATTGAGCTACACCGGTGGCCTTCTAGCTGTTGAATTTAGCACATTTGTTAAGGTCTTGAAATATATAAAGAAACATCCTGTTGTATGTACACTTTTAGACAAAAAAAAATGACCGGGCTCCAGATTCTATGTCCGATTCGGAAGACTTCGGGTGCATTCGTCAGAGCATGATACACACGCGGACGAATTTCTTCTGTCGTAAATGTTTCCAACACTCCACTGCCACCACTATATTATTTTTATATAACATGCTTCTTAAAGAGTCATCGTCTCTCTCGCATAGCGTAGTCGGTAGCATTGTGGTCTTGTATTCGAAAGATTTCCAGTTCGAATCTCAGTCTATACTTTGTTTTTTCATTCTCATTTTTTACTTCTTGTATACTGATAATAACCAATATTGTGAAATATTTAACAGAAAGTTGATATTTACAAAGGGCAAGTTAGATACATAATAGCAATCCTTTCCCTTGTATCTTGTATTTAAAGAGACTAAACGAAATCTTCTCGGATACAAATAAACAAAAATAAATCTTAAGTAAAAGAAATCCTTCCCGGATAGGAATAAACAAACATCATCCTTTTCTTTGTATTAAACAAAATAAAGAAATACATCTCGGAGACCAATAAACAAAAATCAAAATAGACAAAAAATTCAATACCGGTTATGTAATCCCTCCGCATCTATAACCGCCTGCATCCTACGGGGTACACGACCTTCAATCGCCTACACAAGAAGCTAGAAGCTAGACTACAAAGCAGATATGTAACGGCACTATTTACGAGTGTAGCCAATATCTGGAACACGTTGGTTTTGTCTTTAACATTATTCATCTCGTTTTTGCAATAATATTAATATTATGATTATTATTATTATTATTATTATTATTATTATTATTATTATTATTATTATTATTATTATTATTATCATTATTATTATTGTGTTTGTAATACTAAGAATATTATTATTGTTATTATTCTGGTTGTTGCATTATTATTATTATTATTATTATTATTATTATTATTATTATTATTACTAAGCTACTACTACTACTAATGCAAATTATAGTAACTGATCAATACTCATTATGGAGAAGGGAGAAGATCCAAGAACTGAGCATCTATTTTAATTCAAGGGTAATTAGGAAGAAGTCTCCGATATTATTGAATGTTTTTGTTTAATTTTTGAACTAATCCAAACTCCTGTGCACATTAATAAATGTATAATTTGTTTCTAGCTAGATAAAAAATAAAACGAAACAAATACACATACTTATACGAAGGCGGATACGAACCCGGGTTTTCTGTGTGTGAAGTCAGAGTTTTACCACGGAGCTATGACACACACACACACAGTTCAAATCGTTGTTTGCCGGTATAAGAGTATGTTCTTGGATCTCGCTGGTTTCGTCCTTACTACTCTGATTTTAGTCTTGTGTATCAGGCGCACAGCCGAACGGAACTTAGACAAATTTACGCTTGAAGAGTCCAGTCATTTTTTTGTCTAAGAGTGTACATACAAATCTCAGCAATTCTTCACGAACTACGTCGAATTTTCTCTGAACAAATGATACCTTGCTGTTGTGGTATATTCCCTGCTCTTTGAATACGCTACCAACTAGCTCTTGAGGATGCTGGTCGTTGAATGAATGCAGCTCGTGGTCTGTTTTTTTTTTTTTCATACGTTATCTGCTTACTGTTCATAATACCATTCTACAGGCTTAGTTCAAGTCACCGTTTCTTATACATAAATAGAAACTAGAAAAAGAGAACGTGCTCAGCAAATGCAGCACTGGATTCATAAATAATGTAGTATATCTTTTACTGCATCTAAATGTGTTTTTTAAGCACACGTCCGTAAAACGCAAAAACGAGGTACGAATGTCATTCCTGTACAGAGAAGCAGGAGCGGGGTTTTAGTATAAAAACTTTATGTGCGTAGACTTCATACCAGAGCAGGCAGGCAGGCAACGATATGAAAGCAAAATAATTTAGTTTTGGTCAGAAACAAAATATTTATAACGTAATGTTTAATTCTTTTCTTATAAATTTCTTCATTGATATGTCTCCCTTGTCCTATCATTATATATATCGAAGAATTGGACAAAGGACTACTGCTGACCTTGACGCAGGGTGCAGCCAAAGAGGGTAGGGTTGAAAAGATGTGATTAAGAGTGGTTACTGGACACTTTCTCTTAACCGTACGAACTGTAGACATTAACAAAAGTGAAACGTCCTGATTATATATACTGTATATATATATCTGTGTGTGTGTGTGTGTGATTGATGATGATTTATGGCTTTTAAGGAAGCAGGAGGTTCATTGCCGCCCTCACGTAAGACCGCCATCGGTCCCTATTCTGAGCAAGATCAATCCAGTCTCTATCGTCATATCTCATCTCCCTCAAATTCATTTTAATATTATCCTCCCATCTACGTCTCGGTCTCCCCGAAGGTCTTATTCCCTCCGGACTCCCAACTAACATTCTATATGCATTTCTGGATTCGCCCATACGTGCTACATGTCCTGCCCATCTCAAACATCTGGATTTAATGTTCTAATTATGTCGGGTCAAGAATAAAATGCATGCAGTTCTGCGTTATGTAACTTTCTCCATTCTCCTGTAACTTTATCTCTTTTAGCTCCAAATATTTTCCTAAGCACCTTATTCTCAAACACATTTAACCTCTGTTCCTTTCTCAAAGTGAGAATCCAAGTTTCATAACCCCACAGAAAAACCGGTAATATAATTTTATTGTTTTATAAATTCTAACTTTCAGATTTTTTGAAAGCAGAGTGGATGATAAAAGCTTCTCAACCGAATAATAACAGGCATTTCCCATATTTATTCTGCGTTTAATTTTCTTCAGAGTATCATTCATATTTGTTAATATTGCTCCAAGATATTTGAATTTTTCCACCTTTTCAAATGTTAAATTTCCAATGTTTATATTTCCATTTCGTACAATATTCTGCTCACGAGACATAATCATATACTTTGTCTTTTTGGGATTTACTTCCAACCCTATCTATTTACTTGCTTCAAGTAAAATTCCCGTGTTTTCCCAATAGTTTGTGGATTTTCTCATAACATTGTCACATCCGCATAAACAAGGAGCTGATGTAACCCGTTCAATTCCAAACCCTCTCTGTTATCCTGAACTTTCTTAATGGCATTTTCTAGACTCTAGAGCAAAGTTAAAAAGTAAAGGTGATAGTGCTTGCTTTAGCTCGCCGAAAATGTCATATTTTTCGTTACATTCACTGGATACTAACAATGCCGGCGAGTCTTTCCATTCAGATTTGAATGCCCATTCAACTTTCTGGAAGTGGTAAAACATTTCAGACGACCGCTTGCGTAAAAATAAGTCTACTAAGTGCTATACATCAAATTGCATTAAGGAAGAAAGCTCATTTACCGAAGAAATAGATAAGACCTTTGTATTCCTGTGGAAAAATCATGCATTTTCAATTTATTCAGAAAGTATGATACAGGAACAAGATATTAAAAACAAAATAAGACTAATTATTTTAACTATGTTGACAGTACAACATTCAGCATCCGCCGTGCTGCATCTAAGATATAGAATTTTTATTAAGGTAACACTTTTAACCACTACCCACGATGCTAGTTGCGCAGTAGACCTACCAAGTTTGCAGAAAATGGGAGGGAAAATTTGTCTTGAGAGTTATAAGTTTGTGGCAATACAAGTGACTCAACCGAACTTTTGTGACAGTCCCCTGACCCCGAAAAATATACCGTACTTAAATAATTTACCTCGGAAATTGTTCATTCCTCAGCTTTTCCACCTCGTTTCTTTTCGACTTCAGCCCAAACTCCAACGGCACATTTGTGAATCCTTCGCGGCACACTGGTTGAAAGTCGCTGCTATGTATGATACTTTCGTCTTACAAAATTTTTAAACATCTTAAGATAATCAACAGCATCAGCTAGGGACATCATTTTTATGTAGAGTTTCATTTTTCGTATGTGAAATAATTATATTTATTCTCTAGAGTTATGTTTATAATTTCAAATTATTCCCCAAATAATTGTGAAACGCCGTGAATGTTTAAGTCATGACAGTAGAACTTAATATCGCTGTTCTTATTATATATTTGTGTAATTGTATCTTAATGTAAAGAAGGAAGACTGTGTACAGACTATGCAGTGTTGAATCTGTCGTATTCTTCCTTTGAGAGTTGTCTCAAGACAGAGTTACTAATTAAGACAATGGGCCGACATTACCATTCGGATATTCATTGTTCTCTTGCCTTGATGCTTAGTGTTGGCGTTCGTGTAAATAGAACAAAGTAAATGAGGGAAGGGCAAGAAATGGCTTTCCTCTCTTTTGGAAGAAAATGCAATGCAAATAGATTTACTAGAATGTCTCCAGCTGTGTATTTGTAATAATGGAGGACATAATTACTACACTTAAACTCAGAAAGAGAACTTACTACGATCAACTTATGCGATTTTCGTATGTGAATACCTGTGCATAAATCTGAGGCGATTTTCGTATGTGAACCTGTGCATAAATCTGAGGCGATTTTCGTATGTGAATACCTGTGCATAAATCTGAGGCGATTTTCGTATGTGAATACTTGTACATAAATCTGAGGCGATTTTCGTATGTGAATACCTGTACATAAATCTGAGGCGATTTTCGTATGTGAATACCTGTGCATAAATCTGAGGCGATTTTCGTATGTGAATACCTGTACATAAATCTGAGGCGATTTTCGTGTGTGAATACCTGTGCATAAATCTGAGGCGATTTTCGTATGTGAATACCTGTGCATAAATCTGAGGCGATTTTCGTATGTGAATACCTGTGCATAAATCTGAGGCGATTTTCGTATGTGAATATCTGTGCATAAATGTGATTCGATTTTCGCATGTGAGTACCTGTGCATAAACCTGAGGCGATTTTCGTATGTGAATACCTGTGCATAAATCTGAGGCGATATTCGTATGTGAATACCTATGCGTAAATCTGAGGCGACTTTCGTGTGTGAATACCTGTGCATAAATCTGAGGCGATTTTCGTATGTGAGTACCTGTGCATAAATCTGAGGCGATTTTCGTATGTGAATACCTGCGCATAAATCTGAGGCGATTTTCGTATGTGAATACCTGTGCAAAAATCTGAGGCGATTTTCGTATGTGAATACCTATGCGTAAATCTGAGGCGATTTTCGTATGTGAATACCTGTGCATAAATCTGAGGCGATTTTCGTATGTGAATACCTGTGCATAAATCTGAGGCGATTTTCGTATGTGAATACCTATGCATAAATCTGAGGCGTCAGTTTAAATAGGAACATGGTTCCACTGATGGACAGTTTTAATTCTCAGTTCCTCCTCTTATCGGATACACAGATTTTTGTTTGTAACTTCCCTTTCCGGTTCCAGTATGGCAATGGACCGAAACGTTGAAGGACAATGACTGGTTTCACTGTTTTGCAAACGGTTGTTCCGTGCGACAGAATGTCGGCGAGAAACTTCTTGTAGCTTGGTACTAGACCGCGGATTTATCATTCTGCTAACTCGGGTTCGTATCTCGGCGCCAACTGGAATGATAGATTCTGCTCAATTTCCTTGTGTGCAGTTCGGTCACTTCTTTGAACGCTCACTTAACAAACTTAATACTTCCTACACGAATAACTCTGACAACCCCCATTCATATGCTGCACAATTGCCACACTCCTATACTAAAAGCCAGGTTATGAAGCGACTAAACAGGAAGTAGTTGGCAAGGCGAGAGGAAAGTGCGGGTTAGAAGGGTAGCCTGTACAGCGATGACACGTTGAGTGTGGGGGGTTGGAGGGGAAAGGAAGAACGGAGCTTTTCATTGGACCTCACGTGAAAATGTCGTCTGCTAACGAAAATCTGGCAACGGAATCACGGAGACAACGTAGCCAAACTTCCCAGTTCATTTGCAGTACCACTTGCATTACGAGTCGCATTTCGTACCAGCGTCATTAGCTCGTGCTTTCTTAAAAACCGTAATTTTAATTACTAATATTGTTGATAGTGTTATCGAGAACTATGTACAGTAGTTATTTTAAACATATCGGTGACAAACGCTGAACACGCTTTGAATATCGCGCCACTATGTGGCAACAGAGCTCAGAACTTAGTCGGTTCATAACCTGGCTTTTAGTATAGAGACCCGTGACCGCTACTATAGTTTATTCATAGATATGGCAACTTTCTCTCCACTTGGAGATGAGGTTTTCTACACGAGGGTTGTGATTGGTTATTAACAGGCGAAGACAAGATTCTGTCGCAGTAAGAAAGAGTTTTATTTATGACAACCAATTGAAGCCACGAGATGCAAAAATCGTAACTCCAGTTTTTCTTATTTTGAGAAAATAGATTTTTTTTATGAATATTGCCTCATGTATGCTACAGAGATTAATAATATTTTCACCACTGTTGCAGTTTACAGTAGGAATGGTACTGGTAAAATTCCATTTCCATGCTTCACATAGTTGATTTGTTATTACATTTTAGAAGTTGTGGAATTGTGTTGTTTTGAAACTCAGTAAATAAAGAAGACATATACTATTTCTTTTTATATTATTTCAAATTGACTATTACACTCTTACTACGTCATACTACTTTTGACCAATGTAACGGTACGAAAGGACGTATTTCAACCAATCATGGCTGCTTATCGCACAATTTTATCGCGTCCCTAGCATTTGTTTAATTTTATCGCGTCCCTAGCATTTGTTTCTTTGTTTGCCAACATTTGAAACTGCGCTGGTCTGGACGTCCAATATATATATATATATATATATATATATATATATATATATATATAATTACAAACCACTCCAGTCGATGCACAGCAGTTTCAAATATGACTCGCATTGGCATTCAAGAACAAGAATTAATAAAAATTACTTATCATACCTATGCATCTTCTGAAATCCGATTTACAAATAAATGAAGAGCACCATTCGGAAATCCTGAATAAGTTGAATACACCATGTAGGCCTAAATCAACGAGTTCCACTTCTATTACGCACACGTCCAATATAACATCAATTGAACCACCAACCACATTCAAATTTGAAAATTGTACATTCAATAATTATTCCTTTTAAAATTATTCATTCGGAAATCCTGAATAAGTTGAATACACCATGTAGGCCTAAATCAACGAGTTCCACTTCTATTACGCACACGTCCAATATAACATCAATTGAACCACCAACCACATTCAAATTTGGAAATTGTACATTCAATAATTATTCCTTTTAAAATTATTCATGTTTATTTTTTATGTCATCGTCGTTAATTAAAACTTTTCCAACACTTGTGTACAGTATATTAGTTAGGTTATGTTACAGCTTCTGCTATATGATATTATGGATAGTCACGTATCAGAGATTGTTTAATATTAAGATTTATTGAAAATCATCTGTCAAGTGACGTTGATTACTGGGATTCGGATAATTGAAGTGGGATGCAACTGTTTTAATAATAAAAATGAAACTGAATCAACAAAGCCTTCTTGACTAGTAACATTGCCATCGTGTATACGTGTAGATCGAGAACTTCTCGACGAGAAGGCATTGCTCACTACTGCCATCTAGCATGCATCTAGCGTAATATTTGTAATGTTGAGATGGTACAATAATACATTTGAAGGCAGTTGTATTTTCGTAAGTCAATTAATAATATTTTATTGTATTGGAGTACTTCGTTACTTCTAATCTTCATATACTTTCTTCTAATCGTGTAATAGTCAATTAAATCCCACTCGAGTTTTGATTTTCTCTAGATAAATCAAAACGTCTAGTGAGATTACTGTTGAAAAAAAAATTAATAAACTTACTGATACATATTATATAAATAAACAAGTATAAATATAATATGACATATCATTACAAAGCTTTCCTTACTCATCATCAGTCCGGTACTTCACTCTCACCATTCCAATATTTATTTAAAATACATTGAAATACAGCTTTAAACTCCACTGAAATGCTTTCTGTTTATTTAGACATGAAGAGTCTACTGCAAGAATGATGGATGTCATTTGGAATATATTTTGCAGGAGAAGCAATTGAAAGTTTGAAATGCTTAGCGCTCAAAGCTGAACTGTGATTTTCCGATCATTACTGGACAATGACTATCAGTGTTAATACCATATAACTCTTTATGTACATTCTACACTCGTATGTCTTAAGCTATGTATTGACAGTCTTGGTTCATTTTCGACAAGAAAGTGACATCCATCATTCTTGCAGTGGACTCTTCATATAAATAAACAAGTATAAATATATTATAACCAGTGGCGGCTCCTGCATATTTCTTAAGAGGAGGAAAGAAATTAACAGCACTAAATGACACCTTCTTGAATGAAACATGCTACAAATTAGCCTACATGTATACATGTAAGACCAGGTAGTGTTGGGGTTGGCCTTCCCTTCTGTATAGCAATAATCTGTTCTTGTAACCTGAGTTTCCTAAATTGTCCAAAATATATTATGATTTCACTTCCATTCATTGTTGAATAATTGCACAAATTAAACAATTACAAGGAAATTCACAACCTCGTAGCATTTTTGGAGCACACTACAGCATCACACGTGTTGGAAGAGACTAGCTACTAACTCGTAACCGAACTGCTTTACGGAAATGGAATGGGAAATAATATGAGGAAAGAGAGAACACTGCACCCACCCACGTGGTGTGTGTTGCCACATGTACATTTTACAAGTTCAGTATCACATGCTTTTGAAGAATGTCAGTTCTTGTAAAGTCATACTATCATTATTGTTCAAAGCTGCCGGTGGCCGATTAATTTTTTATGTTAAAAATGATGTAGTTTGGAGTACCTACTTTCAGTTTCAAATATATTTGTAAAAAACTGACTACTTGGCTGTTGCCCTGTCTAGTAAACAATGAACAGAAGTGAATTTCAGGGGCCGTTAAGTAAAACTACTTCCTGTCCGCGTAGGCTTCCGTGGCTGGTGTACATGGTGTGTGGATAAGCTTCAGGGCTTCTACCGCGTTGTCTTGGTGTTATTGGCTGACGTTTCGACCGCTGTGTTGTGGCCATCTTCAGAACAGTTGTTGGATAAGAAAATAGTCTGCCAGTAATTATATATATATATATATATATATATATATATATATATATATATATATATATATATATATATACAGGTGTTTAAAAAATACGGGGCATAATTTCAGGTATGTATTTCCCACATGTAGACAATCAAAATAGTTCATTACAACATGTGTCCGGAAATGCTTCATTTCCGAGTTATGGCCTTCACAACATTGAAACTCACCGGAACGTTTTTCTTTCCGCAGGTCGTTGCCGTCAAAGGAGACATTAAGAGGGCACTCTGACAGTTCATTCCGAGGCGAAGGTTACATTCAGTGTTGTGTAGGCGTTAGACTGTGCGACATGTATTCAAATCAAGAGCTGGCAGAGATACACTTTATGTACGGTAAGGCGGACGGCAATGCTGCGCTGCTCGTCGTTTGTACCAAGAGAAGTACCCACCGCGACAATGTCCAGATCGGAAGACATTTGTACGTCTCCATTACCGTCTGTGCGAGTATAGAAAATTTAACTCTCCTGGTTTGGGAAGGGGACGACCAAGATCTACAACTCCAGAAGTACAGGAGGAGATTCTGAAGGCTGTGAACATGACTCCTATCAGCACACGAAGGGTAGCGTTGCAAGTCAATGTTCCTCATACGACTGTCTGGAGACTGTTGAAAGAGTATCAATTGTATCCTTATCATTTGCAACGTGTACAGGCCCTATCACCAGCAGATTACCCTGCACGAGTTAGGTTCTGTCAGTGGTTCTTGCAGCAGTGTGGTGTAAATCCGAACTTTCCTGCCTTAGTATTATTTACAGATGAAGCACAGTTCACACGAGATGGCATAACAAATTTCCACAATCAGCATGTATGGGCGTATGAAAACCCATGTGCAACTGTTCCATCTCATCACCAGGTGCGGTTCTCCCTCAGCATGTGGACCGGTATCATTGGTGATCGATTAGTTGGACCCCACGTACTGTAAACAGACTTACGGGGCAGGCGTACACAAACTTCCTGGAAAACACCATACCTCGTGTTTTAGAAGACACTCCACTGATCAATCGTCAACACATTCACTTCTTGCATGATAGCGCTCCTGCACACTTCAGTCGTACGGCTCGCCGGTACTTGGATCGAAGGTTTCCTGATCGATGGATAGGTAGAGGTGGTCCAATTGCTTGGCTTCCACGCTCACCTGATCTGAACCCTCTCGATTTCTACTTGTAGGGCCATTTAAAATCATTGGTTTATTCGTCTCCGGAGCCTGATTTGGAATCCCTTCGTAATCGAATTGTGGCATGTTCTGAGGACATTCGCAATACTCCTGGAGTTTGGGATCGTGTTCGCAGGTCAATGAGACATCGATGTGAGGTCTGTATTCAAGCAGGAGGTGGACATTTTGAACATCTTCTGTAATGACGACGACCTGCGGAACGAAAAACGTTCCGGTGAATTTCAATGTCGTGAAGGCCATAACTCGGAAATGAAGCATTTCCGGACACATGTTGTAATGAACTATTTTGATTGTCTACATGTGGGAAATACATACCTGAAATTATGCCCCGTATTTTTGAAACACCCTGTATATATAGTAGTCTCGATGCTCGATGGGGGGGGAGTACTTCCTGTGATAGGTCGTAGGTTCTCCTTCTGGCATCTGATTGGTCCTACGTGGTCCAATCCGGTTGAGGTCTGTATGAAGGGCAGTATTCATATTAAATACTGGCCCTCATAAGGTCCGAAAGAGTGACCTTGATACCGTGCCCGTTGTCCGGATGAAGGGGGGGGGGCGCCGCGTACATGTGGAGACCTGGTTTCTCGTTCCTAAGTATAGGTTGTAGGTTCTTCTTCTGGCATCTGCTTGGTCCTACGTGGTCCAATCGGGTTGGAGTCTGTGTGAAGGGGAGTATTCATATTAAATACTGGCCCTCATAAGGTCCGAAAGAGTAACCTCGATACCAATCCGGTTGGAGTCTGTGTGAAGGGGAGTATTCATATTAAATACTGGCCCTCATAAGGTCCGAAAGAGTGACCTTGATACCGTGACCGATGTCCGGATGAAGGGCGGCGCCGCGTACATGTGGAGACCTGGCTTCTCGTTCCTAAGTATGATCTTGGAATAGGCTTCCCCATGAGTTGCTGAGTTGTAACCCCTCGTCCTTGTTGTTATTGGGATGTTGTTTGATGTGGAAGGCTTCTTTAACCAGTCTCCTGTATAAGTTGTCTTCTTTATCTATTATCTTGATATTGTCGAATTCGATGGCGTGGCCTGAATCTGCTGAGTGTAAGGCTATAAGTCAGTCCACATACAGGAACTCCAGACCGGAAGCACATGAACAAGATCCTGAACTTATGAACATGAAACAGAAGGCCTTCCTCCCATACATAGAAGGAACCACAGACAGAATTGGGAAATTACTGAGGAAATTCAATATCAAGACGGTATACAACGCCCCACACAAGATTTCCCACTCATTAGTCAAAGTCAAAGATAAACTTCCATACCTCCAATCAGCCGGAATATACATGATCCCTTGCTCCTGCGGTTCAAAATACATAGGGCAAACTGGACGTACGGTAGAAGATAGAAGGAAGGAACACATCCGACTCTGCAAATACGGACCATACGAAAAATCAGCAATAGCCTTACACTCAGCAGATTCAGGCCACGCCATCGAATTCGACAATATCAAGATAATAGATAAAGAAGACAACTTATACAGGAGACTGGTTAAAGAAGCCTTCCACATCAAACAACATCCCAACAACATCAACAAGGACGAGGCGTTACAACTCAGCAACTCATGGGGAAGCCTATTCCAAGATAATACTTAGGAACGAGAAGCCAGGTCTCCACATGTACACGGCGCCGCCCTTCATCCGGACATCGGTCACGGTATCAAGGTCACTCTTTCGGACCTTATGAGGGCCAGTATTTAATATGAATACTCCCCTTCACACAGACTCCAACCCGATTGGACCACGTAGGACCAAGCAGATGCCAGAAGAAGAACCTACAACCTATACTTAGGAACGAGAAACCAGGTCTCCACATGTACGCGGCCCCCCCCCCTTCATCCGGACAACGGGCACGGTATCAAGGTCACTCTTTCGGACCTTATGAGGGCCAATATTTAATATGACTACTCCCCTTCATATAGACCTCAACTGGATTGGACCACGTAGGACCAGATGCCAGAAGGAGAACCTACGACCTATCTCAGCAAGTACTCCCTCCATCGAGACTACTATATATATATATATATATATATATATATATATATATATATATATTGTAAATTTTATTAGTAACAACAATGTAATTTATTCGCCACAACAATAATTCCTTTCTACAATTCACCTTAAACGCTCTCGTCAACAATTGGATCTTCACTCAACACAGTATTCGTTATAGCACTCCACCGACGACAATGACAATTTACTTGGACTATTACGCACAACAATGAACTGTTAATCTTAACTAATATTTACAAAGCACTATTTACAAATCAGAACTACCAGTTCTCAGTTCACAGTTCTTCTAGCCCAGTCAATCGAGTTCACAGTATCTCGAACCACAGACCTTCAGAGACAGTTCACTGTACTCGAACTCGGGTCCCTCCAACTGCGGTCCACTGCACTCGAACTCAGGTCCCTCCAACTGCGGTCCACTGCACTCGAACTCAGGCCTTCGGCTGCTGACGCAGTTGCGGACGCACACTCGAGTCGAACTCCGGTACACAAGACTGGCTTCCTTGCTCTGGCTTTCTCACTGACTGAATGACTGAAAACTGAAAACTGCTGTCGTTCCTTCGCGTCCGTAATTTATAACCACAGCGACGTAGCCTTGAAGGTTCCACGCGTCTCTAGAGATGGCACTCCAGAAAAAGCCAGAGCCCTCTCCTCTCTACCAGCACCAGATGCGCGCGCACTCTCGCTCCACTCTCTCGCCGCGTTGGACCTTTCCCCTCTTCGCCGCGCGCCATTCCTCCGTGCTCCGCGCGATCTGCTTTCTTGCGGGACGCTGGTCGTGAGTTCGAATCTCATGTCGCTGTCACAATATATATAAGTACTGGCAGACTATTTCCTTATCCAACAACTGCTCTGAAGATGGCCACAACACAGCGGTCGAAACGTCAGCCAATAACACCAAGACAACGCGGTAGAAGCCCTGAAGCTTATCCACACACACTAAAACTACTTCCTCTTTGTTTTACATAAACCCGACTTTAACTTTCAAATATCCACGAAAATTTTATTTGGTATTTACTTTCAAAAGAAGAAAAATGTGAGGAGGACGTTCCTCCCTTCCCTCCCCCGAGGAACCGCCACTGATTATAACATATCATTACAAAGCTTTTCTTACTCATCATCAGTCACATACGTCCCTTTCACTATCAGTTATTTTTTTCATTCCCATATTTATTTAAGATATGTTGAAATACAGCTTTAAACTCCACTGGTATGCTTTCTATATATTTAGAAATGTATTTTACTTAAAATATTACTGGCTGTAGTCGATGCTGTAATAATGTTGTCACGGTATTGGATAATCTTGTACGATGAAACAGCCCATTTAAGTTTAGGTATTGGTGTGGGGTCCTTAATTTAGTTAAACACACAGAACTCCAAGCGATAAAATGAAGAAACAAGTAGTTATGTCCTTTTGCAACCCATGCGCGCTTCATTGCTAGTAGACAAATGAGCATAGGTTCCGACTTCGTGGTCTTTTGCTACACACTATTTCTAAAGTCATACAAAGAAAGGACTTGTGATGTGAAATTTATGTTGTTTTGAATAGACATGCAAGGAACACGATTCTGTGCTTAACTCAGTTTGGCCGAAAAGTGGATTTGTGCTGTTTTGCATTCCGCGGCTTCAATTGGTAGGGCGGTAGAAAGTCATTCAGGAAAGTCTTTTCTGTGAAACTGTATTTTCGGAAATTGAACACACACTATCTGTGGTGGGCACACGATATCTCTGTGCAGCAGAATGATCATTCACCTCCGTTAAGGCATATAAATGTGATTAGCCATTCATGGGCTATTTCCTCCATGGATTATTAAATTTACATTAAATTTAACGTACAAATGTTGACTTTTTTCATCTTTTTGACTGGATGGTGTGTCATTGTAGAGAATAAATTCTCTGCTATTGAATACTAGTAATCAAGCATTAAGAATAACTTTAACAGAAAAATATACAGATGTCTAATACTGAAATTGGAACAGATTGTGTTAAGGTAAGTTTGAGAAGCCTCAGAAAGGTTTTGAAATGGGTAGAATGGGGAAAATTGATCGGCAAGAAGTGTAGCTGCTTTAATATTAAAACTTGCTTTCTTTCGGCTTAGGATGTCATTTTGATGAACGAAGTACGGTTGGTGTATTCATTTGGGTAAATCGAAGTGTGATAACGTTAGTGTCAGTCAAAAAGAGGGCTAGATAAAGGGTTAGAGTATTTCCCGACAGGTGTAAGAAAGCTTTTAATAAATATGTGTATACAGAATTGAGAAATATGTATAATAAATGTATCAAATTGTTAAATGACATGTCGATAAAAAAAAAAGTGAGATATAGGATTAGAGTGCTTTCTGACAGGTTTACGAAAGTTTTTAAGAAATACTTACCTAGAATTTTATAAATACTCTATCTAATAAATGTATCGAATGAATAATAGACACAGTAAAAATACCTGCGAATAGAAACGATTTATGTGTTAGCTTTCAAAACTATCGTTCTAGCTCAATAGGCTTAAGAACACTGGCGACTAAAACTAGTCACCATCAACTAATCATGATTAATAAATTATAAACCCACTTCCTTAACATGTGTGTGTGTTTATAAATTGCAGGATTAGAGTACAGTGGTCCCAGTTAAAGTAAGATGGAATTACGATTAAAATAAACAATATCGCGTTCCTTCCTTCGTTTCATCTCTCACAAGATTTTTTTGTTATTTTACGACGATTTATCTTTTGCTGTGGTTATCGAGCGTCTGAGTGAGACGAAACTGATAATGCTAGCGAGATGAGTCCAGGGTCCAGGGCCGTAAGTTACCCAGCATTTGTCTTAATGGGTTGAGAGAAAACCCCAGAAAAAACCCTCAACCAGTTAATTTGTCCCAATCAGGATTTGAACCCGGGTTCTCTACTTTCACGGTCGGACGTGTTAACCGTTGCTCCACAGCGACAGATTTCACAGAAGTTTGCAGACATTCAGTTTGTTCGGGAACAGGGAGCGAAGATCGAATATATTTCTGAAATTTGTAATTCGTTGTTCTAACGTTTGTCTAAAATGACAGGGTTGAACTTTTTTTGAGTTGTTATCAACTAATGCTCTTATCGCATCCATTTTATGCATGATAACTTCATAAATATTTTTGTGTTTTTTTGTAGGAACGTCTGAAAAAGTCTGCATCACAAGAAATACAGATTTCCTTATCCGGTTCGTTTGACCATGATACTTTGAACTACAGATAATGTTTTCCAGTGAATTGCAACCGATAAGAAGTTTTTCCTTTTCCTGTGTCGTCTTCGATGGCAGTGATGGCGACAGTATTTTTAATATGGGGGGAGGGAAACATTTGGGTGAACAAAACTTCATAAAGTTTGGCAAGTCCCCTTGAAGCTACTAGAAGCATTTGAAATGTGCATATGGGCTATTCCATATGAAATCGATCAGTAAAAAACCTCACATTTTGTTATACTATAATTTTTTCCCTATTTATACAAGGTGCTGAGGGGAGTGCATTTTCAAAAATATGCTATCGAAAGTCAAACGGTTTTCGTAGGCCTATTATTGAGCGACAAATTTATCGTATTTTATAAAAACAAGCCTCTTTCAGCGCTCAGAACTCTGGAACCATTTACTGCAGAACATTGAACGAGAGCTTATTTTGAAGCTGATATTTGGTAGGTTATGTTAAGAAGTAATCCTTATTTTTATTGTACACAGATAATCTGATTTTACTTGTTTTTAGGCTTTTTGATCATTTGTAAAAATGTAAAAAAATATTGAGAAAAAACCTTGCATTATTAAGAGGGATTCGACATTGTTTGGTTAGTGGTACGGCAAGAAGTTTCGAGAGTATTAAATGGATTATTTTCACACGCCTAGACTTGAACGGCGCAATGACCGAGAGCTGTAGATAAGCGAGAATTGGGCGTCATTTTTCTCCTGTGTTTATGAAAACTTGTGGTAAAGCTAGCCCAGGCACAACTGCTAGAGGAAACATCACGTGTTTATGTCTCCTGGCGTTGCTTGTCTCGACTACCTTCCGTCTCACAGTCATCTGGTTAGTTCACGCGCGTACTATTTATTTTTTTTTATGTGATATTTTCAATACTTTCTTATCAACGTACCACCAGTAAAATATATATGTGTTTATTTGTACTTTCAATGCGGAATCTAACCATGTATTTTAAAAATATTTGTTCGTTGCCAAAGGCGTTGTAATGAAGAAAAATCTCAATTTCCAAATTTCCATAAAAAGTAAGAAAAACTGTTTACATGTCAATATAAACTTTAACTTCTCAGCATCAAAATAAACCATGATTTTGATGATTGGGTGAAAGGGTTTCGGAGCCACAACAATTTAAAGTTACTAATTTTATGAAAATACGATAAATTTAAATATTATTAATTTAAACACTATTAAGTTCTGATGCCTCAAACTTTGCACAAAGCATTATATCACAGTTGTCTACGGACAGAAAAAGTTTCATTGTATTTATTTGCAAGGTCAATTTTCTCTATATTTCGGTCGATTTGAGATGGAATAGCCCATATGGAGAAGAATGGAGCTTGTGCAATGGACAGGCAGAATAAGAATTGAAGCTGTGTTGAAAGGAGTGGGTGAAAAAAAATGCTGACACTGATCAGGAAGAGAAGGAATGGTGAACGGGAGAAGAGTTCGGAGCAGGAGAAGATATCAGATGAAAGACAATGGATTATATGCGGAGACAAAGAGGAAGGCAGAATATAGGAAAAATTGGAGAATGCTGGGTTTGCAATGAAAAACCTGCCCTTGGGCAGAAAACTATTAATGAATGAATGAATGATTTGTGTAATAGTTCAAGGAAATAAAGTATTGAGGATGTCATTTGTAACATGATAAAGAAACTGAATTATTGCGGAACGCGTAAAACTTACGAAAAAGTGTTACTTTCGTAGCACTTTTCAAAATTAAATTAAAAATGTATGAAATTAATGTTAAGGTTGTTGAAATTAAATTTGTTGAGAGATTTGGGAAAATCATTATCTTTCATTACGGTGTATTAAAACTATTAAAACACTAATTTTCTTAATTTAAAACGTTAAAAGTGTTAGAAAAATTAGAAAAGGTAATATACTCGTACCTTAATGACAGATGGGTCCGTTTCAACATCGGTGTGGTGTCATCATCATTGTCCTTCGAACTACTGCCAGTGTTGAAACGAGCCCGTCTGTCTTTAAGGTACAGTAGAACATCGATTATCCAGTCGTCCTGGTTGGCGAGTTGGTATAGCGCTGGCCTTCTATGCCCAAGGTTGCGGGTTCGATCCCGGGCCAGGTCGATGGCATTTAAGTGTGCTTAAATGCGACAGGCTCATGTCAGTAGATTTACTGGCATGTAAAAGAACTCCTGCGGGACAAAATTCAGGCACACCCGGCGACGCTGATATAACCTCTGTAGTTGCGAGCGTCGTTAAATAAAACATAACATTTTTTCAATTATCCGAAACAGTTGGGACGGGGGGTTTTCGGATAACCGGTTATGTACGAAAACAAATTGTTCGGTGCAATAGGAGAAGTATGAAACAAAAAAACACTGATATTAAACACAAAACTGTACATACAGTATATATTTTGTATCGCATGTCTTACAAACAACACAGAGAACTGACTAGCCTAGTTAGACAATTTCAAAATGGTCATTAAAGTAGGCCTACAGTTTAGTAAAAGAAGTCCATTTTTCTTTTTGCTTCAGAGCTGAGACTCGTTTTTTTTTTTTTGCCGTTAAATCTCGCAAATAGCGCTAGCAAAACTTCTACATGGCGCGCACGCAAATTTGAATTTGCCGACTGGAACGCTTTCGGTTAACCGATATTTCGGTTGATCGGTATTCGGATAATCGATGCTCTGCTGTATATTACTTTCTTAAAATTCGTTAACACTTTTAACGTTTTAATTTAAGAGAATTAGTGTTTTATAACTTACAAGCAAACATTCTGATGGGGGCAGATAAAAAAGTTAATTTTTTTTCTTCCACCATGTTAATAATGTCAGAAGAAGTGCTTATACATATTTTGGCCACACGACCGCAATTACGAGGCCGTCCAGAAAGTGATTTCCCTGGGGCCGTTTATTGAAAAAAAAAAGCACAATTGCATAGAAATATTTATTGAAACAGATACAGCAATTGTTGCGCTATTTGTCAACATATCCCCCACTGGAATTGAGACATTTGTCGTACCATGGGATCAATTTTTGTGTTGTAGAAGTCAGCCGCCTCAGATCGGAACCAGCGTTTGACTGCGTCTGCACCTCTCTCTGTCGATCCCATGATATGAGAAATGTCTCAATTTCGATGAAAAATATGTTGAAAATTAGCTCAACAATTGTGTCCGTTCCAATAAATTTTTCCAATGAAATTGTGTTTTTGTTTTTCTGTTAGCGGCCCCTAGCGAACTTATTTTTCTTACGGCCCTCGTAATTGCGGTCGAGTGACTAACATTTGTATAAGCATTTCTTTTGACATTATTAACATGGTGGAAGAAAAAAATTCAACTTTTTTATCTGCCCCCATCAGAACGTTTGGTTTTAGTTCGTCATCTTTCGATCTTGTAGATCTTAAATTCTGCACCGGGATTCGAACCCGAGTTCTGTAAGCCAGCGCTTTAGTCGCCGGAGGTGCAAGGAATGTGAAACTTGAGGAGACGAGGAAGCTCATCGTTCTGCAACTTTGTGCCGATTTCAAGGTTCACGTACCTGTAATTATTGTCCATTTCACATTTGAGTTGTCGGCGTTATTACAGAGGAGATGTTATTGCGTAGGCGGCTACTCTGTAGATTATGACATCTCTTTCTGGTTATCCTTGAAAGCGAAGTTTACTTCATACTTGAAACATCATCATCAGCAGCTCCTTAGGAAGTATTCCATAAAGTCTTCACGAGATTGTCGTGTGATACTGCCGCACCTTCGTAATTAATAGCGGAGTGCGTGCATGAAATGAGTCGGTGTCGGAACTAGACTGATATGGGCAGGAAGCATCGGGTACTTACCCCTAGAACCGTTAGCATGTAAGCACACATCCCCATCTTGTGAAATGCTCCCTCCCTTTGCCCTTTATCACCTTAGTAGAGCCCCCTTCTAAAAGCAACCAGCTGTCGGTACAGCTGAATGTACGCATTGTTGTTTAGTGAGGCTTGTCCAGAAGTACAGTCATTTCATGTTTAAAAATTTGTCTTACCAGCGTGTGCTGCTCTTACCTTACAGGACTGCAAGAGTGGAAGGATTGTTATGCTTGCAACTGCTGTAGTTATCTAGCATCTGTATGAAATGGTGATAATGCCAGCGAAATGAATCCAAGGTCCGGCGCCGAAAATTATCCAGCATTTGCTCTTAATTGGTTGAGGGAAACCTCAACCATGTAACTTTTCCCAACCAAGATTTGAACTTGAGTCCGCTCGCAAGTTTTGTTAAAAGGAAATGACTCACAGGACAAAATGAAACTATAAAAAGACAGGGATTCATATTATGATCCCTGTAATTACATAAAACACTTGTGTTGGGTGTTATTGTGATATTTAGATTTTTAAGGAATTGGTTCTGGTTCTTCCTATAAAGACTGTGAATATGATTAAGAGTCAAATGAATTTAATGCAATTTATGTGTTGTATTCGTAACTACAATTTTTCATTTATTTCTTTATGCTCGACCATGCCGAAATGTAGTAATTATACACCTGGTAGCAGTCCTTTAATGCATTAAAGTACACCTATTCATTAAAGTTCGGGTTTTCGATTATTCTCGGATATGCAATCGAAAGACAACGAGGGAAACGTCACGGAGACTGGAAATCCAATACTGTCGCAGAAGGTTATGTTCTGGTACTATAATAATTAGCGTTAATTTTAAATAATATTCAAATAAATTCAATTTGTCATCTCGTTTTTCAATTCTAAATCAATTTCCAGGTTATATCAAAGTTAGTTCATGTTATTCTCTAGATTACATCAAGGTCAATGACATTATTGTTCCTCGGAAAAAATCAATACTTTCGCGTCTGCGCACATCTCACAATTTACGAGCTATGCACAAGGTCACTTCCGATCTTCAGTCAGATACGAATAAAATGAATAGTTCTGACTTCTGAATAATTTCAAGTTAGAAATATGATCGAGCATAAAAAGTCGTATGAAACTTCCCTATAATGGTAATTAAGACGCTCGTATGAAAATTATGAAACTCGCTTGCGCTCGTTTCATAAACAAACATTCTCGCGTCTTAATTACTATCATTATAGGCTCGTTGCATAATGTACTATTGTCAAATATGTACCATATAGGCCTAATTATCTGCACAAGAATGTACAATGGAAGTACTGTATTTATTCCGAATTAGATTTTTGGAGAAAATATGTAATGCATGCAAGAAAGTAAGTCTGTTCTTTAGCAAACACCACAGCAGTGTAAAAGTCTGATCCGTTGCTAAGCAAAGTGACGTCAGAATAGTGTGACATAACTAATTACCATTGCTAAGCAAATGACGTCAGATGTTGAAATTTTCATAACATATTATCCATTTGACACTCGAGCTTAAGTAATTTCCTAACGCCCCTTGCAAGACGCCCATTCGCGTATCTTTTAGCTGTTTTACCTCCCTTAATTTCATCCACTAACAAGAATGCTTCACTTATTAATGGACGTCATACTAGTAGAGTCAGAAAGTACCGGAACTTCGGGTGGCAACACCATGCTCTGTAGGCAACTTGTGCAACTTGTCCGTGTGGTATGTGGCCTGCTCTTTAGGCGTATAGACTCAGTGTGCCTACTGATCAAAGGGGAAAGTAATGCTTGAAGTGCTCTTCGATATCCAGGGTCGCGTAAATTTCGAGTTTATTCCTGAGGATCGAACTGTCTGTAAGGAGACGCATGTTAATTCTTCGTCGTCTTCGTGATGCAGTTCGACGAAAAAGACCCAATTTGTGGCAAGGACAGAATTGGGTTCCTATTCATGATAATACCCCAGCACATCGGTCGCTCTTGGTGAACGAATTCCTCGCACATGCAAAATACCTGTCCTTCCACAGCCACCATATTCTCCAGATCTTGCTCCAGCAGATTTCTACCTATTTCCAAAGGTCAAGTCCCTACTCAAGAGACAGCGGATTGCGTCAGCCGAAGAGGTGAAAATTCGTGCGACGCGCGCTCTAAAGGAAGTGACCAAAGATTGGTTGCAGGAATGTTTCGAGAAGTGGTATGGACGCTAGCAGAAGTGTGTCACTGCCCAGGGGGCGTACTTTGAAGTTGTGATGTGGTGTAAATGGTTACATATCAAAGTTTTATACACATGTTCGGTTACGTTTTGACTCTACTAGTAAGTATAAATCTAATGGAGTAAGATTTGGAGAATTGGTGGCTGTGGAAGGACATGTATTTTTGTTGTGCTAGGAATTCGCTCACCAAGAGCGACCGATGTGCTGGGATATTGTCATGATGAACCCAATTCTGTCCTTGCCACGAATTGGGTCTTTCTCGTCGAACTGCATAACGAAGACGCCGATGAAATTGCAACATGCGTTTCTTTACTGACGGTTCGACCCTCAGGAATAAACTCGAAATTTACGAGATTCTGGATATCGAAGAGCACTTCAAGCATTACTTTAGAAACTTTGATCGGTCGGCACACTGAGCCTATACGCCTGGAGGGTAGGCCACATGCCACACGGACAAGGCAGAGAAGTTGGCTACAGAGCATGGCGTTGTTACTCGAAGTTCCGGTACTTTCTGACTCTACTAGTATAAGTTATTAGGTAATTATTGTGTGCATGTACATACATGCATACATTCATTCATTCATTCATTCTTTTAACTTGTGTAGTAAAATTCACCTGTGTGCTTTCAAAGTTAATTAACGGCAAACGTAACAAAAATTGTTTGTGATTTATACACAGTATTATGTCACTTTATAAGATACCACACTTAAAATTAGGACAAAGAAAACACAGGTTATGAAACTTGTTTCATGATTGTAAGTTCCAACTCAACTGAGAATTAATACAACTCTCGCAGTGTAATGAGGAATAAAATTCATTTTTATGAATTCTGACTTCACAGGCAACAGTGATCTAAAGGTATGAGTCAATATTGTTAAAGCAATAAAATTAAATACTTGAAATATTTTATTTCCATTAGCATGTTAAGGACTGTATATAGCAATAAAAATAAATCAATGTTTCTAAAATTACAAGCAAATGGTGGGCGGTAGAAAAATTCTGACTTCATTTTTGCAATCAGCAAATGATATTACATAAGAAACAGCAGAAATTGTACATTTAACAAAATCATTGTTGACCAGTGAATTAATGGTAGCATCATAATTGGTGCAATGTTTAATTTACTGTGACTACATAATACGAGTATATTACATTAGTGGAGAAAGCTTCCAGCGTAGACATGTTGATTTATAATTTACATTACACGTTACTAATGTTATTTCAGTTGAAAGCTGGTAATTGTGATTTCCACGAAATGCTCTTAATTTGCTTGCGTTTTAATTATACATTTTTATAACAAGGTTTGAACTCACATTCATATCTGTCCTTCAAATGCACCATCATGATATATTCACATATCCTTTTTAAATACTATTTTGTCGAAATGTGGTATACACGCCATAATTTTCGGCATCTTCACCTCTCCATTTAAAAGTTTTTTTTTTTTTTTCAGCGCTATGGGCGAGAAATTATGGAATGAGTTATTTACGTCATCTTATGTCGAAATGTTTATAGGATATGCTCTAAAATGAATATTAAAATAGTGTGCATAGTCAATTAAATACGTTAAAAATACTGTGAAACAGAATATCGGAGATCCAAGGAGAAATAATGAAGGGCAATGTTGGCAAATAAATTATAAAGGCGCCTATTCTTAATGTTTTGAATTTGCATTGCTCTTATAATAATATAATTCAGTTTATATTACATGTGTTTTTGATTCATTAATTAAATTTGTATACACCAATAATACGTAGGAAGTGTTCAATGGTGATGGAAGGGAGTAAATGTGAGGTGAAACAATTAAAAGGTACGCGATCGCACGTCCTTTCAAGGAAGTTGGGGGTGTGAGGAAGAATCTTTGTGAATGCCAAGCCAGTTGGCCACTTGTCTCACTCCATTTTTCAAAGTTCTGAAGGAACTCGAGTTTAATGAAGAAGGTCTCTCTTTGACGCTGGGATCAACAGAGAGATGCAGACACTGGTTCTATGACGCAGGGTTACAAAAGTTGATCCAATAGTGTGACAAATGTCTCAGTTATGGTGCAGAATATGTTGAAAAATAGTTCAACAAATACTGTGTCTGTTTCAATAAATCTTTCCATGGAATTGTGTTTTTTGCCTGTAAACAACCCCAGGGATACTTGCTTTCCGGACGGCCCTCGAGTGGTTAAAATTTGTATAAGCACTTGTTTTGACATTATTAACATGGTGGAAGAAAACAATTAACTTTTTTTATCTGCCCTCATGTTAGCTTGCTATTTGAAGGATGCCTATATGTAGCATTCTTGAGCACCAGGCAACAGAATACTTAATAAGTGGTCTATGTAGCTTACTCCCTTCCACAAAGGATTCTCAGTATCCGGACTCTATTTCCAGTTGATAATTAGTTGAGGTTGTAAGGAAATGGGTTTTCAGAGCTAAATAAATGTTCAAAACGGGAGGTTCTTGAGAACTTAACGCCAGTCTTGGTGTTGCTGAGGTTATGATGCGGATTATATTCTTGAATTCCGTCACTTTACTCGTGTGAAACATTTTTATTTAATTATTACGCCGTCATATCCTAATTGTAAAGAGACCTACGCGGAATTCGTGGGGAGTCTAGCGGTTACCATGCTAGCCGTTCAATCCCAGGTCCACGAGTTCAAACCAGGCCGAGGGTATTGGATTTTAAAGTGCGATGAAATCGTTAGCATGGCTTCCTTGGAGAGGGAAGTGAAGTTCGGCTGGGTTTGATCTACAATTTATATTCTTCAAACATTTGAAATACAGTACGATTTTATTCCCTCTTTTTCAATCGTTCGTATAATGTAATTTTACTTTCCCCCCCTGTAAATGTTTCAAACAGTATGTTGATTCATCGTCACCAAGTACTACTACTACTGTTACAATTACTACTACTACTACTACTACTACTACTACTACTACTACTACTACTATAGTTCTTCATGGTTTGGACCATTTGGCTCGTTACTTTTTAAGAACAAAATCTACTCATACTAGAAAATTGAGTCATCAGGTTCATTTTGGCTTCAGTATGTCTTTCTTAGAGGTACAATCAATCAATTGATGAGGATATTGAACTTTTTTAGCGTAGCACTGAGTTTAAAAAGTCTCCGCTAGACACTGAACATACCAAGGCGTATACGCTCGTCGCTTCAATTCTTATTCTGCCTGTCCATTGCACACGCTCCATTCTTCTCGTGGTTCCATCTATCTAGTGTCGCGTAATCTACAGAAATTTGAAAAAGCTGATAACTTCACCTGCGATCTGATTCGTCGGTGTATGATTTTTTTTAAAATGGACAGTCGCCAACAGTTACTGAAATATTCATAGAACTTCAACACACGTGTGAATTCCCCTACAAAGAAACAACACTGAGAGAATTATTGAAAAAGTTAGGATCCAGGTTCCGAATTCTTAACAAAAGA
The DNA here is from genome assembly GCF_040183065.1 of Periplaneta americana. NCBI lineage: Eukaryota > Metazoa > Arthropoda > Insecta > Blattodea > Blattidae > Periplaneta > Periplaneta americana. Next base: position 43,437,152 of record NC_091123.1, read on the forward strand.
CGCGTGATAATGGAGTCATCGAGAATAGTAACGTGGAGGTAGAAATATTTTAACACACTTCGTTCTAAAAGATCGGCAGGCCATAAAATTATATTTTTGGACGAGACATGGTATGACACCCATGATGTCCCCAAAAAAAGGTTGGGATGATGGGAGTTGCTCATGTGCCTTCAGTGCCCCTGTATCTCGTGGGAAACGAATTATGGTTTTGCACGCAGGTAGTAGTGACGGCTGGGTTCCAAATTGTTTGTTTCTTTCAGCTAGAAATATAGGTGACTCCAAAGCAGATTCACATGATGAAATGAGTTCTGAAATTTTATTATTATTATTATTATTATTATTATTATTATTATTATTATTATTATTATTATTATTATTATTAGTTATAAAGTAGTCGTGTTTCTCGTTTGTACGCCTTGTATTTTGAAAAAGACGCGACAACATCGCTTTAGAACAGTATGCAATCGACAGGTCTGTTATTGTTGTTAACCTTTTCTTTGATCTGCCGGTCGTTACTCTGGCTGGCGCGACGATAATAAGTAAGTATTATTATTATTATTATTATTATTATTATTATTATTATTATTATTATTATTATTATTACTTACAGCAGTGTTGGAAAATAAAAAATCTGAAAGTTAGAATTTATAAAACAGTTATATTACCGGTTGTTCTTTATGGTTGTGAAACTTGGACTCTCACTTTGAGAGAGGAACATAGGTTAAGGGTGTTTGAGAATAAGGTGCTTAGGAAAATATTTGGGGCTAAGAGGGATGAAGTTACAGGAGAATGGAGAAAGTTACACAACACAGAACTGCACGTATTGTATTCTTCACCTGACATAATTAGGAACATTAAATCCAGACGTTTGAGAGGGCAGGGCATGTAGCACGTATGGGCGAATCCAGGAATGCATATAGAGTGTTAGTTGGGAGGCCGGAGGGAAAAAGACCTTTAGGGAGGCCGAGACGTAGATGGAAAGATAATATTAAAATGGATTTGAGGTAGGTGGGATATGATGATAGAGAATGGATTAATCTAGCTCAGGATAGGGATCGATGGCGGGCTTATGTGAGGGCGGCATTGAATCTCCGAGTTCCTTAAAAGCCAGTAAGTGAGTAAGTAATTATTATTATTATTATTATTATTATTATTATTATTATTATTATTATTATTATTACTTACAGCAGTGTTGGAAAATACCATCGGACCGTATTGCAAGTCCGCATAGTGTCCATGTTTATAGCGAAACCGGCATTCCTCTGCCAAGGCTATACTTTAACCGAACTTGATTATCCAAACCGGCTGAGCTGTTGAATACAAAGAACAGTAGAGAATCATAGTATGGCAAAGGCATGGGTCGGCCGCAATAGGGAGACATGGTGTATGTCCGCGGAGGGTTAGGCTGCCCTGTGGTATGTGTCAGTGGGAAGAAGCAATCGGCACCGGATGGTTGTGCGGACGCGAACATGAGTGGCCGTTACTGCAGTTACTATTTTAAGAGTGAAGTGATGGGCCGAATGCCAGTTTCTGTATCTCAATGAGCGTTAGTTTCTAATCAGTGCATCTGCGTGTTTGTAGTGAAATTAAATATATGCGTCGTTAAGAGAAAAGTGTTGGAATGCAGTGTGATGAAAGGGTTCCACAGTGTTCGTCCGCTACACCTTCCCTCCATACACGTGCAATATTAATATAGGTAATATTGTGTTTTGCATGTAGTTGGCAAACTTCAGCGAGAGAAATTTGCGCCAGAGGTTAATTAGTTACATAATCCGTGTGATACACTCCCATAACAGATTAACTGTTAATTAAGTAATGTTTATGGACCTGCGTGTGTGAACGTAACTTCTGTGGCTCTGACGCTGCTGAGGTAAATCGGAAAATGAATGCAATCTTAGCTATTTAAACTATTAAACACTGTTTCATTCTTGTAATGTGGAAAACCACAAACATGCAAATAGTATTAAGCTTGTTCCAGAATATTCTATTAAAGTTCATGAGAATAGTGGCGCCACCCATTCGATTTAAAAGCATTTTACAGCAATTTTAACTTGTAAATATTAGTTCTTGAAATAAGTTAACCTCTGTTGCTCAAGCAAAGGCGTTTCTAGCTACAAATCCAGCGGACATGATTTCGAATCCCGTCAGGGGAAAAAGTTTTTGTGTTCTCCCTACCATAGTGACTGGATGTGTTTTCTTTTTACACCTATTTTGTCATGAGCGGTCACTTATCACTAGGGAGCGGATTTTTATGTACTAAAAATTTAAATATATTTGTTTTTTATGTGCTAAAAAGTACGAAAATATTCGCTAAAAATAAAAAAATATATATATTTTTTAATATGACAAAAATACCTTACTTAGCATGAAAAAAAATGTTACTAGGTACTCACCAACCACACTTGAGTGCTAGAAGTTGGCCGAGAATTGCAGTGAACAACAAAGCTCATCTCCAAATTCTCCATCACAAATGCATGCCGATTATCTCTGAACAACGACTTATACTGTGAAAACGATCTTTCCACATCACAGGACTTCAGACGTACATATTTAAAGCGAAGAATGTCACAAATACATACACCGTCAATTTCACCTCCAATATTTGAACAACTTTACACATTTTTTTTATATCCACTGTTTTTCCCAAACACTTTCTGGAATTTGTCCCTTAGTAATTGTACTTCTGAACCTGGTAGCGAGTCTAGTTTAATTTCCACGGCACCTCCCTGTTTCAGACAACAGCACGTTGCTTTACTTACTCTTATCTCTTATACACTACAAATTTTAATTTACTTATAAGAAATTATTAATTTAATTATTATTTAAAGCTGCTTAAAGTTGAAATACACATAATAAACGTAGGTATTCTAATGTATTTGTCTACAGAGCCTATAATAGCAAATGGGTACTAAATTCTTATATTTTGTTATTGACACATGGCTCTACTACAAAAAAAATCATTAATATGGTTCTGGATCTGCACAGGTGAATTCAGGGAAGTTCATGAAGTAATTTTTATCATTCATTTTTATTGAACCTCATGATATATGATTATCACCTATTTTGTAGGTCTCGCAGCATATATATTTATTTTGAAGATCTAATTTCATTCTCAGTAAAGCACTTACAATAGCAGATTACAGTCAATTTCTCTGCTACAGTTGTGGTTACAATGATTATCGCAATCTGTTATAAACCTTAGTTACGCAAAATCTTACAGAAAAAGTAATAAAATCTATTTTGAAGTTTCAGAAAAAATATATAAACTTAAGCTTCTGTTATGAATTTTAAAAAAATTCCGCTACAGTACAAGAGAATTTTGATTATCGCCGCTACGTCTCCCTGGGCTTCAAATTCCGCTACAGTTGGGCACTCTGGTGTAGATAAACTTGGAACTCTTAGGGCCGATTGTATAAACTATTTAATCTTAGATCAGAGGTTAAATTGACCCTCGTTCTAGCTGAACTTGGAATTTTGCGTTGTATAAAGTCTAATCTGAGATTAATTTGTCTTAAACTAAAGTCAACTTTGACTGAAGAAATTTCTCCAATTAAGTTAGATGACCCAAGTTCAGTTATTTCTTTTCTGTTTGAAATATATGAGTGGCAGATTGTGCAAAAAGAGTAACCATTATTATTAATAAATATGTTAGGTACATTTATATTTATTTTTTTCAATTTCTTGTCTTTATACACAAACATTCTTATATTTCATAAGGCTTTATCGTGTTCAGCAGTAATAACATAACCTATAATTATATTATGTTTATAACAACCATTAATTATTAATGGATATAATAGGTACATTCATAAATTTTCAGTTAACTGTATTACTAAATGAAAATTGTTGTTTTATAAAGCTTTATTATCTTTAGCAGTATGAAACACCATAACATGATAACAATTTGGAGAACAGTCAATCTTCTTATTATTGTCCGCCATTATTTACAATGCACAAAACAAACCAGTGTCTCCAACAGAGTGTACGGAAAGTCGCCAAAAAGTAGTTGGAAAGTAGCTAGATTTCCCATTATTAACAAAGAAAGATTAAATTTTGTCACTATGGGATGCTAAAAAGGTCGCTAAATCCCTATTTAAGCAATATAAAAGTTAAAAGAAATTGTCGTTGAAAAAGAGTTAAAGTCGCTACATTGGCAACACTGAACAAACCTGTACAACATGGTCCGCGCATCACATACGTCACCTGTTCATGCGATGTTGCCAAAACCTTTTCACGTGAACTTAGATTGCATTTGAACCAAGGTAATTTGATCGCAGAAAAGTTGTATAGAATAGAAGAAGTGTCTGAACTCGGTTCACTTTCCGATCTTCGATCAAAGTTGACCTTTAGTCAGGGAGTTTTATACAGGGACATCATTTTATTTTTACTTCAATTTTTATTGTACCTGAGTTTTTTAATGTACTTCACTCCCACCCCTTCTACTAATGAAGTTCCAACTCCACACAGAGCCAAGACAGCAGATAGTAAGCAGTACTGAGTTACTGAGTATAGTACGTTCCAGAAATATGTTCTCGTTTTCCAGTGACGAAAGAGCTTTCAATATTCAATCATATTTTCGCACAAGTAATGTCCGTTTGCCTACATCGCATCCCGATTTCCCCCACCTGCTTCTGCTCGCCCCTCTGTAAAAGCTGGGCTGTCTTAGCTCTTTTCTGAAAACATTAATTTCTCTTAGGAATTGGGCGTTTACGTACTATTATACAGCTGTTTAATTTAACTTAAATAAAATGGCCTCGTTAAGTAATTAACTGTCACGTGATTTCCTCCCTTTCTACAATCCTGCGGCATAACCACTTGGACGGACAGTAGATAGCATGTCTGAGTAATTTTATATTTTCGGGTCGGGCAGAAGTGAAGATTGAATTAAAAGTACGTAGAGTAGGTATAGAATTATTTCAACATGAGTTACTAGTACGAAGGACGAAACTGGCAATTGGAATTAGATGCAATAGTCTATAGTGCGATAATATGCACAAAAGAACTGAAGCCTGTATCGAAATGAACGGCCACCATTTTCAAAATTGTGTTTAAATATTCATATTATGATTATTTTTCAATTTAACTTCTTTCTCTATATTGTACGCTAAAGTGCTGTAGACAGTATAATATACACTGCATAATGAATACGTTCGCATGGATAACTCACTTCGTGAGTAAAAACACTTATTCTTAATACAGTACTGTACTTTGATTAAAGAAAAACGTAATGAAAATTATCAAACTCAAAATCGTGATATTTCCTAGTTTACGTAAATGGATGAACTACTTTTCTTCCTTCCTGTACCTAGTAGAGTGATTTGTGTTTTACGCTAGTATCATCGAACTCCAGTCTTGGAGGGGGGAGCAAGCGGTGTTTCCGGTTCTCTAAAGGTATAGACAGGTTAATATTAAAAATGTAAGTAAAAATAAAATGATGTCCCTGTACAATTGGGCCTTAGTTCGTCACAGACTCTCCAGAGTTCATGACAGCCGGTGGGTCTACGTTACACTCGCAATGAATGATGATGATGATGGAGAATTGTTGGAATGTCACAGGGGAACAAGAATAGCCTACTCGGAGAAAACACGTGTGTTGCCTGTATGTTGGGCTTGCCCCGCACAAGTAGAAATTCAGGGTGGATTGACCGGGATTTGAACCCCAGTCCGCTGGCTTGTAAGCTCAATGCGCTAGCATTTGGTCACCGTTGCGATATTGAAATTCATATTACATTCATAGTATTTCGGTTAGTTTACTATAGCGTTAGTGTCTTTAGCTACGGGCATGTGCAAGTTTTTATTCCAAGGAAGTCAAGACCGTTAATTATGTTATCTTGAACTGTTTTGGACGGAAAAATTATCATTAAAGGAAACAGTAAACAATTTCAACTATACTATTAATTACTGTAAGTAAATAAAAGTACCTAGTCCAGAATAAAATGTTGCAACGTCAAATATTTGTCTAAGTGTGATGTTTCATTAATCATAATTTTTAGAACTAATATTAGGGTTGCCGTAATTCTGGATACAAAAATACGAACATTTTTCTTTTTCCAAAAATTGTGAATATTATTTGTATAAAAGAAGACTATCTACTACATTCTACCATTACATAACTAATTAACAGCGAAACTATCATAATTCTACTTTCGTAACATTAATATCCCGATAGTTACAAATACAGACGTGGACAAATTATTAGACTAAATTAATTATATGTGCAACTAAGCTGTATTTATCGGTAGAAATAATGAACAAAAATAAATTTTACACAGATATAATGAACAGAAAATTGAGTCTTGAGGTTACTAATATTTTTTTTTTACATTCCCTTATTCTTTATTAACGTTTATTTTGCCAGGGATGCTGGAAACCAAAGTTTCACACTTTCTTTGAATATCAGCATCATTTAGCCAGATATCAGACAGTGCTTAAATGAGTCCAAGTTTTGTTGTAAGCCTCTTTTGTTCACTTTCTTCTTCAGTATAGATCACAGATTTTCAATTTCGTTCATGTCCGGTCTTCTTGCAGGCCATGGGAGAATATCGTCTGCAGTATGTAATTAAAACACCAGTAGTACCAACATAGCCAGAAAAAAGATACTTAACCATTGGAAAAATATACCAGAAGATGTAAACAATCATATTTACAACAATAGAGACTCTGTGAATTATACTGGTAGTTGATGTGACGAATTATATTATGTTTCCACAAAAACTTTTTAGTCTAATAATTTTTCCACGTATGTAGACAGGCTAGTCTGATTAAGTGATTGAAAACATATATAGTATCAGTTATCTAATTCTCATACTTCTGGGAAGAATGTACTTGCTTTAGAAAATAAGTCTTTTTTATGAAGTCTTAGAAATTCACGCATGAAAACGCTAAAAATTGTTTTTTAATTTGAAACTTTGCTGTTAATTTATTTACTTAAAGAATACTTCCTTCAGGTGTCCAAATAATTATTATCAAACAAAGCACTCTATGGTCCACACCTGTGGAGTAACGGTCAGCGCGTCTGGCCGCGAAACCAGGTGGCTCGGGTTCGAATCCCGGTCAGGGCAAGTTACCTGATTGAGGTTTTTTTCGGTGTTTTCCCTCAACCCAATACGAGGAAATGCTGGGTAACTTTCGGTGCTGAACCCCGGACACATTTCACTGACATTATCACCTTCATTTCATTCAGACGCTGAATAACCTAGATGTTGATACAGCGTCGTAAAATAACCCAATAAAAAGCACTCTATCCATAGGTACAGAAGTTCTTAGGAGGCAGTATACTAATTCTAAAATTTTGTCAAAATTGTTAGCTACATTTAGTTTCTTTTTTTTTTTTTTTTTTTAATAATTTATTGAAGACTTCAACACAGATTTACAACTTTCAGTTTTGTGTTGAAGTATCTTTCTTTTCCTTTCATCTTCTCTACATTAAAAAAATTGAGTACAAGATTCACGAGCATGACTTCATCAAAACGGTTGTCAATACTGGTGGCAGCATTAGAATTGAATCGTGAATTGCAGAAATTCCACAAGTCACTTTTTTTTTTCAAACTCATTTTTTCATATGGTTGTAATATTCACACATAGACCTTTCAAATGGTGCAGAAATCCCACACGTCCAGTGCTCAGTGTACATTTCACAGGGACAGTAAGTTATAGTGAATTGCAGGAAATTACAAGAACACCACAAATACGGTGCAAGTGGAATGTTTTAGAAAGTAGAAAATTTTTCGTTTTTTTTATAGGATTAAATTAATTTGAAGAATTAAAAATGCTGTCTCATAGTTTTTCAATTTTGTATGCTTATGTACTTTTTAAATTTATTCTTTCAAATATAGGCCAACATTTAATAGTACATTATGCAACGAACCTATAATGAAGGTAATTAAGAAGTGAGTATGGATATTCATGAAACGAGCGCAAGCGAGTTTCATAATTTTCATACGAGCTTCTTAATTACCATTATAGGCGAGTTTCATACGACTTTTTATGCTCGACCATATTTCTAACTTGATATTATTAATTTTATTTTATCTGACCTGGAGCAATGTCCCGTATGTTGTGAGATGTGCGCAGACGCGAAAGTATTGATTTTTTCCGAGGAACAGATGTCCACATTGACCTTGCTAGGCCATAAGAACCTACAGAGATAACATTGAAATTAAATTAGACATTGAAAAACGTGATGACAAATTGAATTTATTTGAATATTATTTACAATTAACGCTAATTATTATAGAAACAGAACATAACCTTCTGGGACAGTATTGGATTTCCAGCCTCCGTGACTTTTCGCTAATTCTCTTTCGATTGCATATCCGAGAATAATCGATACTTGCAGTTTTATAACGGTACAAAGCTGACCTGTCATTGGCTGAACAGTTGTAACCTGAGTCGTCATTGGCTGAAAGACCTGACCTTTAATGAGTAGGTGTACTTTAATGACATGCATTAAAGGTCTGCTACCAGTGTATAATTACTACATTTCGGCATGGTCGAGCATAAAGTTCTTTATAAGACAAAAAGAATGACCTTCTCTGTCTTCTTCATCTAAACTTTGTTTTAAAGAAATAAAATGATTGTTACTAGTCGTGAATTGCAGAAACACCACATGTCCAGGCAATTCAGATTTTTTTTGTTCCAGAAAATACTAAAGAAAAAATTAAAGTTTACGTATGTCAAACACGGTTATTATGCTTTAATCAAAAAAAGAAAAATAACTTTAAAATACGAAACGTTTTAGAAGATAATCAGTTTTTTGTCCTGAAAAAATTATTCATATGGACATGTGCGGTTTCTGTAATTCACGATTCAATTAGGAACGAGTAAATTATTTATAAACTCAGCCTATTTCTCAACACTTCTCCAGGTGTAATTCATAACCTGAATCTACTTTAATCCAAGAAAACTTTTCAGCGCCCCCAAAACTCCTCTCCCGTAGTTCAAGACATGAAAAACAAGCTTAAAACCTTAGTAGACCTATACGTACAAAACAGTGGATATTACTGTTGGTGGCTGTAGCAGGTGCCATCTTTTGAAAGATGTAGCAGGTAATTATTACGTCCTTTCCAAGCTCGAACCAGAAAATACGGACATTTCACTTTTAATTGTACAGTAAGGACACGTTCACACGTCTTAAAATACAGACTGTCTGTACAAAATACGAATTTACTCTACGACAACCCTAGATATTGTCAGATGTTTACCCACGACTCTCTTGTTGCAGAAGGCCAAGGTCCTTTATTTATATTATCTGCTGTCGAAAATAGAACACAGAAAGGAAACAGACATTACATAATGAATCCTATTATTAGCAGTGGAATTACATAGCCGAATTCTCTCTCGTCATAATAATTTTCGTCGGTAATTTATTTTCTTGTCCGCCGTTGTGTTTATGTGGATAACATGTTTGCTTCCTAACAAAACTGTTCGTGGTTTGATTCTCGGCGTGGGCAATGGAAGAGATTTATCTTCTGTCTGTAGAATTAAGTGTTTGCCCCTTGTCATGTGCTGTCATGTGTTGACTCAGCGGTGGTCCTACGCCATGCTGACCACATGACCAGGAAGGCCCGCCATGTATGCCTGTGTATTGTTGGTCCATAGCTATAGCCTATATCCTCTTGTACACCACATTGGATTTAAGGGGAAACTATAGTAAAATAATGGTGAAAAATTAAGAAAATCCACTTTTTGTTTTTATATTCGTAAATTATGTTTGAACATTCTAGTTTCATAATATGATTTAATTTTCTATTTTAGAGCCCTTCAAACTGCTTCACGCTACTTTTATATATTGTAATAGAGAAAAAAGAAATTACAAAAAAATTACAAAATGCTATACAGACGAACCCCGTTCTAATCTAAAACCTTCACCGTTTTAAGATCCCATCTCATATAACTACATGTGGCCAAACATACGTTGCGTGAGTTGAGAGAAATGTTTTTTTTTTTATTGCTGTCTTCTTCTTTAAAATTTTAAGCAGTTTCTTGAATTAAAAAAAAAGCTTTTTGCACAACAGTTATTGTCAGACTTGTCTGAAACTTCCCACAGAATTCAATTAAATGTAGTTAAATAAAATTGCGTCAGCATTTGTATGGAATGTTAATATCAAGTTTCGTCGGGGCATATTCATATTGCACTTTTTAGTAGGTTATTTTACGACGCTGTATCAACATCTTAGATATTTAGCGTCTGAATGGGATGAAGGTGATAATGCCGGTGAAATGAGTCCGGGATCCAATACCGATAGTTACCCAGCATTTGCTCATATTGGGTTGAGTGAAAATCCCGGAAAAAACCTCAACCAGGTAACTTGCTCCGGTCCACACCTGTAGAGTAACGGTCAGCGCGTCTGGCCGCGAAACCAGGTGGCCCCGGTTCGAATCCCGGTCGGGGCAAGTTACCTGGTTGAGGTTTTTTCCGGGGTTTTCCCTCAACCCAGTACGAGCAAATGCTGGGTAACATTCGGTGCTGGACCCCGGACTCATTTCACTGGCATTATCACCTTCATTTCATTCAGACGCTAAATAACCTAGATGTTGATAAAGCGTCGTAAAATAACCCAATAAAAAAAAACTTGCTCCAACCGAGATTCGAACCCGGGCCGCCTGGTTTCGCGGTCAGACTCGCTAACTGTTAATCCATAGGTGTGGACCGTTGCACTTAGATTAAAATAGACTGTAATGGTAAATTCATGAAATTAAAATATATATATATATATATATATATATATATATATATATATATATATATATATATATATATATATATATATTGTGACTTTCTATTTAGAATGAGCTCAAAAAGCTCAATAGTTTTTATTCCAAAGAATATTTTCAAGCTTTTGAACCAATATAAACTAAACATTTTGAATACTTTGTCATCAGGAGCCTTTTTAGTGACGTCAGTATAATATATGTTTTAAAAATATAATTTCAAAACTATTAGCCCTAATGCACCAGATTTTGTACAGATTATAGTCATGTTTATGTAGTTTAAAATTAATAATTTTGGATGAAAATTGTAGAAGTTTTAAAAATCACATAGGCCTAACCGTCTCCTTAAGTCGGAAAAAAGGAGGAGATTAAACAGAAGAAGAACGAAAGAATTTAATTTCGTTTTTTAACTGATATTTCTTGTTACTTTTGACATAATTGCTTATCGATCTTCTGTCTCGAAATAACTGCCATGAGAGGGAGCATTCGTTAAGCATAATTAAATTACTGGAAAACTTTCAGAACTTGTGATATTACACTTCATAGTTAATTGAAGATATTACACTTCATAGTTAATTGAAGTCGGAATTGAAAGGCTTTAGGAGAGGGGGAGCACAGAAAACGAAACAAATAATAGTCTATTTCTGTATTTTTCACTTATGTTTAGTTGTTCACATCCTTTCAAATGATACAGGGCTTGCTACTTCATAATTATCTTCTCGTAAACTTCTAGTCCATCGATCTCCAATTGTGAACAATGTTGAATACAGGGTGAATGGTAACCTCTGCACCAAAACTTACGAGGTGATTCTACATGTTAAATATAGGCGTAACAAAACTTTTATTACACTTTTCCTTCGATGAAGCACCGTTAAGCAGGAAAAAATAGACTTTGCCCAATGTTTGTAGCTCTCTATTACGGTAAAGAGCCGAGAGAAATGGCTGATTGCTATGCAAGCAGATAGGTATAGGTCTCGCAAGTACGGATTACCGACGGAAGGAATGCGAATTAAACACTGCGATAAGGAAGAGCGGGCAACAGGAAAGGTCACGAGATAACTCGAATGATATTCAAGAGTACAGTCGGAAGCATGGTGGAAACATAGTAGAGGTGTGGGACAAGCTGTGCGTGTTTTCGTTCAGTCTGCGCATGACGTCACCTTTACTGCAGGCCGCACTCGAATGACACAGTCAACATAACAGATTGTTGATGGTTAGATCTGCGTCCATAAATTTAAATGAATAAATAAAAATCATGGTATGTGTATTCAGTAAATATTGACAGTATAGGCTATAATAGGGTCTACCTTGAAGTGATAACATTATAAAATAGAGAACAATAAATTAAATTCAAGAGTCAAGAAATAATGTAATATGGTAGTGCAACGTTAATAATTGTCTTCTGTAATATACACGTACTTTTATAATAATTATAATTCATTATGCTACAAATATGCACAAAATTAGGCCCATATATCACACACATTATATTACACATGAATTCAAGTACAATAGGAACTACCTTGAAATGATAACGTAATAAAATTATGATCTATTACATATTAAACTCAAGTTTCAAGAAACAATGTGATATGGCAGTGTGTCATTAATAATATTGCCTTCTGTAATATACACGTGGTTTTATAATAATTGCAATACAATGTGTAATAAATATATACATACTTAGATCTATACAGTTATTTATAACATACATTATTTTGTACATGAATTCAAATACTTTTGAACCTTCATTAACATATGTATATGAATTTCTTGGAATAATTTGTCATTATAGTAAACAAATATTTTTATATATTCAGGCTATTGGAGACATAATATAGTCTACTACATTATTTACCTTATTATTCCACACACGACATAATATAATTTCACCATTATAAATCCCACTCTGTTAAGTAAATACTTATTCTTATGCAATCTTTTTCATTTTCTTTATAATATTTCTCTTTGAAATTCCAGACATTTTTATAATTTTATTAATTTCTTTAATTCTAATAAATGTTCTTGTTCTAACCAATGTCGTAATTACTTCTGGCGGAAGAGGAGAACTCATTTCTGCTTCGTTTTTCATGGCAGAATTAACCAAATTTAGTCTTTTTTATTATAAATTTCTCATGAGAAACAGAATCTCCGTGCACATCTGAGAATATACTTCAATAAGCATGGCAACCAATTGTACAGCCTTAGAAGGGAGAATTAAGTTTCCACGGGACACTGTAGTAATCCAGTCTTTTTGATTAGCAGAAGTTGACAATGTTGTGGGAATTCCAAGATTCGGGTCTTGCTCCATATGTTTTGATGCAGCATATCCTGCAATATATTTTAATCCTTCCTGGGATATCCGCTGTCTTGTAGAGATTTCATATATTTTTTCTGGGAGGCCTATATTTTCTTCAGGATCTCCATCGTTGGTAAATTTAACCGGTTTCAGAATGCCTTTAAGAAATTCTGCCGTTGCACATAGTTCTTTCTGCAGATTATCATTGACTTCTGATTGGCTTGTACTAGGACCCACTATTAATGCCTTTTCTTCTGAAAGCAAATCGGAGGTGTTTTTGTTCTCACAAAACTGAGATAATGAATTTCGACCTAGTACGTACCACTTCAGTCTGTTTAAAATCTAAAGCAGAGGGATGATCGTTTGTTCTACCCATGCTTCTAATTTCAGAAAAAAAGTTTTCTACCAGATCTTGGTTAAGTTTTCTTGTGATGATGTATTCAATTTTGTACTTGTACCTCATTGCCTTATACAACAATGTTAATGATTTATTATTTATTAGAATCCCCTCCTGATAAGGTAATTTCCTGTTTGCTTCTCCTACTTTAACTGTGGTCATGAAGTCATTCATTTCTGAGAGTATAATATTCTGATCTTGAAGGTTTATTCCGTAACTATGCAGCCCACGGTGGGTACCGAATTTAGAAACGGTATTAAATAAATCAAACCAATCATTAGTTAATTTTATTGCCTTTGAAGTTTCTTTCCATTCATTTGATCTCAACAGCTCGTTTTCACCACACCATTCCAAAGCCTTTGCAACTCTGTTGGAAAATAATTGTGCTGCCAAACTAACTTTTTGTCTTTGGGTACCACGGACACTTAAGTGTAACGGAGTTAACTTGTAAGCTAATTTTGTATCAGGGGACGAGGATGCACATAAAAGTTCATGAATTGGTTCTGATGAAATGTCCAATCCGTTCAAGTTGAAACCATGATCTAGAAAGTGATTGCTGTGTAATTTCAATAAATGTGGAGCGTCTGAAAAAAAAAAACAAATATTTCTCGAGTTGAATCATTTGGATTAGGAAAACTGCAATTTAATTTGGTAGAAATTTTCAAATCACGCCACAATTTTCTGTTACTTCCACCTAAATCGCTAACTGTGGCCACAACTTGAAAACCACTGCCTTCTAACTGGCAAATTATGTCTGTTAGGATTTCTTTTGTCATTGTCTGATCATATTTATAGTATACGGGCTGCTTCCACCTTGCAAACAAACCACGTGCAAAAACAACCTGCACTGCCTTATGATGTCCAATTATTTGTTCTTCCCTACTGTCAAAAGAAACCTCCTCATTTAAATACATTTCATCAAATGCTAATACTGTTGCACGATCTAACTCCGACACATTTGTAGCTCTCGCCTTCATTAATTTTAAGACATCATGAAGTACCCCTTCCTCAAGCGATAATTGTTTTACTGCCCATTTTCTCAGAGTTGACAAATCAGGTAACGGGTAATTTAATTTTGTTCTTAAGTATCGGTATGTTTTTGGACTTAGGTTTCGAAGTGTTATTGCAGTACCGTAATCTTCTACAGACCATTTCACCCTACGCTTTTTATTCAAAAGAGCATCAATTTGCCCAATAGTGAAAAATGGTTTCAAAATTTCAGCCACTTTAGATTTAACTTCTGTTTGTCTAATGTTTTTCAATGAAATTAAATCCTCATGTAATTTTCTTTGTCTTCTTCTTGTTTCCTGTTGGCAGCTGTCAATTCCTTAATCCTCGTTTCTAGAGAGTAATTCTTCTCTTTTAATTCTTGAATTCTTTGTATTAGTATTTGGCATTCCTCTGTGACAGTAAACTCAGTGGCTCCGCGATTTTCCATTGTTACATTAGTGCTGGATGCACCTGTTGCGCTGAAGTGAAAGAAAGTTAATAGGTACAGTAGCCTACATGCAATCAGGAGCGTATTTAGGCCTCGGCAGACTAAGCAGCTGTCTAGGACGGCAGATTTGAAGGAGCGACTTTTAAGCTATTACTATTAATTTTTTATATGTTTTTAAAATTTTATTCATAACTCTTTTAAAGAGTACATGAACTTAAACGCACAATGAAAAGGATATGAATAACATTGGCAACAATCAGTTCAAATTATGTGTTGTAATTAATGTCTAGTTAGGTTTATTAAAGAAACTGTATTCAACGCAATGAGCTGCGATCGCTGTCTGCAGTAAAGATGACGTCACACGCCTCGGCCGCTATCGCTACAGCATGCGCAGTCCCACACCTTTACTATGTTTCCACCATGGTCGGAAGAGAAGTGACATCGATAGAATCAGTCGCGTTGTGATAGTTACAGTATGACTTTAGTTTGTTCCATTGCATGTGAATACGTGTCTTGTATCGCACGGTATTATTATTTCATTCGTAAACATATGTTGCGCGTTTAATTAGCTTCGAATTTTTCTCTTGCTGCGTTCTTTATTTCCACAGCGATGTCCTCATCTGTTCATATTCTTGGAAGAGACAGTACTTCCATCGGCTCACACCTGTCCCCCCTCGGCGTGCCTACAAACACATGTCAAAACAGACAGCAACGCCATCATTGCTTTTCGGTAATCGTTTCTTGCGCGAGCTATAAAAATAATCTGAATAGTTAATGTCTTGAATAATTTTTTGGAAATTAAACCGTTTAGACATGAATTTTAACTGAATAATAGCGAAAATCGTTTAAATAAATCTTGCAACGCAGCTCACATCGCGTGTTACCGACTGAGTACAGTAAAGGAGGAGGGGAAGGTAAGGAGTGCAGGCCGCGATTGCTTAGAGTTATTGCAGCAGCCGTGATGTTGCCAAATGTTTCTTAGAAACATAACGATTTCCTCTAACATAGTGTATGTTAGAGAAAAAAACTTATAACTAAATTACAAGATAGCATACAAAACAAATAACACAACATAGAAATATCTAAATAATCACATCAAACATTCAAATAAATATAATTCAACTGGCGTTTACAAACTAAAATGCAATAGTTGCCCGTTTTTTTACATAGGACAAACAGGAAGATCCTTTCAAACAAGATATAATGAACATATTAAAGCTTTGCATCACATCAAATTACGCAGAACATATTATCAACAATAATCGTGACTACAATAATGTAGAAACAGATATGGAAATTATACACATCACACCAAGAAGTTCACAGTTAAACATCTTAGAACAATACGTAATGTATAAACATACAATAACATACCCACAACATATACTTAATACACAATTACAGTTCAATACCCACACATTGTTCGATATCATGATACTTAACACACAAACAACCACCGCCACCATAAGAGCAACACACCCCCACCCCTACAAGTGACGAATGCAAATGGCAGAATTAAAAAAAACAGTAGTTCGTGGGACACTGATGAGGACTCAACATGGCGTCGAAACGGGCCGTCTGTCCAAAGTATATAACCTTTTTAAATAAATTTTAACACTTTTTAACGTGCCGACTAGGCCTAAACAATTTTATGTTTTCAAACAAAGTGTTAACGTGAACTAGAATCAATAAAAAAATTATTCATATTTTTAAATTCCCAATATGCTCAGTGAATTTAAGAGAGCAGTGTATTATAATGATGATTGAAAGAATTTTAGTTTTGTCCTTTAAATATGCAGAAATTTTATCCGAACAAATACTAAGGTTGGATAAAAAGTAATGGCAACAGTTCGATATTTCTGACATGGCTTTATTCACAGGGGTACAACATTTACATACCTTCTTTATAGTCGCCCTCCCTTATTTATTACCTTTTGCCAAATGTTTGGAAGGCGTCGTACACCATCAAAGCGTCCATCTTTGTTGATGTTCCGTATTGACCGCCCTAAAGCACGGATAAGTTCATCTCTGGTATTGTACCGGGTCCCTCGCAGTGGTTCTTTCACTTTGGTGAAAAGATCGTAATCATATGGATCATATCGGGTGAGTACGGTGGATGTTCCAGTAGTCCGCGTTTTCCGTCTGCCTTGGAGATACAGCGTGGTGCAGTATTACCCCATCAATGTCATATGCCACAATGAACATCACTTTCACATCACTGCCTTCCCGGAACGCTTTAACCCATCGTGCCACTGTGCGATATGGCAACGTTGCATCGACATATGCTTCATGCAGTCCCTGAAAACATTCTTGTGCACTACGACCTCGTGTCACTTCAATTTTGATCCAGGAACGTTGCTCTAGTTTTGTAAACGTGGTCTTAGGGCGCTCGCACTGTCGCTATGAAAGTCAACGTTCTACACACTGCAGTAGATTGACAGAGTACTGTCGCCGCTGGCTGCACTAACTCATCTAACAGTCCTTGTTCATGTCCATACAGCTCGAACGCACCATCGTCACGTGACAGCAGTGTTGCCATTACTTTTTATCCAACCTATGTATGTAACTTTTAAAATTATTTTCCAGATGGAGAAGTTACATTTGATCAGATCAAATTTCTGCACATTTAAAGGGCAAAACTAAAATTCTTAATAATTTATTATCAAAATACGCTGTCCTGTTAAATTTAATGAGCATAATGGGAATTAAATGAATGGCTTTCCCCAAAACTAGGTATGAAATGTTTCATATAAAACCATTTTTATCTCGGAAAGGCGTAAAGACGAGAAAAATTGTATTAAACTTTATTGTTAGAAATATCTCGAAGAATAATCCCTTTTAAATTAATGACATTATTTACTGGTCATTCTGTAAATAGGCCGTACAGTAGAATCAGTAACTTGTAACTCTGCTTGTTAAATATTTTGCATGACATTGATTGTATCACTACCGTACAATTCATACTTCGTTTTATACAAAGTTTTAATCCCTTTTAATATAATATTTGTTTTGTTTCAGTCAGTTAAAATTAAGCTTCTCCCAGAGACATTCTGAAAAGAGATGCGTAATAGTCCTCTCCTCCACTCGATAGCAAAATGGGTCGATATAGCAGTTTTGTTACTTTTGTGGTATTAAGTTGTAGGCGTCGAAACCACCCTTTGAATACGTAGAAGTGAGAATTATCACATTTCCATTTCCCCGTCATCTCCTTTCGCATGGTAGTTGGAACGGCGGAGAAGGAAGGAAAACTCTCTCCTACTCGGAACTTATTCCTAATCTCACATGATGGAGAAGAGAATTACATTCGTCTACCTTATAAACGCAAGGCAATCCAATTTTCCAACCTATGTTGGTGTTAGACTGTATAATTTTATATCATAGTCGAGTCATGATTGTGTTACGCTACAGAACAGCTTATGAATATTTTTCCTCAGAGTGTTTTACTTCAATGAGGGTGTTTATTTCAATATTGGTTTCAGCTTCGAACCTTCTGTTCAGTAATGATTACATACATATGTGCTAAGATTAGGTACTTTAGCCAGGAGGTCCACACCTAGCGCGTCTGGCCGCGAAACCAAGTGGCCCGGATTCGATTCCTGGTCGGAGCAAGTTACTTGGTTGAGGTTTTTCCGAGATTTTCCCTCAACCCAATATGAGCAAATGCTGGGTAATTTTCGGTGCTGGACCCCGGATTCATTTTACTGGCATTATCACCTTCATCACATTCAGACGCTAAATAACCTAAGATGTTGATAAAGCGTCGTAAAATAACCTACTAAAATAAAAAATGAATAAATAAAATTTGTCCAGGAGTGCAGTATTATTTCCTTTTTATTGTATCTTTTATTTATTATAACTTAACGTTTCTGTCCAACTACATGAAATGAACACCTTGGTGCAGAAATGTTACTTCTGGTGGACTTTAACGTCCACAGTCGGAATAGTGTGAAATAAGAAATAGTCAACAGATAAAATAATTAAGTCAATTTAATCTTTCAGTCTTCGTTTCTCAGTGGATCACTTTCCATAATAATTAATAATATAATATGACTGTAAAACCATTCGGTATTTAATCCCTTGTGTAACTTGTCCATAGCTAGTGATATGAGAAGGAAAATTTTCCTCTTTATTTATTTTTTTTTTCGGAAAAAATTCCGTCTGGCCAAATTGTTGCTTTCTTCGTTTCATGCTTGTATCCTCAAGAGTAGCACATGTATTGCTGACGCAGTATTCCCATTAGACACCAAACTATCAAAGGTAATTCGTAAGTCGTCTAATCTTTGGTGGCTGTGTCAAATACTGACTCCAAAAAATCGTCATTTTTACGTTTGTTTTATTGTAGCATTAATACTGATTTTTAAAAAAAGCGCTGCCAAATGTAATTTCCTGAGAACTTTACTGTACTTCAACCAGGAGAAAGTCTCAGGGGAATGAGACATAGCGGGGCAATGCTGTGAATGAATGTTGATGTCATAAGATGTCATAAGGTCACACACGTGGGTACACGCATCTCCATTGGCTAACTCTCAAAGCACAAACGATAACACTGATACACACATACTTATACTACCCTAGTTACAAAATTAGATCACGGTTAATCTCCTGGTCTTTTAATCTCTCCATACGGGAAATAACATATGTAGGAGAGCGCATGATTTTTAAACTGACGTTATAACGATAATATTATCTATCTACTTCGCTCCCATAGATGTTAAAAATGTTATGTTTTATTTAACGACGCTCGCAACTGCAGAGGTTATATCAGCGTCGCCGGATGTGCCGGAATGCTCCCATAGATGACGCAATAGTAAGCACATTCCTTTCACGGTTAATCTCCTGGTTGGAGAACAGTACTGATGTATCTAAATTGTCACAACATTCTTTGTTCAATTTAGACTGATGTATGCCTGTCACTTTAAAATAATTAGTTATTATTGGCCGGGGGGAAGCATTAATATGAGTGTAGTTCGTGATTCCCCGGCATATGCAATATCTTTGAACTCCCTACTTTATTTTTTACAACGCATTCACAGTTCAATATGTCATTCATACCCAAGAAAATGCGAAGTTCTACGCTATATTGAATGTAGTCTATGATTATCTGAGGAAATTATTTTGTGTAATTAATTTCTAGATAAACTGTATCTTTAAATCCTGATCCGTTTTAAATTGCGCGTATACATAATATATATGACATCAATGACATCATTAAAAGAGCATTAACATCCTCAGGGGTTCCATCCATCTTAGAACCTTCCGGGATCAGCCGTTCAGACGGCAAGAGACCCGATGGTCTGACTCTAGTCCCGTGGCGTGTAGGCAAATCCTTAATTTGGGATTCCACATGTGTGGATACACTGGCCCCTTCTCATCTGTCTTCAACCTCTAAGACACCAGAAAGTGCCGCTGTCAGTAAACACCATAAATATAAACATCTTGCAGATAATTATATTTTTGTCCCTTTCGCTGTTGAAACGTTTGGATCACGGTGTAGTGAAGCCAAAGCTCTCATCTCCACCATAGGCAGAAGTTTAGTGCAGCTTTCTGGGGACCCTCGAAGCAGTCATTATCTACGTCAGCGCATTGGCATCGCCATTCAGCGCGGTAATGCTACAAGTATTCTTGCATCCTTCCCCGAGTCCTCTTATTTAGATGAGATTTTCTTCCTTTAATTATTCAATTTATTTGTTTTTTATTATAGTATACATATCAATGTGAATATATATGTATTATATAAATGGTGGCTGTTTGAGCAACTATTATTTCATCTACCGAGCAAGTTAAGGGGTCAGAGATAATTATACCAGTACTATTATAAAATTTAGCAAAATCATGAAGCTAAAAAAAGGGAAAACTTAAGGGAAAGTGCATAATTATATCAGTAGAATTTTATTGTAAAACTTAGCAGAATGAATAAGTCAAAAGAATGCTCACTAAGATAAATTTTTCAAGAAAATGTATAATTACTTATATCGGTATAATTTATTATAAAACATAGCCAAATCAAAAAGCAAAGACAGAAAAAAAGCTTAATAAAGGAAAAAAAAATGTTAATGAAAATGTATAATCATAATTATCAGTAGAATTGAATGTCCAACTTTGTAAAGGGGATAAGCGCCAATTTTTAACATTTCAATTTATTCATTTTAAGAGTTGTACATCAATATGAGCATATTTATCATACTAACTGAACTCTGTCGTAGTCCAACTGTATGTGATTCATTCTTCCGCGGAGAGATGGTTTTTCAGGTATCTCAACATGCGTTTGGCAGTATTTTTATCACTATCTCACAAACTTGGTTTTTTTTAGAAAGTTAGGTCTTCAATTAATTTTTAAGACAGCAAAATCAATAAAGTCGACCTCGACAGCGTAGTCGGTACAGCGTTGGCCTTCTATGCTCGAGGTTGCGGGTTTGATCCCGGCCCGGGTCGATGACATTGAAATGTGTTTAAATGCGACAGGCTCATGTCAGTATATTTACTGGCATGTAAAAGAACTCCTCCGGGACAAAATTCCGGCACACCGGCGACGCTGATATAACCTCTGCAGTTGCGAGCGTCGTTAAGTAAACCATATTTTTTTTTAGATCAATAAGCTAAAAAAATGCTGAATAAGGGAAAATTTTCAAGAAAATGTATAATTAATTATATCGGTACAGTATTATAAAATGGAGGAAAATGCAGAAGCGAAACAATGTGTTTAATAGGGGAAAATATTATCAAAGCAATTTATTATAAAACTTAACAAAATCAACGAGCTAAAAAAAATTGCTCAGTAAGAGGAAAACTGCAGACTGTAGATATTTTCAAAATTTGTTAGATTATGCAATTTCTGTTTGTCATCTATGACTGGATGCTATCCTTGAGCATATATATATATATATATATATATATATATATATATATATATATATATATATATACCCAGATTGCTCGGCCTTATAGGCTTTGACGGTAACAACTTTTGTCAGGTTTACTATGCTGCCATCTAGTTGTTACATTAGGAGTCACGTCATAACTCCCATTTCAATTTCATTAGCGACTGTACTGCCATCTCGTGTTCGTTTACGGCGTACGGGTGGCGATCCTGGCGGTTGTTCTCTTCAAAGTGCTGCCAATTTTAACATAGAGATGAACAATATGATCTAGGATGCTATTGAAAGGGAAAGAGCCATAATAATTCAGGCAATTTTTCTTGGACCTTGAAGACCAAAATGAAACGATTTAGGTTGTAGTAGAGTCAGTCCTTGCTCACATACTGATAAAAATGGCAGACTTGCATCTCGTAGGGCAACATAGGACACACAAATTCTTCTCTGTGCGATGGAGATAAATCTTGTCTTCCCAACCGAGAATCCAAACCTGTTTCGCTGGATTTGTAGCCGGATATGCTAAACAGTATAATTTAAATTCATAAATTTTATCATGAATGAACTTAAGGATTCTGTTTCTGTTGCGTAAGGATAAGCTTTTTGAATTAGTGAGCTGACAATCCACAAAAATGTCACTCGTGTTCCTCACTGTGTGCTCCTTTAAACATGTGTCAGCTTGTTCAAGGCTATCATTTATCAACTCAGCCGGCCAGATGATAAGTTTTATTTTACGTATGTTGTATTATCTGATGCATATAACAGCCTATCGTATATGTTGTGTGCTATAGTATGTTCAAGAATTAAATGCGCAACATATGTTTACGAATAAAATAATGATACCCTGCGAGGGGAACGCTCCATCACCACATATAATAAAATATACGCACTTGTAACAAGACACGTATTCACTGAAACACGGACATTAAGATATATGCATCTTATGAGGAGACAAAGAGAAAGGCAGAAAATAGGAAAGACTGGGTTTGCAGTAAAAGACCTGCCCCTGGGCAAAACACTATGAATGAATATTATATTATAGTAGTGGCTTGTGCAGCAAATGCTGCTGCAAACTAAGTTCGATAGACGTTCAAATAAAAATTTTTCAGATTTATTCTCAATGAAGAATATTTGTCTTTTTGATAGTTGTTTGCTTCCATAATAATCAAACATACTCCCTCTGAATGGATTTTTTGAGGCCAAATACTTTTTCTTGAACCTATCCAACTTCAGTTTTTGAGTTTCAACGCGAAAACGCAAGTAAAAATGTCAGGACGATAGCAGTAGCTATTTCAGGTCATTGTGGATTGTAGGCAAAAGTTAAAAAAGTGTCAGGTTTGCTAAGCTTTCGAACAATAGCATTTTCGTATAGTGCTGCATGTAGAACTTGAAATGTAGAGCGTAAAATCATTTTATCCTACTAAGAGATCTTGCTGAAATGATCTGGAGACTACAAAATTTTCTAGGCCTCTTATTTTATCAGTAAGTAATACCTTTTGATCTTTCCTTAGGAATTGTAATTTTTGCGCTCTCTCGAGCCAATAGACTACTGAAGACAATGACACATATCAATATCTACACTACACCGCCATTAAGTATATGAAAAAGACCCAACCCCACTGGGTTAATAAGTATAAAAATATTTGATTTTTAATAACAATATTATTATCTTACTTAAGTTTTGTAGTTTTATATATAGCAGTCACTCAGTAAATTATAGAAATGAAGATCTAAATTAAGATATTCTCTACATTTACTTACATAACCTCAAAACGTTTCACTTTCATGTCATCAATATAGCATCAATATTATGTACAATTAATGAAGAATAGACGCATCATGATACTAACTATAATAATATTTAATTTCTAATGGTAATAATGCTATCAAACCACCTCAAGTTGCGTAGATTTGAATATCCAATACACAGCTGTACTCAGAAAATTATACACTGCAGAATCAGTTTTTAATAGCAAATTGAATTGAGCTCTAAATATGTCGGCAACCCTGCAGGTCATGGCCTTCGTGTAATAGCCTATTTTTTATTGTAGTGTGTGTTTTATTCTGAAATTCAATCAAGTCGGCCGTGATTCAATAAAATTAGTTCTCAAAACTGACAACAGATGGATTTTGGAAAATAGGAAAATTATGTAGGAAAATTGACATTTCACTGAAAACTACTACTTTTCCGAAAAACTTTGGATGCCAGGCATGAAAATGAGGGGTCGCTCATTAAAATCCGTTAAGCCGTTTTCCCGTAATTTCCATTACCAGTTCATTATATTATATTATATTATATTATATTATATTATATTATATTATATTATATTATATTATATTATACAGTGTGATTCCCTTTCTAGAAGCCTCAAACATTTTTATATAAAACTATCATTTAGTTTTAAGTTTGTCTTGAAATTTTGTATGCACATAGGGGAGCCGGGGGGAATAACGGTCAGTGGGCAATACCGGTCAGGCACTTATTTCAGCTCTGACTGCTCATTCTCGCTTCTGACAAGTGCTGCCATCTCCGTTACCCCTCGAAAGTTACCACGAAAGCGACTGGCAGTGCTAGGTAAACAACGATTGTGTTGGCGTCACGAAAAGTGTTTTCTGCAGTTTTGTTATAATACCAGCCCTACTTAAAAACCACAGTAAGTACCGAATACTTTAAATTTACAGCTTGTTAAACATTTTCTTTTGAAAGATCATGATGTGAGATATATTTTAGTTTGTGAATGATTTCATTCGTAAGTTGCTGTTAGGCTTCAGATCCCGTGAAAGTGAAAATGGCGCGCGGGGGGAATGCCGGTCACGGTGACTGGTATTACCCCGCGTGTGACCGGCATTTCCCGCAATAATTAACCCTAGTAGAATCAATTCATTTTCAATAACATACAATATCGACAGGCGATTTGTATTAAAATTTAAACAGTTATCAATATGGCGAAAGACGTATAAGATAACTAATTAATTCATTAGCCAATCCATTCATTCACTGATTCAAGTTTTATAATTTATTGAAGGATAATTGGTATGACAAAGATTTCAAAATTATTTTCACAGACAATTAGGAGTGATTTTATATAATATATACTCTTTCGAATTGATTTAGATGCCTCGAAATTACCAAAGAAAAACAGAACGAGGGAAATGGAGTCAGGAACTTCTGGAAACTGCCATAAAACAAGTCCGCGAAGGTGCCTCGATCCGTGCTGTTTCCAAAAGTACTGGAATCCCCTTCAGTTCTCTTCAGGAAAGAATACAGAAAGGAGTTTTCAGTGAACCATCACTAGGACGGTCGCCTGTGTTCTCAAGACAACAAGAGGAGGAAATCGCTAATCATTTAAAGGTATTAGCGAATATGTTCTATGGTCTAAGTCCTCCTGATCTTTGTCGCGCTGCATATGAATTCGCAGAACGCAATGGAATCAAACACAATTTTAACAAGGATTCCTGCATGGCTGGTCGGGACTGGTTAAATGGATTTCTTCAAAGGAATCCAACCATTTCCG
Source organism: Periplaneta americana (assembly GCF_040183065.1). NCBI lineage: Eukaryota > Metazoa > Arthropoda > Insecta > Blattodea > Blattidae > Periplaneta > Periplaneta americana. The sequence goes on from NC_091123.1 coordinate 43,462,383, forward strand.
TCAGGAAACCTGAAGCCACGAGCATGAGTCGTGTGAAGGGCTTCAACAGAACCGAAATGGGCATATTTTTTTCCAATTTGGGAGAAGTGATGGATAAATATAACTTCTCTCCCGTCAATATATATAATATTGATGAGACGGGCATCGGGACTGTCCAGGAACCGGGAAATATTATGGCTCCAAAGGGTCAGAAACGTGTGGGATCCGTCACCAGCTGGGAACGTGGAAAAAATATCACGATTATTTGTGCAATGAACGCTGCTGGTACTTTCGTACCCCCTATGTTCATATTTCCACGAGCGAGAATGAGTCCAACACTGGAAAAAGATGGACCACCTGGGGCATTTTATTGCTGCTCAAAAAACGGTTGGACCAATGAGCACCTTTATTTGCAGTGGTTGGAACACTTTTCAAAATTTGTCAAGTGCAGCAATGAGAATCCTGTCCTCCTACTCCTCGACAACCACTATAGCCACATGACACTCGAGGCATATGAATTCTGTAAAAAGCATGGCATAGTGGTAGTTTCCATTCCACCTCACACTTCTCATCGGGTCCAGCCTCTGGATGTAACGTTCTTTGGGCCTCTGAAGAAGGCATACAGCCGAGAGTGTGATCTTTTCATGAAAAGTAACTTTCAGAAAATGATCAGACCCGATAACATTGCTGGATTGTTCAATAAAGCCTACTCTAATGTAGCAACTATTGCAAAGGCTGTGTCTGGGTTTAGAGCGTCTGGAATATATCCTCTAGACCCAAACATATTTTGCGATGAAGACTTCATCGGAAGTAGCATTTCCCAACCAGATACCAACCAGCCGGCAAATACTTCCGAACCACTTCCTAACCACTCTAGTTCCAGTCCACAATTAGTTCCCAATCACCCTACACCACCCTCTCTACAAGCTATCCCGAACCACATTGCAGCCTCTCCACGCCCAGTCTCAAATCAATTTTGCTCACAAAAAATTCCGAATCAGCCGGGAGGGATTCCAGAGTCAGATCGTAACGATCCCACAGTCAGTCCTCAACCAGGTCCCTCTAAATGCTATCTTCCGTTTGAAACAGTATCGCCATTGCCTTCCAGGCCTAACAAAAATAATGTGGGAATCTGCAGAGAACGAAGCAAACAGCATTCCCAGATTTTCACAAAAACTCCGGTGAAAGCTGTCTTAGAAGACAAAAAACGGAAGAGAGAAGAGAGAAATAAGAAGAAAGTCTCAAGTCAAAACAAAGTTACTGTAGCCCATAAAACCAAACAAAAGAAGCGTTACCGTAGAAATCTAAACAAAATATTTGATTCTGACAGTGAATTGGACGAGGAACCAGTTTGTGATGACAATTCGGATGATGATATACCAATAGAATCAGAATGTGAGCAATGTTTGATTTGCAATGAGTTTGGTAGAGATGGCGAACTCTGGTATAGATGCACAACCTGCGGGCTATGGGCACATTCTGAATGCAGTGGGTGGGACGATCCAGAGAACTACATGTGCGATATATGTCTCAAAAAAGTAAAGCGAGACAATAAACTTTCTGGTAAATAACAAATGTAAATCTAGCATGTTCTTCATATGGTGATTAATTTCTCATGTTTTTTTAAATTATTGTAGTAATTACTGCATTAATTGCATTATTGTACATTTATTATTGTATATGTATTATTGTAAGTTTTGTTAATTATTTTACTAACTCTTGTTACCTTATTTGTTGTGTTCAATAATTAATTCTTCCTAGATATTGTAAATTTAACCATTTGAACTTTGTTATCTTAATTGTTTTGAATATGTTAATTAATTATTGAACTAATTTTTATTTGATCATAATTTTGTTCTGGTACGTTCATTATAATGCTATTCACTTATTTGTAGCTGATAACTGTATTATTAAAACAAAATTACACTTAATGTTGCATATAGTTCTTTATTCTTATGTATTGTAATGGTGACCGTCATTACCCACAGGAGTGGGTAATGGCGGTCAGAGCAGCATTTTGAGTTTCTGTATTTACTCAGTTTTTTAAATTTAAATGAAGTCATGTAATTTATCATACCAAAACTACAATAAGCGAAGAATATTACAGTGCATTTATTTTACTTCGTCAGGTAAAATACATGCCGTAAATGACTATTCTGCTTAAGTGACCGTCATTCCCCCCAGTTCCCCTACCTTCAACAATGTAAAACAGGATCTGCTCATATTCGATGCTGAAAATTGTCTCCTTCCACATCCAAGTACTCTTGTTTACGTCTCTCCAAATTCTGGATTACTTTTCTGGGCAAATAGCAATATAGCGAACGTAGAAGCTCCGCCCACGACCCCTTCCACTTTTCTCCTACTAGCTCACCAGACACTCTTCGTGATAGGCGAGTGTTGTGTCGAATGCACATTTCATGTGGGTGGGGATAACTTCCCCTACTTGCGTTCGATATATTGCGATTTATCCACTTTTCTTAAAGTGGCGTCGGTAAGGGCTTCAGTTTCTTAACATATACCTTCTTTCAGGCTGCGATTGTGCGGGTTTTATTCGTGTACACTTTCCCCTTCAATAAATTTAAATTTTGGAACCATAAATAAAACCACATATGTTTTTCATGGTCCATCGGTTGCAATTGTTGAACACGACACAAGGTAAGCGCGTAGTTTTGATTTTTTTTTTTTGCAGTTTTTTGACACGTGGAATATGGGAGATTAGTTTCTGGGAGAATATTTCCAAATATTTTGATGGTGACGCCAGTAATCGCTCCTTTACATTCTGTATTATCACTTCAGACAGTTTCTAGCCTCGTGAATGCTGTGTAGCAAGACTTCCCGTTGTCTCTAACTTTCTTACCAATTTCTAGATGCAACACTTTGAAGGTACACGTTTCAAACCAAATTTAATCTGAAGTGTACTGTCACATTTAAATGAACCCGTTTGACAGTATTTACGAACGAGGAATACGCACTCTTTGATTGAGTACATTGTTAATCATTAGACATTCGAGCCAACATTATCAAGATAGTGTCCTTACTTACAAATGGCTTTTAAGGAACCCGGAGGTTCATTGCCGCCCTCACATAAGCCCGCCATCGGTCCCTATCCTGTGCAAGATTAATCCAGTCTCTATCATCATATCCCACCTTCCTCAAATCCATTTTAATATTATCCTCCCATCTACGTCTCGGCATCCTCAAAGGTCTTTTTCCCCTCCTGCCTCCCAACTAACACTCTATATGCATTTCTGGATTCACCCATACGTGCTACATGCCCCGCCCATCTCAAACGTCTGGCTTTAATGTTTCTAATGATGTCAGGTGAAAAGTACAATGCATGCAGTTCTGCGTTGTGTAACTTTCTCCATTCTCCTGTAACTTCATCCTTTTTAGCTCCAAATATTTTCTTAATAATCTTATTCTCAAACACCCTTAATCTCTGTTCCTCTCTCAAAGTGAGAGTCCAAGTTTCATAACCATACAGAACAACTGGTAATATAATTGTTTTAGAGATTCTAACTTTCAGATTTTTTGACAGCAGACTAGATGACAAAAGCTTCTCAACCGAATAATAACACACATTTCCCATATTTATTCTGCGTTTAATTTCCTCCCGAGTGTCATTTACATTTGTTACTTTTACTCCAAGATATTTGAATTTTTCCACCTCTTCGAAAGATAAATCTTCAACTTTTATATTTCCATTTCGTAGAATATTCTGGTCACGAGACATAATCATTTACTTCGTCTTTTCGTGGTTTACTTCCAGACCTGTCGCTTTATTTGCTTCAAGTAAAATTTCCGTATTTTCCCTAATCGTTTGTGAATTTGCTCGTAGCATATTCCCGTCATCCGCAAAAATCAATCAAGATCATTGGAAGAGTCCAAACCAATTGCGAGGGATTAAATCCTGTTTTACATTGTTGAAGGTATGCGCATACAAAATTTCAAGACAAACTTTAGATTTATAGACGGAAGTTTGGGGCCTCTAGCGAGAAAATCACACTGTATAATAACGGGAGGTGGCACGGAGCGCGTATGAAATGCAAGGCCGACGCTGATAAGGTACCGGCGAATTCCGCGCGAGCCGCGGAGTAGTCTCTCGCAGTACAATAATCTCCCTGTATAATGTGTTTCGCTCCGGCCGCAGCCATGTGGTCTAGGTCAAGACTTCATACCTTCGATTGGAAATAGGGTATGCGCTCTATCTCGGTGCTGACTCAACATAATGACGAATTTAGGGAGATGCGTTGTCTACCGGAATCCGAAATTCCTAACCTAACTATAACGACTGAAGGGATTATTGTGTTTCCGATATGTTACCGGTACTGGTTGAGTGATCATTTGTCTCTGCTGAAGCATGTGGACATGAGACAGCATTCGGCTGGTCGATCTTTGGTCGTCTATGGCTGTCGCACCACGGGGTGGCTCAGTCGGTTTAGGCGCTTGCCTGCCGGTCTGAAGTTGCGTTCGGGCGCGGGTTCGATCCCCGCTTGGACTGATTACCTGGTTGGGTTTTTTCCGAGGTTTTCCCCAACCGTAAGGTGAATGCCAGGTAATCTATGGCGAAAACTCGGCCTCATCTCGCCAAATGCCATCTCTCTATCACCAATCTCATCGACGCAAAATAACCTCGTAGTTGATACAGCGTCGTTAAATAACCAACTAAAAATTAAAAAAACTATACAATGATTGTTATAATGTCACACACACAATTTTTCAGTAGATTAAAAATAAAGCACTACCGGTATTTCTTCGTAGATGTTGCATAAAATAGTAATATACGTTACAAGAGCGATATGTTGACGTTTTCATGTTCGAGGAAAAGATTGAAAAAGCGAAACGTAGTTGAGCTTTTTTAATTTCCGAGAACATGAAAACAAACATACCGCTTGTGTATCGTACATTACTTTGTGCGAAGATCGTTTATGACATACCTGAAAGACGAATTTCTAATTAGTTGCAATGAAATCTCCATCTTGGTTTCTGTTTAATGATGGCAACTTCGGAAAACCAAAATATCTATCTTCAACATTGTTGCTATAAAATGTTTTCTGTGTTTACTATATTCCAGCAGGCCGTGATATACGTCTGTCTTTTTTTTTCCCCCAGTCTATAAATGCGAACTTAAAACAAACGGTAAGGTTATGTAATGATTTATTTTTCATTTTAATATTTTAACAATATTATTTATATAACATATTGCAGTGATAACATCGGCATCTGGAATCTTGTTGATTTTTTCACGGCTTCCTTAATGTTACTTGCATTACAAATGCAGTAACTTTTGTGGTGTTGTAGAGTTTACTTAATTTTTGCAAATATTTAAAAACAATAATTAACAGTGCAATTTAGGTGAAATTGCAGTGGTAAGTTTCCAATTTATAATTATTACTATGTTAAACGTTTCTAAAAGTATTATGTTAAAAGCCTAAAGCAGTAAAATGAATATGGCGCTTAAGCGGTAAGAAGATGGAAATTGTTATGTGTGTTACGTTGGGAATACTGGATGTGGTATTTCACATTTACCGCGTATTGGTTCTGTGCGGAAAACAAGCAAATACGCACGATCTCGCACAAAAACATTATACCGTTTTTCTTAACCATTTTTAACATAATCTCAGCCCGACTATGTCTCAACACTAGTTTGCATTTTATAAAGTGTAACCGTGCCAGTGTGAAAATTTCAGGCTATGTGGTTCTTGCGTTCGCGTGTGCTGTGTTGTCAACGCGTGGGTTTATCGCGAGCAAGATGCATGTTGTGTTGGTTCAGCACCGTGAAAGTACAGTAGCTGCGTGTTAAGAAGATAGTTCCGTAATAAGTCACCATTTCAGTAATACCGTGTAATTACAATTACTCCTTCTTTCGCTTTCTGACGCTGTCCTTTCGCAAGAGGAAACTACCATGCACATTGTGTGCATGTGTGCAACAGCTAAAGATTTTACGCTACAGGGCAAGAGCCTGAAACATACTCTGGTTATTTTAAAATCTCCGCAGGTCTCTTGTACTTTGAGGTCGGGTATACAGAACTCCTACGTGTGATGGATAGGAAAACACAAACACTGCTTAGATTGAAGTGGTCGTCTGAAGATCTGGTTGAACACGCTACGCAAGAAGTGTCAATCGGTCTTGACACTACCGTATGCTATGCTATTGCTATACTACTGTACTCCAACCACGAGAAAGTCTTCGGGGACTGAGGCGAAGCGGGTTAATGCCGTGAATGAATGTTGATGTCATAAGATGTCATAAGGTCACACACGTGGGTACTCTTATCTCTATTGGCTAGCTCTCACAGCACAAACCATAATATTGATCACACATATTGATACTACCCTAGTTACAAAATTAGATCACGGTTAATCTCCTGGTCTTTTAATCTCTCCATACAGGAAATAACATATGGAGAAGAGCGCATGGTTTTTAAACTGACGTTATAACGGTAATATCGTCTATCTACTTCGTTCCAATAGATGACGCAATAGTAAGCACATTCCTTTCACGGTTGATCTCCTGGTTGGAGAACAGTAGGCCGGAAGTGAAATGAAATTCCTCTCAGCATCAAAAGCCCATTGCTGTTAATAATAATAATAATAATAATAATAATAATAATAATAATAATAATAGAACCACCGGGACCGCCTAGCTCACTGTTAGCCGTGTTTGTCTACTGAGCCAGAGCTGCGCTCGGGCGTGGGTTCGATTCCGGTTTGGACTTAATGGCTAGTGAAGTTTCTTTCCGAGATTTTTTCCAATATAAGGCGAATATCAGGTAATCACTTGGTGAATTCTCTGCCTCATCTCCCCAAATACCGTCTGTCACCATTCCCATCGACGCTAAATATTGTAGTAGTTGATACAGCGTTTTTAAGTTACCTGTTAAATATAACAACAATAATAATAATAATAATAATAATAATAATAATAATAATAATAATAATAATAATAATGTACGTCTTAAGACTTCTATGGTGATTAACACGGTGCGATATTATACCAAAGTACTGCAGATAAATTATTGTTTAAGGTAAGTGCGTCTTCTGGTCTCTACCCTCTTTGGATTTTCAGAAATAATAACATCCCGAATTAAGTTCTCTGGGCGTTTATTTTCTAATATTTCGCGTTATATCAAAAGAGTATCAAAATTTTAATCAGCGTGGTTTTATCCTTATTTAAAGTTTCTTAAACACCGACCTTCTTTCTCTTCTTCTTCTTCTTCTTCTTCTTCTTCTTCTTCTTCTTCTTCTTCTTCTTGTGTTCTATCGACTTCTTCGTCTTATTCTTCTTCTTTTGTTCTAATGAATGCTGAAGTTTCATATCCAAATAACAGTGTCGGCATGGCCATTGCTTTATAAAGTTTCATTTTTGTATCTTTCCTGGTTTTATCTCTGCGGGTGCGTTTAATAGTCACACACATACTGAAATTTATACAATATGGTTTGCAAATCATCACAATAATTATAAGAGGTATCACAACCTAAACAATTAAATTATTAACTTATTCTGTAATGTTTTGATTTATCACGATTTTAGATATTGTCGGAAATTTACCTTCGATTGTCATGAATTTAAATTTCTTACTGGACCCTATACCTAAATTATAATTCTATGTTACATTATGTAAAATATGTGCGGCCATTTGGACGGAGTTATGTAACAATAGACCAACCGACGATTTGAAAAAAAATGTGATTCTACCTATTTGCATAAATCTGTTGTTGGCTGGATTATTTAACTCGGAAAATATCAAGAATGCGGTATCTGTACTTTGCTGCTATTTATAAGAAAAATGCATTTATTGCATAAAATTCATTTGTTTATTTTGCTTTGCAATATTAAATCAACTGCTGGGTTAGTCTTTTTATTATTATTTGTGCTATGTTTTGTAATTTTATGAATGTTACAATACTTCTTGCATAAAATGTTTAATAAAAGCAAGATTTATTCCAATGGTCAGTATCTCGAAAATAGGTTTTTGGCGGTTGGTTTCTTATTGCGTAACTCTGTGGATTTATAATTCATTTTCCGATTATGATAGAGCACCTGATCTTCTGCAAACAATGAAATATTTCAGATTCAGTTCCCTAATCTAAAATTTATTTTAAGTTGGCTTTTCCATTCTTGAATGGCTGCGTCAATATAAATGTTACAAAGAGTAAGTGACATAGGACACGTTTGATTTACACCTTTATTTATATCAACTAGACTAAAGTAAAATTATATTTGTGTCTGCATATCCTTCGATATCTTTATTAAAATCTTAGAGTAGCCTCGTCTTTCCATTATGTTCCACAGTGTTACAACTTTATCAAAGGCTTTTACGTAATCTATAAATAAAATGTGGGGTTCTAGATTAAATTCTTATTTCTCTTAAATTTGACCTAACAGACGTTAGACTTTGAATCCTAGTTCCACTGCTGTCAATAAATCTTTACCAAACTGTATAATACCTGCGAGATTGGAGCACAACTCGAAAATTGAAAATTCAAAGTTGGTTTAGGTCTCTTAAAGCCAAACCTTCTGAGGCGCCCTTACATTTTTTTTTAAACATTAGTGGTCTCTGCTATTATTTCGGATATCTGTACTGCTGTAACTTGACACTTATCACAGTCTTCATGAAATCGAATCTGAGTGACCAAAAAAGGTCTTCAGAGATTTGACCTATATAATATCACGACTCTCAAAGAACCTGATGAAGATAAGGCGTGTTTGTACTGTCTGAAAGATAAGACAAGTCTGTGACACATGGGACTGTATGGCGAAGGTGACTTTGCCAGATGTTAAATGACCCTCTATACAGAATTAATGACCGTCTCTTCCTTACTGCACGGCATGGCTAGTGGCACATTCAGCAGCTACAATTATTTTGTGGTTGCTCGAAATTTTGTGTAAGATCTTTGTTCTCCTCTCGAATAAGACAGATGGTTTTCTGTTTATTTTTTTATCACTGTAAGCCATCTGGTCGGACTGCAAGATCATTGTATAATAGTGAAAGGATTTCTGCTTTTCTATGTTAATTCTTTCGCATTAAGTGATGTTAAAACAGCGTTACAAATGGCTTACGTCAATTGTTGGTTGTTTGTGCTAGTTAATGTGCTATTATTCGCTTTGTTCCTTCTTGCATATGTTGTTCTGTCTTTCAAGGTTACTTGTAATATCTTAAATGTAAGTATATGCGGCTTTTGGTTTTTGCAGCAGATGCTTTCTTTAAAATGCTGTGTGAATGGAGAATAATTCCTCACAAGAATGCTGTGTAAAGAAGGAACGTGCGACAGTCTACCATATGCTCGATCTGTCCAAAAAAAAGTCCTTCCTACGAATGATAAATGCAGTATGATTTCAAGGTTACTGCATTTTTAAAACTTGTGGCAAATAATCCTAAGCGACCTCCGAATGGTTCTGGCGTTCTTACTGGCTTTTTTTGTGGCGAGAAGCGATTTATGAGGGTGCATTTATGTTTTCTAGAGAAAAGTGATTTAAAAAAAAAGTGCTTTTTCTTTGTTGCTGTACGCAACGGCTAGGTTTACATCAGATTTTCAAAATAATTCGTGTATATATACAGGGTGATTCAAACGTCGCGCGACGTAGGACATCTCCGTTATTAGTGTAAGTACAAAAAATAGTTTCAAATAAATGTTTTAGATATTGGTACGTGTAGTTCACGTGCAAAATTTAAAGAAAATCGTAATAGCCAATTTTGAGAAAATTGCAACAAACATGTTCGCGTTTTAAGTGAAGTACCACTTTGGTTAGGGAGAACGCATCCAAAACTGAGGTGTCACATCTCTGGAGGGTACGAAACTTAAATTATAAATGTGGTTTGGGTCGCGCGCCGTAATTAATAAATTGTGTTTTTTGTGTAGACAAGTGAGTATTTTGAGAGTCACAATGGCAAACTGAAACATTTTAGCACTTGAACTTTCACGACCTGTGTAATTGAACCACAGGCACACTAATGGAGTAAGTGTTCAAATCGGTGGCCATTTTGTTGACGGCACATCCATACACGGTTGAGGTAACTGCTGCGCACATTAACACAGCAGGTGTTATATGTGCACATTCTCTCCTGATATTTTCCTGCAGTTCATCCAGTTTTTGGGGCCTGTTGCTGTAAACTACACACTTGAGATGTCCCCAGATAAAAAAGTCAAATGGCGTTAAATCTGTCGACTTAGGCAGCCATTCCACTGGATCCCTGCAACCGATCCAACGCCCAGGGATAACTTCATTCAGCAATTCGCGAACTATCAATCTGAAATGCGGTGGTGTTCCATCCTGCTGAAAGAAAAACCCACATCTTCTTTCTAGGGGCAGATTATCCAAGTAGGGCAGCCTCGAGATGCTATCTGTACAGTGGAGCAGTAAGCTTGTTGTTCAGAACCACGGGACCGACGACAACATCCCCGTGTATGCCACACCACACATTTAATCTTGGGTCAAACTGATTATGAGCCTCTACAGCTAAGTGGGGGTTCTCGGTTGCCCAGTACACAGCATTATGACGATTCATTGTTCCTTTCAAATGGAAACAGGCCTCATCGCTCCAACAAATATCAGCTTCAAGGTTTGGCTGGTGCGTTCGTCGTTCAAGAAACCACTTACAGAATTGCACCGCATATCTGTGTCATCCCCATGCAGTTCCTGCACAAAGTGCATACGATAGGAATGGAAATAATTGACGGCTAGTATCCTGCACGGACGCTTGATTGGTGCCACATTCTTGCGCCACTTCCCTGGTTGACCGTGATGGACTGACTACCACTTAGCTAGTACACTAGCTGCGTTTGTTCCCCTGTTGCTGTGCGAGGCCGCCCTGAACGTTTTTTTGTCGTGGATACTGCCTGCTGTCTTGAACCGTTCCATTAAACTACCAATGCTTCCGTGATGTGGGGTAGGTTGATCTGGATGCCGTCTGTGATATTCTTCTTCTGCTTCCCATAGACTCAGGCCTCTCGCATGGATAAGAACCATTTTCACCCTCTCAGGAATTGTGTACATTGTCTGTTACTACCTGGTTCACTGGCGAAACTAGCACTTACTCACCTGTCTACACAAAAAACACAATTTATTAATTACGACGCGTGACCTAAACCACATTTTTAATTTAAGTTTCGTACGCTCCAGAGATGTGACATCCCAGTTTTGGATGCGTTTTTCCTAACCAAACTGGTACTTTACTTGAAACGCGAACATGTTTGTTGCAATTTTCTCAAAAATGGCTCTTACGATTTTCTTAAAATTTTGCACATGAACTACACGTACCAATATCTAAAACATTTATTTGAAACTATTTTTTGTACTTACACTAATAACGGAGATGTCCTATGTCGCGCGACTTTTGAATCACTCTGTATATATATATATATATAATAATTTTCTCAGAAGATTTGCAATTGAAGGCATAATGCTGTTGATAATCTTTTACAGAAAAATAACATTTCTTCTTACTCTGTATCCCAGTCATTTCCAACTGGCCAACCTGTGACGTCGAAGCGCGTTTTCCCTCTCGGAGCAGAGCTGGAAGAGCACGGGAGGAAGGTAATGTTGTGTTTCCGCTATTTCAACATTCTCCATCCCTTCCACTGCCACTCTCCCTATTTTGCTCTTTTACCTATGCTTCCCCTCTCAAGGAGCTCTAGAAGAGAGAGGTGTGACGACACAGAGCCTGCAGTTGGAAATGACTTATATCCGTAATGGAATGGGGAAAAATATTTATTTGTAAATATCTTTAAACACCAACATTGTTAACTGAAATTTTCAATTGAGGGCATAATTGCGTAAATAATGATTAATTTCTATGGAGTAGAAAAGTTTTCAGAGTTGTATTGTCTATTCGTTTGACTTATATGAATTTATCTAAAAATGAAGGAAAAATAACAAAAATACAGCGATTGCCAGTACTACAGTATATCGCAAATAAAAGTAGAAATTCAGTATGAATGAATATTTTGTGTATCAGTTCCTCGTGAATTGATTCATAGATACTGAATATGAATTAAATCCGTCCAATACTTTAATAATTTTGACTTTAAACGAAATTAAAAGTGATACACAATTGCTCTGTATCCATTGTGATGCAAAGAAGCAAAATTGGGAGAATAAAAATAAAAAAGTTGTGCACAAATTTGTTTCCTTGCTTCCTCCTAAGATCACTATATACAAGCTCCAAGCCAGTTAATCACTTGTCTCAGTCTGAATACTCCGTCCCACTTAAGTAATACAGAGAGGAGAAAGCTGACGTAACGTACTACAATACAAAATTTGTCAGTTTTGGAAAGTTACTCGGTACAAGAAAATTTTCAGGGGGTTGTAAGGAAAAAAAGATGTGTTCCGAGGATTAAACCGCGGAGCCGAAAAGAGTGCTGTTATTTGATTGTCCAGTTGCAGACAAAAGAAATATGCCGCCTAATTTTATTGAGTTCCAGATACAACGCATTGCTCATATGCAGTAAAAAAAAAAGAGCGCCTACTTGTGGACAGTCTTGCGAAACTTACGTTTGTGCGAGATCGTGCGTATTTGCTTGCTTTCCGCACAAAACCAATACGTGGTAAGTGTGAAATACCACATTCAGTATTCCCAACGTAACACACATAACAATTTCCCCTCTTCTTACCGCTTAAGCGCCATATTCATTTTACTGCTTTAGGCTTTTAACATATTATTTTAGAGACGTTTAACATAGTAATAATTATAAATTGGAAACTTACCACTGCAATTTCACCTAAATTGCAATGTTAATTATTGTTTTTAAATATTTGCAAAAATTAAGTAAACTCTACAACACGACAAAAGTTACTGCATTTGTAATGCAAGTAACATAAAGGAAGCCGTGAAAAAATTAACAAGATTCCAGATGCCGATGTTATTACTGAAATATGTTATATTAATAATATTGTTAAAATATTAAAATGAAAAGTCCACACCTGTGGAGTAACGGTCAGCGCGTCTGGCCGCGAAACCAGGTGGCCCGGGTTCGAATCCCGGTCGGGGCAAGTTACCTGGTTAAGGTTTTTTCCGGGGTTTTCCCTCAACCCAATAAGAGCAAATGCTGGGTAACTTTCGGTGCTGGACCCCGGACTCATTTCACCGACATTATCACCTTCATATCATTCAGACGCTAAATAACCTAGATGTTGATACAGCGTCGTAAAATAACCCAATGAAAAAAAAAATAAATAAAATGAAAAATAAATCACTACATAACCTTACCGTTTGTTTTAAGTTCGCATTTATAGACTGGGGAAAAAAAAAAGACAGACGTATATCACGGCCTGCTGGAATATAGTAAACACAGAAAACATTTTATAGCAACAATGTTGAAGATAGATATTTTAGTTTTTAAAAGTTGCCGTCATTGAACAGAAACCGAGATGGAGATTTCATTGCAACTAATTAGAAATGCCTCTTTCAGGTATGTAATAAACGATCTTCGCACAAAATAATGTACGGTACACTAGCGGTATGTTTGTTTTCATGTTCTCGGAAATTAAAAAAGCTCAACTACGTTTCGCTTTTTCAATCTTTTCCTCGAACATGAAAACATCAACATACCGCTCTTGTAACGCATATTACTATTGCCTACATACAGAAGAATTGCCATCAAGATTTAGCTCATTACTTTTTCTGGTACTGGACGTATTCAAAAAAGAAGATGGTGGCTGCCTAATGTCATAGGGGCCTTGAAAAGTTCTGTAACCTTGCCTAAGTGGAAAACATAGTAAATTCTGTCTTTAGTGACGTCACGTTCGTGTCTCGTAACAGTGCTGTTGAGCTGATCCGCCTTGACATGCTGCTGAGGTTGATACTCCTACTTACTACCACTTCGTGCCGGGCGCATGGGTGGCTCCTCTTATTACATACTTGGTATTCACACTGAGGGATTGGGTTGTCTTTGTCGCAGCGGGAACGTGAAAGAGGAGCTTTGTTGTCGGGGATAAAATGCAGGATAAGCAAGATATATCATCGAATTACACGCTTCTTCTATAGTCGAAGCATATTTATTGCGTCGTGCATTTTCTTCTGCCTGGATTTGTACACATCATCGTTATTATGGTATGGGAAACGCTTCTGGATCTCTGGAGTGGTAAGCGGAAAGCATAGATTTGTAATCTTACAGACACGAAGTTGGAGTTGGGAGTTCAATTCCCACACTTCTCTCATATTAATTCCTTTAAAAATAAAAGATAATTTCCTGTCGTACAAAGAGATGACGTGATGATTGGGAATAAATTCGATGTAATCATTAGAATTATACAGAGAAATAGCCCTAGAATAGTAATATGCGTTACAAGAGCGGTGTGTTGATATTTTCATGTTCTCTGAAATTAAAAAAGCTCAACTACGTTTCGCTTTTTCAATCTTTTCCTCGAACATGAAAACAAACATACCGCTCGTGTATCGTACATTATTTTGTGCGAAGATCGTTTATTACATACCTGAAAGACGAATTTCTAATTAGTTGCAATGAAATCTCCATCTTGGTTTCTGTTCAATGACGGCAACTTTTAAAAACTAAAATATCTATCTTCAACATTGTTGCTATAAAATGTTTTCTGTGTTTACTATATTCCAGCAGTCCGTGATATAAGTCTGTCTTTTTTTTCCCCCCCAGTCTATAAATGCGAACTTAAAACAAACGGTAAGGTTATGTAATGATTTATTTTTCATTTTAATATTTTAACAATATTATTTATATAACATATTGCAGTAATAACATCGGCATCTGGAATGTTGTTGATTTTTTCACGGCTTCCTTAATGTTACTTGTATCAGGAATGCAATAAGTTTCGTGGAGTAGTAGATTTGCAAATATTTAAAAGCAATAATTAACATTGCAATTTAGGTGAAATTGCAGTGGTAAGTTTCCAATTTATAATTATTACTATGTTAAACGTCTCTAAAATAATATGTTAAAAGCCTAAAGCAGTAAAATGAATATGGAGCTTAAGCGGTAAGAAGAGGGGAAATTGTTATGTGTGTTACGTTGGGAATACTGAATGTGGTATTTCACACTTACCACGTATTGGTTTTGTGCGGAAAGCAAGCAAATACGCACGATCTCGCACAAAAGTAGATAACATTTCATTAAGTGGAAGAGAATGGTATAATTTTATTTATTCTTTTTTTCCAATTGATGCATATTTTTAATGTGTTGTATGTTGAAATATCACTATTGCAACAACTTAAATTCAAAATTAGTTTTTGAAAAAAATGTTTTGGGGCCCAAATTGTGAAGGAAAAAGGTACATGGATATAGTAACTCACATATATGTAAGCCATTTTTTAAGATAAATTCAGAATCTCTTTGACATTTTACTCCTAAAAGCACAGGCTTCAAAATGTTAGGAGCATAATTTGATATTTATTTTAAAATTTTTAAGGTAAACGATTACATTTTAAGAATGAATAAAATTTTAGACGTACTTTCATAGAAATATGAATATTTTTTTAAATGCAACAAAATAAATTTCTATTACAGAGGAAAGTTTCCTATAGCTTAAACAATGTATTTTCCAAATATCATACTGTAGCGTTAATAATTCCGAATATAATAACATTTTTTTACGAGACTGAAGCAAAGAATTGGAGTTACGGGAAATTTACAATAAAAGTTTAGTGTTATATAAAAACCCTGTGGACCAGAGTTTTTAAAAATGTCATTACAGTAGATATCAAGGCCATAAATATTCATTAAATATTATGTATATAGACGTATATTTCTCACATATAGAAGATTTTAAAACAATTTTTTTAATCTACTGGTTTCCGCCACATTTAAGCATTCGTTTCCCTTAAAAACCCTATGCACCCGGGCTTCAAAAATAACTTCGTAACAACTGACAAGAATATAAATGTGCTTTTAAAATTCATTCCTGAAATGTAATCGTCTACTTTAAAATTTTGAAAGCCCGTATCAAAATTAAGTCTATGCTCCAGACATTTAAAAAAATATGCCTTGAGGAGTAAATTAACAGATATTTTGAATTTATCTTTGAAAATGACATATATTTTAGTGAATTACTGTATTTTGGTTTTTTTTTTAATTTTGGCCTCTTTTTTTTTTTTTTTCAGAAACTAATCTCGAATTTAAGTTGTTGCAGCAATGATATTGTTACACAAAAAATGAAATACGTGTTTAAATTAGAAAATAAATTTCAAATTTAACCATTCTCTCCGCTTATAGATAAGAGATAAAGTTAAAGGCATCTCATCTCCAGGTCATTGTTCATGGATAGCGGGAGATAGATTTTCTAGATACCGTATCCTAAATTAGTAGCAGTAAGGATGACAGTCCTACGTTTCCGACGCCTTTATCCCCATAGGAAGTACACCACAGTCTAGTATATACAGTCACGAAGCTTGAGTTGTGAGGGTGCTAGGAACAATAGACTGTGCCGGTACTATTTCTCATTGTCTGTAATGAGGGGATAGTAGCGATCCTAGTGGTTGGCTACTATCTATGAATGCATATTTACTACGTATTGAGCTTCGTGACTGTACATACTAGATTGTGAGTACACCTTATATTCATTTCTGTTACACGCTGAGTGAACCCCAGGACCATAGTGCGGCTGGAAGGACTAGATCAATTAAGAAAGTCCATGACCCATCGAAATCTAACCTGCGCCCTTCCGAAATGCAGTGCAATGCAACCGCATGCCCGTAGTATTTAAGTAAACATGAAGTATAATATAAGCGTAATACATTTATTATTATTATTATTATTATTATTATTATTATTATTATTATTATTATTATTATTATTATTATTGTTATTATTATTAGTTATTGAACAAGGAAGGTCAAATAAAAGTAATCCCGAAAAAAGAAACAGTGGGAAGATGTGAGCGTAGAATCATAACATAGTTAACAAACGTAACATTACAGTAATCTTTTCAACCATGGTTGCTGATGGTATATAACCTACAATTTGATGCATCATGAAGGCTATATTTTCATAAATAACTATTTTTCCTTAATGGCTGGCCGTCTACTCATATAATCTGTTCAGGAATGTACTCTTTAAGCTCATTAATTTATTGTTGATGCTGCTTTTCCCAGTCTAATGGTGGTTGTCCGGAAAATTTTGCGCTGAAGCGTCCTTCTACCAGTAGGCTAAGCCAGTCTTGATAGCCAGTCATCTATGTTATCTTGGAGATTTTGGGAAAACACGATAGGCGTGTGATATTATTAAATGTAGGTGACAAATTGTACTTTTTAAGGTTATTTCCTTACGTCTTACATTTTGATCCTGGAGAAATTATAGGAAATTCGTGTACTTGCTCACAATTAGAAGAATTACAGTGTGCAATTTAAAGAGTGTGATCCCAAAACGTCCTCAGTCCGTTTGGTCATTTTTATGATTTATACATGTAGATATATGGTTTTATATTGCTTTTTTGAGGCTTGAAAGTAATGTAATTTTCCCTATGATAGGTTACTAGCCTTATCGTTAGCTAGTCCAGTAGTGGGGCTGCCACTTTTAGCCTCTGGACAGGCTTGTAATGCAGCATTTCCTCTGTATTTGATGAAACAGTTATACCGCTGTGACTCGGTCGCCATTCTACAAGAATAATAGTACATTATCCAACGAGCCTATAATGATAGTAATTAAGACACAAGTATGGATGTTTATTAAACTCGCTTGCGCTCGTTTCATAATATTAATACGAGCGTCTTAATTACCATTCTAGGCAAGTTTCATACGACTTTTTTTGCTCGACCATATTTCTAACTTGAAATTATTCAGATGTATACACTTTATTTTTATCTGACAAGATCGGAAGTGACCTTGTTCTAGGTCGTGAATTGTGAGATGTGCGCAGACGCGAAAGTATTGATTTTTTTTCGAGGAACAATAATGTCATTGACCTTGATGTAATCCCGTTAAACTTGATATAACCTTGATTATTGAATTCGACATTGAAAAACGAGATGACAAATTGAATTTATTTGAATATTATTTACAATTAACGCTAATTATTATAGTAACAGAACATAAACCTTCTGCGACAGTATTGGAAAGCCTCCGTGACTTTTCGCTAATTCTCTTTGGATTGCATATCCGAGAATAATCGATACTTGCGATTTTATAACGGTACAAAGCTGACTTGTCATTGGCTGAACACCTGTAAGCTGAGTTGTCATTGGCTGAACACCTGTACTTTAATGAGTAGGTGTACTTTAATGACATGCATTAAAGGGCTGCTACCAGGTGTATAATTACTACATTTCGGCATGGTCGAGCATAATAGTACATTATGCAACGAGCCTATAATGAAGGTAATTAAGAAGTGAGTATGGATATTTATGAAACGAGCGCAAGCGAGTTTCATAATTTTCATACGAGCTTCTTAATTACCATTATAGGCGAGTTTCATACGACTTTTTATGCTCGACCATATTTCTAACTTGATATTATTAATTTTATTGTATCTGACCTGGAGCAATGTCCCGTATGTTGTGAGATGTGCTCAGACGCGAAAGTATTGATTTTTTCCGAGGAACAGATGTCCACATTGACCTTGCTAGGCCATAAGAACCTACAGAGATAACATTGAAATTAAATTAGACATTGAAAAACGAGATGACAAATTGAATTTATTTGAATATTATTTACAATTAACGCTAATTATTATAGTAACAGAACATAACCTTCTGCGACAGTATTGGATTTCCAGCCTCCGTGACTTTTCGCTAATTCTCTTTGGATTGCATATCCGAGAATAATCGATACTTGCGTTTTATAACGGTAGAAAGCTGACCTGTCATTGGCTGAACAGTTGTAAACTGAGTCGTCATTGGCTGAAAGACCTGACCTTTAATGAGTAGGTGTACTTTAATGACATGCCTTAAAGGTCTGCTACCAGGTGTATAATTACTACATTTCGGCATGGTCGAGCATAAAAATATATAATACACTAGCATTACCCTCCCTTTTATACGGAAGCGAAATTTGGACATTAAAGAAAAAAGACATGAACAGAATCAAAGCAACGGAAATGAAAATTTTCAGGAGGACAGCAGGATATATTCTTTTAGACGGAAAAAGGAATGAAGAAATTTTAGAACAATTAGAATTAGAGTCAGTAGAAGAAGAAATCAGCAGATACAAATTCAATTGGCTAGATCATGTAAGAAGAACGGAAAATTCAAGAATCCCAAAAATTATGATTCAGTATAAACCTGGAGGACATCGTCAACCAGGAAGACCTTTTAGAAGACTGCTAGATGGGACCGAAACAGGTCTACAGAGGCCTAATTCGTGATATATGATTTTGTTTGAGACCTCTATCTATATTTTAAGCATGTTTTTTTTTTCTCCCCCCCCCCAAAAAAAATAACGCCAGTCCTTGTCTAAAAGGCTATGTTATTGTGCATGTCACTTGAAAACACGCTTAGTCCGTAGACAGTGGGAAACAAAAACTAGCTCATTGCTTTCATAAAAATGGACTTAATACGTTTTTTGGATTACTCTCTTCAATTGCTTTGGATTTAATTTACAATATTAGTTTAGTGTAATCGTCAGAAAGCTCGACTATATAAAATATTGAAATTGAGTATTGTTTCTCTTTATTGACCTCTATAATTTACTAGTAAATTAGTATTTCGATTATTGAAGAGACGTATTTTTTGCAATATAATCGTTACTATCCCTTCCAGAGTAGAGAATCTGTGGGAGTTGACGCGAATTAAGTAAAGAATAAATAAAATAGAACAGAGAACTGACGTAATTACGAACGGCTGATAAATATACGATGACGTTCTGCAAACATTGGCACAAATCTTCTAGCTTAAGAGCTGCAGACAGTTACTGTGTTCACATTGCGTGATCTGGTAGTATTCTTCCGCTTGATTCGAAATGTATTAACTTTGCGATCGTGTTTTCAGTATTTGGAGTTTCGCATAGGGTATGGATGTTCTCCGTTGTCAATTTAATGCCCAGCATTGTTTTAGATGGAGACCTGGCGACTTGCCAATCTCACGTCACGAGAGACTCACTGCTTATTCTTCTGTATTACGAAAGAACTGTTCTGTTTTTTCATACATGCTCGCAAGCTTGTCTTATATTTTTCTCCATTACTTTTCCCATCTTACTATCAAAAATAATCTTATATCGTTATTTTTAAACGTTATACTACGTGTAACAAATACATTTTTTATTTGTTTCTGTATTGTATTAAAGTTTAGTGATACAGTGGTGGTGCAGTACTGTTTTATGGTTATGGATTTTCGCGCTATGATTATTTTATTTCGTGTATCTTGTTGTAGCCTGCTTTAAATTTTGCGAGTTCGTATAGTACCTACATCATAAGATTACTTTCTTTCAGTTCACCACTGATATTGTCGCCGCTGTCGTTTAGTTCACTTTCGGCAAGCTTTGTATTGGATGTATCTTTTTTTTTTTTTTTTTGCACGCATCAATACTTGTAATGTCGAGCAGTGTTGTCACGTTTTCTTTGTAAAGATTATCCCTAGTTGCAATTATTTTTATGCCGAGGTCAGTACATTGATTTCTACCAACAACATTCACAATTAATAAATTTTAAGCTATAACATGAGTTTTAATTAACATTGAATTTAAAATTACTGACCATTTTTAACGTCTTTAATCAATTCCAGATATGACAACGTTGTTTTATGCTCCCCATGGAGTTGACATCGGCATGTCATTTTGTGATTGGAGCGGTATGTGAGAAGACCTATTCAATAACCAAATTCTTATCTTATCTCTTCAAAGGTAAACGTCGTCTTTGACATTGAACGAGAATACTCTCTACAAGCGACATGTTTAATAATATCGATAAGATGAGGAAGTTCTAAAGGAATTCGCATTACCAAAAATTGTAACATATGTTTTTCCCCTCTCTTATGTGCAAGGAAAAATAAAAGAATAGAAAATCTAACAACTTACGGCAGATGCTCTATATAGCAGTGGTCATCAGCACTCGCTGAAATGTGCAAAGGGTAAGCGGAGCCGTCCCGTGTGCCCCGTCGTGCAGCAGGAAGAGGTAGAGAGCATACCCGCTAGCAGCTTGTTTCTCTGCATGCGACCATGAAACTTTTGCTCCATGGTGCACTGTGTTCTCCGAGGGTAAGAGACGCTGGCCCTAGGGTGCTCTGTGCTGACGACCGCTGCTCTAATAGTCTTTTCTCTCGGATATGGTAGCATGAAAGATTTTCAATATCGGTGCACTAGACTTCAATGTGGCAGCCCCACCGCTGGATAATCAGCGTCAGACTAGAAATCTCGCATGGAGAATACAAAATTTCTTTTCAATTCTGTTATGAACAAGATAAATTTTGGTTAATCTCTGCAGAGACATTACTATTTTGATATTTTTATCGCGTAGTCCAGGTAACACGGGTTTTCTTCGGGAACTCCAGTTTTCCTGTGGCATGCCAAATCTCCATAATCATTTCATCGCGGGTGTAGCGTAGACCGGCCTCTTATGGCGCACCCTGGGCAACGACTCTGTCGGTAAATTGGTCTATATAACTGGTTACATATAAGTGAATGACGTAAGTCAAGTACCCGCCATTAGTTAAAAAAAAGAAAATAAAAATATTTTTATCCCTACTACGGTCTTTACTTAATCCATATCAACTCAAATATTTTGTCAGTTTATAAACTACTGTACCACATAAAGATGTATATCTATACTAATAATAAATCTGTAGCCGACATTTTTCTGGTAATTTTCGATTTTCCAAAAATAATTGGTCCTAACATATATAATTAACCACCCTGAAACCGAAAATCGCTTTTTTGAAATTTTTGTTTGTATGTCTGTCTGTATGTTTGTTACCTTTTCACGCGATAATGGCTGAACGGATTTCGATGAAAATTGGAATATAAATTAAGTTCGTTGTAACTTAGATTATAGGCTATATGGCATTCAAAATACTTTATTTAAAAGAGGGGTTATAAGGGGGCCTGAATTAAATAAATCGAAATATCTCGCTTATTATTGATTTTTTGGTGGAATATGTTACATAACAAAAGTTTCTTTAAAAATGATTTCTGATAAGTTTTATTCTCTGAAAAATTTTGATAGGACTGATATTTAATGAGATAAATGAGTTTTAAAATTAAAATAACTGCCATCTAAGGCCGTGTATTGAAATAAAAAACAAATGACTTCGTCTATAAGGGGCCTTGGACACAACAATCGAAAGCTATGAAACATAGCCTACAGACAATGTTTCTGTGTTTGTATGAAGCTAAATTAACCGATTTGTATAAATAATTATTATTTCATCATTGGAAAGTGTAGTTTCTCTGGATGGACATAATGCTATAATGTTATTACAGTAACTTGTGAGTGAATTGAGGACAGGTAAGATTAAAATAGCTTCTTATGCACAGAAAACTTGATAGGTTATTCTGTATATTCATTTCCTGTATTTCTTATAATAATGTTTATGAACATATTCATTTTTATCTCAGAGAATTAACGAAAATTTTAACTATGCTCAATTGAATCGTGTTAAAATACATAAAATACATATGCAATAAATGCAATGCAAAAAATTGGGTAATATGCCAAGCAGATTATGTTGCGCTGTTGTAAAAGTTGTTCCTCCTGAGATTCAAGAGCTCCCGCAACAAATTAAAAACTTTCTAATTCGAGTACATCCGTTATCAACACACTTTTTCATAATATAATATAATATAAACATAATAAATCTGTAGCCAAATTTTTTCTGTTAATTTTCGCTTTTCCAAAAATAATTGGTAATAACAATTAAGAAACATGTTAAAGGAATTGTCATTGCACCAAACGAGTGATCTCTGGATCAAAATGATCGTATTTTAATATTTTAAATGCAATTTAAATTAACATAACATATTAAACGATTTAGCCTTCTATCAAACACGAATGTTCCCTGGATCAAACGCCCTATTTTAATTATGTAATTACTTTTTATTTATTTCTAACGGGTGCAGCGGAGCGCACGGGTACGGCTAGTTAATACTAAGCGAGTTAATTACACGAACTGGCGTCTCTCGGATCCCATCTTCCATGTACAGTACTGTGCTCCAACCAAGAGAAAGTCTCCGCCGGATGAGACGAAGGGGAGTAATGCTGTGAATGAATGTTGATATCATAAGGACACACACGTGGGTACCCTTATCTCTATTGGCTAGCTCTCACAGCACAAACCATAACATTGATACGGACATATTGATACTATCCTAGTTACAAAATTAGATCACAGTTAATCTCCTGGTCTTTTAATCACTTCATACAGGAAATAACATATGTAGGAGAGCGCGTGGTTTTTAAACTGGCGTTATAACGGTAATATTATTTATCTACTTCGTTCCAATAGATGAGGCAGTAGTAAGCACATTCCTTTCACTGTTGATCTCCTGGTTGGAGAACATCTATCTCTCCAGCATTCATTTCTTAATCCTCTCTTATCCATTTCATCCTTCACACCATCATTCCAGAAAAAAAAAATGATCGTCCTATTTTTCTGCGTGTTTTTGGTTGTCATTTCCAAATTATTTGGGGCATCTCTCTCCGATTACTTTGTCTTGTTGCCGTAGGCCTACCATCTCAGTCTTCAGGCTTCGACTGTCTCAAGTGTGTTGTATCGGCCTCTGCCCTATTTCTTTCTGATTTCCTCGTTCCATTATTGCTAGAACACAACTTTTCCATCAGTAATTCTTTTCTATAGTTATCAAATTTTTGCGTTCATCTCCATAATTTTCCCACACTTCAGAAGCAAATAGGGCGATACTATCCACAATAGTTCTATACAGGCGCCTTTTTACATGCTTTGTTATATTCTTATTCCGTATTAATGGATATAATTTCTTATTGCAGCTTTACCTTTCATAATCCTATTTGTTGTCTCAAGTGTACTTCCTCAATTTTGTAATATTTTTGTACTCAGATGTATCCCGTCCTATCAGAATAATTGAAGACATTATTACAAAAACAGCCCTATTCATCTATACTAATAATAAATCTGTAGCCAAAATTTTTCTGGTAATTTTCGATTTTCCAAAAATAATTGTTGTTAACATGTATAATTAACCATCCTGAAACCGAAAATCGCTTTTTTGAAATATTTGTTTGTCTGTCTGTCTGGATGTTTGTTACCTTTTCACGCGATAATGGCTGAACGGATTTCGATGAAAATTGGCATATAAATTAAGTTCGTTATAACTTAGATTTTAGGCTATATGACATTCAAAGTACGTTATTTAAAAGGGGGGTTATAAGGGGGCCTGAATTAAATAAATCGAAATATCTCGCTTATTATTGACTTTTGTGAAAAATGTTACATAACAAAAATTTCTTTGAAAATGATTTCCGATAAGTTTTATTCTTTGAAAAATTTTGATAGGACTGATATTAATGAAATAAATGAGTTTTAAAATTAAAATAACTGCCATCTGAGGCGGTGTAATGAAATAAAAAACAAATGTCTTCGTCTATAAGGGGCCTTGGACAACAACAATCGAAAGCTATGAAACATAGCCTACAGAGAATGTTTCTTTGTTTGTATGAAGTAATATCGGAAGCTAAATTAACCGATTTGTATAATGTTATTACAGTAACTTCGGAGTGAATCGAGAACAGGCAAGATTGAAATAGCTTCTTATGTACAGAAAACTTGATAGGCTATTCTGAAAATTCGTTGCCTGTATTTCTTAAAATAATGTTTATGTACACATTAAATCTAAATGATGTCAATCTTCATTAAACTATGGTTGCATGTAATAAAAATTAAGAAACATGTTAAAGGAATTGTTATTGCACCAAATGAGTGGTCCCTAGACCAATATGATCGCATTTGAATTATTTAAATACAATTTAAATTTAGTAACTTATTAAACAATTTATCCTTCTATCAAGCATGAATGATCCCTGGATCAAATGCCCTAATTTAATTATGTAATTACTTTATATTTATTTCTATCGGGTGCAGCGGAGCGCACGGGTACGGCTAGTTTTTAATAAAATTGAGTTAAAGACACATGGGCTACTATTTCAAATGTTTAGAGACTCCAAAAACGACCCATGTCAGGTGCAATAGCCACAAGGATAAAGACCAGTTATACAGAAACAGTTGACATGTGTTGTTCTATTTATCGTTATTGTTCTCCTGAAAAGTAGCAATTTTGAGAAGGGTTGTTTTTGTAATGTCTTCAATTGATATCTAGTCCCCATTTAGAATATTTTTCCTGGAGTTTTCGCAGCATATAGAGAATATCATCTTCATCTTCAGCAAAGATAACCTGGACGTCCGCGAAGCTAAGTGAATGTAATATAGATTTGTCATTATCCAAATTAACGGTGTCGGCCATTCTTCATATAGTAGCCATAATGATATAATAATGGAGAATTTGTGGAAGGCAGAAAAAATAGGAATTTGCTGAACAATTACTTGGTCTGACACATTAAGAGGGACTTCATGTCTTTCCAGCTACTTGAACTGAATATAGATGAAAGGAATATATTGGTTAAAAAGGAACGCTTTTACTGAACATCTGAGCTGTATGTTTTCCTTTGTGCAGCCTTTCGATTGATAATACACTATCATTAATACTGTATGTTCCGTTCCCTTAACGCACACATTGTATTCCACCCATCATTCTCTTTCTTTCTGGAATATTTGAAGTTCATTTTAAAATGGTAATGGTAGTAAATTAAAAAAAAAAAAAAAAAGAAAATACGCGTTGCTTTATATTTCAGTGATTTCGATTAATTGAAATAGCAAAATCTGATTCACTATTATAACATTGACAACACTACCACAACATCATGACAACAATAACAACCATAATTATTTATGCTATTAGCTACATTTAAGGCTCATTCACAATGAAAATTAAACATAACGTAAACATTAACATAAGCACATAAACATATGCCACAAACTTAAGTAGCCAAGGCCCATTCACAGTGAAAATTAAACATAACGTAAACATAACACGTGTGTGGAAACAAACATACCGAATCAACAAAACTACAGAATCTATTACATAAAAATGGAGAATTGCACAATGACTGACGACGTAGCTATTCAATTTATGTTTCTAATAACTACAATGGCATCAGTATATGGCTTTCAGTACTTGAAATCAAAGAAACGAAGATGTAAAATAATCAACTTTTCGTCATATGATTCCATGTTGCGCGCCTAGCTATCATCACGGCCAATAGATAAAAATATTGCCTGTAGGCAAAGCCCATGAGATGTTAAACAAAAAGTGAAAACACGCTTTCCGCTTGTGTACTGTTTCCAAATCGCATAAACATAAGCATGAAAGTTTGGAGTTTGCAAACTTTCATGTTAACGTCTTATGATTAAGATTAAGTTTATGCTTATGTAATTCATTGTGAATGCTTTCATTAAATAACATGGACACAAGGTTTTATGCTTACGTTATGTTTATGTTTAATTTTCATTGTGAATGGGCCTTAAAGCTCGGCCTGTTGAGTTGACAATAAAATACCATTCGACGCTGTACTGACAAGCAGTTTTCAGTTATTAATTGAAGATTTTTGAGATCAGAAAAATGAAACGGAATACTTAATACATCATGAGGTCACAGATTTATTTTTATTTCATTATCCTAGTTTTTTATTTTCGTTTGTCAGTTTGTTGATTTAAAGCAGGCCTGCACAAACAGCGCTCAACGAGCGCGTGCGCTCCTCCGGAGCGGGAGAGCCGTGTTTTCCGCTCGCCGAAACGGAGAGGAAGATACGTCAGAATGACATAGACTTGCTATAGGTAGAGGAGAGGGAAACGACCACTCAATTATCTAGTGGAGTGCAGTATGTAGGCCTATTCTCAGTAACTGTTTCACGTTGGTTACCTACTGCTACAGGACAGTATGAAAGACTCTAAAAGACGGAACATAACATTTAACATTTAATGATTTACAGCTCGAACTTATTTATCTTCAATGTGACCTAAGGGCTAAAGATCGTTTGAATAATACTACTAGCCTGGTTACAAGACTAAACATTAGCAATAATATCCACGACTACACAGGCTGACTGTGAAAATGATTGCTATGTTTGGCTCAACGTTTATGTTTGTGAGCAGCTATTTTCTATAATCAACTTTAATAAAGGCAGACATCGAACATCTGTAACTAATGTTTCATTACGATCAGTAGGCTACTGTTCCTTTCAGCTGTCAACAGCATAAAACCTCGTTTTGATGTACTGATAAATAAAAATATAACAAAATGATATTGTACATTTAAGTACCTATAGAATTTCTATTATTTCTGTAAAATAAATATTTCTTTATTAATTAATAATAGTCCAAGATAGTTTTGCAAACACTGAACGGGAATTCATTTCATAAACACTCGTAATAGTACTTCTTTTTCTGTATATTTTGTACGAGATCACCCCTTCTTCCAGTCCACCCTTATACAGAGCGCAGCTAATACCTGCATTCCGCTCATGAGCTGAGAGCCGGCTCGGAGAGCGCAAACCTTGTGCAGGCCTGATTTAAAGCGTTCCCATTATATGTCTACATGACTTTTTCTTTGTGAGGTTTATACTAAAGTGTGTTTAGTGTTCCCCCCCCCCCCCGCAACTCTTTCGGCATGAACAAACCTCTGCAGCAATAATAATAATTAGGTACACCGTTTTTGGATTTGGGGGTCGAATTGTACATTTTCGAGCAACATCAAGTGGGCGTCGACTGTGACTTTGTGATGCCAGACTCAGGTAATATCTCGTTTCCCAGCTGTGATTTTAATCGTTCTATGAACAGGTCTGCCCGCCGACACGTTGTTGTGATTAGGATTGGGCGGTTCCTGCCGGTAATCGATCGGCTGCCAATGTCACAGGATGGAAAACTGTCACTCAGATCGGTTGGAATGAATCCATCGCATGACGCAGTTTACTGCGGAAATGACGCCATGAGCATGAGCATGGATGCTAATGACATTTCGAAGAAGTGCGCTTTAAGCGGGATGGACTCGTTTCCAATTTCATTCCGTGTGGGAGAGGGTAGACGTGGAACCAGTAATGGAATTTTTATTAGTAACTGACTCCAGTCTATGCGAGAAAGCTTTCCTTTCTCATTGTTCGGCTCCATGACCTTTAATGACCACTGACGTATTTATCATATTGCTCTCCAATCAAGTTAAGCTTAATCTTTGTTTCCAGGTTCTGATTTGTCGTGTTATATACTTATGCAAAAGTTACTGTAAAAGTCGATTTAAAGATTTTTCATAAGATACAGGTATTCGTTTTAAGAATTCCAGTTACCGGAAAAAGTAGTTTGTTCACGTCGTCTATATGTAGCTATATCTGTCTGTCTGTACATTTTTCCTGAACTTTTGGACGGATTTTGTTCATACAGTAGGTATAGAATGTAAGTGAAACTGATGGAACACTGCTTGTAGCTTTCCTATTTTTAATTGTATGAATGAGCTCTATATCTATGCAGAAGTTATATTTGAACATTTTTAAAATTACGTTTTATATTATTTTATGAAGGCCGTGTCAACGTGTTTTTAAGTGTCACCATGTATTATACTTGTCTTCCCATTTTCTTTATTCTTCAGGTCACAAAATGCACAAAATCATATACAGTATTTTTTACTACTAAATTCATATTTCGTCCAAGAGCAGGTCTTTCACTGCAAACCCAGCATTCTCCAATCTTTTTTATTTTCTGCCTTCCTCTTTGTCTCCGCATATGATCCATATATGAGGGGCTCACAACCAGAGTGGACCAAGTCCACCAGTGATCATTTTGTGGATTAATACAATCTCGGATGAAGAGAACTTATATCTATTCATTGCCATAACAAAGTCCATAACTCATTTGTTACTCCACAGAGGGCAGCATTTCCTATGGAAGGTGAAGGTTGCTAAGCGTGAGCCAGGAACTTTAAGACTCAATATCTCAGAAATATTCCAGATGGACTTAGTCCACTCTGGTTGTGAACCCCTCATATCTTAATGTCGTCTATTATCTGATATCTTCTTCTGCTCCGAACTCCCGTTCACCATTCCTTCCAGTGTAGCCTTCAGTAGGCAGTTTCTTCTAAGCCAGTGACTCAATCAGTTTCTTCTCCTCTTCATGATCTGTTTCAGCATCATTATTTCTTCACTCACTCTTTCCAACACAGCTTCATTTCTTATTCTTTGTGTCGATTTTACACGCTCCATTCTTCTCCATACCCGCATTTCAAATGCTTCTAGTCGCTTCTCTTCACTTCGTCGTAATGTCCATGTTTCTGCCCCATACAATGCCACACTTCACACAAACCATTTCATTAGTTTCTTTCTTAGTTATTTTTCTAGAGGTTCGCATATTATGATCCGTTTTCTATTTAAAACTTCCTTTGCCATAGCTATCTTCCTTTTGACTTCTTGGCAGCAGCTCATGTTACTGGTTATATTACACCCCAAGTATTTGAAGCTGTTCACTTGCTCTACTGCCTCATTTCGAATTTGCACGTTTACGTTTACCTTCTTTATTTTTCTTCCGATAACCATGGTCTTCGTCTTCTTTTCTTTTTACCACTTATAAACTATTATTTTCTAAAAATTACCTCAAATTTTTGGTCGCAGTGTATGAGTACATAAAAAGATAAATGCTTCAGTACCCTATATAAATTTGTCACTGTGGGGAATAGCGGGACCTTGAGCTGAATATTCATAGCCAAAAGCTAATCAAAAACAATTTAATACTAATGGTTCTTTCATGTGATTAATCATGACAAATCTTACAGATTGAAATATGCTCATGATTGGTTATGGATTGAAATATGCTTATGATCGGTTATGATGATAGGAAGACACACAAAGAGGTTAGCCGATCATCATGGAGCCATTAAAATGAGAACAGATTCCTTGGCACACCGTTATAAATGAAAAACATAGCTTTAGAAACCATGTTCAAAATATTTCTTTTTCACCCCCTATAACTTTTGTGTATATAGTTTCTTCATAAAATTGAATTAGGAAAGTTACAAGCAGTGCTCCATACTTTTTACCACCTTGTATATAGAGCTACTAGGCTTGTCATAGGGAGATCTGAGAATTACATTCATGGCGTTGAATGTAAGTTAAGCGAGGTTGCTAATGCAATAATTTCAACAAATAAAACTAAAGTGATGGCGTTCTAAGGACTAAAATCTAAAATCGTAATAGATGAAAAAATCATCGAAGAGATAAGTGAGTTTGGTTATTATCTGGGATATAATTTTGTCTATGAAAGATTAGAAGATGATGAAATAAAATGAAATAGATTTAGACAGTTTTGTGGGACAGTACAACTAACAATAAAACATATCTTCCTATCATTCTCGATACATTAGAAATCCTTTTGATAGTTCTATGACGGTTGCTTTAGATCTGGCATGTTCAGCGCGGGCAATTCTAGCCTTTAAATGAGGTGCAACAGTGTCGTAGAATATCACCGTCGCATGTAGGGACATGCTTTAAATATATTGTACCTCACTGTTATACCTAGTTCGAAAGCTATAAATGCCAGCGCTGAACATGCCTGTTTTAGATAGTCGAACATTATCCCTTATTAGGGTCTGAAAAGGACCAATGGTGTATAATTTTAGTCTAATTTATACCCGTACATACTGTAGCATGGGAAAGCGAGGCATATTTCTCTCAGTTCTGTATTCCAATCTTTCCGGAATTTCGTCTACTATCTTGCTGACAACTATTTTCGAGAGACTGTACCTCAGTTGAAATTCGTTCTGAGTTAGGTAGATTTTCGAAATTATTAATTTTATACCCCCCCCCCCCCCTCTCTCTCTCTGTCGCTATACGACGTACGTACATTTAAAATGTCTAAGGCCCAATTGTATAAAACTCCCTGGCTAAAGATCAACTTTGATCAAAGATCGGAAAGTGAATCGAGTTCAGACACTTCTTGGTTCAATGCAATCTAAGTTCACTTGAAAAGGATTTGGCAACATCGCATAAACAGGTGATGCGCGGGCCATGTTGTACAGGTTTGTTCAGTGTTTGCAATGTAGCGACTTTAACTCTTTTTCAACGACAATTTCTTTTAACTTTTATATTGCTTAAATAGGGATTTAGCGACCTTTTTAGGACCCCTTAGTGACAAAATTTAATCTTTCTTCGTTGATAATGAGAAATCTAGCGACTTTCCAACTACTTTTTGGCGAATTTCCGTACACTCTATTGGAGACACTGGTTTGTTTTGTGCGTTGTAAATAATGGCGGAGAATAAGAAGAAGGTTGATCGTTCTCCAAATTGTTATCATGTTATGGTGTTTGATACTGCTGGACATAATAAAGCTTTATAAAACGACAATTTTCTTTTAGTAATACAGTTAACTGAAAATTTATGAATGTGCCTATCATATCCATTAATAATTAATGGTTGTTATAAACATAATAGGGGAGTTAGGCCTAAAATGACATACTTGGATAAAATGACATACTATGTGTTTTGTGAAAACACTGTAAACTGAGTTTCAATTTACAGCACAGAAGCTGGAAACAGTGGTTACATCCAAATTTTAGCA
Source organism: Periplaneta americana (assembly GCF_040183065.1). Lineage (NCBI taxonomy): Eukaryota > Metazoa > Arthropoda > Insecta > Blattodea > Blattidae > Periplaneta > Periplaneta americana. The sequence goes on from NC_091123.1 coordinate 43,493,880, forward strand.
AGCGAAGGCGCTTTTTGGTGAAGCAGGTGCAACTAAAGGAAAAAAGTGCAAGACGATATAATATTGTTGTAGTATGTTATGTATTTTTTTGTCCTTTTAAGCTTCAGATATCAGTGAAATAATTTTCATGACTGAAAACATGAATATTTCCCTATATAAAAAGCATTACAATATCCAAATTCATAAAGAGGTTAGGTCGTACTAACACTACTTCTTATTCTTCTTCATTCCGGGTAAAATGACATACCACCTACTTGGCTAAAATGACATACTATGTCATTTTACCCAAGTGCATGTTTCTGCCTGGAAATGAGGAGCCATATATTATGGGCGACAGCGATTTGCAAAATTGGTGTCAAATTTGTTTACAATGGCTGATTAGTGATTATTTCTGTGAAATTATGTAATATATAGTGGCATCTCTCTCATTGCTCGACTGAAGCCACTTGATGTCTCTTTCTTCGGGCCTTTGAAAACATATGATCAGGCCGTTACAAAGTAGCTGAAGAACCATCCTGGATGGGTGATTACACAGTTTCAAATTGCGGACTTATTTTCTGAAGTCTATGGAAAAGCTGCAACTATCGCCAATGCATTGAGTGGATTTTCTTCAACAGGAATTTGTCCACTCAATTCGGACATATTTCCTGATCACTTATTTAGTCCTGCAGCGCCCACAAACAGACCTCTAACGAATGCAGGCCCTACAGACGGGCCAAAGGGTGCAACACAGAAGAGCAGTTCAACAACAAGAAATGCAAAAGAACATATGATAGAGCCATCACCACTAACTGCACCAGCTGCGGAAGCGTCACAAACGAGCCCTTCAGCTCATGAGACACAGCAAGAGATCTCACCGATTCCCTCTGGCACTATATCTGTGGCGAGAAGAAAGAGAACACAAATGAAGGGTCCCATATCGAGTATCTCTTTTATTAACCAATTAAAATTAAAGAAAGCTGAAAAAAGAGCTGTAGAAGAAAGGCGTTCAGCAAACAAAGGAAAAACACAGCTTCAATTTGATCTAAGCAATGGGGACCAAGATGAAGAGAGTGACTTCGATGGTGATGTTGTCTGTACTGCAATGAATTTTACAGTCAATATAAACCAGAAGAAACAGTGCAAGAAATGTTTCTCATGGGCACACAATGAATGTGCAAGTGTATCTAAGAGAACAAAAAAATTTTTTTGAACTATGTAAAAATTAACTTAAGTGTGTCATTTTACCCTAGTAACTTGGGTAAAATGACATAGTTTGTCTATTTTCAAATATACATTTCAGTTAAAGATTGTCAGTATTTTCCACTTTCTGTTGATTCTAATATATGTGTTAACATTGTAGCATCAGTTATATATAATTGGGCAAAACAAATTTGGTAAGAATACATATTTTTTTCAAGATTTCCTTAAGGTATGTCATTTTAGGTCTAGTTCCCCTATAATTATAGGTTATGTTATTTGATACTGCTGAACACGATAAAGCCTTATGGAATATAAGAATGTTTGTGTATTAAGACAAGAAATTGAAAAGAAATAAATATAAATGTACCTAACATATTTATTAATATTAATAATAATGGTTATTCTTTTTGCACAATCTGCCACTCATATATTTCAAACAGAAAAGAAATAACTGAACTTGGGTCATCTAACTTAATCGGAGAAATTTCTTCAGTCAAAGTTGACTTTAGTTTGAGACAAATTAATCTCAGATTAGACTTTATACAACGCAAAATTCCAAGTTCAGCTAGAACGAGGATCAATTTCACCTCTGATCTAAGATTAAATTGTTTATACAATCGCCCCTAAATAAAGCAATTCTGCATCTACAACGTTATTTACACCAGAAAAAGTTGAGTTTTAAGAATGTTTTCAAGATTTTTAACACGAGAAATTCTGATGTTATCTTAAACAGTGTTAACAAATTGTTGTATTTATTTATTTTTTGTTAAACTTATTGAAAAATCTTTAAAACAATATTTTAGGTTTTTATATTGTTGGTTAAACCGGCCCTAAAGAAGTTTAAGATGCGTAATATTCTTTGGATCAGTAGAAGGCTGAACGTGGTCAGTGAGTTGCGATGCCGCTAACAAGACACCGACCGCTCTGCAGTCAATCGTCACAAATTGAAATCGGGAACGCGAACTCGTTGACTCCAGTCATAAAATAATATGGCGAGCACAGCCAATAATCTGTCTCCATATTTCATTCCTACGTGCAGTCTCAAGGAGCCTGGAACAATAACAACTTGTTGACCTCCGCCCTGAGAACTGAAACTCAATTTGTTGAAGCGGGCTACATTGTTATGTCCACAGTTTCCATGCTCATTTATTGCAACTTTTTATGTATTCTGTATGCCTCACCGACTTTACAGGGAACGGGTTCCTTTGTTCGTAGATCCGCGTTTTGAAGTTTCTTATGCGGTTGTTATGAATCTATTTTTGTGCGAGATCGTGCGTATTTGCTTGTTTTCCGCACAGAACCAATACGCGGTAAGTGTGAAATACCACATTCAGTATTCCCAACGTAACACACATAACAATTTCCCTCTTCTTACCGCTTAAGCGCGACATTCATTTTACTGCTTTAGGCTTTTAACATATTATTTTTAGAGACGTTTAACAAAGTAATAATTATAAATTGGAAACTTACCACTGCAATTTCACCTAAATTGCAATGTTAATTATTGTTTTTAGATATTTGCAAAAATTAAGTAAAGTCTACTACTCCACGAAACTTATTGCATTCCTGATACAAGTAACATTAAGGAAGCCGTGAAAAAATCAACAAGATTCCAGATGCCGATGTTATTACTGCAATATGTTATATAAATAATATTGTTAAAATATTAAAATGAAAAATAAATCAAGTTTGTTTTAAGTTCGCATTTATACACGGGGGGGAAAAAAAAGACAGACGTATATCACGGAAATTATGTTCTCGGAAATTAAAAAAGCTCAACTACGTTTCGCTTTTTCAATCTTTTCCTGGAACATGAAAACGTCAACAAACCGCTCTTGTAACGTATATTACTATTGTGTTGTTTGCACTGATTGCTATCTAGAGGAAGTTGAGCCTCGAATCTCGTATTATGGTGGCTAACATTATTATTAGTAGAGATCGGCACACAACATGAATATTTTGCTAAAATATTAAATTTATTTTCGGAAAATATGAAAATAAAAAATAAATATTTTCATCCTCTGGTTGAGTAGAAAAGGCCTTACGACCTTAACTCTGCCAGAATAAATAAGGCATTATTATTATTATTATTATTATTATTATTATTATTATTATTATTATTAGTTTCTATCTGATGCTTTTCCAATTCACTGCGGGCTAAAGCATGGAGATGCACTATCACATTTACTTTTTAACTTCGCTTTAGAATATGCTATTAGCAAAGTTCAGGATAACACGCAGGGTTTGGAATTGAACGGGTTATATCAGCTTCTTGTCTATGCGGATGACGTGAATATGTTAGGAGAAAATACACAAACGATTAGGGAAAACACGGAAATTTTACTTGAAGCAAGTAAAGCGATCGGTTTGGAAGTAAATCCCGAAAAGACAAAGTATATGATTATGTCTCGTGACCAGAATATTGTACGAAATGGAAATATAAAAATTGGAGATTTATCCTTCGAAGAGGTGGAAAAATTCAAATATCTTGGAGCAACAGTAACAAATATAAATGACACTCGGGAGGAAATTAAACGCAGAATAAATATGGGAAATGTGTGTTATTTTTCGGTTGAGAAGCTTTTGTCATCCAGTCTGCTGTCCAAAAATCTGAAAGTTAGAATTTATAAAACAGTTATATTACCGGTTGTTGTGTATGGTTGTGAAACTTGGACTCTCACTCTGAGAGAGGAACATAGGTTAAGGGTGTTTGAGAATAAGGTGCTTAGGAAAATATTTGGGGCTAAGCGGGATGAAGTTACAGGAGAATGGAGAAAGTTACAGAACATAGAATTGCACGCATTGTATTCTTCACCTGACATAATTAGGAACATTAAATCCAGACGTTTGAGATGGGCAGGGCATGTAGCACGTATGGGCGAATCCAGAAATGCATATAGAGTGTTAGTTGGGAGACCGGAGGGAAAAAGACCTTTAGGGAGGCCGAGACGTAGATGGGAGGATAATATTAAAATGGATTTGAGGGAGGTGGGATATGATGATAGAGACTGGATTAATCTTGCACAGGATAGGGACCGATGGCGGGCTTATGTGAGGGCGGCAATGAACCTTCGGGTTCCTTAAAAGCCATTTGTAAGTAAGTAAGTAAGTAAGTAAGTATTATTAGGGAGATTATTATTATTAGAGAGATTATTATTATTATTAGAGAGATTATTATTATTATTATTATTATTATTATTATTATTATTATTATTATTATTATTATTATTAGAGAGATTATTATTATTGTTAAACATTTCAATGCTAAAATATGTTCGTTCCTAAGCCATTTGGGGCAGGTTTATACCATTACAACTTACAAATGGCTTTTAAGGAACCCGGAGGTTCATTGCCGCCGTCACATAAGCCCGCCATCGGTCCCTATCCTGTGCAAGATTAATCCAGTGTCTATCATCATTTATCCCACCTTCTCCAAATCCATTTTAATATTATCCTCCCATCTACGTCTCGGCCTCCCCAAACATCAACAACATAGTGTAGGATCTTTTACCTATTCCTTCAAGAAATATATTTTTTTTTATTTGTTACCTTTAATATTAAATTGCCTAAAAATTTGTATTAATACACAATATTTTCTGTAGGAATAGGTAAAAGATCCTAGACTATTTTGATGATGTAGGTCTTTGCAATGTTTCTGTAAAAGAATCTTGCAGATATTTAAATAATTGTATATTTTATTTTGTAAAAAAATTATGCAACTTGAATATTATTTTTACAGTTAATTATTAGCTATTTTAATATTCTGAATAGTGTTTTATAAAGTGTAATGTTTATATATTAAGCATGAAAAGTTTTGTACATATAGCTTTCATAGTAGCTGAGATATTAAATGAATGATTTTCACTAAATGTTTGCAGGCCAATGGTGTGTCTCCCCCCTTAAATGCTTCCAGTCTCTTCTCTTCATTTCATCGTAATGACCATGTTTTTGCTCCATACAATGCCACACTCTACACAAAGCACTTCACTAGTTTATCCCTTAGTTCTTTTTTTTTTTTCAAAGGTCCGCAGAGATGATTTTTTTTATTAAAAGCTTCCTTTGCAATTTTTATCTTTCTTTTGACTTCCTGGCAACAGCTCATGTTACTATTTCTACTAGGAGTCTACACCCCAAGTACTGTAGAGAAAATATACAATTAATTTTTAAATGATTGATTAAATGGCAGCCTTATTAGTGTTAATTATATAAGCAGCTGTTTCGGAGTATACTGTATACTATCATCAGAGCCTACTAGATCTCGGCGTCATCTCGACATCGCTGCCTATTGTTGGGGTACGTTTGCGTGTTGAAAAGTAGAGTCAATTAGTGTGTGTGTTCTGAAATTGATCTGTGTGTTGAGAATTTGATTAGGGTGTGTTTTAGTGTGTCTGTATGTTTCATATTGTTCTAGTGTGTTGAGTTTTTGGTTTTTGGGTTGTATGTGTAGGATTTCCATGTCTGTATTTATGTTATTGTATGTATGGTTAGCATTAGTTATGTGTTCGGCATATGTAGATGTATTGTGTCCTCTGGTTATTGCTTTAATGTGTTCTTTGTAGCGTGTTTGGAATGATCTGCCTCTCTGTCCAATGTAGGCAACAGGCAGCGATGATGTCTAGATGACGCCGAGATCTAGTAGACTCTGATGATGGTGTACAGTATACACCGAAACGGCTGTAAGCCACATGTGCTTATATAATTAATACTAGTAAGTTTGCCATTTAATCAATCGTTTATATTTAAGTGTTAAAAGTAGTGTAGGCAAGATTCAAGATGGAATTAATTTTTGTGCGAGAACGTGCGTATTTGCTTGTTTCCGCACAAAACCAGTCCGCGGAAAGTCTAAAATTCCACATTTAGTATTCCCAACCTAACACACATAACAATTTCCCTCTTCGTACCGCTTAAGTGACATATTGATTTTACTGCTTTAGGCTTTTAACATATTATTTTTAGAGACGTTCAATATAATAATAATTATAAATTGGAAATTTACCACTGCAATTTCACCTAAATTGCACTGTTAATTATTGTTTTTAAAAATTTTCAAAAATTAAGTAAACTCTACAACTCCACTAAAGTTACTGCATTCGTGATGCAAGTAACATTAAGGAAGCCGTGAAAAAATCAACAAGATTCCAGACTCATCATAGACTGGGGGAAAAAAGACAGACGTATATCACGGCCTGCTGGAGTATAGTAAACACAGAAAACATTTTAAAGCAACAATGTTAAAGATAGATATTTTTGTTTTGCAAATTTGCCGTCATTGAACAGAAACCAAGATGGAGATTTCATTGCAACTAATTAGAAATTTCTCTTTCAAGTAGGCTATGTAATAAACGATCTTCGCACAAAATAATGTACGATACACGAGCGGTATGTTTTCTTTCAATTCTCGGAAATTAAAAAAGCTCAACTACGTTTCGCTTTTTCAAACTTTTCCTCGAACATGAAAACTTCAACATCCCGCTCTTGTAACGCATATTACTATTGTGGCAAAAATTGGAACTTAAATGTTGAAAATACGAAATAGGTTAACTAAAGCCGTGTTAGTATAAATTTAGCTAGAGCGGTAGTGTAAGGTTTCATTTGTATCTCGAAACATGTTAATATGTGACGTGCAGTATTATTGCCGCTCTCATCACTGTGACAGCATTTCGTAGCATGAGATGTGAACGTCGGAAATAGGATTTCACGTAGCCCTTTCTCCTCCCCCGCAAGGACTGTTTGCTGTAAGGGCTCCTTGTATCGACTGTCATGCGAGATGAAGTCGCGTCTCTTCTGGGATGCTGATGCCGTGTGACGGCGTTTTTATTCCCATTGATGAATTGCATTGGAGAGCGTCAGGAGGAAGCGGTTCGGGTTTTTGCATTTATTTTTATGGAGGGTTTGGAACGATCGCTGACAAGACCGAGGAGACACACCCCACCCTCCGACATCTCGTCATGTCCGGAGTCAAGCATCCCACCCGTCCAGTACATACAAGGACACTGGATTTTCGCTCTTGTGATTCACAACTTGTAGTCCCTTGCTTACCGGCTTATTTCAGATACCCCCGTTACTCTGCAACCATTCAAGCAGTTCTCTTTTGTCACATAATCGTCATTGTCCGTGAGCGTACTGGCCTTGACAGCACAGCAGCATGTCTGTCTGTCACAGAATAGCTAATTTATATCTCCATTGTCAATATTTTTAGATCGCGAAAGATTAAATATGTGTTTTTTTTAACAGTCTTACTAATAAACCGTGTATAGTTTTTATACGAGATTTATGCAGAGTTGAAACAGAAAACGTTACTAATAAACCGTGAATAAGCTATGGACGTATAAACAGTCTGTAACTATACAATGGGAATTGCTTTGCAGTAGTTATATACACGAAACCCGTTGTTTGAGCGTTGTATATAGAGAAAAAATGGCCTCCCCTCTAACAGCTGTTCCTATCGACTGTTATTTTATGATGGTGTTTACCTTGTAAGCACAGAAGAACAAACCAAAGATCATAGAATTATTAGAATAATATTGCTGTAGCTTGTACTCTTTGACCAAAATGTAGTGTGGTAATTGATTAGAGCCAGTTGTACTATGGATATTTAACACGCCACACTAGAGCGCTCTACCGGATCCAGTACAGAACCTCAGATATTCTATTATCTTTCGTAACGAAGTAATGACGAAACTATGACGTAGCTGTGTAACAGTTATACTGTTATACACGACGTATGTAGTGATTATTAGTAAGGAATTTACACACGACTTATAAACGAGCTACTCATTGTATAAGTATAAGATAGTTAAACGTCTGTATATAGAGTTTTTATTAGTAAGACCGTAAGTATATAAACATGACGTTTTCAAAATCGTAAATTAAGAATTTTGCATTTGTAAGTGGAACGTGTTTTTGCTTTTAGATCAATAATTTAACGTGACTATTACACTTTTATTACGTCATACTACTTTTGACCAATAAAACGGTACGGAAGGACGTCTTTCAACCAATCATGGCTGCTTATCGCACAATGTTATCGCTTCCGTAGCATTTGTTTAATTTTATCGCTTCCCTAGCATTTGTTTATTTTTATCACTACCCTACCATTTGTTTCTTTGTTTGCCAACATTTCAAACTGCAAATTCTTTACAGTACTATAAAACATGCTTTGTGATCGTCATTTGCTTACAGCTTAGTTGACTGAAAATGGCGCTCCGTTCAAAGTTTTGGTGAAGCTAATATTAGTGAAATAGAATTTCAGTAAGTCAGTTAATATTTTATTGTATTAGAGTACTTAATTTCTTCTAATCTTTATATACTTTCTTCTAATCGTGTAATAGTCAATTAAATCCCACTCGAGTTTTGATTTTCTCTGGATAAATCAAAACCTCTAGTGAGATTACTGTTGACAATTTCACTCTTATTTATCACCTACCCTGTTTATCATCTACTTGGAGGATTTAGTAAAGAACAGTTTTCAGAACATGGGAGGAGTGATAGTATGAGGAAGTAGAATAAAGTGCATAAGATTTGCTGATGATATGGCGTTGTTAGCAGAAGAGGAAATGATACTAAAGGATATGCTACTGCAGCTAAATGACAGCTGTGGCAGTATGAGATGAAGACAAATGTAAATAAGACGAAGAGCATGGTCGTAGGACGAAAAATACAGAAGATGAGGAAGTAGAATAAAGTGCATAAGATTTGCTGATGATATGGCGTTGTTAGCAGAAGAGGAAATGATACTAAAGGATATGCTACTGCAGCTAAATGACAGCTGTGGCAGTATGAGATGAAGACAAATGTAAATAAGACGAAGAGCATGGTCGTAGGACGAAAAATACAGAAGATAAACTTGTGAATTCTAAATGTGGTAGTAGAGCAAGTGGACAACTTCAAATACTTGGGGTGTACTGTAAACAGTAACATATACTGCCAGGAGGTCAAAAGGAGGATAGCAATGACCAAGGAAGCTTTTAATAGAAAAAGTATAACCTTCTACATTGCACTATTACAGTCATAACATAACACGCTTCAAATTGGAGTGACACACAAAACAAATATGGCAGATGATATATATATATATATATATATATATATATATAAATATGGCAGGCCAATCGGGAGAAGGTATGGAAAATAATATTAGAAGCGTAAATCCTTGTGAAATTTTAAACGATTTGTTTAAGTTGAATTTCGATGATGAAAACATCTGCAGTTGTTAGCGACTTTAAATAGAATACTACCGCTGCTGCTGCTACTACTACTACTACTACTACTTCTATTACTATTACTACTACTACTTCCACTGCTACTGCTACTGCTGCTACTGCTACTACTGCTGCTACTGCTGCTGCTGCTGCTAGTCTATTTTTATCGTACGCAATAATGATAAGAAAGGGAAAAAATTTAAAGAAAATACTTAGCAGAAACTTATAAAATCTAAAACTGTGCAGTGAGTAAGTAATTGAATGAATTTTGATAACTCACGCTAGGCCTACGTAATAACTACGGGGCGGATTTGAGCAAATTTGCATGTTTTATTCCTTAGTTGCAAATCATATCCTACCATTACGTAAATGCATTACAAGTTATAGCCTATTTCTAATCAAAGGTGAATATTTTATAGTGTATACTTATATATGCATATTTAAGGGGTTAATGCATGGGTTACATCAGCTTCTTGTCTATGCAGATGACGTGAATATGTTAGGAGAAAATACACAAACGGTTAGGAAAAACACGGAAATTTTACTTGAAGCAAGTAAAGCGATCAGTTTGAAAGTAAATCCCGAAAAGACAAAGTATATGATTATGTCTCGTGACCAGAATATTGTACGAATTGGAAATATAAAAATTGGAGATTTATCCTTCGAAGAGGTGGAAAAATTCAAATATCTTGGAGCAACAGTAACAAATATAAATGACACTCGGGAGGAAATTAAACGCAGAATAAATATGGGAAATGCGTGTTATTATTCGGTTGAGAAGCTCTTATCATCCAGTCTGCTGTCCAAAAATCTGAAAGTTAGAATTTATAAAACAGTTATATTTCCGGTTCTTCTGTATGGTTGTGAAACTTGGACTCTCACTCTGAGAGAGGAACATAGGTTAAGGGTGTTTGAGAATAAGGTGCTTAGGAAAGTATTTGGGGCTAAGCGGGATGAAGTTACAGGAGAATGGAGAAAGTTACACAACACAGAACTGCACGCATTGTATTCTTCACCTGACATAATTAGGAACTTAAAATCCAGACGTTTGAGATGGGCAGGGCATGTAGCACGTATGGGCGAATCCAGAAATGCATATAGAGTGTTAGTTGGGAGACCGGAGGGAAAAAGACCTTTAGGGAGGCCGAGAGGTAGATGGGAGGATAATATTAAAATGGATTTGAGGGAGGTGGGATATGATGATAGAGACTGGATTAATCTTGCACAGGATAGGGACCAATGGCGGGCTTATGTGAGGGCGGCAATGAACCTTCGGGTTCCTTAAAAGCCATTTGTAAGTAAGTAATGCATATTTCAGTTTTTAATGCTTATAAAAGCATATTTCGTTATCTTTCTAGCAATCTGGTATTTAAACAGAGATTAAGAATACGGAAAATCGGAAAAATAGGATACAGAAGAAACACTGACATTGAATTTTTTAAAATTCTAATTGGTTATTTAACGACGCTATATCAACTACTAGGTTATTTAACGTCGATGAGATTGGTGATAGCGAGATGAGGCCGAGGATTCGCTATATATTACCTTGAATTCACATTACGGTTGGGGTAAACCTCGGGAAAAACCCAACCATGTAATCAGCCCAAGCGGGGATCGAACCCGCGCCAGAACGCAACTTCAGACCGGCAGGCAAGCGCCTTAACCGACTAAGCACCGCCGGTGGCTCTGACATTGAATATTTTATTTATGGCAATCTGACAACATGCAGACAGTGCACTTTTGTCGGCGAATGATGTGACATTTCCGCGGCAATCAACAAAGCACTCCATTATTAAATGCATTGCTGACTCTGTGCAAATGTATAATATTGGGGCGTTATGATGGATGAAAGTTGAGATTAGAATAAAAGAACAGATATCAGAACAAGAAGCCGCCTTACCTCCTACTTCGCACGTGCATAACATTTTGGCAGTTGTTGATGTTAGTATAACCACTGCATCGTGCCGTAAGGCAGACCACGTGACTCGCTTAACAGCTGATCGCGAAAGGCGGTCTTTCAACCATATGACTTAGTTGCAGTGCATGAAGAATAACATATATTTCTCTGAAATGCAGTGTAATTGCGTCAGTAAAATTTTAAACAGTGATTGTGAGACACTTGAGACACAATTTACTTGCAATTTAAGGTATAATATTATTTTTGGTGTGAAAATTACGTTGTTGCAGGCAAAGTTCGTATGTGTAATACCTGCCTTTATTTCGATTAAATATTGCGCCCTTATGTGGTTAAGTGAAATTTTGGTCTTATAAACAGTAGGCTAAATATGTGTAATAATATATACCTGAAAGTGAAACATTGACTGGCATGTAAAGTAAGTTGTGATTAGGCCTAAGTGCAGCGTTACCGATGTTACTCTTGTCTAATCCATTATTGTTAGTTTACCGTATTTGTCTTTTTAATTTAAATTATTGCGCCCTTTTTATTTGTGAATAACCTACATTATACGAGTAAATAATACGACGTTTGATAATATACACAATTTGAACTTAAAACGAGATACATATAGTATATTACGAAAAATTATACCCTATAGTTTTCATTACTGTTACAGTATCTAGAATTGTAATTAGTTGAAATAAAGCACTCATGCTTCATTACGAAATTCTTGCACATTCATTTATGCACGTTTCAACAATTTTCAGTTGCATTGCACGCATATTTTAATGTATTGAAGTTATAGGTTATGTTTATTCTATCAGTACTTGCCTTATTTCCATATTCGCAATTATGCATTATGATTAAGCATAACGCTACGTATAACTCATAAATGCAATTTGTCTACACTTCAATTGTATTTATTCGTTTCAGACGGTACTCCAGTCTGAAGTCTGATTAGTTTAATATGTTACTAGGGCTAAACTAGCGCTGAGGTAGTTCCCTTCGTATTCGTACATCTTGCATATACAAATTAGTTCGGTTCGTTCAGGATTTTAATATGCCTTGCTTATAGGATCAAATGCATCTCCACAAAAAATAAATTCAACTGTTTTCAGTTCAGAAATTACCGGAACTATACCTCAGCGCTACTAAATAATATGACGTATGTACATTTCATAGGAGGGACTGTGGTGAATTTTCTACCTATAAGTAAGGACGGTAACCGTGTTCTGAAGTTTATCCTAAAAATATATTCTTCTTTATTAAATCTCAAAACCGTTTTCGTTCTCAACTTAAGCCTAAAATGTTGACGCAGATAGGTTATGTTAACATGATAAATTCTCTTCACATAAAAATAACACAGTTTTATTTATTATTCCTGCCACATTATGCAACACATTAATGGAACTTATGCACATATTACATTGAATAAAAATTTAATTGTATTATTTATTTGTTCCCTACTATACTGGGTTGTAATGAATTGTATTTATCTAACCTACCAGATTAACACACAACTGTACATACACTAATTTCATAGGAGGGACTGTGGTAAATTTTGTACCTACAAGTAAGGAAGGTAGATGTGCTAAATTAAAATCACAATATAAATAATTCTTCTTTATTAAATCTCAAAATAGCTTCCATTCCAAACTTAAAATGTTGATGCAACCAGGTTATGTTACCATGTAAAACTCCGTTCACATTAAAATAACACAGTTTTGTAATTATTTCTGCAACATATTATGCAATAAGAAGTGTGAAGGGGTCTTATACACACATTACACTAAATAAAATTGAACGCCGACACGCATTAAAGTAATATATTTCACTCAGCTCCATATACTCAAATAGAAAAGCCCGACTCATCGAGTGACGTCACACAACCTGCATTACGGCCTGGTCTAGATCACGATGGCAGTGGTATAACGCTGCAATATGATCGGCGCGGAAGTTATACAGCAGTGGTTGCCAAACACCACGAAATTGTGACGTAACAAAAATGCAACCCGCAGACCACTATCGCAGGTAGAGGGGTGGAGTGGATATCTCCTCAGGCAATGCAGCGAATAACAGTGCAGAGACGTACTGTGACCAAAAAACAAAAGCAATATAACATTCTTCTACTTATTAACAATACACATTTTTTTCCATGTTAATTTTTTATCCTCCTAGTCATTATTTTTGTATTATTAATAAAATAAAATAAATAAATTTTCTTATTTACCATAGAAAGAACGTGTACTTTACGTCAGCAGATATTTGAAATTAGAAAAACGTACCAGGCTGGTCACGAAGTTGTAAATTACACTACAACTTTAAAAAAAGTCGAAGTATTTTACACCGATTAAGACATAGAAGCCAATACTTTTTATTGTTCGTTTATTAATAAAATATTCAAATTACACTACATACGTCGAAAAAACGTCGAAGTATTTTACCCCGATTAGGACATAGAAGCAGATACTTTTTATTGTTCGTTTATTAATGAAATATTCAAGTTACAGGTAAGAGCGTGGTAGTCTTCTTAACAAGAAAAATAATGACAACGTACATTGTTCTTTTATACTTCATTTAAAATTTTACAACAAATTAAGTATCTCAAATTTTTGCCATCTGCACAAAATAAACACTTTTCCTCCCATGCGCCTTAAAATTAAGTTTTTACTTATTATCTGTTTTCGAAAAGACATCGAAACATATTATCCTACATTCTTGTAACATTACATGCGTACCTCCGTTGCTGATAAAGGTCTTTACTTATATCGAAGTGGTGGCTGTAAACAGAGGGTAGAGGTATGATGCCATGGTTACGCTTGAGTGGAGGCAGGGGCATGTGTCGCGACACAGCTTTTGGCGATCACTGTTATACAGGGAATGTTTATAGACTTCTTTGTGCTCGCTAAACTCAAATTTCGCCGCTTATCTACAAAAGGCCTAATGTAGGCACAATAATGCAATTTTCTGTGTTTTACTTGTCGACGTGGCAAATCAAAATATTTCATATTATTGTGGCGTCATGTCGAAGAAACTTCGAGTGTGTCAAGAGTGCATTGTATTTCAGAATAGCTTAGCCACACGAAAAGCATTAATTTTGAATAAAAAATGTGCCATAAGTGTACTGCTTAAGCAGTAAGTTGAAGGTCATGCAACTTTAACAAGGTGAGGGTGTCTCAATATTCTTGTATATAGCAGATAAACCATCAATAATAGTAAATTTCTTGAAATAAAATAGTTTTGTTTTTATTTTAACAGTGCATATTTTATTATTAGTGCTTATATCCTGATTTTATATGCATACGTGCATGCATATTTTGCAGCGTTTGATGCTTATGAATCCGCCTCCTATTAATAATAATAATAATAATAATAATAATAATAATAATAATAATAATAATAATAATCCATGGCGCTACAGATCACGAAGGGCCAAGACCGACCAGCCGGCTGCTGGCCTCACGGCCACATGACGAAGCAGAGGTGAACGATCATCCAACCAGAATGGCGGTATCGTGTGGTTAGCACGATAAGCCTCCCAGCCGTTATAACTGGTTTGCGTAACCGGATTTCGCTACCTATGGTAGCTCCCCAAGTACATCACGATGCTGGGTAGGCACCGGTGCCATACACTGGCCGAAATTTCATGAGAAAATTTCTTCCCCCATGACGACTCAAACCAGCGCGCATTCCGTAACGCGAATCTAGGCAGGATGCCTTAGACCACGACGGCACGGCGCGGGACCCCCTATTAATAACATCGTTAAATGAGAACTTGGGATAAATATATTATTTACATTATATTCTGTCTTTTTTAGTTTTCTTGGTGTTGGAATTAAATTATACTTAATGAAAAAGGATTTCGACACCTTATACTTAAACAAGATAATGAAAAAGTCTACGTAATTTGAAATTTGAACTCATTATGGAAGGAAGGTAATTAATCGACGCATTGTTAGAATGATTAACATCAACGTGCCACGTCGGAAACCCTGTTTCAGAGCCCAAGTTCAGTCGAAATTTAAGATGTACAAAATCAGTATTTGGTGGAGGTTTCCTGGAGGTCCTTCCTTTTCTGTGATAAGCTACCACTCAACCAATAAATTCAACGGTCGTTTCTCGAATTATGTTATTCGGATGAGAAGCCCATCTGTTCGGCATGACAGCCTACCCCATATTGTACTGATAAAAATGTAAACTTTTGGTAAATATATTTGAAATTGAAGTATAATTATTTACTTAACGTATAGGCCTATTATATTGTCACCTGAATGCAAGAACTAGGTAACTCGAAATTTGCGTTTTTTAGTTGTCTCTTTATAGCATAGAAAAAATCGCACAAAATGTAATGCAAAAACTAGGTAACTGATCGAACGATACCAGCGACATCTATTTTCCAATGTAACAAATAGGTAAGAGAAAACGAGACATATTCCTTAGTGCAATATATAAGTAAATAGGTAATGTCACAAAATAGAAAAAATTAAGTTACCTACTTCTTGCATTCAGGTGACGATATTATTTTGTAACGTTAGTTATTTAAAAAAATATGGAAAAATATAGAATATGATATCAGGTTATTTATTATTCTTTACGCCGAGAGGTATACTGTGGCAGGCCATCAATCATTATACCTCACAACACGTGCATTTGTTGACCTAAGGTTTCACTCTTGAGTAGGATGGAGTAGTAGTTAGTAGCTAATTTTACGACGCTTTATCAACATCTCAGGTTATTTAGCGTCTGAATGAGGTGAAGGTGATAATGCCGGTGAAATGAGCCCGGGGTCCAACACCGAAAGTTACCCAGCATTTGCTCATATTGGGTTGAGGGAAAACCCCGGAAAAAAACCTCAACCTGGTAACTTGCCCCGACCGGGAATCGAACCCGGGCCACCAGGTTTCGCGGCTAGACGCGCTAACCGTTACTCCACAGCTGTGGGCAGTAGGATGGATAAACCTAAAGATGTACCTAACTGAAATGTCAAATCAACGGGAAAACCAATGGTTTACTGTTCAAGAGGAAACATGTCTTAAAGAAAATGCCGTTCTCACTATCTTACGATATCTGATATGCCACTGAGTGACAGAAAAAACGGGAGTATTCGGAGAAAGTCTGTCCGAAACACTGCTTTTGTTCACTACAAATTCTATTTAAACTCTACGGCATTTGCGGCTTAGAAAGCTGGATTCTCTGGCGTTCGGCTAATGGTGCATTCGATCCAGATCGTACGTTTGGCAACACTGTTCCGTCACAAGCGCAGACTTCAACAAAAACACCGACAACAATGCACATAATAAACTACAGCCAACCACTCCACATCAAATTTTCACAAAGATTAATTTAATGATACATTGCTAAGAGTCAAACCACAGTCTAAGTATAGTAGCCTCGGTTAATTATTAGGCAGCGGCATTCCTTTTAAGATTTGTAGGTCTTTATTGCAATCACCAATAATAAAAAGAAAATGCGACGTTGTCACGTCTTGTTTGTTGCTGCTATATATTAATATAACAATGGAACAAGACACACTGCTAACTTTTGCAACTCTGGTTTATACATACACTCCGCGTGGAGTGTTAGAGGGGCCTTCAAAAGACTTGACGACAATGGTCAGCGCGACATAATTAAGATTATTGAAACTACAAAGCTTCCGCCCATACACTCCGCGTGGAGTATTAGAGCGGCCTTCAAAAGACTTGACGACAATGGTCAGCGCGACATAATTAAAATTATTGAAACTACAAAGCTTTCGCCCATATACTCCGCGTGGAGTATTAGAGCGGCCTTCAAAAGACTTGACGACAATGGTCAGCGCGACATAATTAAAATTATTGAAACTACAAAGCTTTCGCCCATATACTCCGCGTGGAGTATTAGAGCGGCCTTCAAAAGACTTGACAATGGACAGCGCGACATAATTAAAATTATTGAAACTACAAAGCTTCCGCCCATACTCTCCGCGTGGAATATTAGAGCGGCCTTCAAAAGACTTGACGACAATGGTCAGCGCGACATAATTAAAATTATTGAAACTACAAAGCTTCCGCCCATACACTCCGCGTGGAGTATTAGAGCGGCCTTCAAAAGACTTTACGACAATGGTCAGCGCGACATAATTAAGATTATTGAAACTACAAAGCTTCCGCCCATACACTCCGCGTGGAGTATTAGAGCGGCCTTCAAAAGACTTGACGACAATGGTCAGCGCGACATAATTAAGATTATTGAAACTACAAAGCTTCCGCCCATACACTCCGCGTGGAGTATTAGAGCGGCCTTCAAAAGACTTGACGTCAATGGTCAGCGCGACATAATCAAAATTATTGAAACTACAAAGCTTCCGCCCATACACTCCGCGTGGAGTATTAGAGCGGCCTTCAAAGGACTTGACGACTATGGTCAGCGCGACATAATTAAAATTATTGAAACTACAAAGCTTCCGCCCATACACTCCGCGTGGAGTATAAGAGCGGCCTTCAAAAGACTTGACGACAATGGTCAGCGCGACATAATTAAAATTATTGAAACTACAAAGCTTCCGACCATACACTCCGCGCGGAGTATTAGAGCGGCCTTCAAAAGACTTGACGACAATGGTCAACGCGACATAATTAAGATTATTGAAACTACAAAGCTTCCGCCCATACACTCCGCGTGGAGTATTAGAGCGGCCTTCAAAAGACTTGACGACAATGGTCAGCGCGACATAATTAAAATTATTGAAACTACAAAGCTTCCGCCCATACACTCCGCGTGGAGTATTAGAGCGGCCTTCAAAAGACTTGACGACAATGGTCAGCGGGACATAATTAAAATTATTGAAACTACAAAGCTTCCTCCCATACACTCCGCGTGGAGTATTAGAGCGGCCTTCAAAAGACTTGACGACAATGGTCAGCGGGACATAATTAAGATTATTGAAACTACAAAGCTTCCGCCCATACACTCCGCGTGGAGTATTAGAGCGGCCTTCAAAAGACTTGACGACAATGGTCAGCGCGACATAATTAAAATTATTGAAACTACTAAGCTTCCTCCCATACACTCCGCGTGGAGTATTAGAGCGGCCTTCAAAAGATTTGATGACAATGGTCAGCGCGACATAATTAAAATTATTGAAACTACAAAGCTTTCGCCCATATACTCCGCGTGGAGTATTAGAGCGGCCTTCAAAAGACTTGACGACAATGGTCAGCGCGACATAATTAAAATTATTGAAACTACAAAGCTTTCGCCCATATACTCCGCGTGGAGTATTAGAGCGGCCTTCAAAAGACTTGACAATGGACAGCGCGACATAATTAAAATTATTGAAACTACTAAGCTTTCGCCCATATACTCCGCGTGGAGTATTAGAGCGGCCTTCAAAAGACTTGACGACAATGGACAGCGCGACATAATTAAAATTATTGAAACTACAAAGCTTCCGCACATACACTCCGCTTGGAGTATGAGAGCGGCCTTCAAAAGACTTGATGACAATGGTCAGCGCGACATAATTAAAATTATTGAAACTACAAAGCTTCCGTCCATACACTCCGCGTGGAGGATTAGAGCGGCCTTCAAAAGACTTGACGACAATTGTCAGCGCGACATAATTAAAATTATTGAAACTTCAAAGCTTGCGCCCATACACTCCGCGTGGAGTATTAGAGCGGCCTTCAAAAGACTTGACGACAATGGTCAGCGCGACATAATTAAAATTATTGAAACTACAAAGCTTCCGCCCATACACTCCGCGTGGAGTATTAGAGCGGCCTTCAAAAGACTTGACGACAATGGACAGCGCGACATAATTAAAATTATTGAAACTACAAAGCTTCCGTCCTCTTTGACACCGCTAACCTACTAATTGAACGTGGCTACTTTATATACAGTCACGAAGCTTGAGTTGATGAGAGTGCTAGGAACAATAGACTGTGCCGATACTATTTCGCATTGTGTGTAATGAGGAGATAGTAGCGATCCTAGTGGTTAGCAATTATCTATGGATGCATATTTACTACGTATTGAGCTTCGTTACTGTATATACTAGACTGTAGACCCCTGAAAAACTGAGTCTAGCTAAGGACAAGCACTAGCCCTATCCTATAATGCAGAAGTAAAAATGTTGCGACTGTCATTCTCCTTGTATTTTCTCGTGTGGAAAGCGCTCGGAGATATGAATGTGGGTTGAAGAGTTTCACACATTCAGAAAAATTAGATTTATCCACATGAAATGTTATGGCAGAGAAATGTGAAGGTTTGCGGATCACAGTGGACTGAGCAGCAAGCAGACATGTCAATGCGCAGTGACGAACTACATCGGATTCCGAACTGATTAATCCGGTTCAACAACCCCGTGACACTGCTGTCTCCAAACTAGGGATGGCCGATATTTCACAAACCGATATTTTGTCACACTTATTTTTTTGTCACAGATAAACCTGTGACTGATGGCGCGAAATATCTGTTACAAAATATCGCTATCGAAATCTGCTCCGTATTCAGTACTCTGTGACTGATACTTTATCCTCTACGTCGGAGGTTTGCACGTGCGCATGATACAATAACAGCAATCTGGCGGTAGATTTTCCATCTTATTATAAACTAGCCGTACCCGTGCGCTCCGCTGTACCTGTTAGAAATAAATATAAAGTAATTACATAATTAAAATAGGACGTTTGATCCAGGGAACAACTTTTACAACAGCGCAAGATAATCTGCTTCGCTCATTACCCAATTTTTTTTTTGCGTTGCATTTATTGCATATATATTTTATGTATTTTAACATGATTCAATTCAGCATAGTTAAAATTTCAATTATAAAATAATGGATTGCTAAGCTAACGTACTATTACTGCATACTAAATCAATACACTCTCGTTGTTCGTTAGTTCTCTGAGATTAAAATGAATGTACATAAATATTATTTTAAGAAATACAGAAAACGAATGTACAAAATAACCTATCATATTTTCCGTGCATAAGAAGCTATTTTAATCTTACCTGTCCTCGATTTACTCAGACGTTACTGTAATAACATTATAGCATTATGTCCATCTAGAGAAACTACACTTTCCAATGGTGAAATAATAATTAATTATACAAATTGGTTAATTTAGCTTCTGATATTACTTCATACAAAAACAGAATCATTCTCTGTAGGCTATGTTTAATAGCTTTCGATTGTTGATGTCCAAGGCCCCTGTTTCGATTGTTGTTGTCCAAGGCCCCTTATAGACGATGTCATTTGTTCTTAATTCGTTGCACCGTCTTAGATGGCGTTATTTTAATTTTAAAACTCATTTATCTCATTAAATATCAGTCCTATCACAATTTTGTAAAGAATAAAACTTATCGGAAATCATTTTTAAAGCAACTTTTGTTATGTAACATTTTTCACAAAAATCAATAATAAGCGAGATATTTTAATTGATTTAATTCAGGCCCCCTTATAACCCCCTTTTAAATAAATTATTTTGAATGTCATATAGCCTAAAATCTAAGTTAAAACGAACTTGATTTATATTCCAATTTTCATATAAATCGGTTAAGCCATTATCGCGTGAAAAGGTAACAAACATACAGACAGACATGCAAACAAAAATTTCAAAACTGCGATTTTCGGTTTCAGGGTGGTTAATTATATATGTTAGGATCAATTATTTTTGTAAAATCGAAAATTACCAGAAAAATTGCGGCTACAGATTTATTATTAGTATAGATGATGTAGTTATTACACGATTTAAATAATAACACCATTGGTTACCAGTACTTAATCTTGTGTAAAATCCTGTCTGAACAACTGTTTTGTTTTGTAATTATTTTCCAATGTTTTTCCGAATACTTATGTTTAATTAATTTTTGTTCTATGACTCAATATTATAATGTTAATGCACGATTTAAAATAATTTATCCATTATATTATATGCAATAAAAAGGATCAATTTTTAAAACGATTAGGATAATTATATAACCTCAATTTCTCCATACCGAACTACATTTAAAAATGATCAACTGGTTCAATATCTATAATATAACCTCTTGGTACATGAGGTTAACTTTCGACATGTTACTGTTCAGTTAGGTAAGTATTTATTTGTTAATGGTACATGTACATAATTTCTTTGTTGGATTTTCCCATATAAATCACTGATGAGTGGTGTGTATAGAGAAATCGTATTCATAATTCACTGCTCTTCAATATTTCCTGCTAATTTTTATCGGTGTGACAAAATATCGGTGTAATTCATGCTACATATCGATATAAAATATCCGTGTGACAAAATCACCGATAAAAGTCACATATATTTAATTGTCACAGTCACAGTTGTCACAAATACTTGAAAATATCGTTTAAGCTCATCTCTACTCCAAACTATGCTATCTCGAGCCATTACCGCGGAGCACGGGACATTTCAACGTAATGCCTGCATTTAAAGAGCGCCGCCGCCACAATGCTTCACTTAACACGGATTAAAGGTGACAAAGTTCATCAACACTGGCGCACGAAGTGAAAAGAAACATGTTTATAACTAATTTATTACAAAAGAAATAATATTAACAAACAGATCTTGGAAACCAACAAAGCGAGTGTATGCATCTACTTACGAGAATGCATACCGCATGTGCCCCACCATTCACTCACATTGACGAAAGCAAAGTGGGATCTGACTTGCCATCCCCGACATCCTTTTTCGTTGCTTTGTGTATGATGAATGACTGTCCGAAAATCCTGTCACACTACTAACAGGATGTACATTTAGACAAAATTATTTGTTTGTATCATCTATCCTATCTAACATATTTTCATTACAACTTTCACAGCAGATAACATGCAGCATTTTATACAAAAATCTGATAATGATTTTATAAGGGGAACTTACAGCCCCTTATAGGGCTTGCATTTAGACAAAATTAAAAAATTGTCTCCTACATAACATATATTCATGATAATTCATACATTAGTTACAAATAAGGCATATTTATTGTACGCGAAATCTGATAATAATAATAATAATAATAATAATAATAATAATAATAATAATAATAATTATTATTATTATTATTATTATAAAAGAGGAACTACCTATAAGTAGGCGTGCATTTAAACAAAATTAATAGCTTGACTCCTATCCAAAACGTGTTCATTATATAATTACACAGCAGTTAATGCAGCATATAATAATTGTATATAAAAATCTGATTATGATAGTTATTATTATTATTATTATTATTATTATTATTATTATTATTATTATTATTATTATTATTATTATTATTATTATAAAAGAGGAACTACCTATAAGTAGGCGTGCATTTAAACAAAATTAACTTAATAGCTTGACTCCTATCCAAAACATGTTCATTATATAATTACACAGCAGTTAATGCAGCATATAATAATTGTATATAAAAATCTGATTATGATAGTTATTATTATTATTATTATTATAAAAGAGGAACTACCTATAAGTAGGCGTGCATTTAAACAAAATTAATAGCTTGACTCCTATCCAAAACGTGTTCATTATATAATTACACAGCAGTTAATGCAGCATATAATAATTGTATATAAAAATCTGATTATGATAGTTATTATTATTATTATTATTATTATTATTATTATTATTATTATTATTATTATTATAAAAGAGGAACTACCTATAAGTAGGCGTGCATTTAAACAAAATTAATAGCTTGACTCCTATCCAAAACATGTTCATTATATAATTACACAGCAGTTAATGCAGCATATAATAATTGTATATAAAAATCTGATTATGATAGTTATTATTATTATTATTATTATTATTATTATTATTATTATTATTATTATTATTATTATAAAAGAGGAACTACCTATAAGTAGGCGTGCATTTAAACAAAATTAATAGCTTGACTCCTATCCAAAACATGTTCATTATATAATTACACAGCAGTTAATGCAGCATATAATAATTGTATATAAAAATCTGATTATGATAGTTATTATTATTATTATTATTATTATTATTATTATTATTATTATTATTATTATTATTATTATTATAAAAGAGGAACTACCTCTAAGTAGGCTTGCATTTAAACAAAATTAATAGCTTGACTCCTATCCAAAACATGTTCATTATATAATTACACAGCAGTTAATGCAGCATATAATAATTGTATATAAAAATCTGATTATGATTGTTGTTATTATTATTATTATTATTATTATTATTATTATTATTATTATTATTATAAAGAGGAACTACCTCTAAGTAGGCGTGCATTTAAACAAAATTAATAGCTTGACTCCTATCCACAACATGTTCATTATATAATTACACAGTAGTTACATGCAGAATATAATAATTGTATATAAAAATCTGATTATGATTGTTGTTGTTATTATTATTATTATTATTATTATTATTATTATTATTATTATTATTATTATTATTATAAAGAGGAACTACATCTAAGTAGGCGTGCATTTAAACAAAATTAATAGCTTGACTCCTATCCACAACATGTTCATTATATAATTACACAGTAGTTACATGCGGAATATAATAATTGTATATAAAAATCTGATTATGATTGTTGTTGTTATTATTATTATTATTATTATTATTATTATTATTATTATTATTATTATTATAAAGAGGAACTACATCTAAGTAGGCGTGCATTTAAACAAAATTAATAGCTTAACTCCTATCCACAACATGTTCATTATATAATTACACAGTAGTTACATGCAGAATATAATAATTGTATATAAAAATCTGATTATGATTGTTGTTGTTATTATTATTATTATTATTATTATTATTATTATTATTATTATTATTATTATTATTATTATAAAGAGGAACTACCTCTAAGTAGGCGTGCATTTAAACAAAATTAATAGCTTGACTCCTATCCACAACATGTTCATTATATAATTACACAGTAGTTACATGCAGAATATAATAATTGTATATAAAAATCTGATTATGATTGTTGTTGTTATTATTATTATTATTATTATTATTATTATTATTATTATTATTATTATAAAGAGGAACTACATCTAAGTAGGCGTGCATTTAAACAAAATTAATAGCTTAACTCCTATCCACAACATGTTCATTATATAATTACACAGTAGTTACATGCAGAATATAATAATTGTATATAAAAATCTGATTATGATTGTTGTTGTTATTATTATTATTATTATTATTATTATTATTATTATTATTATTATTATTATTATTATAAAGAGGAACTACATCTAAGTAGGCGTGCATTTAAACAAAATTAATAGCTTGACTCCTATCCACAACATGTTCATTATATAATTACACAGTAGTTACATGCAGAATATAATAATTGTATATAAAAATCTGATTGTGATTGTTATTATTATTATTATTATTATTATTATTATTATTATTATTATTATTATTATTATTATTATTATTATTATAAAGAGGAACTACATCTAAGTAGGCGTGCATTTAAACAAAATTAATAGCTTGACTCCTATCCACAACATGTTCATTATATAATTACACAGTAGTTACATGCAGAATATAATAATTGTATATAAAAATCTGATTGTGAGTGTTATTATTATTATTATTATTATTATTATTATTATTATTATTATTATTATTATTATTATTATTATTATTATTATTCTTATTATAATACTATACGTTGGTTAGATCCAAGCTTGAATATGCATCTGTTGTATGGAACTCCATTACTTCCACTGACTCGGCTAAATTGGAGAATATTCAAAGAAAATTTATTTCCTTGTGTTCTTATAGATTTTTACCAAATTCCGATTATAACTATGAGATTAAATGCAAATATTTCAATTGCGGTAGTTTGTTCTCCAGACGTCAGGATCTTGATTATTTATTTTTTTGTAAAGTCATTAAGGGTGATATTGATTGTGAATCTTTCATAAGCAATATCAGTCTTCATATTCCAGCTAATGGTTTAAGATTTCATAAATTGTTTTATAATAGGAATTCTAAATCTCTGTCTCCGGTCTGCAGATGCATTAAATATGCTAATTTGCATGGATTCAACTTGGATCCATTTAATGTGTAGTATATCTGAGTTTTTTTCTCACTGATCTAATTTTAATAATTATTTGTCCATTTTTTTTTCTCTTGCATTTGGTCAATTGATTAAGGTAGATTATTCCATTATTTCAATTATCTTATTGTACTAATTTATGATTTTCTAATTTTTATTTGATCTATGATTGATGTAGACTATTATATTGTTTGTATTTCATCTCATTGCCATTTTCTAACATTCATTCTCATCATCATTTGTTGTTTTGTTCTGTTTTGTATCGTGCTAAACTTTAATTGGCCTTGTGCTGTTGTTTTGCACGTTAATATTCTAAATAAATAAATAAATAAATTATTATAAAAGAGGAACTACCTCTAAGTAGGCGTGCATTTGAACAAAATTAATAGCTTGACTCCTATGCACAACATGTTCATTATATAATTACACAGTAGTTACATGCAGAATATAATAATTGTATATAAAAATCTGATTGTGATTGTTATTATTATTATTATAAAAGAGGAACTACCTCTAAGTAGGCGTGCATTTAAACAAAATTAATAGCTTGACTCCTATCCAAAACGTGTTCATTATATAATTACACAGCAGTTACATGCAGCATATAATAATTGTATATAAAAATCTGATTATGATTATATAACAGGAACTACCTCTTGATAGGGGGTGCATTTAGGCAAAATCAATTAATTTTCTCCTACATAACACATATTAATGATACATTACACATTATATACAAGCATGTTATATTTAATGTATACAAAATCTTATTATTATTTTAAAAGAGGAACTATCCCTAAATATGGGTGCATTTATATAAAATTAATATTTCGTCTCAACTAACATATTTTCACTATAATTGACGCAACTGTTACATGTAGCATATATATGTACTGCGTACAAAATTTAATTATGATTGTATGAGGAATTGCCCTATTATAGGGATGCATTCAGAGAAAATTAATAGTTTGTCTAATTTGTAACATTATTTTATTAACCTTTACACAGGAGTTACATGTACCATGTATCTTTTCTATGCAAAAGTCTTATTATGATTGTATAAGATTATTTGTGCGAGATCGTGCGTATTTGCTTGGTTTCCGCACAAAACCAATCCGCGGAAAGTCTAAAATTCCACATTCATATTTCCAACCTAACACACATAACAATTTACCTCTTTTTACCGCTTAAGTGACATATTGATTTTACTGCTTTAGGCTTTTAACATATTATTTTTAGAGACGTTCAATATAGTAATAATTATAAATTGGAAACTTACCACTGCAATTTCACCTAAATTGCACTGTTAATTATTGTTTTTAAATATTTGCAAAAATTAAGTAAACTCTACAACTCCACTAAAGTTACTGCATTCGTGATGCAAGTAACATTAAGGAAGCCGTGAAAAAATAATCTTGCCGATGTTATTACTGCAATATGTTATATAAATAATATTGTTAGAATATTAAAATGAAAAATAAATCATTACATAACCTTACCGTTTGTTTTAAGTTCGCATTTATAGACTGGGGGAAAAAAAGACAGACGTATATCACGGCCTGGTGGAGTATAGTAAACACAGAAAACATTTTAAAGCAACAATGTTGAAGATAGATATTTTTGATTTGCAAATTTGCCGTCATTGAACAGGAACCAAGATGGAGATTTCATTGCAACTAATTAGAAATTCCTCTTTCAGGTATGTAATAAACGATCTTCGCACAAAATAATGTACGATACACGTGCGGTATGTTTTCTTTCAATTCTCGGAAATTAAAAAAGCTCAACTACGTTTCTCTTTTTCAAACTTTTCCTCGAACATGAAAACTTCAACATACCGCTCTTGTAACGCATATTACTATTATGTGATATTAGGCCTACATCATTGTAAGGCCTTGGCACCTGTTTGTATTTAACATGTGCAAGGCAGCAAGTTATATTGTCCCTAATTACAAATCTGTTTGAAGTGAATTCGATTCCCTGCAGAGAAATTGACATTTATCTTTCTTTCACATGACCCGTCATGTTTCATGACGATGGGGTTACGTTACATGTGAACTTACAGAGTTGCAGCAAAGTTCTAAAAATTGTTGGCGAAAAAAAAAAAAAACATACATTTTAAAATAGGTGATGATAACTCTAAATTTATATCACGTAAATCACTGTGTATTTTAATTAATCTGCATTACACAAATAATTCAGAACTATGGCGTATTTTTTTTGTGCTTGTCCGAAAAGGAACAGAATGTTATATCATAGAGTCCCGCCAAGTAAATATACTGTGTACCTACGTTAATCAGAATCCCTAGCTGTGTGTGTATAATCGTACACGGATGGTAGCAGTATTTACCGATCACCGGTCCGTGAGAAATAGCGAATTCTTTTAATGAAATTTAGTGACGATACGTAGAACAAATATAACATGAATACTCCACATCAAAGATAAACGTAATGGCATTCTATGGAAGAAAAAGGTTACAAATAAAATAATGATATAAGTCTATGCGTTTTTAGGCTTTCACGGAGACTGTGACCAGAATTAGGCTAAGTCCAGAAACAAAATTTTAGGAAAGAACAAAAAAACTGATTTACTGTTTCGTCGTACTAAATTTTTGAAGTTATCTGTAGCTATTAAATATTATGGCCAGTGAAAGTGATCAACTTTCTCATGACTAAGTTATTTTTTTTAATCCGTTTGTACTACTTGAGAGAGTTTAAATAAGTTCTGGACTTAGGATTATTCTCTCCTTTTTCAGTAAAGGGAATTTTTTTCTGAATATTGAATTACTAGTTAAATACCTGAAACTGCGTAATAAACATATGAAAAACAAATAGAAAGAGCCGCAGGATGGTTTACACCAGTCTTCTATGTAATAATAATGTTCAATTTGGAATGTCAAATTACAAAACGGACAAATATGTCGAGTCCCTGGACTTAGAACCTCTTTGGAACAAAGACACAGGCAAGCTCACACTACTATTAGTGTTAATAGGGCATAGATCTTTTCAATGTGGGAGATGTATCTATCAAGAATGATCATTTTCCAGTGATAACTCATTTTCGCAGTGTTGGGACGATTCAGTTGCCATGAAACTAAAGAAGGCAATTTGATTTACATCTATAAAATGGAATTATACCATTTAATTGCTCTAGTAATTTCATCTTTTTAATATTAGCAATAATAAATTAAATTCTACAATAATGGCAGCGTGATGAAATCTTGCAGCTCTTCAGTATCAGATGCAGACCAGTTATCTCTTTGTGTAGCATCAGAAACATTCGAACACGCATTATGTGTTGCAAGTTTTTGTTGTAGAAACTGGCCTTTCGGTGTTTGCTCCCCATTCTAGAACAGGTAATGACGATTGTGACCTGAGTAACACGCTCATTCCCTCAGCCAATAAGAAACCTAGCTTTGGGCTGGCGTGCTGCATTCTGAGTTATTTCCTCCAGCTGCCGTTTATATCCCCGCCATGTGCGCGTCGAAAACACGATGTAAACATAATCCTAGCATCCGACACAAATCATAAAATTCTGTGCTTTTAGTAACCATAATTTTTCTATCTCTCCGCCTTTGTCTTTGTCTGTCCGTCCGTCCGTCCATCTTTCTTTGTTTTTGATTTCCTTGTTTCTTTATGATTTCTTTCTCTCTCTGCTTCCATTTTTCTTCGTTAAATTTCTTTTTTTCCCCGATTTTTTCTTCATTTTGTCCTGTTTCCTTTCTTTGTTTTTCCCTTTCAGCCTTTCTTTGTTGGTATTTTCCTTTTTTTTTCTTTCGCCCCTTTATACCCGTTTCTTTCTGTCAATTTGTTCCTTTTATTTCTGTCTTTGTTTTATTCATTTATTCTTTTTTTCCTTTTTTCTTTATATTTTTATTTGTATTTTTGTTAAGATAGAAAGTCTTGCCTACAACCCCCGTCTCGCCTCTCTTGTTGATTTCCCTTCACGTTTCCTTATAAACAGACTTCGAGACTTCGGACCCAATAGAGCAGTTCAGTGGGAAATTAGCATAACGGCGTACTGAGTATAGTTATAAAGCGTACATTGAATGGGGGTACTATATAATGAATACCAACAAATAGCCTACGCAAAAAAAAAAAAAAAAAAAAAACCTTCTGGATTTGAAAGTTCTGACGAATAATTTGGTTTTCATACAAACCTATTTTAAAACTGTGTCTGAAACTATTACACGGTTAGAAAAGTCAGAGCAAGAGATGCCGGAAGCCCTCAGATTAGTTGAGGAAATGACACAGAGAATTAATGAGACACCAAGTACACCGGTTACTGAACGTGTAAAACAGAAGTGAAAATCAATTTTATGTAAAAATAACGGATATGGAGCATTGTGTAATATAAACAGCAAATAAGTGGACACAGAGTCACCCGAGAATAAAGGACTGTCTCTTAGAGACTGCAATGATGTTAGGTTTTTTCGTTTTGCTCCTATCAGGTCATGCGATGTAGAGTACAGCTTTTCACAGTACAAACTGTGTTTGGCAGATAACCGAAAAAGATTTATGTTTGAGACACTGAGAATATATATTGTAGTACATTGCAATTCGGTATTGTAACTGTACTTCCTAAAGACGACCAATAGGATAAATGAAGAAATTAAAACTGCTACATGTTTATTTCCACCATTAACACTGTGTATAATTAAACACAAATGCTTATAAAAGAGAGGAAAATAAATGCTTTTCACATTCTTTTGACATTGTCATTGTGTAATGTATATTTACTTTCAGAATGTGCATATTTGTGTTTCCCCATACTACCGTACTCTACTCTAAACAGCAACGTTGTAACCTCAACACATCTCTACCTTTCACTACCTGCAGC
The DNA here is from genome assembly GCF_040183065.1 of Periplaneta americana. Taxonomy (NCBI): domain Eukaryota; kingdom Metazoa; phylum Arthropoda; class Insecta; order Blattodea; family Blattidae; genus Periplaneta; species Periplaneta americana. The sequence goes on from NC_091123.1 coordinate 43,524,070, forward strand.
GAGTCAACAACCTATAGTACATGCACAGTAAACTTATTGTATCGGGTCCAAAGTCTCGAAGCCTGCTTATAAAGATACACAATCAGCCCAGTCAGTTATTTGATGCTTTCTTACTAAAACTTCCATCATTCGAACTCCCCCATGTACAATGTGATTTGTTGTGCAGAAACTGTTTTTGAGCATCAGGTTTTCCTTATCATTCAAATTCAACTTTTGTTCCGTTATTGCTGTATTATTTTGTCTTCTCTTGATACCATATGAAAGTCCAGTAAAAAGAATACGCATATATAACGCAGCTGGTATCTTTACTATTTTAATTGCCAATTAATATTTGAGGAGAAAAATTCGCTCCGGCGCCGGGGATCGAACCCGGATCCTTGGTTCTACGTACCAAGCGCTCTGACCACTGAACTACGCCGAATTCAATCCACAGCACCGGATCGAATTCTCTCCTTCAATGTTTCCCTTTTCTCCTCAAATATTAATTGTCAATATTACAGATATTATTCTGTCTGACAAATTAATAAATCTATAATCTCATAGCTAGCAGTGCATATGTCTGTACAGATTACTGTGCACTTAACTGCGGAATCCCGGCCAAATAAGTCACTCATCTGAGTGCGCTCCTAGTATAATGGCAGTTGACATTGGACATATACGTCAACATATATGCCTAACTTGGAGTCAGGCCATAAAGGGAAATATTGAAGGAGGAGAATTCGATCCGGTGCTGTGGATTGAATTCGGCGTAGCTCAGTGGTCAGAGCGCTTGGTACGTAACCAAGGACCCGGCTTCGATTACCGGCGCCGGAGTGAATTTTTCTCCTCAAATATTAATTGTCAATATTACAGATATTATTCTGTCTGACAAATTAATAAATCTATAATATTTTAATTGCATTAGGAAACTCTGTAAATTAAAGTTACAACTTGTAGGAAGGGAATATTTTAAATATATTTGTGCGAAATCGTGCGTATTTGCTTGCTTTCCGCACAAACCAATACGCGGTAAGTGTGAAATACCACATTCAGTATTCCCAACGTAACACACATAACAATTTCCCCCTTCTTACCGCTTAAGCGCCATATTCATTTTACTGCTTTAGGCTTTTAACATATTATTTTAGAGACTTTTAACATAGTAATAATTATAAATTGGAAACTTACCACTGCAATTTCACCTAAATTGCACTGTTAATTATTGTTTTTAAATATTTGCAAAAATTAAGTAAACTCTACAACACCACAAAAGTTACTGCATTTGTGATGCAAGTAACATCAAGGAAGCAGTGAAAAAATCAACAAGATTCCAGATGCCGATGTTTTTACTGCAATATGTTATATAAATAATATTGTTAAAATATTAAAATGTAAAATAAATCATTACATAACCTTACCGTTTGTTTTAAGTTCGCATTTATAGACTGGGGGAAAAAAAGACAGACGTATATCACGGCCTGCTGGAATATAGTAAACACAGAAAACATATTATAGCAACAATGTTGAAGAGAGATATTTTTGTTTTTAAAATTTGCCGTCATTGAACAGAAACCAAGATGGAGATTTCATTGCAACTAATTAGAAATTCCTCTTTCAGGTATGTAATAAACGATCTTCGCACAAAATAATGTATGATACACAAGCGGTATGTTTGTTTTCATGTTCTCGGAAATTAAAAAAAGCTCAACTACGTTTCGCTTTTTCAATCTTTTCCTCGAACATGAAAACATCAACATACCGCTCTTGTAACGCATATTACTATTCCAAATATTATGTTTTTAATTTATAGTAGAGAGTGCGCCAAGGAGCATTTATCTAATGGCAACATGTACTTATGTTTCAATTTTTTAATTCTTCAGTTTTTAAAACATACAAAATCATATTTTCAATCATTTATAAACTATTATTTTATCAAAAATTGCCTCAGATTTATGTTCGCAATGTATGCCTACACAAGAAAGAGAAGTGTTTGAGCATAAAAATTTATCACTATGGCGAATAAGAGAGTGATGAATTAAATAATCGTAAACGAAACCTAATTAAGAACAATGGGATAACAATGGTTCTTTAATGACCCTCCAGGTCTCCTGATCTTAAATCATTGGATTTTTTTGTGGGGCTGTTTGAAGTGAAGTGTCTACCAGGACCGACCATGATACTTGGAAGAGTTAAACGAAGAATTATGGCTGAGATACGACAGATCAACAGAACCGATTGCTGAAAACATTAAAGAATTCCCAGACAGACTTGAGAATTGTTTGACAATGAATAGAGGACATTTGAACATCTGCGAACTGATATCAGTATGTGGCACAATTAGAATATTATTAAATTGTTTTAATTATCTTTCTTTTTTAAATGATATGCCTTAGCGTAATAATACATTTAAATTACTATTTTCTAATTAATGTTTTGTGTGTGTGTTTTGAGACTTGAAGAATTCGAAATTGTAAAATAAGGAGGCCTACATGGTGCAAATAAAAATACAAACTTCTCGGTACGCATGAAAGACATCGCTTTGGAAATATGTTCAAAATATTCCTTTTTTCACTTTCTATAACTTGTATGCATAGAGTTTCTTCATAAAATTAAAATTAAAAAAAAAACACATCGTTTTACTTTTGGTCGTGGTTGATAAGAAGAGAGATAATTCGTTTTGACAGTAACGCGTTTAGGAAGTCCTCACAAATGACAAGCAAGTCTGTACAGTAGCTCTATAGGCCTACAGCTTACTATTTCAATGAGACAACGCGGTGAAGGAGTTACCTTTAATGGTGTACACGCACCCTATACAGAATAATAAAAAAATATAACTTTTCTGGATTCATTCATTCATTCATTCATTCATTCATTCATTCATTCATTCACTCATTCATTCATTCATTCAGTTTTCAGCTCAAGGACAGGTCTTTCACTGCAAACACAGCATTCTCCAATCTTTCCTATTTTCTGCCTTTCTCTTTGTCTCCTCATATGCTCTATATATCTTAATGTCGTTTATCATCTGATATCTTATTCTCCCCGAACTCTTCTCCCGTTCACCATTTTTTCCAGTACATCCTTCAGTGGGCAGTTTCTTCTCAGCCAGTGACCCAACCAATTCGTGTAGCAATTATAATTAATTTATCAACAGTAATCTCACGAGACGTTTTGATTTATCTAGAGAAAATCAAAACTCGAGTGGGATTTAATTGACAATTACACGATTAGAAGAAAGTATATAAAGATTAGAAGTAACGAAGTACTCCAATACAATAAAATATTAATTGACTTACGAAAATATAACTGTCTTCAAATGTATTATGTACCATCTCAACATTATAAATATTACGCTAGATGCATGCTAGATGGCAGTAGTGAGCAATGCCTTCTCGTCGAGAAGTTCTCGATCTATTATACACGATGGCAATGTTACTAGTCAAGAAGGCTTTGTTGATTCAGTTTCATTTTTATTATTAAAACAGTTGCATTCCACTTATTATCCGAATCCCAGTAATCAACGTCACTTGGCAGATGATTTTCAATAAATCTTAATATTAAACAATCTCTGATACGTGACTATCCATAATATCATATAGCAGAAGCTATAACATAACCTAACTAATATACTGTACACAAGTGTTGGAAAAGTTTTAATTAACGACGATGACATAAAAAATAAACATGAATAATTTTAAAAGGAATAATTATTGAATGTACAATTTTCAAATTTGAATGTGGTTGGTGGTTCAATTGATGTTATATTGGACGTGTGCGTAATAGAAGTGGAATTCGTTGATTTAGATCTACATGGTGTATTCAACTTATTCAGGATTTCCGAATGGTGCTCTTCATTTATTTGTAAATCGGATTTCAGAAGATGCATAGGTATGATCAGTGATTTTTATTAATTCTTGTTCTTGAATGCCAATGCGAGTCATATTTGAAACTGCTGTGCATCTACTGGAATGGTTTGACGTCCAGACCAGCGCAGTTTCAAATGTTGGCAAACAAAGAAACAAATGCTAGGGACGCGATAAAATTAAACAAATGCTAGGGACGCGATAAAATTGTGCGATAAGCAGCCATGCTTGGTTGAAATACGTCCTTTCGTACCGTTTTATTGGTCAAAAGTAGTATGACGTAGTAAGAGTGTAATAGTCATTCTAAATTCTCGAGTTAACTGCTGTACATACTGAACATCACATTTAGTAGCAAAGTGTATTAAATCTATTCATTTTGTTTGCATTTATCACCGAAGAAAGTAGCAGCCATAGAAATTCACTGTATAGGCTACATTTAATTTCGAATTCTGTACAAACATTTACGAACAACAAGACTCCCTTGTCAAATGGCAGCCATTATTGTCCGTTGAGAATACTGTAATGGCACGTGTGCCCTGTTCAGATTTCGTCGTTTGCTGTGCGTGTGGAAGTAGAGAAATTCAGCATCGTTAAAAAATAATGCTACGTTAATAGTTTTACTTTGTAGAGTTTCTTACGAAAAATCACGTACAGAACTTGTGTTTATTTTTCCACGGTAGAAATTGATCATTGCGTCCGTTTAAAATGTTGGCAACAACCTCATTTCTACACATGTGGTAGCAGTTAATTTTCCCACCTGACTGCCAGCAACCTTCATGGACGGCGATTGTGAGAGCTCACAGCTTGCTTCATCACATAGGAAGTCTATTGTCTGACGAACAAGTCCCCCGTCAATTGGGAATGTTGGATGGAGGTTAGGAAAACTGATAAGGAAGTTGGATGTGTATCAGTTTGAGAAAATGTTTCGTATAGTTGTGCAGTGTGGGTAAATTAAGAAGGCTAGTCGTTATTGAATTATTGCGGTAGACGCAGAGGTTCAAAGCATTTATTTATATATTTACCACTCTTTGCGTCCAATAATAGCAACTGCCTTACTGTTTTCGTGTGCATTTGTTACGGTACAGACAGGAAATGCAAATTGGAATTATGAAGTATACTGTTAGCTTACAGAATAGCCTACTTTACAAGGCGTAATCGAAATTAGCTACCAAAGTAGGGACACATTATCTATGTAGAAGGCCTTCTGTGCCCGAGGTTGCGGGTTCGATCCCGGCTCATGTCGATGGCATTTAAGAACGTACTTAATTGCGACAGGCTCATGCCATTAGATTTACTGGCATGTAAAATAGGTCCTACGGGACAAAATTCCGGCACACCTGCGACGCGATATACCCTCGGCAGTTGCGAGAGACGCTAAATAAAACATAATTTACAGTCTATGTAGAAGAGTGTATAGAAGGATAAACATGCGTGTTGCCATACATTTTTGTCTTCTCTTGACTCTTAGAAATCATTATTGATGTATACATGTGTAGCAATGCTTGCATGAATGAGATTTGTATAGTGGATGACTAATTTATCCTTCAGTTTTGTATGGCTGTCAGCCCGTAATAATCAGAGTATAGTTGCTCCAGCTTTCTTGTGATCTTCAGGACTTTATCCTGTGGAGTAATAGTATTTACCAACTAGCCGTACCCGTGCGCTCCGCTGCACCCGTTAGAAATAAATATAAAGTAATTACATAATTAAAATAGGACATTTGATCCAGGGATAGAAGGATAAATCGTTTAATATATTACTTAATTTAAATTGCATCCAAATAATTAAAATGCGATCATTTTGGTCCAGAGACACTCATTTGGTGCAATGACAATTCCTTTAACATGTTTCTAATTTTTATTACATGCAACTATAGTTTAATGAACATTGACATCATTTAGATTTAATGTGTATACTTTATTTTACTTGTTATAGGTTTCCATTGAATTATGGTAATAACTTAATTTTAACCCTTGTTTTCTACGTATTCAGTAAATGGCGTTTGGCCCACTATGGTCCTGAACCCTTCAAATAACTTAAATTATATTATATAATATTACATATATTATATTATATTATATTATATTATATTATATTATATTATATTATATTATATTATATTAATATTATATTATATTATACTATATTACATTATATTATATTATATCAGAAGTTACTGTAATAACATTATAGCATTATGTCCATCTAGAGAAACTACACTTTCCAGTGGTGAAATAATAATTAATTATACAAATCGGTTAATTTAGCTTCCGATATTACTTCACAAAAACACAGAAACATTCTCTGTAGGCTATCTTTCATAGCTTTCGATTGTTGCTGTCCAAGGCCCCTTAAAGACGAAGTCATTTGTTTTTTATTTCATTATACGGCCTTAGATGGCAGTTATTTTAATTTTAAAACTCATTTATCTCATTAAATAGCAAAAATTTTCAAAGAATAAAACTTATCGCAAATTATTTGTAAAGAAACGTTTGTTATGTAACATTTTTCACAAAAATCAATAATAAGCGAGATATTTCGATTTATTTAATTCAAGCCCCCTTATAACCCCCTTGTTAAATAATGTATTTTGAATGCCATACAGCCTAAAATCTAAGTTACAACGAACATAATTTATATTCCAATTTTCATCGAAATCCTTTCATCCATTATGGCGTGAAAAGGTAACAAACATACAGACAGACAGACAGACAGACAGACAGACAAACAAAAATTTCAAAAAAGCGATTTTCGGTTTCAGGATGGTTAATTATATATGTTAGGACCAATTATTTTTGGAAAATAGAAAATTACCAGAAAAATTTCGGCTACAGATTTATTATTAGTATAAATTTACACTCCCATATCACCCCATTTCTGAGATGTTATTTTGTCTTTGTAATCTGTATCCTTTGTATTTACTGTATATCGTATTGTTGTCTTATTGTTCTTTTTATCCCGCTAACTGTCGTCGTACATTATTTTCATTAATTAATCTTCTCATTTATGTAGTTCCTAAATGTTAAGTACCGTACTTTTTCTTCGGTATTTAGTCTTCGGCAGTCAGTTGCTCAAAATATCGAGTGGATGTAATGATCTTAATAATTGAGCTCTGCATTAATAGTACTACTACTACTACTACTACTACTACTACTACTACTAATAATAATAATAATAATAATAATAATAATAATAATAATAATAATAATAACGGTTAGCACGCCTGACCATGAAACGAGCGGGCCCTGGTTCAAAATCCTGGTTTGGATGAGTTAGCTGGTTGAGGTTTTTTCCGGGGTTTTCCCTCAACCCATTAAGAGAAAATGTTGGATAACTTTTGGCGTTGGACCCTGGACTCATATCGCTGGCATTATCACCATCTTATTCAGCCGCTAGATAACCGTAGCAGTTGATAAAGCGTCGTAAAATAACCAGTTTAAAATAATAATAATAATAATAATAATAATAATAAATATATTTTCATTTCTGAATTTAATCATAACAACTTTTTGTTAAAAAGAAAACTAAGTGGTAAATTACCCAGTTGACTAATTTCGACTTCGTGTTGGTCATCCTCAGAACTAGTGAAGTTCTTATTCCGGTTTATTCACTTGTTTTCGTGGGGGGTGCGCTTGTGTTTGGTAATGTGGAGTCAGAGTGTGTTTTGAAATTTAGTTGTGCATTGAGTATGTGTTGTGGGTGTGTTTTTATGTGTCTTTATATTTCGTACTGGTCTAGTGGATTTAATTTGTGGTTTTTCGGTTGAATATGTAGGATTTTCATGTCTGTTTTCATGTTGCTGTAGCTGTGGTTGGTTTTTGTGATATGTTATGCGTTGTGGAGAATTGTGTGATTTGGTTATAGTGTTGGTACAGAATATGAGTTGGCCAAAGGACTCAGTCCACGACGAATTATGGCGATTATCATCATCATCAGCAGCAGGATCATCATCAGCAATACTCCCCACGATGGTGTAGCTGTTCAAAGACAGAAAACTGTAGATTTTGAGGTGTTGTCAGATCCTCAGCATGGCTTTCTTCTTGAGAGAAGTAAAGCTGTGGGTCCCGTGTCGTAGATTTAAGGCATGTAAAAGAATCCTGTCTTTGATAGAAGGCTATCGGCAAAATTTGTCGGCCATTTTTCGCTCACGTTGAATTTTGACACAGAGTGATCTCTGCAGTTGAAAGCGTGCTAATAAATTATCCCATCATCGTGATGCACATGGGGAGCTACGATAGGTAGCGAAAATCCGGTTTCGCAAACCAGCTGGGGGGATCATCGTGCTAACCACACGATATCTACATTCTGGTTGGATGATCGTCAACTTGTGCTCCGGCATGCGGACGTCAGTCCAGCAGCTGGCTGGTCGGTCTTGGCTCTTCATGGGCTGTAGCGCCACGGATTTACTTTACTTCCTGCAACATAAGAGAGAGTTGCCTGCCTCATATAGGCTATGTAAATTGAACAGATTGCATTCACAGTATTCTACTCTCATTAGCGAAACTAAGCAGAATGGAAGCTTAGCCTGTTGCGGGCTCTTCGCGTTTATATGACTCTGCAGAGGCGGAGTTGAACAGAAGCCGCTGTAATGTGGATCTCATGCATGATACACCCCATTAAAGTTCAGTTATGAGAAGGACAGTCATTACTTGAAGGTTATTGCTAATTTGTGTATACAACGATATTAAAACTGCACACGTAATAAACGGACTGGATTAAAGACAGCATGTTGACCTTGTGTAATGGGACCTTTTGATTTAAATCTTGGCCGGAAATGTTCCGGTTTTTCCACATTTTTCCCTTATAATGTACCTTTGTCCTCTGATTGAGATTCTGGCTGATATGTACATCTATTATCAGGCAGTACATTCCACTTGACCCCATCGGTAATCGAACCCGCGACTTGTCAGCTTGTACCGCAACATCTTAACTGGGATATTACCGCGTGGTCCTAGTCATTTTTTTATTTTGGGAATAAGAAATTAAATAATTTAATTTTCGGAAAAATTTTATTGTAAAGTTTCGAATTAAAAACAGCAGTTTTATTTCTACGTAAAAAAATTGAAAAAAAAAAAAATTATGCAAATGTGCAGATATTTAATCGGTAAATATCCAGATTATACTAGATATAATTTAACGTAATGCGTCATTTAGAAATACTTTAAGGTATGAGACAATTTTTAGGTGCATAGTTTGCACACTATCACACATTTGTGGGGGGGGGGGGACGTATATGAGTATAAGTGCACACATCTAAAGAATGGTTTTTGTAAGGAGCTTGACTTTTTACTTGTAGATTTTAATAACATAATCTTTAAAATAGACTGTTACATACTCTAATTAAGATTCGTAAGTTATGTAAAATAGTTGAAATTTTTACATGGATATAATACTCTACTTTTAATGTACCGGAACTTAGGTTGTGAAAGTCTAGGCCTACATAAAATTTCAGTGTTCTAACATAATTTATTTTTGGCATATGTGCACTCCTATTCGTATGTGCAAATTTAAAAATGCTTTTCAACATACTGTGTAATAGTGACATGTGTATACTTAACGATTGTGTTTACCTCCTTAAAATATTTCTAGATCATCATTTATAACTAAAAGACTAGATCAAATTGTGACTGCAACTTTTTGTGCATCTTCAGTTTAATGAGTAGCGAATTTATAATGAGTTTATTCCAAGCTTTCGCATACACATCCCTTAAATTAAAACTTGTATCGCGTGAAGCAGTGTTTGTTACATTATACTGTAGTTGAGTATTTGAAAATAGAAGTATTAAGAATAAGAATAAGTATGGAAATTTTCCGAGCAGTGAATAGTAAATTCATATTCAAAAGATGTGAATATTTTGAGACAGCACTTAATTTATAAATGAAGTAGTGATATACCGCTTTATTACAATAAGTATCGAATGTATCGTAAATACAGTCTGATTGTCGTGTATCGATGAATTTCGATCCTCTGCTCTCAACGCGCCTTTTTTTGCGGCATTGTGCCTGGTGTTGGTACCGGTATGTTAAAACATTGGTTCATAGTGTTGGTGTGACCGAGTTAAATCATCATGCCTGCTTCGGGGTGGGGACAGGTGTCTTTTTTATCCATCTCCCCTCCTTTCTTTTTCATCGTGTATGACTTCAAGCTAACTCTCCGTCGACGTTTTTGGAACAGGACGTATGTGCAAGTATACTCCCCATTGTATAGATTTTAGACCTAAGAAGAAAGGTCTTGAAGTTGTTTGGTGAGTACGAGCAGACAACGTAGGCAAGCAAGCAAGCAAGCAAGCTGGCAACGAACGAGAAGGCTGGCGGCTGCAGTCAGGTAGAGTGGTCGAGGCAAGCTGGAGGAGGAAGGGGTACAAGCGACAATCACCTTCGTCGCTCGCTCATCACTTTGCATTCCAACACACCTCTTTCTCCTACCTCCAGGTAGTGTTGCAAATTGTCTTGAATAACATACCTGTACGAATTGCTCATCGACAGACATGCGGGAGTAATCGTAGAGAGACAAAGGTGTTGATGCGGTGTCGAAGCACAATGTGGCAAGAAAGTTACTGTTAACTGAAGAGAGAACACGTGCCTTCAGTTCTGTGTGAGAAGTGTTACACTTAGTGATACTTAACAGAGTGATTCTTCTTTCAAACGTATCGTTCTTGATGGTGCTTACAGTATTTGACTGTGATATCTTTTCTTGTTTTACTGTCTTCTTTGTGCATTTAAACGAAAAGTGAGTGGTAGTTGGAGATAAGATCGTAAAATCTTTACAGTGTGAGTGCAGTGTAGTGTTTTTTGTTATTACCTACGAGTAAGTGTAGTGCACACCGACCTCTTGGGAGTGGTATAATTCTTCCATACGTTCCTGGATCTGCAATAATGGGTCAAAATTCCTCGACGCATCACGAGCCTTTGGATAGAGCAAAAGCTGCTCGAAGATCACTCAAACATGTAAAGGTAAGTCCTTCATTCCCTGAAGGGAAAACATACAAATTCTACTCGAATAATTCCTTTAAAGAAAAACAACACTACTAATAAATTATACTGTTTTAGGTTAGTTTACTAAACAATTGCATTACCAGGCTAAACTAGTGCTGAGGTAGTTCCCCTCGTACTCCGCTTATACTCCTTGCATATACGAATCTGTGACAGATTACATGTGGTTAGTTTAGGCTTTTGTTATGCCTTGCATATACGATTAACTACACCTCCAACAAAAATAATTTCTTATAAATTTAACGATTTTCACTTCCGAAATTACCAGAACTACCTCAGCGCTAATTTCTCCATTCAGAAGGTTTATTGTATGTAACAGGTGATATGATCTTGGTTGATTGATATAATTATAATTAATATGCAGGTAGGTGTAACGGTTTCAGGAACTTTCACTCGACTTATCACTGAAGGAATTACACACTTTTTCACTACCTGAACTTTTGTATTCGTTCGAAATTTCTCTTACATTCTCGTCTATTACAGCTAGACGCTTTCTGTAATATTATCTCGTAAAATAGAAGAAATATTAAAAGAAAAGTCCGTAAAATATAGCCTAGGGGTTGTATGCAACGAACATAATATACTGTATAGACCACCGAAACAAAAATCTGCATTAATTACGAAACAGAAAATAATATATTGAATTGAAATCTAAATAATGTAGGTACTGGTATTTTTAGGGAAATAAAAATCAATGAATTGCTGAAATAAACACGTCTGAGAATTGCACATATTCTAAAAAAAAAAGTGTCTTATCAAACAATGTAGTACACGATGTATTATTTTTGAAAGATTACATTTTGTAAATCAGCGTTTTTACGCGAAATCGTTCTGTAGAGGTAATCAGAAAAGTAAGATCTGTAGAAAGAATAACACATAAAAATTTCGAAAATATATCAAGCCATTATTAATGATCGCCATAAAAAAGGAACACATTGACAAGCAAAAATAATTATTCAGTTAGAACTATAACAAAGAAACTAAGCCTCAGACAGATTAAATCGGGATTACAAGGTAATATGACAGCATTGTTTTTTAATACATATAACGTGGTGGATTTAAGAATGTTGATTGATGTAAATTGCTGTCAAACGTAGGGGAAACGTTTCAGGTTCGGAAAAATTCCCGATATGAAACTCCATGCGGTGAATAGTAGTGGCGATAGCAGTAATTAGTAGTAGTTGTAGTGATAATAATGAAAATAATATTACTGCGACTTCACATACAGTAGCCTATGTTGTTTTTAAGTGATGTGGATGTGCATGTTGAATTTTGTTTTATTTGTTTTCTGATTTGCTTTGAAGTTCTCGTTTATTTTCTTTGCCATGCAACCATAGAAGCATTAGAAAGTAATACATATTCTGAAATTTTATTTATGTTTGTAGAAAAGATGGTAAAAGTGCAGAATGCGGGGTGATATACGGAAAATATTTGGCCTTTCATTCCCACTTTTTTATGTGTGAGGGAAATAACAGTTTTTTGGTCCAGGGTAAATACTCGTCTTTAATAGCTGAATTTTATTTTACATTTTTCCATATATTTCCATAGTTATATTATGACTACACAAAATTTGAATTTAATTCCTTTGCGTTTATTGTTTTAAAGCTCATTGTTATTTCATTTAGTCTACAACTAGCAATACTGAAAGTTAGAACAATGTAGTGACCATTGAGTAAAACAGTAAGTCTACATTGTAAGGGGTCTACTAAAAAAAAGTAAGATTGGTTGCAATAGATTTTGGAATTTTTAATATCTGGTTAAAGAACCAGCTTATGGAAAAGTGCGACTTCTTCATTGCAGATAAAATAATATTAAAAGATAACTGTTCGTACCACTCTAAGTAAGGGTATGATGAAAATTTACCTTGAATTTTACATTAACAAACAATGGCGCGTACATAAGAGTAGTTACCTTCTTCTGTGAATCTCTATCCACTCATGTATATGCGATGTATGTCGTGCACACAACGTGCTGATTGAAACCGTCTACTGAAGGCCGAGGGCTAGTCAATTTTTCGATAATCTTTTTTTTTTTTTTTTTTTTTTTTTTTTTTTTTTTTTTTTTTTTTCAAGGTTTAATTTCGCAATCTTTCAGTTAGAATGGGCAACGATTATTTTTTGTACTGTATCTGCTGTGGAGATCAGTGTGCGAAGTTTGAGGAAAAACTTTCGACATGAGCTCATCAACTGTTCCCTTTTTAGCAGTGGTACGAATATACAGGGACATCGTTTTATTTTTACTAACATTTTTAATATTAACTTGCCTATACCTCTGCATCAACGCCGTTTGCTACCCCCTTCCACGACTGGAGTACGATGATACTGGCGTAATATACAAACAAAACACTTTACTAGGTATAGGAGGGAAGAAAAGTATTAACAATGAGTGTTTTTACTCACGAACTGAGCTGTCCATGTGGACGTATTCATTATGCAGTGTATATTATACTGTCTACAGCACATTAGCGTACAATATAGAGAATGAAGTTAAATTGAAAAATAATCATAATATGGATATTTAAACACATTTTTTTAAAATGGTGGCCGTTCATTTCGATAAAGGCTTCAGTTCTAATGTGCATATTATCGCACTATAGACTATTGTACGTAATTCCAATTACCAGGTTCGTGCTTCGTATCAGTAACTCATGTTGAAATAATTCTGTATCTACTCTATAAAAGAGTAGCTTACGTACTGTAAGTTTAATCTTCACTTCTGCCCGATCCGAAAAGATAAAATTACTCAGACATGCTATCTACTGTCCGTCCAAGTGGCTACGTCGCAGCGTCGTAGAAAGGGAGGAAATCACATGCCAGTTAATTACTTAACGAGGCCCTTTTATTTAAGTTATTTTAAACAGTTGTATAATATTACGTAGACGTCCAGTTCCTAACAGAAATTAATGTTCTCAGAAAAGAGCTAAGACAGTCCAGCCACTAGCTGGCGAATAGAAGCAGGTGGGGGAAACCGGGATACGACGTAGGCAAGTGGACGACAGTACCTGTACGAAAATGATTCAATATTGAAAGCTCTTTCGTCACTGGAAAACGCGAACATATTTTTGGAACGTACTGTTTACTATGACCGTAAGGCTATTAGTAGAAGGGATGGGAGTGAAGTACATTGAAAAACTGAGGTACGATAAAAATTGAAGTAAAAATGAAATAATGCTCCTGTACAAGAGTACATATTAAGTATATATTCAGATAATATATCATATTTCTATTATGTTACCTGCCAATTAAATGTCTTCGAACGTCACTTTCGTGTTTGGGCGTGCCATAAAGGTGCCGAATATTTGTTGTGCGTAGTTCAAAAGTTGATTAAAGATTAAACATTGGAGTTACAGTAATCTATTCTTACCAGTTTGATGTACGTATTTCCAAGTGAAGCAAATACTTTGCTGTCTTCAATGTAGAAAATTTGTGTTATAACTTTTCCAGCATAAATTTCCGTATTTTGTATAAATATAGATGCCATCACACAGTTTTAGTAGGCCTATAATAGTATCCCGTAGTACGTACCCTCATTAACGTTTTTGCTGCAGTATATATAGGCCTAATGATTATTCAGTGCATAAAGCGTACTCATTATTAATCAATTCATAGAGTGTACTCGTTTCTCCTTGCAACATTGTCCTGCCGATTTTTTTTTTATTCAAAAATAGAAACCGGAATGCAATGCTTATTGTATATACGGCATGCAATTCATATTATTTCATACGAAGTAAGTATTCTTTGACGATCAGGAAGATATGTTTAAAGAATTTTACTTCCTGATAAGTGATAACTAGTCACGTATAGACAACTTACTGTTTTTTGTGTTTTCAAAACTAGTGAAGTGTTGATGTACGGTATCTCATAAAATTTCTTATGTAGATTATTGAAGTTAAGCGGAGATGTATGTATCATTGCATATTTAAACTAATCAGAAAAAAAGAGCAGAAGGTAGTACTTATGAATAGTTAACGAGTGTGTCTTTTATCATTATTTGACAACTTTATCCTAGTTATTTAGGTTAACTATGAAATAATACTTTCTTAACGAATTGGGGAAGATATATGCTTTGGAAATACGGTAAAAAAATACTGGTATTGATGTGTGTCGTGCATGGTTGCCTAGTTTTATTAGTACTGGCCAAAATTGACAACAGCGCGCAAACCCTACCCATTTCTTTGCCAGCTGTCATACCTCCTCCTGAATACAATAGCATAATAACTCTGGTTCTGATGCTTTAAAGCAGGGGTCGGGAATTTTTTTATTACACTATCCACCTCTACAGTAGATAGGTTTCCCTTGTTTAAATTCGTGGTACGACTACAAGCAAACACATTGAACGTAATATCTTCAGTTGTAACAGCTTCATGAAGTGGATGATGAGTGGTCCATATGGTGTATGAAATTATCTTAATGTAACACCAGCCGAATTTGTTAATTTCATGCTTATATTATGAACTATTACAGCCTTTATCATTATCTTCATCCACTTTCAAGGATTAATTCACCGCCATTGAATTCTTTTACGTTCTCTTTGAGGATTCCGAACCAACACTATAATCTATAAATCAGGAAGTGGTTCATCTACACATGTCAGTACCATGTCCGTTCAGTTTCGTGAAATTTCGTCAGTCATGAATATTACGGCTTCTGATAATTTGATTGGAACGCATCTACATATCTGGCGCAGTGCCGTACTGTAGCCCTCAGTGTCAATTCAGTATCCGTGTGATATTTTTGTATCGTCGTCAACGATATTTTTGCTGTTTCAAAGAAGCGTTGTTGTGTGTTTTGCCTATACTGTTTTCGTGTTTGTCGGAGGCGTCATTTGGAGAGGGGGAGGGACACGGGGCAGTTGCCCCCCGTGTTTAAGATTAAAAATATATAATTGAGTAATACTTACTTACTTACAAATGGCTTTTAAGGAACCCGAAGGTTCATTGCCGCCCTCACATAAGCCCGCCATCGGTCCCTATTCTGTGCAAGATTAATCCAGTCTCTATCATCATATCCCTCCTCCCTCAAATCCATTTTAATATTATCCTCCCATCTACGTCTCGGCCTCCCCAAAGGTATTTTTCCCTCCGGTCTCCCAACTAACACTCTATATGCATTTCTGGATTCGCCCATACGTGCTACATGCCCTGCCCATCTCAAACGTCTGGATTTAATGTTCCTAATTATGTCAGGTGAAGAATACAATGCGTGCAGTTCTGCGTTGTGTAACTTTCTCCATTGAGTAATACTACTAAAGTAAAAATGGAAGAAGTGTACCTTCAGTATTAAAATATTCCATCTTTTAAACGCTTAAGAAATAATAGTAATATGCGTTACAAGAGCGGTATGTTGAAGTTTTCATGTTCGAGGAAAAGTTTGAAAAAGCGAATCGTAGTTGAGCGAAGGTCGTTTATTACATACCTGAAAGAGGAATTTCTAATTAGTTGCAATGAAATCTCCATCTTGGTTTCTGTTCAATGACTGCAATTTTGCAAAACAAAAATATCTATCTTCAACATTGTTGCTTTAAAATGTTTTTTGTGTTTACTATACTCCAGCAGGCCGTGATATACGTCTGTCTTATTTGTCCCCCAGTCTATAAATTCGAACTTAAAACAAACGGCGTCCTTAATGTTACATGCATCACGAAATGCAGTAACTTTAGTGGAGTTGTAGAGTTTATTTAATTTTTGCAAATATTTAAAAACAATAATTAACAGTGCAATTTAGGTGAAATTGCAGTGGTAAGTTTCCAATTTATAATTATACTATATTGAACGTCTCTAAAAATAATATGTTAAAAGCCTAAAGCAGTAAAATGAATATGTCACTTAAGCGGTAAGAAGAGGGAAATTGTTATGTGTGTTCGGTTGGGAATACTGAATGTGGAATTTTAGACTTACCGCGGGTTGGTTTTGTGCGGAAACCAAGCAAATACGCACGATCTCGCACAAAAGATATTTGTTGGGGCTAATTCGGTAAATTGTTTGTGGTAATGACATATCATCCTGCAGTGCCTTGTCCCGTGATGAATACTCCAGAAAATTTGGTGTTTTAATCCACTGCGTAATATATTAATATTTTGAGCATATAAAATTAATTTATTAAGACTAGGTCTAATTATTGTCAATTCCCGTCTAGGACTGTCTAGTTTTTTTTTTTTTGGCTGTTATTTAGAGTAGACAGTATGTGCAACCAAACCCATTTCTTTCGGAATTAGTGGTATTATTACTTTACTGCTTACAGAATTTAAGATATGTGTTCAGGCAGGGAGGGTCTCATCTGTCATCACTCATCAGGGTTTCTTGATAAGTGACGACCTGTTAAAAAGATTTTGGAGACAGTTTGAGCGACTACTGTAAAGGCTTAAAAATACGTAGCTTACACAGGTGCAATAAAACGTGCAGAATTAGACTTAGGAGTGGATTTTACAGGTATTGTTTCTGAATTAATACAATTTCTAAGTTTCTAAAATTAAAAATTTTGCTACATCCGTGAGAAAGGGACTATTTTGACTCCGTCTATAAATATGTATGTAATTTAGCAAATGAAAGTAAGCATTTAAGATAGGCTAATTTTTACAACTTAGCTGCATAGCCGATCACAAGAAACAAATGCCATGTGCCGAAGGAACAATGCCATTTAGTTATATTTTTATAGTCAAGTTAACCCCAGCTATCAAATTTACCCCATTTTACGGTAGGGAAAATAGTTCGTTTCAGAGAAAATATACAATATACCATATAAGACCTTCCCTAAAAATATTGCTCTTCCCCCCCCCCCCCGAGCAAAAACTGAAATGACGCCCTGATGTTTGTGAAAAGAAATGTGATCATTTCAAAACTGCTTACCGTTCCTTCGGGGTTATAGCATATCTCCAGAGGGTGTCTTATTTTACTGAACAATATGTTAGAACAATTTTCGGACATTCAGAAATACAAAAAAAAATGTTTTCGTCCCACCAGTCACTTCCTTCACTTTCTGATTTCTTTTATGCCTTGTGTACTCATTTCCGTTTCTTCCCTTGATGCACTTTTTCTTCTTCATTCGAAATTATGGCGATCACTGCCAATTTTCGTCTATTTCACCATTTCGAAAACCACTGACTAAAAATTGGTAATCACGGAAGACACTGATACTGACCTAAACTGACGCGACATCAATAATGATATTGTGTGAATGGACCTTATTTCTGTACTGAACAAACACAAAACAAAAATCTAGATTTGACAAAGCGTATTAACTTACATAATTTGGAAACACACTTAAAAGGTAAAATGATTTACATTTGAAACGGTTAGGGAATCGAATATACAAAACGTCAGAAAAATTTACACCTAAGTAGCATATATGCTCATTTGTAGTTAAGCAAGGGATAGTAGTATTATCAGATATATTACGGAAATATTATTGATTACGGAATTTGAGACAGTCCAGTGCAACATCGTATTTTGTAATCGTAACTACAGATTCTTATGTCGTCTAGTAAAGTGTCTATGAAATTGAACTATGTTTTTCAAGTTTATTAAACGTCTGGGTGACATTATTTAGTTCTTAAATTTTCAGTTTTAATTGGTTATTCATATTGTTGAAGTTACAGTACACAAAAATCACACATGACTGTAATAATTGAGTGTTGAGGTGTAGTTTGTCATGAGCTATGTGGGTTGAAGTATTAGGAGTAGAATTGCCTCTATCGATAACAACATTACGGACTTGGAGGAGCATGAGTTCAAGGGCCTGATGAAGATGTAATTTTTTTATTTTATCGTTAATTTTTAGAATGACTCCAGGGTTCACTTAGCCTGCTATAAAGTTTAGTATCTTATTTTTCGTTGAGATTGAAGAAAGCCGGGACAATGTCCTGGTATTTCTTTCCAGTGTCGAGGTAGAGAAAAGACTGAACAACCATGTCCTTGCTTTCTATGTTTTTCAATGATATGAGTCAGTAGTCACTAAGATTTTCTGAACTGTTGACTACATTCGATACCCAGCCTTAAACAGGCGAAACCCAGTTCCATTGAATTTCATGTGACTAACACGTTTGAACTTCTAATTATACAGTTACCACTCATACAGTTACAATAAACAATTCCGGGATCTTTTCACTTCTTGTGCAATCCGCTGAAGTAATACAGTGCTTAGTCTTTCTCGTGAAATTGTGACAGGTCTTTGCGCGAAACAGCGTTGTTGGTTAAAATCTTGAGGTTAGCAACAACTGCACCCATTTTCGAAGCGTTTGTCGCAAAAAGTTCCTAGTTGTGAATTCTTTGTGGGTAAATCGACAAGAACTCCCGAACCAGTTGGCCTTGACTCATGTTGGAAGCTAGATGGATGGAAGAAACCCTTCTGGGGATTCTGGTTTCTAACTCGCTCGAGATAGGCTGTATAAGCGACTTCATTGAATTAAATATCATGGTGGGACTGGATACTCTCAGAGATGAAGCTGCAACATCGAAAGGGATCTTGATATTCGTTTTGTGAAATCTTCCTTTTTCGCGGTCCTTTGCAACTGATTTATTTTGCTGTCGTGGTCAGCTTTCCTCGATTTACGATATTTTTACTCCTTCTGTTTAGTATTGTAAACTTCTGTTTGCAAATTGTTTGTCCATTCACTGTACCAGCGATTTTCTTCTTTCTTTTCCCTTCTTTCTCCCGTTCTCCTCCTACATCAAACATCAAAGTTTGAGCCATTCCGATCTTGTAAGTCCATCTTGTTCTCTCATATTTGTTTTAAATCTTTCTACATTTGCAGTCCCTTTTGGCAGGTATGGATGTAATACAGTTTCAGCTCATCGCTTTTGCTCATATTGTGATTATCTTTCATTATGTCTGTGCTCCATTTTGTTCTCTTAATTATATACCTGCAACTGATTTCTGCTGCGTCTATCCTTTTATTTGTGGATATTTCTGTTTCGGAATCATACTCAGTCTTATAAAACTTGTGTCTTGTGCCTTACTTGCAGAAAGTTACTTATAATGCCTGCACATAGGCCTACGCGTATTTAAGAATTGAAAACCTAACATTTTAAATGTGCTAAGTGCCAATTTTTCTAATTTCATTTTATTCAATCAAAGGGATGAATATCCATATGAGAATATACTAAATTGTCCTTGTTGTAGCTCAACTGTAAGTGACTCATTCGTGCGCCAAAACACGGTGTTGTAGGTATCGCAACATGAATTTCGCAGTGTGTTTTTCATCGATATCTCAGAAAGTTGTTTCTGGCACTTAGCATATTTAGAATGTTGGGTCTTGAATTGCATTAATTTAATTTAAAATCTAAATGTATAGGGTTATTTAAAAGTAACGAAAGATTTTAAAGTCCTTTAAATTTGTTAAAAAATACGTTTATAGAAAAAAAAAACTACAGTTCTGTCGTAAAATAATGACTTTCATTCATGTATAAACCGATTTCAAAATAACCATAGCAGAATTCACAACGTTTTCTGGGGACTTTGATCTACTACAACTTTTTTTATCTGCCACGAAACCGGTCTCCAAATTATTTTACAAGCTTCCACAATGACGACACATTTCATTGTAAATGTCTCAATCCATTCGAGCTCTAAATATTCTCAGTAAGCTGGAATAATCTCTGTTGCGTTCACAGTAAAGGCTGGTCCACAATAAACCGGGAACGGAAACGACAACGAGTACGAGAGCGGAAATATTGTTAAAATAAAAGTATTTAATTGCGGCAAGCTTCTCGTTAATTGTGAATGCTCACATTTAAATACATTTATTTTAACTATTTCTGATCTCATTCTCGTTGTCGTTTCCGTTCCAGGTTTATTGTGGACCAGCCTTTACACTGAATAAGGCTATTTCGCATTCGTATATCCAAAATCATTATTTTCTAGTAAGCCGCAACCCTCCTATACCTTAAATATTGACGTGCTACCAATATCAGCACATCTCTCCGCTTCCGTGTACACGCCACTGATGATGTCCACCGGAGTAGTGGACGAAACTTTTGGTTGCATTACCAACAGACCACTGCCCTCTTAGCCGGATAATACCAATGCTTTCCGGTATGAATTTGCAATATTTATTTTTAACTTAAGAATATCTTGAATTGCTTTTATTTATTCCATTTGGCATAGCAACAGTAATGGAGGAATTGAAACAGAAGTTTCTATGAAAATAAATAAAATAGTCTTTCTTTATTCCTATTATATCCTCTGATTGAGGTTCTGGCTGATATGTACCTCTATTATCAGGCAGTACATCACACTTGACGATGTCAGAGGAAGAACAATTGTTTGCATGCATCTGAAGTCTAATTAGTGTAACATGTACTAATCGGCGATGTATGCAATGGAGGGGGAAAGGAACTGGCCACCCTATTCCATTATCTCCTGGCCTAGTTGCCTCGTAGTGGTGCGTTCTTGGTATCACTAGTGAGGTTCAGACCTGTCTTCGGACAGTTGACTAAAATTAAATTATGGTTTATTTAACGACGCTCGCAACTGCAAAGGTTATGTCAGCGTCGCCGGTGTGCCGGAATTTTGTCCCGCAGGAGTTCTTTTACATGCCAGTAAATCTATTGACATGAGCCTGTAGCATTTAAGCACACTTAAATGCCATCGACCTGGGCCGGGATCGAACCCGAAACCTCAGCACAAAAGGCCAACGCTATACCGACTACGCTACCGAGGCCAACGACAGTTGACCAAACAACAACAACAACATCCCTATTACCTAAACGAACTCCGGATCGAATCAATATTAGAATATACACTACAGAAGCACAGAAAAAACGATAAACCATGTCAACAGGACGAATAACAGCAAAATCCCAAAAACGATTCTCCGTTACAGACCACAAAGGAAAAGATCAATAAGACGTCCTGCAAAAACTAACCTTCCTAAACTGCATACCTATGCCAAATGATTAGTAGTGACCTAATGACAATTACTGATCATATCACAGTTAATCACAAGATTACCTCTTCTATAATCTATGTTAAATTTCGGCCCATACTTGCAGTTTCGTTAGCTCCCGTCAATACGTTGTGTGAAGTTTATGTAAACAATCTTCTTCTAGTGTATGTATATATCGATCGTCTAGTCCAAAAGTGCGACAACTCAAAAAAACAAGTTTTGAGATATCTTCAGTTAAAAGTTTCAAATAAATCACCTAGAAAGGAATAGATTTCTAGTTCATAACCACGACAATTAAACGATATTTCATACAAGTTGAGAGGATGCGAAGGCATTTCTTTCCCCTTCTACTTGCCCTGAGTCCGTTAGAAGCAGACCGGTAGCTGTTACCTCTTATACCTGCACCCCCCAAGTTGTACACACAAGAAAATAAAATATTAAGTAAAGTACATAAGTTGATATAAAATACAGCGACACAGATGTTCGACAATTACATATTTCAGTATATTTTAGTGGCGTTCTTACAATATTTTCAACTGATAATTAAATTAAGGAATGTTAGTTTGTATTATGAAGTCAGGGAGGAGTGACACAGTGCAGATTGTCCCGTTGTGTGTGCTGTAGAGTAGCAACTAGCGGTGAAGAAAACATTTATCTTCTGCTATCAGTAGCTTTTTAATGTGCCACTTGATATAAACAACAATAAAATTAAATGTAAACGCTTACTATAGATTTTCGAAATATAGATTACCGGTAAACATTTTCAATAATAAGAATTTTCACTACGTTCAAAGTCAAATAGTCGAACGTTGGTAAGATAGACAGTAGCATCTTCCCCTTCACGGATGGTAAAGTGTGTGAGTAGAGGGGAAAGCCTATCAACCAAACTGAAATGGGGATTAGAAATGAGTCGTATTCATGACGAGTATATCACAAACTTCCAGTTCATTATTAATAGATTTCGAAATGTACTAATAATGAATTAGTAAAGTCCATAGTTATAATTACTTCTAAAGCAGTTTATTTCGTTTTTTTTTTTTTTTTTTTTTTTTCTTTTTGGTTGTAAATATGACTTATCTCAATATTGAATCGGAAAGAGCTCCAAAAGGGGCTTTCAGTAGTGTAAATAACTAAAAAATGGCAATTTTTGAACTAGACGATCGATATTTGTTGAGTTCTTTGTGCGTAACTTCTATGATAAAATGTCTAGCTTTCATTAATCAGGTAATCTTGTCGTACTTTAATTTTTATTGTAATTGTAATAGTAAATTTAATATTAATTGTAATTTTATTCTTCATATTATAGTTGTAATCCCCTGGTAGAGGGGCAGAGAAGGCCTGATGGCCTTATTTCTACCAGGTTAAATACATAAATACTACTACTACTACTACTACTACTACTACTACTACTACTACTACTACTACTACTACTACTACTACTGTTTCTTATTATATGAGAATTGTATTTATAGCTGAGTTTTTACTTTCATTCTATCCAATGAAGGCTTATGACAGCACTACTGTTCTTTGTGGTTACGGTTCTCTAGTTGTGATACAGATTTCACTCCATGCTAGTGTGATAACAAATTAATATACTATAATCATGCGAGGAAATGTCATAATCACACAAGCTAGGGCACACGAACTACAAACCTCCCCTATTATCCTAACGCAGCGTTTCTCTACTCTACATGTGCAGCCGTTACATAATTACCCCGGAAGGTAGGACCGTGCTGCCTATCCTCACGTCCGTGGGTTATTGATCTCTGATGCTGTAGTCCTTTGTTAGGCCCAGCTTCGCAGTGTAACTGACTGTACACTCATCTCGTATTAAGGCGGTCCAGCGCATGACATTGTATTAGGTACCGTATCGCTCTTTTGTGTTTGGTAGCCCCATGTTGTGACCTCACTGGCATTTCTGTGGCTTTCCTGCGTTGGGAATGTAGAGATAATTCGTTGATTCATAGCATTCCATCTTGAATATATGACATCTAAAGTTTAAGTATAGGCATTCTCTTGGTTATATTTATATTGAGGTTTGTCAAACAGTACCGACTTCTAATATAGTGCTGTAAACGACAAGAAATTATTTTGGCCGAACTGCCTGAAATACATGCATGTGAAATGAAATCGGGGAAGTGAACCTAAATGTAATTTGTAAAATTATAAAAAAAAAAAATAAAGGAATAACGAGACAAGAGCTAAGCCAAAACTTAAGTGAATTAAGAACATTAATTAATTATAGAGATATAAAAACTTCATGGCGGCCGGGTAGAGCAGCTGGCTACGGACTGAAAGATCCGGGGTTCGATCCTATGTGGTGACAGAATTTTTTCTCGTTGCCAAACTTTCAGAACGGCCCCAAGGTTCACTCAGCCTCCTATAAAATTGAGTACCGGGTCTTTCCCGGGGGTAAAAGGCGGTCAGAGCGTGGTGCCGACCACACCACCTCATTCTAGTGCAGAGGTCATGGAAAGCTTGGGGTTCTACCTCCATGCCCCCGAAGTGCCTTCATGGCATGTTACGAGGATACCTTTACCTTTATAAAAAAAAACTTCATGGAAACAGGAAGAATACGTAAGAACAGACATCAGAGAAGGGATTAGGCATGGCTTAGTGGAGATTTAGGAATATGGAGAATAAGGAACAAGACAGATACAGTTGTTGGACCAATGCTTAGGCATTTGACATTGGAAACATTCGCCGTCTTGTACTCCAGTATCTCTGTAAGATGTCATCATCTTGTAACGTAAGGAAGGGTATCTGCCCCTTCGCGATATGAAAAAAAGGTGCAGTCCTCACAGTAAGGATCTATAGTATGTCCAGAAACAGATAATTTAATAAAATTGTGGATGGACAACAAATTACCGAAGCTTAATACGTATATATCTTATAAAAAATTGCGTAGTTACTTAAATCAGCCGTGGCGAAAATGTAACTCACGAGCACATTGTGGCTCGCAATGATAGCTGTGCATGTCTCTTGCTCCCCCAACCCCCTCTCTCTCACTCACTGGAATCAAACTCCGTTCCATTTGTATTTGTCTCTGACCTGCGAGTGGCGTATCGTCGCAATGTCTCTCTCGAAACCATGTACCTATTCAAAAACGAAAGTTTCAAGTAGGATGGGAGGACCCATTTTTTTGCTGCCAATATGGTGAAAATATTAAATGTATGATTTGTTCAGAAGTACGAGTATTACGAGGAAAACAGTTGTATAACATAAAACAACATTATACTACATGTTACTCATGAAACATTAAAAGGTTAAGTGTTATTATTATTATTATTATTATTATTATTATTATTATTATTTCGATCCTTTTTTCAGCAGATGTACGAATAATGCGATTAGGTCTTCAATTTAAACTCACAGATTTACAATGTAATGTTACAATGAAAGCTAGATGTAAGGGCTTGACAAATGTTGAAATTATCAAATCTTTGCCAAAAAATAAATATCCGAAGCTTCGTTCTTTCGCTTGCTTTGTTGAAGCTATGTTCGCTACAACTCACGTTTGTGAAAAATTATTTTCAACAATGAAAATAGTAAAAACCTAATTTAGATTACGACTGCTAGACAAATACCTTCGTGATCAACTACGGCTGGCAGTAAGTGACATAATTCCTGATTTTGAAACTCTGTCGCAGAGACATTCTGAAGACAGTTAATAGGTTGTGATAATGTGTCCTATGTTTTCGTGTTCATTTCTTTCTTCGTTACACGTACTAAACATTAGTTTTTAACCTTATACTCTATAAAATTATATCTAAGTGCTTGACGTAAGGAAAATGAAAATCCGTTAATAAGTCAAGACAGTTGCTTCACTTCCCCTTCGAATGTCCGCCTCCCTCCATAAGTGCTATGCACATTGCAGGTTACACAGTGGCTCGGCGTACGATTGCATTTTCGCCACGGCTGACTTAAATGCAAGTGGTATAAAGAAAGTTCTACGTCTTGTCGTTTACAGCACTATATCAGAACTCGGAACTTATAGCTATTGTATGACAAACCTCTGGTTATAAGTTCTAAATACAAAGATCGCATTTCATCGTTAACAAATAAAGCTTACCTAAATAAAACTCGTAGTTTATAAGATAATTTGAATTTAACATTTTATTTACAAACACATTGAAACTTAGACCTTCACATTCTCTTCCCATTACATATTCACTATAAATAAGAATTTACCTAACTTTCAGGTAACTGTATACAGTGAAAAGGAAAACAAACTCAACAAACTCGTCGTCAAGGCAATATTCCCGTTTTCGGAAAAGAAAGACCTATGGGGCATTCGTAAATGCACAGCTTGTTACATAATTATGTTTATGTATGTACAACTATACAAATTGTTACATAGGCCTATATATATAGATTTACATTGATACAGTTGCTCTTTATGTATTTACATCATTTACATCTATAAAATATAGGTAACACAGGTTAATAATAAAATATCTTGAAACGTTTACCTGAGCAAGATTAATCCAGTCTCTACATCATATCCCACCTCCCTCAAATCCATTTTAATATTATCCTCGCATCTATGTCTCGGCCTCCCCAAAGGTCTCTTTCCCTTCTGCC
This sequence comes from Periplaneta americana, assembly GCF_040183065.1. Classification (NCBI taxonomy): domain Eukaryota; kingdom Metazoa; phylum Arthropoda; class Insecta; order Blattodea; family Blattidae; genus Periplaneta; species Periplaneta americana. Next base: position 43,550,370 of record NC_091123.1, read on the forward strand.
TCCCAACTAACACACTATATGTTTTTTCTGGATTCGTCCATACGTGCTACATAGGTTAAGTAATACAAAAGAATATATTGGCTTTAGTGAGGCGCAACCTGATGGACTGAATAATTGTAGGCCTACTAGGACCGCCATGAAGAGATAACTTATGATGCTATTAATAATAATAATAATAATAATAATAATAATAATAATAATAGTGGTTTATTTTTAGATTACAGATTTAGATTAAATTAAGACACATCAATTAGAACTGAAGAGATAACGTTTTTTTGGATTGCAGGAGAGGTTTAGATTAAATTAAGACACATCAATTAGAACTGAAGAGATAACTTATGATGCTATTAATAATAATAATAATAATAATAATAATAATAACAATAATAGACTAAGGTTTCTTTTATCACAGGAGAGGTTTAGATTAAATTAAGACATCAATTAGAACTGAAGAGATAACTTATGATACTGTTAATAATAATAATAATAATAATAATAATAATAATAATAATAATAGTAATAATAATATTAATGTTTTTTGGATTACAGGAGAGGTTTAGATTAAATTAAGACACATCGATTAGAACTGAAGAGATAACTTATGATGTTATTAATAATAATAATAATAATAATAATAATAATAATAATAATAGCAATAATAGACTATGGCTTCTTTTATCACATGAGAGGTTTAGATTAAATTAAGACATCAATTAGAACTGAAGAGATAACTTATGATACTGTTAATAACAATAATAATAATAATAATAATAATGTTTTTTTGGATTGCAGGAGAGGTTTAGATTAAATTAAGACACATCAATTAGAACTGAAGAGATAACTTATGATGCTATTAATAATAATAATAATAATAATGATAATAATAATAATAATAACAATAATAGACTAAGGTTTCTTTTATCACAGGACAGGTTTAGATTAAATTAAGACATCAATTAGAACTGAAGAGATAACTTATGATGCTATTAATAATAATAATAATGTTTTTTTTGGATTACAGGAGAGGTTTAGATTAAATTAAGACATCAATTAGAACTGAAGAGATAACTTATGATACTGTTAATAATAATAATAATAATAATAATAATAATAATAATAATGTTTTTTGGACTACAGGAGAGGTTTAGATTAAATTAAGACATCAATTAGAACTGAAGAGATAACTTATGATGCTAATAATAATAATAATAATAATAATAATAATAATAATAATAATAGTGCTTTTCTTACATTACAGGAGAGGTTTAGATTAAATTAAAACATATCAATCAGAACTGTAAGAGTTACGCTAGGTCAAAAAAACTGGAATGTACCAGCGCAGTCGTTAACAGAAACATAGATTTGATTGCAATAAATTTATTATTATTATTATCATTATTATTATTATTATTATTATTATTATTATTATTATTATTATTATTATTACTATTGCTCAAGACTGTAGCGTAGTTCTACATAGCTTCTGTGTCTCTAGTATTTAAAATAAAAAAAATTACGATAGTTACTGGCATTGTCTATGTCGGAGCTTCTTTATTTGCTACCTGCATAAGGCATATCTGTCCGGGTGAAAGAAACTCGTTCGACAGCGACATATTTGCGACGTTGCAATTTACTCGTTATGGAACACAACCTCTTAAGATGTCAGACCGTGCTTTCTTCTCACCGATTAAGGTTTTCTCCCAGCTGATCGAAAAAAGAAGGAAAAAAAGCTCTACTTTCATTAAAGAGATGTTCTAGCTTCTCTTGCGTTTTTTGTACCAAGCGATATCCAGTTCCACAAGCAGAACCTGCACGCTTCTGACATCTTGCAACGCTGGCAGCAGATAGGACAGGCGAGTGTTGCTTTTGATGCTATGAAATTGAGGTCTGAAGTACTAATAGATTTTAATACATCACTTGTGATTATCTGTGCAATACCATAGGCCTATGTTTACAGTTTTTCAGTGTAATATCTAAGTAATAAGCCACAGCCGTGGTCAAGTCCAGTAAGTAATCCAATGGCGAATCTTGCAGTAATCAAACACATCGAAATTTAAATTTAAATTATAGTTTATTTAACGACGCTCACAACTACAGAGGTTATATCAGCGTCGCCGGTGTGCTGGAATTTTGTCCCGCAGGAGTTCTTTTACATGCCAGTAAATCTACTGACATGAGCCTGTCGCATTTAAACACACTGAAATGCCTTCGACCTCGGCCGGGATCGAACGCGCAACCTCGAGCATAGAAGGCCAACGCTGTACCAACTACGCTACCGAGGGCGACCCAAACCCATCGATGCTAGTTAACACTCACTTGATATATTGTCGTTATCGATTCAAACATTTAATAACACGTGACCACTACGACAAAATGAGAAAGAGAACGTATGAACGAAACATAAAATACGTGACCTGGAGCATCTCTAGATATTTCAGTCCAAAATACTTTTTGTGCACCCATGTTGGAATGAGTTGCGTATCGATTGTGCTGCCCGACTAAGCCAGCTTCACCATCTGCCATACTACGCATTCCTCTTAAGTCATCAATCCGTATACCATGATGGTCTACTGTAATTTACAGACATGTCTCCGTTATGTGTGAAATCTTGCGGCACCTCTTATGCAGATACTTCAGTCATCAAGAATCCACCATCACTCTCATCTACCAATGTGCGGATAAACCCGAAAAACTCCCACCATGGCGGACGGCCGAATTGGCGTCACCAAACAGAAGGGAAGAGACGAAGACTGTAATTAAAGGATATTTTTGAATTGGTTATTTTACTGGGCTTTATCAACTGTTGTGGTTATCTAACGTCTGAATGAGAAGAAGGTGATAATGCCAGCGATGTGATTCCGAGTTCCAGCGCCGAAAGTTACTCAGCATTTGTTCTTAGTAGATTGAGGGAAACCCCGGGAAAAACCTCAACCAGGTAACTTGTTCAAGATTTGAACCCGGGCCTGCTCGTTTCACGGCCAGGCATGCTAACCGTTACTCCACAGCGGTGGACGAAAGGGAAATTGTGGAGTGTGTTGGTGGAAGGGTAAAACTGAAGAATCCCGAGGAAAATCCTCAGGGACTTGCCCGCCGTTATACTCCCCAGGGAATACCTCCGGTAAGTGGTTAATAGAGAGCGGAATTTTAGGCCTAAAAGTGGCATTTTAGTCACCTAAAATAGGCTCTTAAACTCATTTATTTAGGCTCTATAAAATAAAGAATAGGCTTTTTTCTTGTTAAAGAATGTTATTAATATAGGATTCAACATTTATTTAATGCAAAAGTCTAGGATTAAAAGCAACTTCCACACATTTCACAAGGGTACACATGCAAACACCAAATGAAGACATTCCGTCTTCAAGTTAATCTTTTTCATTCACCAATCACATTTCCATAGTTTGCTTCACAGTAAATGATCAGCACCTGTTGTGGCTATAATTGTGTCACTCACTGCTGTACTTACAAATGGTGAGAAAGAAGGAAGGATTGTTATCTGTCTTGGAATGTAAGAGAATGCTTATTCGGGTACAACCCAGCGAGTTTGTGGTAAATTGCTGACAGACAGAGGAAGATATAATAATAATAATAATAATAATAATAATAATAATAATAATAATAATAATAAATTGTCCCGCAGGAGTTCTTTTACATGCCAGTAAATCTACTGACATGAGTTTGTCGCATTTAAGCACACTTAAATGCCATTGACCTGGGCCGAGATCGAACCCGCAACCTCGAGCACAGAAGGCCAGCGCTATACCGACTACGCTACCCAGGTCGACTGAAAGTTGGAATTTTAGAATTGAAAGATTGTAAGAATGAGAAGGGGTGCCCGGAGTTACTTCTCTATTGTGTTGTTCACTGCTAGGAAGGAGTTGTTATTCATCTTGGAATGTAAACGGTACAGGATTTTAAGAAAAACTGTAAACAATTACGAAAAATGATGCAAAAATTAAAAAAAAAAACTTAAAAACTCCTTTATTTATACCTATATTTCCATGAAAAATGTAAATATTAAATCTCAAGCCTCTATGTATCAAGGAAAAAAATAGGTTTTTGCCTAAATTCCTTTCTCTAGTGATTAATTTCCTTTAGAGGCTGAGTAAACCTGAAGAAGATAGTGCGGGCGGAAGAATTAGATCAATCTGGAGAAAATCTATGAACCCATCGGAAATGGAACTCGCGACCTTCCGGCTTGCAGCGCTACATCTTAACCGCGATGCTATCGCGCGCCCCAATGAAGCTCAGTAGAAGTATGAAAAGCAGTGGTAGGGTAATCTTGACGTGTTAAAACATTTAACATTTAAAAATCGAAGTAACGGAAATATCGAGTTTTTTTAAATTGAAAGTGAACAAGTTAAAACGTATAGATTGCACGTAATTGTGTTCCTTTCGGATTGTTCACGTTTGATGCTGTGTGTTAAAGCTCTTGAAGCATTGATCATTGAGCTGGATACTGCAGTGTGTCAAGTATGTATTCGTGGAATTGTAAAGGTTTGACTAACATGTTTGTTGAATGTGTGCAAAGGAACGTTTGACGCCGTATGGAAACAGTAAATATCAATTGTCCTAAGTGAACTAAGTGACGTCGTAAAGTATTGTATTTTCCCACAGTACTACAAATTCCTCTCTCGTAGCTCTTCAGCCGGGAATGGACATAAATGGAATTCTTTTTTTCCATATTCAACTCCAGACGGACATACAATACAGTACAGCTCCCGTGACGAATGAGTCTGTACCAATGCAGGCTTCATCATATTGATATTTCATTATTTAAATATGTGACTCAGTAGCAGTGAAGTTGATGAAGCTAATGAAAGTTGATATTTTAAGGTATTATTGGTATTTCACGATTTAAATGTGTGTTTCATTAGCAGTGATGACGTTGATGAAGCTGATGTAAATTGACGAATATTTAGAGAAATAATAAAGGGTTCTTTTTTAGTAGGAACTCAACATGAAAACTTTTGCATGACGTGGATTAGTCAGAACATCCTACACAAAGAAGCAACGCACTGTTAGCTAAACATCAATAAAATTTCTGACTGTGCTAATTACATTCCTTACTTACTCATCATCGTACCACAATCGACAAAACGCTTACTTCAATTTCTTTGGAAAGTAAAACAATTGATTGTGACGTCACTAATGATATAGTTTGTAATATACACGATTTTAGGTCTGAATTATTTTGTGATTTAGAAAATACAACTGCATACGTTTATTTGTAACTCCTAAACGATTCTTTTATACTTCCGTGGGATATGCCCCAGATCTGTAGTTGCATTATTTCTTTAGACTCCATCGCCGTGCCGTATTTTGTGCTATATTTTGTTATTATTTATCATTGAAGTGATTTTGAATAAATCATACATTAATAGGAGAGAAATAATTAACAATAACACAACATATGAATATACAACACACCTTCCAGCCCTCTACTATGGCTCAGAAAGCTGTACAATGTTCAAAAAACATGGAAACAGAATTGCAAGTACAGACATGAGGTACCTACCGAAATGCGTACAAAAAACAAAAAGAGATAGAGTAAGAAATAGCCATACAAGACAGATACTAATCCAAGAGCCAAAAACAAAAACAATAAACAAACGAATTGAGATGGTTTGGACCATAAGCAGAATGGATAGTGATAGCCTGATTGAATTGAAAGAGAGGAGAAATTTGAAAGGTACGCAAAACGGATCCTCGCAAAGGGTTCGGGCCTGAAAGAAACTGAATTGTGAGCTCCAAGCCTGTTGGCCACTTGTCTCGCTCTGGGTTACGCTGCTCCACTGAAGGAGATCTAGAAAATTTTGAAATGGAAAACCCGAAAATGGACGTAATCTCTTAGGTACCGCATACGCGGAGAAGGGTAATGCGATCGAGAAACTGACCGAAGGACGGAGAAAGAAATGGCGGAAAGTGTAAGCCTGCACATTCAAAGGAACTTTGTCCTTTAGCAGTGCAAGTGGAGTCGAGAAAACTCGCTCGTGTGATGTTCGATGGCTAAGGCAAGTCAAGGCCGCCAGGAGAGACGCCGCGAATTCTAAATCTGCAAATTGAAAGGTTCTCTGTTCTTTCGCAATGCGGTTAGACACGAGCAACCTCGCTCATGTAACGGATAATATGTAGAAGCTGAGCCAGGGCATTTATGTCGAGAATTTGTCGCAAAAATTTCGGAAACTTCATAGGGAAGGACATGTAGGTCCGTGGCTTATTTCTCTTAGGGCTCATCCCGATAGGATAGGAAAATCAAAATAAATTTGGAAGGCCAGAGGGGAAGGTAATGATAAATTGCAAAATAAGTATTGTGTTTAACTATTTTTTCGATTTTCCGATCAGCTCATTATATGACATAGCAATGGGTCAGTTCTTTTGACGGCTTACCAAAATAGGTGAGATTTCTATCCCCGATAGATCATGGTGATAATTTCAGTGGTCAGAGTGACTTTGAAGGATTTTTTTTTGTCCGAGTACATTGATTGCCCTGCCATTTTCACTCTGCTGTTGTTCCACTGTAGTCATTTTATTATCTCACTATATCTGAAGGCCTTTGTAGTTTAATAGAGACATTAAATAAATAAGTTGTATGATGATTCAAGTGTTGGCTAGTCGTATGCACTCATTAAATCCAAAATAAATTGCCCACAGCTTTCTGTCTCTGTAATCCTGTTAATTTTTTTGTCTTGAATATTTTGATGTTCTTGATCAATTAACTTTTACGTTTCTATTCCTGCTAGTAAACTTAATGGATATATGAAGGGTTCAGAACCATAATGGGCCAAGCACCATTTCCAAAAACCGTAGAAAACAAGGGTTAAATGAAGTTATTTCCATAATTCAATGGAAACATATAGCAAGTAATATAAAGTATACACACTAAAACTAAATGTTATGTCAGTCTTCATTAAACTATGCTATTCACTTAACTATAACCCTTGCTTTCTCCGTTTTTAATAAATGGCGGTTGGCCCACTATAGCTCTGAACCCGTCATATAGTAGGCTATATTTCTTTTAAATCAATAATTTCCATCGAAATGTCATATCAAAACTCGTAAACTTTTAGATCGTATGTGGATGGAAATATTTGTCTGAAATCTCTGACCAGGACGAAAATTCGTGTAGAAATATTTTGATATTTTGGTTCGTTTGCTGTACGGCTCTGAGTCTCGGCTTTTCACGCTGGGGATTTGAACGAAGTCCTGGCGAGTACAAATAGAAATGTTGGTTGATAAAGTGGATGTTTGGGGTTCGTGTTTGAAAGGCACTCTCATTTTTCCAGCAGCATGTCAAAAATTACCCCAATCTAATTAATATCAGTAATATCACTATAGTTGTGCAACGTAGATGTATCTCCCGAGGTGTGTCGAGAGCAACGCCAAAAACGGCAAACAAATTTACTAGCTCAGCGCGTTAACTGAGGTGAAAGTAGCTACCATAAAAAATCCAATCAGACTCAAAATTTATGAACATTCCTGATAATGTTGTAGATTGTTTTTCCTGTAAATTTGTGTCGAGTGTGGGCAAGGGAATAATGGCACGGAATAGGCCTGAAATATAATAGTAATATACGTTACAAGAGCGGTATGTTGACGTTTTCATGGTCAAGGAAAAGATTGAAAAAGCGAAACACAGTTGAGCTTTTTTAATTTCCGAGAACATGAAAACAAACATACCGCTCGTGTATTATACATTATTTTGTGCGAAGATTGTTTATTACATACCTGAAAGACGAATTTCTAATTAGTTGCAATGAAATCTCCATGTTGGTTTCTGTTTAATGACGGCAACTTCGGAAAACCAAAATATCTTTCTTCTTCTTGTTGCTATAAAATGTTTTTTTGTGTTTACTATACTCCAGCAGGCCGTGATATACGTCTGTCTTTTTTTTCCCCCCAGTCTATAAATGCGAACTTAAAACAAACAGTAAGGTTATGTAATTATTTATTTTTCATTTTAATATTTTAACAATATTATTTATACAACATATTGCAGTAATAACATCCGCATCTGGAATCTTGTTGATTTTTTCACGGCTTCCTTAATGTTACTTGTATCAGGAATGCAATAAGTTTCGTGGAGTAGTAGACTTTACTTAATTTTTGCAAATATTTAAAAACAATAATTAACATTGCAATTTAGGTGAAGTTGCAGTGGTAAGTTTCCAATTTATAATTATTACTATGTTAAACGTCTCTAAAAATAATATGTTAAAAGCCTAAAGCAGTAAAATGAATGTGGCGCTTAAGCGGTAAGAAGAGAGAAATTGTTATGTGTGTTACGTCGGGAATACTGAATGTGGTATTTCACACTTACCGCGTATTGGTTCTGTGCGGAAAACAAGTAAATACGCACAATGTCGCACAAAATAATATTCCTAGCTCTTAGAAGGCTTGAAGTCGAAGGCAGATATTCATATCCGTAGTAATCTTGTAGAAGTAGAATAGCGGAATCGTGCTGCTTCCTGTTTCGCAAATCTGGCAAGTTCGGTACAGTAACGTCTCTTAACAAAAGCACTTGTATTTCGGACTTCGCCCATTAAACGTGTGGGGCGTACGCTTACAGCCTTTTGCACACACACTGATATTTGTTTGCCGACCTTCAGTTCTCTCCGTCGCGTCGTCCTCATTTTCCCATCTTTTCCTAGACATGTGAAGGACTCGTTATATACGACTCAGAAATGCGAGTTAATTGTGAAGGTCGTACCGTTTGCTTAATGTAAATTTCTTCATGGTTACTCTTGTGTTCTTGGTAAAATCAATTGCTTAATTACAGACCCTTTTGATTGTACATGTCTTAGGTCTAGTACATACATTGTTAAGTTAGTATAAGCTGTTATCTTACCAAATGAGAGACTACTTACTTTACTTATGGCTTTTAAGGAACCCGGAGGTACATTGCCGCCCTATCATAAGCCCGTCCCTATCCTGAGTAAGATTAATCCAGTCCCTACCATCATATCCCACCTCCCTCAAATACATTTTAGTCCACACTTGTGGAGTAACGGTTAGCGCGTCTGGCCGCAAAACCAGGTGGCCCGGGTTCGATTCCCAGTCGGGGAAAGTTGCCTGGTTGAGGTTTTTTCCGGGGTTTTCCCTCAACCCAATATGAGCTAGGTAACTTTCGGTGCTGGACCCCGGACTCATTTCACCGGCATTATCACCTTCATCTCATTCAGACGCTAAATAACCTAATCTGTTGATAAAGCGTCGTAAAATAACCCACTAAAAATACATTTTAATATTATCATATTAATGAGAGACTACAGCACAAGAAAAATAACAATTAATTTTAAGGAGAACCACATATCCTATCAAAGCTTTTAGTTCATGCCGGATATATTGCTCAGGAGGGGCAAGTTTTTGACAGAGTCCATGATGTTCGAATCAATCAACACAGAACAGATTTGGTACATAAAATGCGTTTGCTCGATGAAGAATCTAAGAAAACTTCTTGATCTCTTAATGTGGAGAGGATGTTCCAAGATTTTATAACTTTCCTGATTTCTTGAGAAATCTCGTGGAACCGGCTATTTACTGTTTTGAGTGCACCGGTCTTGTTTGTTGTAATAGTATCGCTTATCTCTTTTAAACAGCATTAATCATCCTTCTCAAAATAGATCATGTGTCACTTAAATTACCTACCTGAATATTTACCTTTCCTCAACTTGTTTTCATCTCTAGAAGTTGTTCATATAACAGTAATGTCAAGCTGGAATGTCCTGAAGTGCCATGTAGAACAACACAGCACATTATAGATATAGACGATTGTAGTGATACCACAGTAATATACAGTCACGAAGCTAGAGTTTATGAGGGTACTAGGAACAATAGACTGTGCAGGTACTATTTCGCATTGTCTGTGATGAGGCGATGGTAGCGATCCTAGTGGTTAGCAGCTATCTGTGAATGCATATTTACTACGTATTGAGCTTCGTGACTGTATATACTGGACTGTGTTAATACGTTCTTTTAAGGGAATAATAGGAATAATTGTAATCGAATGGCTTTATTGGTACTGTTGAATTTTTTGTTCCTCTAAATGTGAACTATAGAACGAAAAAGGATGCTGTGCTATGCAATTCATTACCAGAAACAGCTACACTTTTTCAATGTCACAATGTAAATGTGCTTAAAATGTATGGAGAAATTAATTTTTTACTTTTTTTTTTTTGTTGATTTGAATTTAGTTTTAATTTTTTTGGTTGATCCAATTTATCCTTTCAGATAGCATTATGTGGAATACCCTTTTTTAGCAGAATTTTATTCTAAGGATTTAATTTCAGAGCTAGTGTCTTTAAGATATGTATATATATATATATATATATATATATATATATATATATACTTTTTTTCATAATATTTTTTCTACAGGTAAAAAGAAATAATGAAAAATTATGCGCTCAAAGTTGCATATAATAATAATAATAATAATAATAATAATAATAATAATAATAATAATAATAATGATTTATTTTAGCTAGCAGAATTAAGGCCGTAAGGCCTTCCCTTCCACTCAACCAGCAAAAAGTATACATATGTATTTACTTACAAGCTACAAAGAATACAATTTGATTTCGGTAAAAGTTACGTGTATACAAGAGTTACTTATGAATTAAAAGTAAAATACTATAAACTATTAATTAAACAATGAAATACAAACTGTGTAGCAGAATTAAACTGCAATACATAGAATGTTAATATATTTCAAATAATGTTAGATAATAGAAAGAGATTATTGAGTGACAATTTTGAAAATACAGGGCTATCAGGATCATTGACCGTTAAATAAGTATAATTAGAGTGAATTGCTAAGAAGGTTATCCTTTACGCTATTTTTAAAAATGTTTATTGTCTTGCAGCCCCTAATACTTTACATACGGTAAACGTTGAACGCATTTTTTTATTGAAAGCTTCTAAGATTGTAGATTTAAGATGAACATAGAGACATTTGAGAATGCTCGAGCCTAGCACTGGACCTTAAAAGTTCAATGTACTCGGTCTAGAAATTTCAGCATTGAAACACCTCAGAAAAAGTAGCATTGCATGTAAAATAAAAAAATACAAGTTAGTGTGCCATTAAAATCCCCATCCTGCTAATGATTCTGTTCTGTAAATGAATATATATTTTGTGCGAGATCGTGCGTATTTGCTTGGTTTCCGCACAAAACCAACCCGCGGTAAGTCTAAAATTCCACATTCAGTATTCCCAACCGAACACACATAACAATTTCCCTCTTCTTACCGCTTAAGTGACATATTCATTTTACTGCTTTAGGCTTTTAACATATTATTTTTAGAGACGTTCAATATAGTAATAATTATAAATTGGAAACTTACCACTGCAATTTCACCTAAATTGCACTGTTAATTATTGTTTTTAAATATTTGCAAAAATTAAGTAAACTCTACAACTCCACTAAAGTTACTGCATTCGTGATGCATGTAACATTAAGGAAGCCGTTTGTTTTAAGTTCGCATTTATAGACTGGGGGGGGGGGGAAAGACTGACGTATATCACGGCCTGCTGGAGTATAGTAAACACAGAAAACATTTTAAAGCAACAATGTTGAAGATAGATATTTTTGTTTTGCAAAATTGCAGTCATTGAACAGAAACCAAGATGGAGATTTCATTGCAACTAATTATAAATTCCTCTTTCAGGTATGTAATAAACGATATTCGCACAAAATAATGTACGATACATGAGCGGTATGTTTTGTTTCAATTCTCGGAAATTAAAAAAGCTCAACTACGTTTCGCTTTTTCAAACTTTTCCTCGAACATGAAAATTTCAACATACCGCTCTTGTAACGCATATTACTATTGTAGTTCGTGTATTACTAAAGTGTTTTTATTTTGGAGTTGTGTTATCAGAAACTGCAGTAACATACTTCGAAGGTGTTGTATTAGATTAGGTACTTTTCGCCTACAATTCAGTAATTTCTAATGATATTTATATGACGTTTGTCCAAAATATTCATAATCCCCATCCTTACATTGAAAGTACTGTATAGATAGCATTCTGACTTTTTTCCTCTTAGTATGATTTTCAATATCAGTGCGGGTAGCTTTAGGCCTATACATAAGGAAAGATCCATTCTTTTAGGAAATGGAATTCATGAACTCAGTCTGTCGCTTCGACATACTCCACTTTGACCTGAATAGTTCTCTTTAAAGGTCTATGCATTCAGAATCACGGTAAGATAGAGTTATAGTGTAGTGAGGCACACGTCCTTGTTCTTCTTCGCCCAGAGAGATATTCCCGATACCCATTTTATAGGATGGCAGGACGCTATAACCATTATTGTCGTTGTGTTGGAGGAAGTAGGAGTATCTTCCCCAGCCGCTATAATTTCTCTGTCTCACGGACATCTGAGCTACTACATGTCTGCTCTTCAGAAAACAAGGTTTTATAGATATAAAATACGGAAGAAGGAAGGGAAAAATAGATGAAAGATGAAATAATAGAAAATAAAGAAAAGACGGAAGCTGTGAAAAAAGCAAAAGTTGGAAGAAAGGAAGCATGTTTAAATTATAAAAATCGATTACTTATATTTAACGATTTCTTGTTAGCTGTAAGATTATCTGGTGGTATTGGATTCGTTCATAACGATGTGGTATTTGGCAAGAAAAATCCGAGTATTCGCTATGGGATTACCAGACATAAGCCGTACAGTTGAGGAAAAGGTCAGGGAGGAAAACAAAACAATGATTAGCCCAAACTGAATTTATCTCGGCGCAGCTTCGAAACACGATTACAGATCGCTTCTTGACTGTATGCTTGTAATTAGGAAGGAAAAGTAAGGTACAATAAAATAAATAAAATAAAAATGGTATAAAAAAGAGAATACAATATGAATAAATAGAGAGGAAGGTAAGTAAGTCTATATGGAGGATGAAAAGAGGAAAACTGTGAAGAAAAAAGGACGAAAAACGAAAAGAGGAAAAGTATTTGAAAAAGAAAACAAAATATGTAGACAGAGATAAAGGAAAAAGAATAACATAGCAGGATATTGAAAAGCAATGAGGAAAAATGCGAATGAAAAGAAAGTATTAAAAAAGTAGCCTATAGCTAATAATGAAGGATGAAAATTACGAAGAAAAAGAACGGGAAATTTGTGAATAAAAGAAACGACAGAAAAAAATTATGAAAAAAGCAAGGAAAGTATTAAGGGGAAAGAAGAAATTAAAAAAAAAGTGAGAGAAGTATTGAAAGTAATAAACCATTAATAGTATGAAGAAAAAGAGGAGGAAAACCGTGAAGAAATAGAAATCAGAACAATTATGAAAAGAAAAGAAAGCAGGAAAAGTATAAAGAAATAAAATGGAGAAGTTAAGAAAAGGAAGGAATAAAGATCTAAAAATAATAAAGCGTATAAAGTATAGTCTAAAGGAAAAGGGGGCAGGAAAAGTGTGGAGACAAAAGAATGCAGAAAAATTATGATAAGAAAAAAACAGGAACAGTAGGAAGGAAGAAAAGGAAAACCTAGTAAAAAACGTGTCTAGGAATAGAAAGCAAAATAATAATTATGAAAAGAAAGTAGGTAGATTATGAGGGAATAAATAAAAGAGAAGTTAATAAAGTAAAGGAGAAAAAGTATGAAAAATAATAATAGGTTAAAACTGTGAAGAGCAGGAAAATTCGAAGGAAAAAGAAAGTATAAATATTATGAGAAAAAAGTAAAGCAGGTATAGCTTATTTTATTTCAAGGAGTGCAGTTCGGTGGTTCCTTTGAACACCCACTTACAGATTTATGACTTCCTACATAATCAACTCTGACAATTCCATCCTGTCCCCTCGTCCCAACATTGCACAGTTGCCACAATCCTGGTGACCCTCGACGGCATTCTTGGAATTCGGAAAAGACGCGGCAAGTCTGCCTCAACGTGGATTTGACGGAAGTCTGTCAATTCTTCTGAACGAGGGTCGTGATTGGTTACTGACAGGAGAAGACAAGATTTCCGTCACAGTAAGGAAGACATTTATTTATGACAACCAATTAGTAGGGGGCAGTAGAAGGTCTGTCGGCAAAGTCCTTTCTATGAAACTGCACTCCATGAAAAAAAAATACAGTATATTAAGTATGGAGGAAAGAAGGAAAGTTAAAAAGGACGAAAAGTATAAAGAAAAACGGGAAACGTTTCAATAAAAAAGAAAGGATGAATAGTTTGGAGAAAGTAGAAATTATGAAAACTGGAAGGGGAAAATATTAATAACAATAGTCTTTATTAAACACAATGTATATAACTCTCAGCGAGTTTTTATTTGTTCTGGAGGCCTGTCTCGGGATCTCGTAGAGTGAGAGTGATTGTTGGTGGAATTATGATGATAGTTGTGAGGGAAAACGGGAGAACCCCAAGGTAAACCCCTTGCATCCGCTTTGTCCACCATAAATTCCTTCATGATCCAGACGAAAATCGAATTCAATCGTCACGGTGGAAGGCAGAGAAGCTAACTACTCGGACAAGGGGGGTGAAAGATATTAAAAAATTAGAAGACATGAAAGATATGAAGAAACAAGAAAGAAGAAAAATTCTGTAATAGAAAGGAAAAGGGGCAGAATGTGAATGAAAATACAGGAGGAAGAGTATAGAGAAGAAATACGGGAAATTTATTCGGAAAGAAAGGACAAAAGAAGGAAATAAAATGAGGAAAGATATGAAAATGGGAGAGAGAATAATGATAAAAGTAATAAAGAGAAATATAGTAATGAAAATGAAGAAATCAAGTTTCCCTCCATTATACATATATTAATTATGTATTAGTAGATTTTGCTTTACTGCAAACATACTGCATAGGAGTAGCTTGTTTCTCCTTTAGCAGTAAGTTACAGTATTATTAAGGTGAAGTTCTTTGTGTGAGGGCTACCCATTCTGAGGACAGGAGGGATTGTGAAGAGCATTTAGAGAGTAACTAACATCTGTACGCCGTAAAGCAGAGTGGAGAACCGTGTTTTGTTTTAAGAAGGGAAAGTCTGGACACGGGAAAGAGATGTCTTTATTATGGTGGTAAATAATTCCTAACAAATGCATTGTAACTGAAAAAGTAATTACTGGTTAGAATATCAGTGTGTACGGATTCTGTTCATGAATAACAATACATACCAGACAAATTCACAGTTGTATTTCAGAATTCTTCTATGTGCTGAGATAGCGTGATACAAGTAATGTTGTTTTTATGGATAATTCCTCTTAACATATTTAAGTCAGTGAGTTGAATTAATATTTGTCCGTCTGCTGTGATTATAAGGACGTGCGCATTTTGAAGATAGGTTTCGACATATTTTCATGGATGTCTTTGCTATGAAAAATTAAACCATTTTTTTAGACTTACCATAAGGGTATCAGTGGGGTGATTGGTGTAGCTTTTAATTCTGGTTCAGTAATAGATACTCTTAAGTAGCTATTCTACCTAAGTATACTTCTATATTTGTTATCCAAGAATACCAGAGCAAAAGATGTACTGTCACAAAAAGACGTTGGTGCAAATGGTATTAAATGTTATATTGCAATTCGGAAAACATCGGGATATCTATATGGATGGTGCATGCAACCAAGATTGCAACGGGGACGATATAGGAAACATGACTTTAAGCTGGAATGAGAAGAGAATTCTTATTGTACCAGCCCTTCTTCTTGTTTGATGTGCAAATTCTTGTCACCAAAAAGGAATTTTTCATAATTTTTTTTCCCTCGTTAAAGAAAAAATATTTCCTTAATTTTAATGTCATTAAAGATGTTCTTTTATACTTCCAAAGATATCCGACTAGAGTTAATCATCATGTGAGCCGTTCAGAGCAAGAGTGGTGTAAGTAAAAATGAGTAATGATAGTTAAAGTAAACATTCTGTAAAATACAGCGCAAAGTAACAATTAGACCTAATATTCAATTTTTTTAAAACTATTAGTAGTCAGTGAATAGCAAGAAGACCATATTAATTGCTACTTTGCACTGTATTTTAAAGAATTTTTACTTTAAACTTCATTACCCAATTTTGACTTATACCACTTTTGCTCTGAACGGCTCATGTGTTGCCAGAAAGTCACTGAGAATGGGGAATGAATTGAATTCTCGCTTAATAACTCATGCAGACCACAAGTTTAATTTCTTTATGATTGATTTAGTCTTGCTCTGAACGGTGAATACAATTAAAGTTAGACCTTGAAGATTAACGATCTTACTAAAAGAAAAGCCTGTGTGATGAATCTTGTCTCACTGTGAAAATAGAGGGAAAGGAGGTATGTCATATTTCGTCTGTGTTGTTTTGGCGATAGGGGGAGTGGAGTGATGCCGTCCATCCAACCAGTGGCGGAAGGGACTAGTTGATACATTCTGTAGCACAAAATAAAATAACAAAATATCTCTCTTCGTACTGTGTAGTTCCGTCACTGAGCTTGTCTTTCAATAAACTGAGTTCCGGTACAATAACAAGGTTTTAAAAAGAATCGTGAAAATTTACAACCTTCCTATAATCTTCACCCTCATTTGAAGGGACTTGGTTTTATTGCTATTGTGACAAGATAAACCAAAGCAGGTATAATGAAAACTTTTTATATAGACGTTTAACTGTTACACAATGAATATCTCGTTTATAAGACTGTGTAAATTCCTTACTAATAAACATTACATACCTCGTGCGTAACAGTACAGACGAAACATGGATAAATGTGAGCATGACAAAAGATGGACTATGGACAATTAGCGATGACGACCCAGTTTCGTGTGCGCCTATTGGAAACAGATTCCAGGATTATAGTACTCCATGCCGGTAGTGAACAGGGGTTTGTAAAAAAATGGGTTACTGGTGTTCAAATGGCGTTCAACTAAGGATTATACTACGAAGAAGTGGAGAGCGACCGTTTAAAAATGGTTTCAAAAGCAGTTTTTACCTAATATTCCACCTAATTCTGTAATTATTATGGCTAACGTAATACATGTTACATATGTACACGAGTATTCTACCTGGATCATGAAGGATCTTTTGAAACGTTCGATAGTCTTTACGCTCTCCTGCAAAACTGACCTGCTACTGGTTTAAAAACCCGGCGAGGCAACCCTCTCTGTTCGTGAAACGCACTAATATTAACCATTGTTATAGTGGCATAGTTTTTGTTACAGTTTTATTTTTCTGAGATTGCCTTTGGAATGCTGTGATAGTTCTTGATATTCGATTACGTCACTTTCGTTATCGTTAAGAAATTCTTTTCAGACTCTAATACGGATCTGATTCGTAGGTGATAGTTCGATAACGTACACTTACTAGAAAATCTGAGCCTTCCAGAGAACTATATAGCCTACACATCTGTAAGGACAATTTTTTATTATCTCTTATACAAGGGTAGAAGCGAACTGTTAGGTTTTCACTCTCGTTGCTTCAGCTCGGAACCCATTTCATATTAGTTTGCGTGGGCGCTCTTCTCCCCTTTCTCGTTCACTGAACTGATCGAATGAGCCCACAACATAATATGATGGGGGGTGCATATCAGTTTGATAAACCCATGCAGAAAATATATAAAATGGTTTCTGAAGTTACGGCATCCGTATAATTTTTTGCGCATGATGCAATTTTTCACAGTTTTAATCTGAAATCCTTAATGCAATGCAATTCAAATGTGCATGGATATGCATTATATTAGAACAAAATTTCCTGTTGAGCGGTAGTGCGAACAGATGAATGATCGAACTATTTACAGCAGGATGCATTTTAATAAAGTGGAAAATATATACAAAAGTTTTAGCGCAACGTTCGATTTGAATTTTCCATTCACGTTTCAATTAAAAGTACATAGGCTTAGTCATTATTTTATAATAACGATTTTTGGTGAAGTTAGCAGGAGAATTATTTGTTATCATAGTTGCTCTTAACATGTAGCCTATGAGATTATTATTATTTTCATCGTCGTCGTGCTCACACTCATCAGCCAAGGATTGGTATCCGTGATTGTTCGTCTCGTGTAAAAATGTTCCAGTTCTTCTCTCGAACACCTAAACTGATCTCTCATGATCTTTCTGTAAGTGTGCATGGATGAAATAATTTTCTATACCTTCCAGATTTTGTTCTTTCCATGCATGTTATCTTAATTAGTTATCGACTCTTTCGCCGCTATCGAGTCCTGAAAGAAATATGTTTTATTTAACGACGCTCGCAACTGCAGAGGTTATATCAGCGTCGCCAGATGTGCCGGAATTTTGTCCCGCAGGACTTCTTTTATATGCCAGTAAATCTACTGACATAAGCCCATCACATTTAAGCACACTTAAATGCCATCGATCTGGCCCGGGATCGAACCCGCAACCTTGGGCATAGAAGGCCAGCGCTATACCAACTCGCCAACCAGGTCGACTCCTGAAAGAAGTAGGCACGGTTGTTTCACCCACCAATACCATATTTACTCGTTTATTAGACTTCCTCGCATATAAGACCGCACTCTATTTTAAAAGCGAAAAATATATATATATATATACATAATAAACCCCTTCCAACATACATGTAATACTCTAGGCTCTAGGCTCTAGGTTCTGAATTCTTGCCTAAGATATTTGCACATTAGTGTACATTATCAATCACAAATGCTCAAGGAACAATTTGATCGTAAAATCCGCTATTGAAACCATCCTCTGTCCTGATGTCTCGATACTACTTCTCAAATTGTCTCAGTGCTGACACAGAGGAAAAAACATCGCTCTTTGTCCGTTTTCCTCAAACTACGTATCATCTCTGTCCCGCTAGTTCTTCTATTGTCACAGCACAGACAGAGAGACATATTCCCGTTCTTTTTCTACCGATGGTATCGGTTTTCGAATACCGCACTTCCGAAGTCAGTCATTCACAGAAAGAGAACTGTGTTTTTACACATGCGCATATAAAACCCCGTCCATACTTTTTCGTATTAAAAAAGGGGCGAAGAGAGTCTAATATGCGAGTAAATACGATGTACATTTCGCATTCCCTAATTGTTATTCACTTACCTTCAGCCGGGCAGCAGACTCTTCTTAGATCAACGATAGGTGACAGAGACTTGCCTAGACGTGGTCTGATCACTATCGAAGTCACAAACTCATTATAACAATCTCATAACTGAATGAAAACATTCCGAATTCTGCCCACCATACAGATAGAAAAACTGGAACGGGCTATAGTAAAGATCAGTCGAATGTGGAACACAAATTCTAAGTCAAAGCTGAAATTTGATATGCTGCAACACTTTTTGTGTAATTTATATCTACATTCCTCAGCATTAGTACGTTCTCCTTGAAAATGCTTTACATATGGAAACAAATTTCAATTTGCATGATTATTTTCATTTTTTAATTAAATATAAATACAGTTTATTTTGCTGACTTTAGTCAAAAATGAAGATTTGCAAATTTTATCGGTGAATTACGGTCCTGATCCTAGCAGACTTCAGATACTTAGATTCATAGCACATGAATTCCAAGATATTCCACCTGAAACAACACAGGACATCACATTGACAACAGACAAATATTCATACTTTCAGAATCGAACCCACGGTCGTGACTTTAACACAGCATCAAAACTGTGCCTAGACCGTTGCGTACATTGTATCAACTACTTTTCGTTTGATGTTTTCTGTGACTTCACTTCAAGATCTAGAATATGGAGCTGCCTTCCATTACTTGCCATGTAATGGCAGTCTCGATTAATTAAGTATACTTTTTATAAACAGTGTTCTAATTGAGAAGACGACGGTTTAATTGGATAATGAATAGCAATACCGTCCGGTTCCCGAGGGAGATGCTCAGACTTGGCCTACAGAGAACTCCGTGTAGATGAATACGAACGAAGCTAATCTGTTGAGGCAGGAATTTCAGTAGAACGTTACTTAAGGAAGAAGGTAGAAGACGTAAGAGATTACTACGTCAAACTCCTTATTAGATTTTTGTTGGTTACGAACTTGGTAGATATTTCAGTTTCCTCGCTTAGTGCTTCTTGTTTTTTTCTTCCTGTCGTAATCGAATAAACTTGGCAACGTTATTTTCCTCTCAATATTAATAATGGAGTTTGATATAGCCGTCTCCTTAAAATATTTCTGAGATATTTATATTATGTGAAATTGAAGAAAAATATTTTATCTGCTTCCTTAATGGAACTGAGCGCTCTGCTTTTCTTTTTTGCAGGAAAAAAATGTAAAGCGAAGTCACTGAAAGCATAATTTGTCTTACAGTGTCTTCATACTTGTTTACTGTGTACTGTCGTTTCCTTCCAAGGATAAATCAATTTTAAGTTCTGGAAGTTAAATCGTAACCGCATGCGCAATCTGTCTTCATTACATTTTGACCAGATGATTATTTCTGAAGGATTAATTATTTATTTCTGCAAAGGACTTTCCGTCTCGCTACTGTACAGTTGAGCTCAGCCATGGTGTAGTTATCTGACGCTTTTTAATCAAAGGAATTGAAGTTATGTCTTCGGCAATTCCTGTGAAGTTTATAGTCAGAAGAAGTGTGCGCACTCCTATCCGTTCAGCATTGTCGACGGTGACCAAGAGAATTAGTGGCGCTGCGATCGGTATTGCTCAGTTGGAAGCGAATATCCATAAAAGAAGCAGTAGAGTGTTCGTTCGTTTCGTTTGCTTTTTTAATGTAATTAAGGGAATGAACAGGTGAAATATTCAAATTATGCATTTTTGATGCTAATGGACTGAAATTTTTACCACAGAGTGCTGACGTGTATTTAAAACATCCCTATAAATTTCATCAATGTACCCTAATTAGTTTTGAAGAAATTAATTATTTACCAATTAATACTAATTAATATTTAAAAAATGCTGCACGATGAACGCATAACATTATGAATTTAAGTAGTCTTAAGGTTATAAGTACAATGCCAGTTACGTTCGTATATGGAGCGAATGGTAAACAGTGCAACTAACGTTAAATGTATTTGCGTACTTACACACGGAACAGACTGAGCGAACTCTGCACTAGCGCCACGTGGTATCGGCCGTTTGAACTAACAGAGTGCGACCACTAGCCAGGCGTTAAAATATCTATGAAAGACATTTGAAGGTTACACGGGAAAAACGATCAAGGTCCATCAAAAATCGAAATTGAGTTAATAATGCTATCTTATAGTGGAAAGGAAGTACTATCATGTGGTCTAGCTAGTAATAAGAAATAATCGTTCTTGACATTCCACTACGTCAATTTCTATTAAATACACACATAACAAAGTATTAAGTGCTTAAACTTTAAAATCCGTTTTTCTCAAAACTTTCTAAAATGGACCTTGATCGTTATTCCCGTGTACCCTTCATTTAGGTTCGATCCCCAGCACATCCTGTCACATTTGTGGTGGACAAAGCAGCGGGACAAATTCTCTCTTAGATTTATTTTTCGAACGATAAAATTAAAACAAAATATACTTTTTTTGGAAGGCAAGTAAAGCTGGTGGTCCTGTGTCTCACTACAAGAACCTTAGCGACAAAGTAGCGTTGTGTCATGAGCACAGAAAATAATGTTTCCTCTCAATGTTAATAATTACTTTAGAATAAAGTTGTTTTAAAACTAAAAAGGCGAGAAGGTTGCAGTCATTTTGTGAGGACTGTCCTGCCAAATTGAGTCGGAAAACGGTTTACTATCTCTGGGGACAAGCCAAGTACCTAGTTAAACCCTCGTAATGGATTTAGTGCAGCTAGAGAGATTGTAATTACGTACTCGATTCCCTTGTAAACATACAGCAGGCAGAGCCTCGCTTACTTGACGAGAGCTCTGGACGGAGTTACATGACATTCTTTTATTGAAAACTCGTTCTTCAATGTCGCATCGGGTCAGTGCTTTGCTTTCGTTTAGAATATAATGTAAATTGAGACATCTCTTTGTTGAGTTTGACCTGTGCAATAAAAAAAGAAATAAAGGAAACCTCCGCAGTGTTGCCAAGTCAGCGGTTTTGTTGCTAAATCTGGTGTTTTCAGGACTATGGTCAGTTACAGAATTTTACCGTCAGCGGCTAGCTATTTATTTGGCGTTTTTTATATGATTCCGGCAAAGGGAGACGATTTTTTTAAGTTTTTTTTTCTGTAAAGATGTTATATTGTTTTTATATATACTTGCGGACAACAACATTAGTTAATCATAAACCAGAGATTAATATGGTATTATCAACAGTAATCTCACTAGAGGTTTTGATTTATCTAGAGAAAATCAAAACTCGAGTGGGATTTAATTGGCTATTACACGATTAGAAGAAAGTAGGGGAGTTAGGCCTAAAATGACATACTTTGGTAAAATGACATACTATGTGTTTTCTGAAAACACTGTAAGCTGAGTTTGAATTTACAGCTCTATAGTGCACAGAAGCTGGAAACAGTGGTTACATCCAAGTTTTAGCAAGCGAAGGCGCATTTTGGTGAAGCAGTTGCAACTAAAGGAAAAAAGTGCAAGACGATATAATAATGTTGAGGTATCTTATGTATTTTTTGTCCTTTTAAGCTTCAGATATTAGTGAAATAATGTTCATGACTGAAAACATGAATACTTCCCTCTATAAAAAGCATTACAATATCCAAATTCATAAAGAGGTTAGGTCGTACTAACACTACTTCTTATTCTTCTTCATTCCGGGTAAAATGACATACCACCTACTAGGCTAAAATGATATACTATGTCATTTTACCCAAGTGCATGTTTCTGACTGGAAATGAGAAGCCATATATTATGGGCGATAGCGGTTTGCAAAATTGGTGTGAAATTTGTTTACAATGGCTGATTAGTGATTACTTCTGTGAAATTATGTATTATATAGTGGGATCTCTCTCATTGCTCGACTGAATTTTTCGTAAAGTTAACTGATTTCAAAATAGGTGAGATGGGGATTTCTTTAAAATATATAAAACACTAAAGTTTCTAAAATAAATATATTTTCAATATGTATATGCACTGAATTTTGTTACTCTGATTTATCCTCTTATGAATGAGCTAGGCTTGGCGAGTCTGAAGTTTACTTGCACCTACTTCACCAAAAAGCGCTTTTGTGGAAAGCATTGTAAGATGAGTTTGGATTTACAGCTCTATAGTGCACAGAAGTTGGCAACAGTGATTACACGTCATGTTAGCCTTCCCTCGTCACTGCACAAACCGACTCCAGCCACTTGATGTGTCTTTCTTCGGGCCTTTGAAAACATATGATCAGGCCGTTACAAAGTGGCTGAGGAACCATCCTGGATGGTTGATAACACAGTTTCAAATTGCGGACTTATTTTCTGAAGTCTATGGAAAAGCTGAAACCATCATCAATGCATTGGGTGGATTTTCTTCAACAAGAATTTCTCCAATCAATTCGGACATATTTCTTGATCACTTATTTAGTCTTGCAACGACCAAAGACAGACCTCTAACGAATGCAGTCCCTACAGACGAGCCAAAGGGTGCAACACAGAAGAGCAGTTCAACAACAAGGAATGCAAAAGAACATATGATAGAGCCATCACCAACAACTGCTCCAGCAGCCGAAACGTCACAAACGAGGCCTTCACCTCATGTGACACAGCAAGAGATCTCCCCGATTCCCTCTGGCACTAGATCTGTGGCGAGAAGAAAGAGAACACATGAAGGATCCCAAATCGAGCAGCTCTTTTAATGACCAATTAAAATTAAAGGAAGCTGAAAGAAGAGCTGTAGAAGAAAGGTGTTCAGCAAACAGAGGAAAAATACAGCTTCAGTTTGATCTAAGCAATGGGGACCAAGGTGAAGAGAGTGACTTCGATGGTGATGTTGAGAACGATGCACCTTGTTTGTACTGCAATGAATTTTACAGCCAATATAAACCAGAAGTAACAAGGCTACAGTGCAAGAAATGCTTTTCATGGGTACACGATGAGTGTGCAAGTGTATCTAAGAGAACAATTTTTTTTTTGAACTATGTAAAAATTAACTTAAGTGTGTCATTTTACCCTAGTAACTTGGGTAAAATAACATAGTTTGTCTATTTTCAAATATACCTTTCACTAAAGATTGTCACTATTTTTCACTTTCTGTTGATCTTAATATATGTGTTAATGTTGTAGTATCAGTTATATATAATTGACCAAAACAAATTTGGTAAGAATACATATTTTTTTTTCAAGATTTCCTTAAGGTATGTCATTTTAGGCCTAGTTCCCCTATATAAAGATTAGAAGTAACAAAGTACTCCAATACAATAAAATATTAATTGGCTTACGAAAATACTACTGTCTTCAAATGTATTATTGTACCATCTCAACATTACGCTAAATGGCAGTAGTGTTTTATGATTATGTTTTCTTGTTACCGGTATCAGTTGTGCCAACTATGGAATCATCTTTTTTTTTTTTTGCATCATTATGTAGCAAGCGGAGGGGGCGGCTTCATCTCTTTTCTGTTGGGCGCAGTATTCAAGACCTGGAGGGCAGCATTATATACGGTGGTGTCGGGGCAGTGTTTAAGATCTCAGGGCGGCGTAAATATTCGATCTTGTCGGGGCAGTATTGAAGACCTATAGGGCAGCATTATATACGGTGGTGTCGGGGCATGTTAATAACAGGAGGCGGCGGCCTCAGTTGTCGGTGGAGGGACAAATGTAGCACCCAGATTGAAGCGGACACATACTGACGTGTCGGGGCACTATTTGACGACTGGTTTGGACGGGGGCATTAACTGATGATGCTCACCATTATTTGGGAACAGTTTTGTTCGTCGGCATACTTTGATGTTGGTTTGGGGGCTAGTTTAACATCCAGATTGCGGCGATTAATATGATAGTTTCCGGGCACTATGTAAGACCTGGAGGGCAGCGGCTTTCCTTGATGGTGTCTGGGCATGAAAATAACAAGAGTCGGCGGCTGTATTGTGTCGTGTAGAGGCAAATGTAGCACCCAGATTGAAGCGGACACATACTGACATGTCGGGGCACTATTTGACGATTGGTTTGGACGGAGGCATAAACTGATGTTGCTCACCATTATTGGGGAACAGTTTGGGCGTCGGCATACTTTGATGTTGGTTTGGGTTCTTTAGTATACATTATTGGGCGACGGTGTCTCTGTCAAAGTTCGGGTCATTAGTTAAATTATTGCGCGGCGGTTTCGTCGTCGTAGTTCGGTATTAATGCCAGCCTGGTGTTCGGCCTCGTGATGGACTGCCCGCCTGTTCTTAAAACATGCGGACAGCCCTCTCACACCTCCAGGTGATGTTTTTGGAGGTGTGGACTATCACTGTCACTGTCACTGTCTGCTCCTTGTCTCTTATCTGATAGTGGCCTCGGTTAATATGAGCCACTATCACGGCTATAATTTCTGGGTGGTACAACTTCAGATTCTTCTTGTTGAGCAGAATTTTCTCGTTACCGGTATCAGTTGTGCCAACTATGGAATCATTTTTTTTGCATCACTATGTAGCAAGCGGAGGGGGCGGCTTCATCTCTTTTCTGTTGGGCGCAGTATTCAAGACCTGGAGGGCAGCATTATATACGGTGGTGTCGGGGCAGAGTTTAAGATCTCAGGGCGGCGTAAATATTCGATCTTGTCGGGGCAGTATTGAAGACCTGGAGGACAGCATTATATACGGTGGTGTCGGGGCATGTTAATAACAGGAGGCGGCGGCCTCAGTTGTCGGTGGAGGGGCAAATGTAGCACCCAGATTGAAGCGGACACATACTGACGTGTCGGGGCACTATTTGACGACTGGTTTGGACGGGGGCATTAACTGATGATGCTCACCATTATTTGGGAACAGTTTTGTTCGTCGGCATACTTTGATGTTGGTTTGGGGGCTAGTTTAACATCCAGATTGCGGCGGATTAATATGATGGTTTCCGGGCACTATGTAAGACCTGGAGGGCAGCGGTTTTCCTTGATGGTGTCGGGGCATGAAAATAACAAGAGTCGGTGGCTGTATAGTGTCGTGTAGGGGCAAATGTAGCACCCAGATTGAAGCGGACACATACTGACGTGTCGGGGCACTATTTGACGATTGGTTTGGACGGAGGCATAAACTGATGTTGCTCACCATTATTGGGGAATAGTTTGGGCGTCGGCATACTTTGATGTTGGTTTGGGTTCTTTAGTATACATTATTGGGCGACGGTGTCTCTGTCAAAGTTCGGGTCTTTAGTGTACATTATTGGGCGACGTTGTCTCTGTCGAAGTTCGGGTCTTTAGTATACATTATTGCGCGACGGTGTCTGTGTCAAAGTTCGGGTCTTTAGTATACATTATTGGGCGACGTTGTCTCTGTCAAAGTTCGGGTCTTTAGTATACATTATTGGGCGACGTTGTCTCTGTCAAAGTTCGGGTCTTTAGTATACATTATTGCGCGACGGTGTCTGTGTCAAAGTTCGGGTCTTTAGTATACATTATTGGGCGACGTTGTCTCTGTCAAAGTTCGGGTCTTTAGTATACATTATTGCGCGACGGTGTCTGTGTCAAAGTTCGGGTCTTTAGTATACATTATTGGGCGACGTTGTCTCTGTCAAAGTTCGGGTCTTTAGTATACATTATTGCGCGACGGTGTCTGTGTCAAAGTTCGGGTCTTTAGTATACATTATTGGGCGACGGTGTCTCTGTCAAAGTTCGGGTCTTTAGTATACATTATTGGGCGACGGTGTCTCTGTCATTAGTCATTAGTTAAATTATTGCGCGGCGGTTTCGTCGTCATAGTTCGGGTATTAATGTCAGCCTGGTGTTCGGCCTCATGTTGGACTGCCCGCCTGTTCTTAAAACAGGCGGACAACCCTCTCACACCTCCAGGTGATGTTTTTGGAGGTGTGGACTGTCACTGTCTGCTCCTTGTCTCTTATCTGATAGTGGCCTCGGTTAATATGAGCCACTATCACGGCTATAATTTCTGGGTGGTACAACTCCAGATTCTTCTTGTTGAGCAGAATTATCTCGTCATTTGTAGCAGTGGTTTTTTTTAATCTTGCGACTTTGTCGCCAAAGATCAAGTCGATTGTTTGCTTCTTGAGCAGCATTCTACCGTCAGGGGAGGCTTCGTTTGCATACACGCTGTTTATAAGTATGTCTTTTCGGGGAACAACCGACTGCCCATATCCTGAGGTTGTCCCATAGATGTCCCCATGCTCTGTAGTAGGTCGTTCGTCTAAGTTAGGATTGTACTCCTCGGTGCATCCGGACGCAGTGCCATAGTTTTCAAAATATTCTGATGCAACATCTTGCTTTACATCGGATGTACCCGATTTCCGCTTTCGCAGTCTGCAGTAAAGCCGGAACCATGAGAAAAACCAGTGCTTCAGGCCATGCACCGATTTGCTGTTGGACGACATAGGATGTTCTTTTTCACATTTGTATCTACCTCCGAGGTGTCATTCACTAAAATGTTGGTATGGCCACTTACGCGGTGGAGCTGAAAACTCTAAAAAATATTGGTTTCCGCATTTACTCGGTGGAGAGGAACCGCGTGAATATCCCTTGACGTAGATGCTTGGTTGTCAGCATCTTCTCTGGCTGTTATATGGTCAAACATGCTGGATTCGTTTTCAAAAATGTTTGTTTCCGCCTTTGTTCTGTGAAGCTTAATACTCTCGAAGAAATTGGTTTCCGCATTTACGCGATGAAGTGGAACCGCGTGAATACCCCTTGACGTAGATGCTTGGTTGTCAGCATCTTCTCTGGCTGTTATATGGTCAAATATTCTGGATTCATTTTCCAAAAGATTAGTGTCACCGAATTCACGATGGCTGCGACTCCAGTGACTACCTCGTGACGTACGAGTGCCATAACTATTAGGATGTCCTCTGGCAGCTTCGTTCTCAAACTTGCTTGGTCCATTAGTTTCCTTCTTGAAGTGCAGTCTACCGTCAGGAGTAGCTTCAAGTCTAAAGATGTTCGTTTCAGCCTCTACGCGGTGTAGCATGTGTCCGTAGCCACTTCCTGGTACAGCGCCGTACACGTTAAAGTGTTGTCTGGCTGCTTCACGATCTGTGTTAGCTGTTCCCGATCTGCGGCACAGCCGACTGCAGCATCGACGAAACAATTGGAAGTGTCGTCCGCATTTCATCTGCACATGTATCTTCCAACTCTCGTGTTTCGGACGTGACAAACGATTGAAGACGGGGAGTGAGTGCACGTACGAGTGCCATAACTATTAGGATGTCCTCTGGCAGCTTGGTTCTCAAACTTGCTTGGTCCACTAGTTTCCTTCTTGAAGTGCAGTCTGCCGTCAGGAGTGGCTTCAAGTCTAAAGATGTTCGTTTCAGCCTCTACGCGGTGTAGCATGTGTCCGTAGCCACTTCGTGGTACAGCGCCGTACACGTTAAAGTGTTGTCTGGCTGCTTCACGATCTGTGTTATCTGTTCCCGATCTGCGGCACAGCCGACTGCAGCATCGACGAAACAATTGGAAGTGTCGTCCGCATTTCATCTGCACATTTATCTTCCAACTCTCGTGATTCGGACGTGACAAACGATTGAAGACGGGGAGTGAGTGCCATAACTATTAGGATGTCCTCTGGCAGCTTCGTTCTCAAACTTGCTTGATGCACTAGTTTCCTTCTTGAAGTACAGTCTGCCGTCAGGAGTGGCTCCAAGTCTAAAGATGTTCGTTTCAGCCTCTACGTGGTGTAGCATGTGTCCGTAGCCACTTCCTGGTACAGCGCCGTATACGTTAAAGTGTTGTCTGGCTGCTTCACGATCTGTGTTAGCTGTTCCCGATCTGCGGCACAGCCGACTGCAGCATCGACGAAACAATTGGAAGTGTCGTCCGCATTTCATCTGCACATGTATCTTCCAACTCTCGTGTTTCGGACGTGACAAATGATTGAAGACGGGAAGTGAGTGCATGTTTTCGGCATTTAAATTCACCAGTTTCCTCAGTAGGTCAGTCTTCATATCAGGAAAACGAAATACACCTACGTACATATATAGGGGAAAGTCTCCGAATTTGGACCAATTCCAACATTTTCTAATTTTGCGTCAAAACGGAAACACTTAAAATTTTCCCTTTATCACCAAAACATACCTTGACATTTTAGAAATACACATGTATAACTACAACACGTTATAAGTAACAGTTTAGACAATACCAAACAAAATGTAATGATCTGCACTCGGTCCAATATGCAAGAAAGGTCTTCTAAATTGGACATGGAGTTTTTAAATTGGACTACTTTTATCATTCTTATGGTTTAGTTTATTAATGAGCTAGACGTTTCATGAATTTAACTTTAACGATTATAGAACAATTTTATGCTTGAACACTTAACACATTTTGCACAAAACTACTAAACACACTTTGCACAAAAGTACTTTTTATATTAATCTTTGTTTTCGTCTTCATTTTAATCTTCTCTATCTTCATTGACGTTCTTGGTTTTATCTTCATCATCATCTACGTCTCCGTTTTTATCGTTGTTCTGGTGTTCATTTATTTTACATCGTCGTATTTGGTATACATTTCCATCTTCATCAACATTATGGTCTTCGACATCATTGTTGTCTTGGTTCTCAGTTTCAGTGTTGTCTTGGTATTTGAAATCATTGTTGTTTTGGTCCTCAGCTTCAGTGTTGTCTTGGTCTTTGACATCATTGTTGTCTTGCTACTCGACTTCATCATCGTGTTCATTCATCGTAATATCTTTCTTTATTTCCATTTTATCATCGTCTTCAAGTTCATCCACATCCTCATCTTCATCTTTCCCTTCATCCGCATCATCGCTGTCTCTTGTTCTTTATCGTCGTTGTCTTACTCTGCTTCATCGTTGTCTTGCTTTTATCTCCATCATCTGTGCCTTTGCTGTACATCTTTATCTTACCAAAGTTTTTGTCTTTTTGTTCGTCTTCATCATGGTATTTATTTCACAATTGTTTTTGTTTTATCTTTGTCGTAATTTTTATCTCGCATGTTGCCATTTTTCTTCAACTTCATCGTCTCCGTCTTCATTTTTCTTTCCTTTATCTAATTATCTGTAATTTCATCTTCCAAGATCCACTCGAACGCCTTCCGAGCTTACGGCCGCTTGGCTGAAAGTTGTACCTAGTGCTCTGTCTCTTACGAGATGAATTTCAAACTACACTTTACTAGAGCTTGTTGTTACTTTTGATGTGAAACACTCGAGTGTTGTTATTTGGATTCATACATTACATTACATAAGAAAAAAAAAACGATATTATACATAAATCTAACAACGGTCCAATTAAAAACCTTTTCGGTTCAATTTGCAGGAAACAGTAAATTTATTTCTCTAGACAACCAACAAAACTTAAAAAAGGCACATATTTATGTAACTTTGTGAAAAGGTACGTTGTTCTACATACTACTGCACAGTATTAATAAAAAATCCCTCACTCAACTGTATTTTCTTAAATATCTTACGATAATGGTAACGACAATAACCTCAGAAGCTTAAAAAAAATATAAAACTGTGTTACTAAGTTTACATGATTGCCAACTGCACAACATTTACAAAATCAGATGAGGGAAGCTAGTAGTTCATAAATCTGCCACTAGACGGCAGGTACTGCATTAGGTTACTTGAAAAAAACGATCGGTCCAATTTGTATGCCGGTCCAATTTCAGGTACTTTCCCCTACGTTTCTTCTTAATAACTTTCTTACATATACAGATAAACAAGATATTTTGTTGTGCAGAAAAACTCAAATATTTATACAGTGCACAGAATTAATGTTCCCAACACAATTTGGACACAATATGAAAAATAAGCGAGATATTGTACAATTTTTACATCCTTATCGCGATATTAAATAATAAAACACGTCTTCCACGTTCGACGCTCCGTACTCAAAAATTGTCATTGAACTCTGTGGATTGTTACTAGTCAAAAAGGCTTTGTTGATTCAGTTTCATTTTTATTAAAACATTTGCATTTCACTTCAATCATCCGGATCCCAGTAATCAACGTCATTTGACAGATGATTTTCAATAAATCTTAGTATTAAACAATCTCTGATACGTGACTATCCATAATATCAAATAGCAGAAGCTATAACAAACATGACCTAAATAATATAAAGAAGTGTTAGAAAAGTTTTAATTAGGGATGATGAAATAAACAAACGTTTTAATTAACGATGATGAAATAAAAAATAAACATGAATAATTTTAAAACAAACAATTATTGAAAGTATAATTTTCAAATTTGAATGTTTTAGTGGTAGGTGGTTCAGTTGATGTTATATTGGACGTGTGCGTAAAAGAAGTGAACTCGTTGATGTGCATGGTATATCCCTCAACTTATTCAGGATTTCCGAATAGTGCTCTTCATATACGACCAGTGATCTTTATTAATTCTTGTTCTTGAATGCCAATGCGAGTCATATTTGAAAGTGCTGTGCATCGACTGGAGTGGTTTGTAATTTTCTGTTTTTTGACGTCCAGACCAGTGCAGTTTGAAATGTTGGCAAACAAAGAAACAAATGCTAGGGTAGTGATAAAAATAAATAAATGCTAGGGACGCGATAAAATTAAACAAATGCTAGGGACGCGATAAAATTGTGCGATAAGCAGCCGTGATTGGTTGAAAGACGTCCTTTCGTACCGTTTTATTGGTCGAAAGTAGTCTGACGTAGTAAAAGTGTAATTGTCACAATAATAATTTTTCATTGTCCGAGTATAAAATATCAATGTTTCATGATAACTCGATTTCGTACAACCACGTCCATTTCCTGCCTCATCCATTATTGTACAAAAAATGAGGACTGCCACATTCGTTAAACTCTTAGTCTAATCATGTAGGCATTGTTTTTGTAAATGAATTGATATGTTTAATCATAAACAATAGATAATGAACTGAATTATTATTTTCATTTATGATAACTTATGATTCATTCATTCATAGTGTTCTGCCCATGGGCAGGTCTTTCACTGCAAATCCAGTATTCTCCAGGCTTTCCTACTTTCTGCCTTGCTCTTTGTCTCCTCATATGATCCATATATCTTAATGTCGTCTTATATTATATATTATTTAATTTATCATTCCGCATTGCAGTTTATGTAACACAGACATACTTAAAACTTAAAACCAGACTCATTGTTGTCAGGCACGTCTCCAGCTCAGTGTGAAATCAGATTTCTAACGGACTGGTGTGATTGTGAATGTGATTGTTTCCGAAGTGTCCAGTATATTATTCTTGATCTACTTCATTCAATTTTGAAGAAATATGCCGCGTAAAACTCCATACGTACAAAAGTTTAGAGATGTAAAAAAAAAAAAAAAAAACAATGTGTTAAAAGATTGGATGCAAGAAGTTGCCGGTGATAGTTGGAAAGCTCGATGTAAATGATGTAGGATGATATTGAATGCAAAATATTATTCAGATAATTGTCCATACGATTTTGCATAGAACATAGAGCCTACGAAGTGATACACACTTTCCATAATTTAGTCTACAGTTTTATAAAATTCTCCAGTTCCTAAAACTGTATAGTTTATATTTCAAATTTGGAAGTGATGTGTTAAGAAAAATCTGGAGTTTTTCAAGTACAATTTAGCGGTTTTTTTGAGCTTGTGCAGCGGTAAATGGATTTCTGAGTTGGCAACACTGAACCTCTGTTCATTTGATAAATTGTAGACTATTATTCACATTGTTAATTATAAGTTAGTGTTTATTATTGGGGGAATGGAAAATTATAGTCCCTACGCTGTTATTTCCGGCGTGACTCCGCCTCTTTGCTTACGTCTTAGAAAGTGAAGGCTCTATAAAGTCTAGGTAGGTAGTATCATTCGCCATTTTTGTTCTTACGTTGCCGAGGAATCTATTTGCAACACCGTTAAACATTATCATGTCGTAACTCCTATGATAATAAATCAAACGCAATGTAATTCAGCAAATAATTGAGCGGCAAATAACGTCTTCGTGTGCTTTCTGCGAACGCCAACTAAAGAGCTAAAATGGCGGGCGACTATATTAAGTATTTATCGAGCCTTAGGAAATAAATCAGCGAATCACAAGACGCACACGTTTAAATGTAGACGACCTGCAACGCGATTGGCTGCCGGAAATTAGAGCGACGGGACTATAAAATTATGTTTTATTTAACGACGATCGCAACTCCCGAGGTTGTATCAGTTTCGCCGGTTTGCCGGAATTTTGTTCCGCAGGAGTTCTTTTACATGGCAATAAATCTACTGACATTAGCCTGTCATATTTAAGCATACTTAAATGCCATTGACCTGGGCCGGGATCGAACCCGCAACCTCGGGCACAGTAGGCCAATTCTGTACCGACTGCGCCACCCAGATCGACTTGGGGATGTGAGGAAATCCATTAGTGAAGTTCATCAAAGCAACACGTGTGTATGGAGGATTTCCATACTCCTTTGATATTTGCCCTTGCCCTATTTTAAGCATTTTTCGACCTTATCGGACCTCCCTTGGCGTGAAGACTGAACGACTCCGGGACTTCACGTAAGGCAGTAAATCACACGGCAGTGACAATGGTTAAACGTCCATTCTGAAACTGAGATACAAATCTACGACAGCGACTGTAATATCCGTACACTGTTAAAGATAATGTGCGTGTCCGCTGCCTGTACCGCAGCTAAACTAGTTATCTTTTTCATTTCAGGGAGTTTAATGGTTTCTATCTCTTTTTTTTACCATGTGCTACTGTTTTAAAGAAAGTTATTTTTCCTCATTATTTTCACGTTTTAGCAGAAATATACATTTTGTCATCACCAATACCGAAAATTTTGTTTCGATAAAGTCTTTTATCTATTAGGCTTATAACAGCAAATTATTCCTAAGCTATTGGATTTACTTTGCTCACGTTCAGCATCTAAGAGTCACTTATTCGGAAATTATTCACATGAGATAAATAATATAGTAAAAATAATATGTTTTTATTTGAAATCATAAATAAAAATGATCATGAACTTGAAATCTACACATAAGATTTTTTTTATGTTGTTTCTTTCATAAGACGGAGACATATTAAATTAGTAAGCTGCATGTTTCTGAGTAATACCGAAGAAAACATGAAGCATTGGTGACATCACTCGCATTTAATAGATGATGACTTGAAGTAATTTTATATTATTTTTATTCTCGAGGATAAATTCTCTGCACAAGTGATTGAAGTTAGGAAATAATTCTGCAATGCTTGGGAAAAGTGGCATAAGTCAGTTTCCACAAACATTTTTTATTAATTTATTGACAACTTACGGAACATATGCTCGCTTGGAAAAAGAGACATAAGTATTGCTCCCATTAAAATAATTCATACAGAAGAAAATCAAATGGACATAAACCAGTGTGAAGACAGTTTTTTCCCTTCTCCTTTAAAATTAACATTTTTGACTTGTGCCACTTTTCCCGAGCACTACAGAATTGTAATTCAGTCTTTAAGTCCACAGAACACTTGTTTCATACATCTGACCATTTAAATTTTATTAAAGAGAAAACTCTTTCAACATAGGCATCAGAGCCTGATGTACTGAACAGAAAACTAATCGCCTTTGCAATATTTGGATTTTCTGTTACATTCACTTCAGAAAAAAGAAGTAAACCTATTTTTCAATAACACTGATTTCCTTCTCCATGTAACAATGTAATTGTTCTTTTGTTTTATAAAACTCTTCAAACAATTCATCAGAGTTAACAAAAATAAGTCATAATATTGGGTTTTATCTCTGCATATAGGCCTATTAAGAGTCCATATTGCGGGGGGGGGGAACGTAGATAACGAGTCGCGTATTTAAGGTAAAAAAAACTGTAATAATACGGGAAAAAGTATGGTAACCCTAAATTATGTACATTTATTCTACGTTTTGTTGCGGATATTTACAGTAAGTCCAAACATCCTCCATGTTAAATGAGATAACCACTACCTTTAGGGAAGGGGACTTCATTATAGGCCTACCATAGATAATAGTAATAGGATTAGGACCCCTTCTTATAAGTGCATTTGTTACGCGTTAAGTGAATAGAAGCAAAGTCTAAGCAGTTTAACATTCATGTCACTTTATGTGCTGATTTTCGTAAATAAATAATTACAATGTCCATATTATTATTTTATATAAGTTTGTAAAAAATTAATTGTATATATATATATATATATATATATATATATATATATATATAGAGCCTACATATATCCTATATAGAAGGGGCAATAGACATCAAAATAAATAAATAAATAAATAAACAAAATACCTATTATGCATTACATATCCACATATCCTATATAGAAGGGGCAATTAACATCAAAATAAATAAATAAATAAATAAACAAAATACCTATAATGCATTATATATAATTATATATATATATATAGCCTACATATATCCTATATAGAAGGGGCGATAGATATCAAAATAAATAAATAAATAAACAAAATACCTATTATGCATTATATATAGAGCCTACATATATCCTATATAGAAGGGGCGATAGATATCAAAATAAATAAATAAATAAATAAACAAAATACCTATTATGCATTATATATCCTATATAGAAGGTGCAATAGACATCAAAATAAATAAATAAACAAAATACCTATTATGCATTATATATCCTATATAGAAGGGGCAATAGACATCAAAATAAATAAATAAGTAAATAAATAAATAAATAAATAAACAAAATACCTTTTGCATTTTGTTTTAAGTTCATGATTAATTAGAAAATTAGGCATAAAATCTGCGTAGTTTGGCAATAACGCGTCGCCTCCTCATGTACGAAAGCACACGCGCAATCGGTCTGAAGAACTGAGATTCGTCCCTTGTCACTCGAGTAAGGTTGCCACATTTCCTAATGGGAGAATATAAGATATGTATTAATTTTCTTTTATTTGATTTGTAAGAAAACCGTTCATTTTATTGAAAACTGCAAAGGAATAAATCATTCCTTATCAGTTCCTCTGGTGATAAGAGTAAAAATCAGGATCGTACGGATAGTACTTATCGAATAAAACGGAGGGAAATTATTTTTTTCTGACAAAAGTATTCATTTGAAACTATACGGTATTAGAATTTTTTTGTTGTACTCTATCCAAGAAAGAAGCTGTTAAAATCTCCACAGTCACATTACTTCCACCTCCGTTCACTTTGCATATCCATCATCTTCTGCCTTCATGCATTCGGATCTCTGACCCGTTATCTCCTCGTGTAAAGTTCTTCAATCAACTTGAGAGTCACACGAAGAATGGCATGATCATGTTATCAGTATGGGGCAGGACTAGCACAGGGAAATCGCAAGACAACTGAACACTCCAGACCTTCCCTGGAATACATAGGCTATCTCTGAATTTATAAGATGTGCTGCCGTTTGACTCGCATACGAAATAATGACATTTCAGGAGCTTCGTGTGTTGCGAGCCGGCGCGTCGTTTGCAGATTGGTGTGGAGTGATGACGAAATGGATAATGTTGACGGAATGATGTCAGCCGGCGTTTGCGGAATGCTGTGGAATGATGACGAAATGAAGAGATGTTGACGGAATGTTGTAGATGCCTAATATGGATAAAAACCAAAAATGCTATAATCATACACAAATAAAATAAATTATTAATATAAAAATTATTTACTAACAAAGGAATATACAGGGTGTTTCAAAAATACGGGGCATAATTTCAGGTACGTATTTCCCACATGTAGACAATCAAAATAGTTCATTACAACATGTGTCCGGAAATGCTTTATTTCCGAGTTATGGCCTTCACAACATTGAAATTCATCGGAACGTTTTTCTTTCCGCAGGTTGTTGCCGTCAAAGGTGACATTAAGAGGGCACTCTGACAGTTCATTCCGAGGCGAAGGTTACATTCCGTGTTGTGTAGGCGTTAGACTGTGCGACATGTATTCAAATCAAGAGCTGGCAGAGATACAATTCATGTACGGTAAGACGGACGGCAATGCTGCGCTGGCTCGTCGTTTGTACCAGGAGAGGTACCCACAGCGACACTGTCCAGATCGGAAGACATTTGTACGTCTCCATTACCGTCTGTGCGAGTATGGAAAATTTAACTCTCCTGGTTTGGGAAGGGGACGACCAAGATCTACAACTCCAGAAGTACAGGAGGAGATTCTGGAGGCTGTGAACATGACTCCTATCAGCACACGAAGAGTAGCGTTGCAAGTCAATGTTCCTCATACGACTGTCTGGAGACTGTTGAAAGAGTATCAATTGTATGTATCCTTATCATTTGCAACGTGTACAGGCCCTGTCACCAGCAGATTACCCTGCACGAGTTAGGTTCTGTCAGTGGTTCTTGCAGCAGTGTGGTGTAAATCCGAACTTTCCTGCCTTAGTATTATTTACAGATGAAGCACAGTTCACACGAGATGGCATAACAAATTTCCACAATCAGCATGTATGGGCGTATGAAAATCCACGTACAACTCTTCCATCTCATTATTATTATTATTATTATTATTATTATTATTATTATTATTGGGTTATTTTACGACGCTGTATCAACATCTAGGTTATTTAGCGTCTGAATGAAATGAAGGTGATAATGCCGGTGAAATGAGTCCGGGGTCCAGCACCGAAAGTTACCCAGCATTTGCTCGTATTGGGTTGAGGGAAAACCCCGGAAAAAACCTCAACCAGGTAACTTGCCCCGACCGGGCCACCTGGTTTCGCGGCCAGATGCGCTGACCGTTACTCCACAGGTGTGGACTGTTCCATCTCATCACCAGGTGCGGTTCTCCCTCAACATGTGGGCCGGTATCATTGGTGATCGATTAGTTGGACCCCATGTACTTGTAAACAGAATTACGGGGCAGGCGTACACAAACTTCCTGGAAAACACCATACGTCATGTTTTAGAAGACACTCCACTGATCAATCGTCAACACATTCACTTCTTGCATGTTGGCGCTCCTGCACACTTCAGTCGTGCGGCTCGCCGGTGCTTGGATCGAAGGTTTCCTGATCGATGGATAGGTAGAGGTGGCCCAATATCTTGGCCTCCACGCTCACCTGATCTGAACCCTCTCGATTTCTACTTGTGGGGCCATTTAAAATCATTGGTTTATTCGTTTCCGGTGCCTGATTTGGAATCCCTTCGGAAGTGTGGCATGTTCTGAGGACATACGCAATACTCCTGGAGTTTGGGATCGTGTTCGCAGGTCAATGAGACATCTGTATTCAAGCAGGAGGTGGACATTTTGAACATCTTCTGTAATGACAACGACCTGCGGAAAGAAAAACGTTCCGGTGAATTTCAATGTTTATGAAGGTCATAACTGGGAAATGAAGCATTTCCGGACACATGTTGTAATGAACTATTTTGATTGTCTACATGTGGGAAATACATACCTGAAATTATGCCCCGTATTTTAGAAACACCCTGTATAGGCCCTAATAAACCTAAAAAATTATAAATATAAAAAATACTGGGAGAACCCCGAGAAAAACCCCAACTGCGACCATGTCTACCACAAATGTAACCGACCGGGAATCGAACGCGGATCGTCTGGATGACAGGCCGAAGATTTCACCACCCGATCACCGCAGAGGGTTTACATACCATGGAGGACAAGTATATTATGGATTGCAGTGGTTACTCTAATGAAATCTAAATACAGGGTAATAGAAAAGTCGTCCACACCTGTGGAGTAACGGTTAGCGCGTCTGGCCGCGAAACCAGGTGGCCCGGGTTCTATTCCCGGTCGGGGCAAGTTACCTGGTTGAGGTTTTTTCCGGGGTTTTCCCTCAACCCAATATGAGCAAATGCTGGATAACTTTCGGTGTTGGACCCCGGATTCATTTCACCGGCATTATCACCTTCATCTCATTCAGACGCTAAATAACCAGAGATGTTGATAAAGCGTCGTAAAATAACCCACTAAAATAAAAAAAAAGCAAATAGAAAAGTTCGGCAACATAGACAAACTCCGTTATTAGTGCAGATAGCGAAAAATGGAAACAGGAGAAAGTTGTTGGAAATATTTAGTTTTCAATCTAATGTGCTTGAATTTTCAACGTGGAATACACAGTTAAGATTGTTCGCTAGTACGACACTCCCGCCAGTGCCATTGCTGCCAAATTAGCGGCTTTCCGCTGCTTCTAGCGGATTTTAGATACGTATTATTTAACGGAGAAAAATACTTGACATGCAAAGTTTAGCGTTATTTAATTTCTCACAGTGGGGGGGGGGGGCTTTTTTTTCCTTGATAGCATAAAAATTCAGGGGAACTGCATTTTTGTCGGACTGTTTTCCCTGAACTTGTATTGGGAACACTACTACCCCAGTTAATATAATTATCATTTCGTAATTTACTCAATAAATTACGCCTAAGCTTATTGCGATAACGTAAATGCCACATTTAAGTATGAAGCATGCGACAACAGGGCATTTTCCGTTCTCATTGAGGTTCGTACCAGTGTATAGGAGTGGCAAAAAAAAAAAAAAAAAAAAAACCGACCGACGGAATAACCGAAATCCCCGAAATGAGCATGCCACGCCCGAATTCACAAGATAGAGAGTAACTTATTGAAATTGTTGTAGTTTCGACTGCTGACGTAGCCCATTTCGAAAGCCATTAGAAAATAAGTTGGTAAAATGCATGGTCTGGGAATAATAAGTAGTAAAATATCGCTGCAATGGAAACCTATTGAGAATAAATTTGAATAAGGGGGGGGGGGATATTACCACGAAAGTCTTAGTTACCAGTTTATCGTTGCTCTGGAGTGAACAAGGCTCTGAAATCAGCTACAAGGGTCGGTGCGGTTTTTTGCCACTACTGTATACTCTCAACTGTGCATTAGTGCATTATACGTTGAAAATTCAAGCACGTTAGATTCAAAACTACATATTTCAGACAACTTTCCTCTCTTTCCTGCTGCGCTAATAACGGAGTTTGTCTATGTCGCCGGACCTTTGAATCACTCTATACATAACAGAGCTACAGAGTGATTTATATAGAACTGACACATTTCTTTCTTTAATTATTCCGTTGGAAATTCATTCAATGACCCAATTTTAGCACCAAATTAAGCAGAATGTTCTGGAGTTTCGATTCTTGTCACTAGATGCGCTGATGTTTATGTTTTATTCCTATTGTTGGCAGCCTAACGCCATATAGGGTTACGGTTGTTCATCAGCTACAGGAACCAGATAAGGATAAAAGATTGAATTATCGTCGTTGGTTTCAGGCGTTCATTGTGCAAAATCCTGCCATATTGTCCATCACATGGTTCACAGATGAAGCATGGTTCCATTTATCCGGTTATGTGAACTCACAGAACTCACGCCATTGAGCCATCGAAAATCCACATGTCATCCATGAAACACCTATGCACCCGGTTAAAATCGGAATTTGGTGCGCAATATCCGCACAGAGAATAGTGGGGCCAATTTTTTTTAACCAGACTGTGAACACTGCAGAGTACCGACTGATTTTCATGGAGTTTGTTGAGCAACTGGACGATGTACAGCTGAGTCAAGGATATTTTCAGCAAGATGGCGCTACATCCATACATCAAATGAATCCATGGAACTAATTGCAAGTTTCTTTGACGACCGAATAATTTCCAGGAACATGTGGCCACCGAGATCTCCGGATTTGACAACGCCGGACTTCTTTCTATGGGGTTACTTAAAAGACAGGGTTTACGCCACACGTCCCCAGACATTGGACGATCTGAAGCACAACATCACACAGGAGATTCAAGCTATTGACAACAGAGTCCTCCAACGAGTGGCCAGTAACATGGAACGACGAGTTGAGTTGTGCCTTATGCAGGATGGAGGACATTTTCAACATTTGCTATAAAGGTAAATAATCTCCCAAAATTCCTCTACATTTTAGGTATAATAAGTTGTCGCTAGCACAATTCGTTTTGAAACAATTAATGAAAGAAATGTGTCAGTTCTATATAAATCACTCTGTAGCATGTATTGGTTTTGGTGCTATGAGGAATTTCATGCGTCGAAATTTTATTCGGCTTGTTTCTGCGGGAGAGAGTTCACTGCTTGTCTAAATGTAGCTGGATATTAACCCTGAAGTCGTCTTCCCCGTGCAGCCTGTTCGTCGTCATGCAGAAGGCTCATTACTCATTTGAATGCGGCAGGTGTTCCTACGTCCTTCGTGCGCACCTTGGAATCCCACTTCCTCCTTACGACCCGTATAACTCGTGCGATGGGGGTTCTTCTCCCCTATCAAATCCATAGCACTGTTGTCTGTGCCTCCCTGCACGCCATGGTTGCCTGTGTATTGTTAAAGCCAAATCTCTGCGAACCTATTTTATGTGCGTATACAATCGGCGAGAGAGGAGGATGTAAAGCTATTTCCCTTGTTACTGGTTCGCATCTCAAGCAAAGGAAGGCAGAACTGATGTCTCAAACATTTCAAACTGATACAGACTCTCCGAAACCATATGGAAATGTATACATCCGAGATTAAATTAAGTGAAGTTACTGTAACAGCTAGGGAGCACAATCATAATTACTGGGTCTAGAATTTTGATGACCTATAAATCATTAAAAAATGTCCTAAAACAATGCATTTATGACCTAAAAATCTTTCAAAAATTCCCTTAAAAATGCCCTAAAAATTGATCTTACGTTCTAAAATTGGCTTAGTAGGAAAAGGAGTTTTGTGCTACCCCAGACTAGTAATTAAATTAAATTCTAGTACCAACATTTAAGTTTATTTAATTTTACATAATTTTTTCTAAGTGGCACACTTTGATTAATTATTTTACCTGATGTAGTTTCCATGTAGCCCACCACAAGGCTACTCTTATACGGAATTAGCAAGTATAGAGGAGTCTATATTGAAGGGATGGTTGGACTGATCCATTACATGGGGTGTACTACGTTAAAAGAGCAATATTTGTGTAGAAAAACGATTAAAATATTATACAAAATAATGGGTATTAGCCACTGGCGTAGCTCGGTCGGTTAAGGCCGATTCGGAGTTGCGCTCGGGCGCGGGTTCGATTCCCGCTTGGGGTGATTATCTGGTTGGGTTTTTTCCGAGGGTTTTCCCAAACGTAAGGCAAATGTCAGGTAATCCATGGTGAATCCTCGGCCTCATCTCGCCAAATATCATATCACTATCACCAACGCCATTGACGCTAAATAACCTCGTAGTTGGTACAGCGTCGTTAAATAACCAAATAAAAAATAAAGGGTATTAATGGAAAAAATATGTAGACAAAATATCAAAGGAAATAAACATTATTTTATATTAATAATGGAGATTTATGGCCAAAATTAAATGAAAATGCCTAAAAAAATGTCCGAATATCACAAAAGATGCTCTTATGAGTTGAAGCAGGCAAAAAATGCAAAAAAAAATGCCCTAACAAATATGTCTTAGAACACTCAGTTTATCATATAACATATAAATACTAAAGCGGCTATGTTTCTGGCTTACTAGAAAAAAGATGCAATTTCATAAAAATCCTAGCCCTAATAAATACATTATTGCGTAAAAGAAATTCGAAAAGGAAGTAGGCTTGCATCCTGTCATAGAAATAAAATTTTAAATAGAAAATGCCAGTCGTTTGTAGACGTAAAGTTTTGGGAAATGAATTACTCTGATATTTCAAAACTACCACTTTTAGAGAAAAATTTGGAGTCATGAACATGACGGATAAGATTGCAAATAATTGAGCCGTTCAGAGCAAAAGTGATGTAAGTCAAAATTGGGTAATGAGGTTTAAAGTAAAAATTCTATAAAATACAGCGCGAAGTAGCAATTAATATGTCCTTCTTGCTATCCACCGACTACTAATAGTTTAAATAAATTGAATATTAATTGCTACTTTGCTCTGTATTTTACAGAATGTTTACTTTAACCCTCATTACTCATTTTTGACTTCCACCACTTTTGCTCTGAACGGCTCAATTATATCGTGGGGTTTCTGCAAAAACCCTTAACTCCATTTTTCTAAGTTTTGAGAAAAACGGAGTTGAATTTTGGAGTTGTAGTTCTTGACTTAAGTTCAAAAGGACGCGGGAATATACCTGAGAAAAACTATACCTCACAGGAGTAAGTGGGTTTTCCCAGACGATGGAGCATAACATTTTATATATTCAGCAAAATTAGAGTTGCAGGGTTTTCGCAGGAACCCCGCAATATATGTACATGGTGAACCGTAAGTAATTTAATTTCAGGGGCTTTGAGATATTTCAAACAAAAAAGTTTATTACAAGTTTGCTCGTTTTTATTTCCTTTTCGAGATAAAAATTGTTTATCCTAAATTATAAAATTCCTTTGCAGAAGGAAAAGTTACATACCGTCGTTGTTCCTGCAATAACTCCTATGTGACATGTTTATCGATTTTCAGATTTTTGCTTATAGTGATACAGCAAGTAACAAAATCTCCTATATGTAATTATATATCTTTGTTCCGGAAATGTAAGAATTCACAGTCTCCTATGTACGGCTGCCGTAGGATGAATAAATGTGTTTTTCCTTCCTCCTGAAAGATTTTATATTTTGCATACCGGTATAGGAGTTATTGCAGGAACAACGACGATATGTTCGAATCAAATTTCTGCACATTTAAAAGACAAAACTAAAATTCTTTCAGTCATTTATTATCAGTTATCATAACACACTGCTCTCTTAAATTGACTGTGTATATTGGGA
This sequence comes from Periplaneta americana, assembly GCF_040183065.1. NCBI lineage: Eukaryota > Metazoa > Arthropoda > Insecta > Blattodea > Blattidae > Periplaneta > Periplaneta americana. The sequence goes on from NC_091123.1 coordinate 43,593,885, forward strand.
ATCCAATCAATGGCTTTCCCAAAACACGCTATGAAATATTTCATCTAAATAGTTTTTATCTCAAAAAGAGATGAAAACGAGCAAAATAATATTAAACTTTTTTGTCTGAATCATTAGGGACAATAATAATTTCTGTTTTTAGTTACTGTGACAAAGTATTACGGACCAAGAACTGTAATTCTAAGAGAAGAGGATGTAATGTGGAATAGGCCAAACTGTTTCTTCTGTCGTGCCAACAACCCTTTACAAGCAATAACGAGTCAAGTTGTGTACCGTACTGTAGGTCTAATCCAGAAATTCAGTTCCGACTGTAACTTCAGACATTCAGTTTGCAAACACGTGTTACATATTATACAGGATGCGTCAGAAAGAACGGATGGATTTCACATGGCAAGAAAATTGTAAAGATTCATCAAATCAAAAATTTATTGTTATCAACATATTCACCAATACATGCAGTTTATTTATGGAAAACAACATTATCCATATGATGTCCTTGGCTTTCAATACAGGCATCGAGGCGTTTTCTGATGTTCGCCATCACTTTCACAGTCATAGCTGGTGCAATTGCCACGATTTCTTCACGAATCGCTGTCTTCAGTTCGTCCAGTATATGTGATCGATGTTTACAAACTTACGCCTTCAAATGGTCCCAAAGAAAGAAGTCGCAGGGCGCGAGATCTTACCGTAGCCTCGGACAATCTCAGTGCAATAGTATTTCGTCCAGGTGATTTCTTCTTTAATGTTGAACCTGTGATACGAAATGAAGCCACCCACCGCAAAATTGTATTCCGAGTTGGAATCCTAGGGTGACGTCCGATGTCGAAATGAGTCCTGAGTGGCGATCACAGACTCTTCATTTTTAAAAAATGTTTCTACGATGAAAGCACGTTGTACGCCAGACCAACACCATATTCTCAACTGAAACTGCATTCTATGGCTGACCCAACAGTCGTGGTCCCCCTCACTATATCTCTCTCCTCGTTGCGTATCGATAGTTTGAAATCCATCCGTTCTTTCTGACGCACCCTTTAGTAGGCAACGAGCAATGAAAAGAAAAGTTGAAGATAGAATTATATAGAGACAGAATCGGAAGTTCTGCGTCCCGCCTCCTCAGAACTGGCAGTACAGACGAAGTGAACAAAAAAACTCATGCGGTTGTACTGAACTTATTGTGTACACCGACAGAGAAATTACCACGTTGTAGTATAGGTTAGTGAAATTTTGTTCGACCTTCTTTCGTATGTGCGTAGATATGTTGTGGTGAGGTTCTCTATTTTCTCTTTGGCAAATTTATGTATTCTTTTTGTTGGAATTTATTTTATAGTAGCCTGACTACATGAACTTAAAGCAACTATAGTTTCATATACTTTTTTATGTGTAATGTGAGTCTTTGACTATGTTCGGCAGACCAGAAGGGTTATCTAGGAGTTTTCTTCAGTTTTTGTGAAGAGTACACTCGGGCTGATATTTCATTTAGTACATTCTTGGGGATTGTCTTTGAACGGAAGATACTGACGAGTCACTAGGCCTATTGTGTGACCTGTTCTGATTATACTGATAAGAACTTGATATAGTCGGCTTACGAAACGAGTTAAGAGTCCGTCAAATTTAATCATACGTAAAGAAATCTGCTGTTAGACGTGACGTCCAGATATCGTTATTTGTTGTAGATGTCTTTTCGTGTCTTATTTCATCATGACGTGAAATCACAGTCTACTATATACAGTCGCGAAGCTTGAGGTGAGTTTTTGCAAATCTCGTGATAAAGCGCTCCAAGCGGTTAGCAACTAGAAACAATAGACTGTCCACGGTCGACTTTGGACTGTGTCGTATTTCCATCGAGTGCTAGCTCGTTGCGTATTTCACATTGATGCTTGTGAAATGTTCGTTATTGGTTGTAATGAAAATGTGAATGGCTAAAATACAATAATTGGAATAATAATATTTTACTAGAGACGTAGAAAAATTAAGTTTGTTTTAATGAAATTTATTGATCACGTTTTATTTTCAATTCTGGTGGGATTATTATTGCTTAGGCGTACTTTTTTTTTTCAAAGGATATGTTTTTAATTATAGCTGTTAATTTTGTTGTTATTTTTATTTGTTACTTTACTAGAGACGTAGAAAAAGTCTGTTACAATAAAATTTATTGATCACGTTTTATTTCCAATTCTGGTGTGATTATTATTGCTTACCTCATCCCACTTCGTTAACTACGTAAGCCTACATTACAAGTACCGGTACACATAAGTTACTCCATTAATTCATATTTCCATTATTATTGTTGTAAAGGGAAATGCAAATTAATATTTATTGGTTTCATAGTTAATTATCGCTATAATCTTGAATGAGTGAAGCGATTATAGTAAATTTCAGTTCGTTTTGCACAAACAAAAATAATATTAACCTATTTCTTGCAGGTATCTTTGAGTTTATGGTGGAATTTAATATACTTCATTAAAATAATAAATTAACTTTATGCATTTAATATTTCAATAATGGAAGGAAGGTGTTAATTTTTCCAAAAGAACACAACGAAAGTGTAACATATTATTTTGTCGTCTACTAGGAGAGAGATCTGCGATGATGAGGCGATAGTAGCGATCCTAGTGGTGGGCAACTACCCATGTTTGCATTTTTACTACATATTGAGCTTCGCGACTGTATATAGTAGACTGTGGTGAAATTATATGAGTATTTGGGAAGAATGTTATTTCTATGGTGGTTTCGTCTGCTAGTTCATTGTGATGGAATCCAAGTGATTTTGACATTGTATTATTATTAGAAAGTGTTCGGGAGATGTAATGAATTTCGTTCACCATAGGGTGAGAGAAAAAAAGATACTCCCTCCATTTCAAAATATGGTATAGTAACAAACAAAACAAGTTTGATTATTGCGCATGCGCGCACGAAATATTTCGCAGTGTGGTATTCTGTTCAGTAGTGAAGGGACTATCAGACAGTGCAGTTGTGAATGTTTCTAGTCTTCTGTAGTGCATCAAACTAAAATATTTAAATAGTTCATTATGAACAAAAATCAAATGGGCACCTGCTGTGATGTTCCTGTTGCAGAAAACGTAACACCAACCCAGTCAATTTTGAGTAGAACATCTAAGGCTCAACAGTCATACAAAAAACGGGTGATAATTTATTGCAGTTTTTATTTTAATTTGCCTCTATCAAAATAATGTTTGTTTTTTGTTAAATTAATTTGACATCATACAGAATGAAATGTACCTAATTTTTATGTTTTTCTTATTTTAATTTATCAATCAAATAAGTATCTAGAAGATATATTAAAGTTACATTATATGACTGAAAACTAACAAATGTATACCATATTTTGGAACAGAATTAATTACATCTTTTTATACCATATTTTGGAATAGAGGGAGTATTTTATTGTCAGAATTGCACTCTTTGGAATAGGTGGAGGTAATGTAAAGGTTAATTAAGGGGTTGTGATGACTGAAGATAAAGTAGTGCTCATCCAATATCAATTTCTTTTATTGACTCACCAGTGTAGATATGTTCTCGTCCTGTGCGTTTGTGTACCTATTCTTTGAAGACTTATTTTTTTGTAGACTTATTTTGCAGTATTTGATTTCGTATAATCACTCAGGACACATTATTTATATCGATTTGTTGTACATGTATTGTGTTAATTTATTATTGTTGTGAGCATTAAAACACTGTTATAGACATACACACATACTATACATATAGGAATACAATAAACGCAATAGCATACTAAGTAACAATAGGCCTCATACAAAATATTGAAGTATAGTACAATATCCAGAGAAGGTATGTCTAATTCAAGAAATTCGTTAATATCACTAACAGGATTTTTTGTAAGCCAGTTATATAAAACACATTTGAATCTATTGGAAGTAGCTGAATGCGATTGGCATGGTAATCTATTAAACATAGTAATGACAATCGTATGGAAGCAATTGAAGGTTTTAAAAAAAAAAAACAACCATAGTTTAAAAACATACATTTTCAAGAGAAACAAAACAAAAAATCTAGCATGTGTGGTGCTGACACTTCAAGTATGAAATTCATAATTTCTTAAGGTGATATAGAGTGTTAGTTGGGAGACCGGAGGGAAAAAGACCTTTAGGGAGGCCGAGACGTAGATGGGAGGATAATATTAAAATGGATTTGAGGGAGGTGGGATATGATGATAGAGACTGGATTAATCTTGCACAGGATAGGGACCGCTGGCGGGCTTATGTGAGGGCGGCAATGAACCTTCGGGTTCCTTAAAAGCCATTTGTAAGTAAGTAAGTAAGTAAGTTATAGAAACTTGAGAAAATTGAAGTACTGTACATTTATAACTTACATTGCTTCATAGAAATACATGTGTAAATGCATGGCCCCGGAACAATTTTTCCTTGAAATTATTCAAACCTGCTTTACAGGGTGCTACTGCCTGAAAGCCAGATTTGCATAATATATTCGGTACTGGAGGTACGTTAACAGGAAGCCACAATTTGTCACACAGAATTCATGTGCACTCAAAATTGGGTTCTGGCGTCTCGTCAGCCCATTTGAGTTGTGTGGATATTGTGACAACCAAGTGAGAAGGAAGGGCTAAGTCGGCCGTGACGGGCAGGTTGCGCGCGCATCTGCTTCCTGTGGCATGTGCTGTGGGGAGAAAGGGGAAAGAGCGACTGCGGCAGAGAGAAGAGATATCCGGATGATTCGAGAATAGACACGCATGGAAATCTCTTAGATCGCGAACTTTCTCGCAACTATGGTTTAGTTATAAATACAAAACGCGAGTGAACTTGAGACATTCAGTCAGCCCGTCAGTAAGCCAGTGTTGTTACAGGCAGATTTGGACAGTAAGCGAGTTAGTCTTGTGTAGCAGTGAAGCCAGCTTCGAGACCAGAGCGCGACTTGAGTTGTGTCCGTAACTGTGGAGCCTGAAGCCCGGAGTTCGAGTGCAGTGTACCGCAGTTGGGGAACCTGAGTTCGAAGTTCAGCGGATCGTCTCTGAAGGTCTGGGGTTCGAGATTCTGTGAACGCGAGTGACTGAGCTAGAAGAACTAGCCAAGACAAACGAGCTGTGAACTGAGAACTGACAGTTCTGTGTTGTAAATAGTGTTTTGTGAATATTAGTTAAGATTAACAGTTCATTGTTGTTCGTAATAATCCAAGTAAATTGTCATTGTCGTTTGTGGAGTGCAATAACGAACGCTGTGTTGCTGTGCGGAGAGCAAATCCCATTGTTGACGGGAGTGAAATTAAATTGTAGAAAGTGAAGAGTTATTGTTGAGATAATAAAATTACATTGTTGTTCAGTATAAAAATTTACAATATAAAGGAAAAATTGTGACGGTGTCGTGTATAGTTCCTTGGGTAGCTCAGTCGGTAGAGCATTTGTGCGCTAAGCGAAGGGTCCCGGGATCGATACCCGGCCCCGGAACAATTTTTCCTTGAAATTATTCAAACCTGCTTTACAAGGAGCTATTACCTGAAAAACAGATTTGCATACCCTTAACCTCTGTTTCTCTCTCAAATTGAGAGTCCAAGCTTCACAACCATATAGAAGAACCGGTAATATATATGTTTTATAAATTCTAACTTTCAGCTTTTCTGAGAGCAGACTGGATGACGAAAGCTTCTCAACCGAATAATAACACGCATTTCTCACATTTATTGTGCGATTAATTTCCTCCTTAATTGTTACTGTTGCTCCAAGATATTTGAATTTTTCCACCTCTTCAAAGAATAAATTTCCAATTTTTATATTTCCATTTCGTACAATATTCTGGTCAAGATACATAATCATATACTTTGTCTTTTCGGAATTTACTTCCAAACCTATCTCTTTACTTGAACAGAAAAAGGAATACTCAGCATTGCAACATTTTTCCACAACTTCCTAGGTTGTACAGCCTAAATTGAAGGTTCTACTTTCTTTTTCAACCAATAGACCACTAAAATATAAAACAATACGTGCAGCATGTTTACATTTAAACATTGCTAGAGGAAATAAGATGTCGTTTGCATCGTTTTTTCGCTTAGCTATTCAATTATTGATAAATATAAAGGGTCTGCAATGACCATCATAAACAGAATCAATTGATATACGTGCAGTGTGATCCCTTTTTATGAGTATATTAGTAGTTAATCCTTATTTTTGCTTTCTCAGAAATGGTTCACATGTAACTGCAGTACAGTAGGCCTATGTCGCCTTGCATTAATACACGAAGTATGCTAGTAATCCGGTCGGAGGCTCTGAATCTTATACGAACTCCAAGAATGAAGAGCAGGAATCCTGTTTACTCAATTAATTTCATCTGTAGATTGAATTGGATTGAGAGCACGTTAAGCTGTAGAAGAGACTTGACATTCCATGTACAAACTCAGAACGAAATGGTTAAGCGAGTTAAGAAGAGTAAATTTGAATATAGGAACTTGCATGATCCTCGCTCCTCGCTCGATGGAAATTAGATCTAAATGGGTTACTACATTATACAGCTGCTCGAGGTCTCTTACTGAAGCAATCAGATTCGTATATCAACAGAATGGAAGCTTAGCAGCCCTTGCTTGCTCCTTGCCGGTGATGAAAGACATAACCGTTCCCATCTTAAAGAAGATAACGCCATCTTTGTTCGGTAAGGTAATTATTCAACGTCATTTTTTAACAATCGAGACACCTCAGAGACAAAGAGATGATGACAAGGCGATAATGCAGGAGTAACGAGATTGGAGTGGAAAGGGAAACTGATATACTCGGAGTAAATACGGTACTATACTTGTTTTTTTGAAAGATGGGACATGACAGGAGCGTTGCGATCGGAAAAACAACTGAATGTCACATAGCGTGGTAGGCCTGTTACTATGGTAACAACGGTCGAGTTGCCAAACTTACCGTTCCCATGTGGCGAGTGCTTAATAGTTCTCTTGGCGACATTTATTGTGCACACGATGTTAACATTGGTACGTTTCGTCTTTGATTCTTTGTCGATTTTTGTATTGTTTTCTTACCTTTGCGTCAATTGTCAATGAATGTTTTAATGTCAGCCATCTTAACGTCAGTTGCTAGCTTCCATCAGCTGACAGCGTGGTAGTCCACGTTGGCAACATAGCACTGTAGTTCCAAGCTCGTCCGCTTAACTGTCATGTCCCATCTTTCAAAAAAACAAGTATAGGAAGAAATGCTGGGATTTCAACTAATTCAGGCATGGGTGAAATCCATGTTTGGTGCGATATTATTAAGATATATAAAGATTTATCTTTCGTAACAAATGATGCTTTCATTACATTGTGTATTTGTTGATATAATTCATAGCTTAGAATAATAGTCTTTATGAAACTCAAATAATATATACAATTTCAGCCATTTTTATTTTTTCTGGAGGCTGGTTCGAGACCTCGCAGAGTGAGGGTTATTGTGGAGTATTGGTGGAATGTTAATGATAATGGTGAGGGAGAATGGGAGAATTCCGAGAAAAACCCCACGCCCGGAGTTTGTAAATTTCGCCAAAAAAAATTGGACTACCCAATAATTGCATGTAAATTGCTCCAAAGGGTTGTAAATTTCCAACAACAATTGGGCTAAGACGGATGCAACCACTGAGCTAGTCACAAATTCTTGCGAGTCTTTCACGCTCATTTTTAATAAAAGATTTTACTTGCGCATCCAAATTTATATTGCGGCAGTTCATAACAGGAAGTTACTTTAAAATATTAAATATCAAGTGTAAAATAATGTGAGGGGTTCGGGCGTAAAACAGGTAAGTGATATTTTAGTGTTTTGAAATTATAGATAGGTAAACATTTACAAATGCAACACTTTGGCCCGGTTGCAGAAACACCGATCAAAATATGATTGGCAATCAAGGAGGGTTTGATTGACCATCAGTTCTATTTCTGTTGCAGAAAGAACAATCGGTGTTTGATCGGAGATCAGTCTTCCATCAGATTTGATCAACAGATTTTTGCTGGTTGTCACTGATCATCGATCAAGTAGGCTATTTATGTTGTTCTGTTCATAATGCAGTTACTGTAATGTATATAGTAAATAGTTACATCGTAACAATATTGTTTTCGACATAATGGATTCTTCTGATGAAGAAATTTTAGAATGAAAAAAATATTATTAAGAAGAAGGCGTTTTCGTGATAGACATGAATTGATTTGGGTTAAGTAAGGATTCGTGTGTTTTTTTATTTTCAAAAATTGAAACAAATATATGCAGACAGACAAATCGAAACCTTCCACTTTCTCCAATGAACCAAGTTCTAATAATGCTGAGATTTTATGCTGTTGTAATTTTTCAGGCGGTCTTGGGTTATCTTGTTAGGGTCCACAAATCAACTATTTGCCGAGTAGTTAGGAATGTTACGTATGAAATTGCTTTGTTATGGCAGGGTCTCATAAATCCCCAAACTTCAAACAGGGAACGATTTGAAATCCAGAGAGAATTTTCAGCCATGTCAGGATTTTCAAGAGTAGCCTAATATTGGTTGTATAGACTGCTCACATCCCCGTCCAATCACCTGATTGAAATGATGCCGAACTTTATCGAAGTAGAAAAGGTTTATTTTCTGTGAATATACAGGCAATATGTAGTCTACACCATCACTGCAATTCTGGAATGTTGTAGCCCGTTGGCAGGGTTCTACACATGACAACACAATACTGTATTTTTAATGAGTGGGTTACGAGCTCCATTTGTAAACAGAGAGATGGGAAATGGAATTATTTTGGGTTATGGAGGTTATGCATATTCCAATTTCTTGTCGACTCTCCTAGCAAATCCCACAACAGAAGCCCCCTCACGTTTTTTTTTTTTTTTTTTTGGGTTTGCTTCATTTTTTTCACTATATTGTAGTCTATATACAAATAGAATCCGCCTGTTTCCTTTCTACAAAAAGCAACAAAACAGCAAAACATTCACTTGAACATTCACTTGTTTTCCTAGTCACCGCCCACTTGATGCATTCGTTTCCCTACTTTTAAAGAGCATCAAATTGGCTGTGGTTGCTAAATAGCGCTGTTGTCAAATGTATTTCTTTCTCAAATCAGCAATTAGTAAATTGAGACAAGTTGATTGGAGATTCACGTTTGTGCAACGCAAAGAACAATCAAATAAATCAGACATCAACTGATTGGCGATCAGGGACTGATTTGATTTGCGTTTCTGCAACCGGGCCTTTGTATAGTTACCAGGAAAGTAAAATCTGTATACTTCTGCCATCTGTTGAGATGTTGGAGAACTAACTACTACATTAGACGCAGAATGTAAGATGCCATTTTATACACTACATATCTCATTTTTGACCGAAATGTCAGTTACCATTTTTTACGCCAACGTGACTTGCCAGATTATTCCTCTGTACTCCTTATTATTCAATTAAAATTTTATGGAAAAAGGAACAGGAGAGAAACTGCATCAACATTATCTGTTTTCAAGAACTGGGCTGTCTCATTCCTTCACAATTCTTTTCTGTATAATAAGGATTCTGAAATAAAATAAAATAAATCCGGGTCGCAAGGTTCAACCAGCCGACTGCTGGCGCATTCCGTAACGCGAGTCCTAGACATGATGCCTTGGACCACGACGACGCCACTGCGCGAAACTGAGAATTATGAATCTATACTAATAAATTAGCCAAGGAATTAAAAACAATTGTCTTCAATGCATTTCTAGTATCCCAAAGAGAGTTAAAACTGTAATTGCTGAAAAGGGATGTGTGACAAAATATTGGTTTTCTTGTTTACTTCATTCCATATTCATTATTACACAATTAAATATGTAATAATATTGTTTATAAAACACTATTTACAGCAATAAAGCTTTTCCAGCTGAGAAAATCCGAATTACTTGTGTTTTATGTGAATTTGAAGATAAAATTCCTACTTTTACCAAGTGTCCCTAATAATTTGGTCACCCACTGTATGTAGGGGATCTAAGATTGTTTCCGAAAGCCTGTACTCGCAGCCCACAGGTTGATGAACTTACAGCCGTACCTGGCAACAACTAAAAGGTCTGATAAGCCACTCACTGGATTGCAAGCAAAGCTAGAAGTTGTCTCGTGTTTGGGGAGTAGTACCTTGAAGTTTGGGATGTGTTCAGGGGAACAGCTGTCACTTTACGTAACACGTACTTGAAGGGAAGGTAACCTCGCGACCACGCCTTTCTCTCGCAGTGCTGTGCTGATACCCAGCATGTAATTTGTATGCTGTTTAAGCTAGAGATTTCTCAATTTTTTCTCTCTACGTGCTTCTCGTCTCAGAATTCATACTGCATAGTATGTCAATTTCAACATTCCCATCACCATCGCATATCATTTCCATATAATAGGCCTATATGTACTTACATAGGTAGTACATAATATTCAGGGTGGAAGTAATGTAACTGTTTAGATTTTAATAGCTTATTCCTTGGCTACAGTACAACAAAAATGCTAATATTTTATTTCCCAAATGAACACTTTTCTCAGAAAAAAAAATAATTTCCCCTAAAAGTTAATACTGTTTTACTCGACAAAGTCTGTCCGTACTATTCTGATTTTTACTCGTATGATTAGAGAAACTGATAACTTGATAAGGAATGGTTTATCCCCTTCTGATTGTTCAATAAAATGAACGGTTTTCTTGCAAAGTAAGTAAAAAGATTAACACGGATCGTTATTTTCTACCATTAAGAAGTCTCCCAACACTGTTGCTGCGATTAGGTAAGGGGAGAACAGATCTCAGTGCGTATTTGTCCAAACTATATAGGCTTTCAGTGTAATTTTCTAATTAACCATGCGCTTAATTACAAAATGCATAATAGATTTTTATATTTATTTTAATGTGTTCTATTGTCTCCTTCAATTTGCACAGTAATATCACTTCCAGTCTGTATAATATGAGAACGTATACTGTAGGATCTATGTTAGCGGTCATCAGCACAGTGCACCTTTGGGCTAGCGTCTCTTACCCGCGAATAAGAGACTGCACTATGGTGCATCCGTGGCTGCTGGCGGGTATGCTCTCTCTTATCTGCTGCACGACGGGGCACATTACGTTGCACTGTTTACCCTTTACCCATTTCAGCGAGTGCTGACGACCACAGATATTTGTTATATATCGAATCGTACCGTAACATAATTATATCATATCATATCATATCATATCATATCATATCATATCATATCATATCATATCAGATCAGATGCTGTTTAGGTAAAAGGGCTTAACCCTCACTTTTTTAAATGTGACTTTTTTGCTGTAATTAGTGTAATTGGTTAAAATTTAATTATAAAATGTGAAAATATATATATATTTTTTTTGTCAGTTAGGCTATATTTACATTCAATTTTATTTTTTATTTATTTATTTTTTTATTGTTACTAGCATTATATGGTACTAATTTTTATTGTATTTATCTGATGCATGTAACCTATAATATAAAACATTGTAATAAATATAAATAGATCACTTTCTTAATTAATAACAGTGTATATCTCCAATAAATGATTTCTTAGTATCGCCACAGATACACTTGATTGTACTTGTTACTATCTCTTGTCACTAGAGAGTTCTTGAAATTTATATTTTCCCGCCATTCATAAAATATTTTTGATACGATACTTATTGCACAAAAGGGGAGATCTATAACTGAAACTAGATTAATATATTTCAGTATTATTTATCCTGGTAATAATGAACAGTTTGACTCGTAGACATTTTGCTTTTTCAGCATGAACTTCCCATGATTTTACGAGAAGATTAGAAGAGAACGGCAGTTACGTAGACTTTCAGCTCCCCACTACTACCATTAATGCACAACACAATGTCAATACGGCGGTTGCTGTCGTCTGCGATACAACGAACTTTTCTGTTGATTTTCGAGTTTGGCATTTATTCCGGTTATTATATGCTTATTTAAGTTGTGTTAACTCTTGCTAGTGGTTTTATATTTTATTTTATCCGTCTTAGTATTTATTTTATTATTGCAAATATTTTTGTTTTATCATTATTATTATTATTATTATTATTATTATTATTATTATTATTATTATTATTATTATTATTATTGTTACTATTATTTATATCATCAGCATTATTATTTGAACCCTGTAAAATTTATGTAGACTACTGGACTGTACCCGAGCACGAGCATATGCTCATTTCGGGTATCTATTCATACTCGTATGTATTCAATTCAAATGTAAATTGTAAATAAATTTGGAATTTGATATAAAGTAACTAATAATAATGTGCTAAAACGTAATTATAGCCTAGTTGTTTCTGAAAGTCTTTTATTTTGCGGGATAAGCCATTTTACCTGAACTCCGTCGAATTTTTACCAGGATGGAATACAGCGTCTCATTCACAGAAGCCGCAGGAATACTTCATTTATATGTCATAAGAGTAGCAATTAAACTAATTAAAGTTTCTGAGAAAAAATTAGACAAAACCTTCGCAACGACATAATAATTTAGCCACGTATGAATTAAATAGAGTATATGGCAATGGAGAGTTAAATCTCGATAACGTATGACATCATTATGTGCTCACTTGTCATACGAACTGTTTTAATATTCTTTGGCAAGTGATTTCTGCGAATTGATTTTCATGTATATTTTTTCTCTTGATGTGGAATGACAAATTATTAATGGGGCATGAATAAATTGAAGCTCTAAAATTTCTCTGTCGGGGGTATAGGAATTTCTTCCGATTTTGGTAATTTCTCCTGGACTCAGTTTTTGTAACTTGAAAAACTGTATTTGCGGCGATGTATTGTTTTTTAGTAGAGTAGTATGTTAAATTTGGAGAACATTTAATTTGGGCATGATACTGTATACTTGCAGACGTAGCCTATACGGATTTATTTTCTTGTTTGGTAACTTAAAGAATTTACTAATCTTGAGTTAATATGTATGAAAACGCATTTACTTCGATGTTATGCGGATGGAAATAGATTTCAAGGACTACCAGAAACAAGACAGCCAAGTAATTTGTACAGAACTCGTATCGTGAATGTAGTTGCAAAATAAATAACAAGTCTTCGTTTATCTACAGCTTTGAATAAATCGATATGCTGATAACATTGTTTTGTAACTTGAGGGCTACCGAGTGACTTTTCTTTTGTACATAAGAAGTTATACAGGGACATCATTTTATTTTTATTTGCATTTTTATTGTACCTGCATTTCTGAATGTATTTCACTCTCATCCCTTCACTAATGTCCTTGCTCCCGTCAGACACACAAACTTACGGCCGCTGTTGCATTCGAAGTCTTCAAGCAGTGAAGTAAACACTGCAGTGTATATTGTGTTTCATAAATATGATTGCGTTTTCTATAGAAGAAAGAACCTATATTAATAATATCGTACTAAAAAATTATATTCAAGAAACGATAAATTAAATTTCAGAGAATATACTTCAAGATGTTTTTAATAATATGCGTACTGAATTGAAGCCAGCATTGTAATGAAAGGCAACCATTTTCAGCAACTTGTTTAAAAATTCGGATTAGCTTTTTTTGAATTGAGGTGGTTAGAAGCAAAGGAATGCTAGTGACATTTGTAATAACATGAGTTAAGTGCATCCAGTGTAAGCAAAAGTATCTAAAATTTTAGTGGCAAAGGGATATTTTAATCGCATCACACATTAAAATTTAAATACAAATTTCACCGATTTTACGAAAGCTTAAATATTTAAACCCCATTTTCTCAAAAGTAACTTAAGTGCACTTACAGCCCTTTACTTACGACCCCCTCAATTTAAATGCACTCTCTATATTGTATGCTAACCTCAATAATTAATATGCTAAATAAAGTAGACATTACATAACGAACATAGCCGCCTGAAAAGTTGAGTTTTTGAAAAAAAATGTTACTACTCTACTGTATTTTGATCAATTCCGTAAAAGTGATAATCAAACTGAAAATCGTAATACTGTATTTCCCTACAACATAAATGGATACACTACTTTTCTTTCCTCCTATACGTACTTACTTACTTACTGGCTTTTAAGGAACCCGTAGGTTCATTGCCGCCCTCACATAAGCCCGCCATTGGTCCCTATCCTGAGCAAGATTAATCCAGTCTCTACCATCATATCCTACCTCCCTCAAATCCATTTTAATATTATCTTCCCATCTACGTCTCGGCCTCCCCAAAGGTCTTTTTCCCTCCGGCCTCCCAACTAACACTCTATATGCATTTCTGGATTCGCCCATACGTGCTACATGTCCTGCCCATCTCAAACGTCTGGATTTTATGTTCCTTATTATGTCAGGTGAAGTATACAATGCGTGCAGCTCTGCGTTGTGTAACTTTCTCCATTCTCCTGTAACATCATCCCTCTTAGCCCCAAATATTATCCTAAGAACCTTATTCTCAAACCTCCTATACCTAGTAAAATGATTTGTTTACATATTGCACTAGTAACATCAAACTCCTGTAATGGAAGGGGGCAACAGTGTTTCCGAGTATAGCCAGGTTAATGTTAAAAATGTTGGTAAAAATAAATTGATGTCCCTGTACTTTACTCTAATAGAAAAATAACTTTAGTGCTTGTAAATAAATCAACAGATATTAAAAAAAAACTGTGTTTCATTTCCTGAAGTATTGTCGTACAGTGAGATGAATTAGTTTTTTAAAAGCTAGCCTATATTCATTGAAGATCCATTGGTATACAAAAGTAATTTGCGGCCTAAGAAAGGAGAGAATTCTTAATAATTATTATTATTTTTGTTTGTAATAGGTGAAATGTTATTGGATTTTTAACCGTGCACTAGAATCCAATCTTTCAAACGATTCTGAAGTACTTATTGGTTGTGTCTTTTGAATTGTGAAAGCTTTGTCAGCTCAGTTCGTCATATTATCTGGTTAGCGCGGTTAGCCCATTGAATTCATCTGACAAAAGATGATACCGTGGCAAACGAGCTGTTAAACGAGTTGAAATGAGGTAGCAGCATCGGAACTTTTCATTATAACGAGGGTATCACTGCAGTAAGCCAATAAAAGGTGAACAATGTTTCATCGATTGGACGAAGATTCCTCTGCTGAAATGAAGGACTTTTGTATTAGGGTTCATATTTGTCAGCTAGAATACCAGAGTTCGATGGTTCGCATTACCCACTGTAGTTCATCATCATCATCATCATTCATCATCATCATCATTGTCATTTTCTTCACAACAAGGTTTAGGTATTTGTCTTCCGATTTCACAGCAGGTCCTTCATCTCTTTTAGAACTTCCAACATCTCGTCTTCCTGAGAGTCTATATTCATAAACTATCCTTAGCAGTCTTGTGGAATCCATTCTGTTAACATGTTGCATCCAATTACTGCGATATTCTTGAATATTTTGGTTTATTGAATATAATCCTAATTCTGATCTGATGTCTTCATTGTTTAAATGCTCCAGTCTTTAACGATTCTGTGTTCATTTCTGTGATCTGTTTTTTTTTTTTTTAGTTTATTTATACACGCTTTAACATCTGCGGTCATATCGCGTGTTTAGGATCTGTGGGTATACCAGTGGGCCGTTGTTACTATTGTTGAGTTCCTGTTTCAATTGCATGTTGTAGATGACTCGTGTTCATGTAACTGATTTTAGATTATGATTAATGTTTTAGATATTGATGTTTGAGGCCGTGATGAATTATAGTTTGTAAATTTAAAATCCGGTATTTGTGACTGAGGGAGATATGAAAAACTCTAGTTAGGTTGACCGGCCACGGGTTTGAACCCGGGATCTCCCGAACGCGAGTCTCAAACGTTACCGTCTGAGCCAACTCGCTCGGTTTTCTATTCCTGTTAGCATGATTTTTGTCGACACCCACGTTTCACTCCTATATAGTAAAACTAACTCTGAAGTTCTGGATAATATGTACATCTATTAACAGGCAGTACATTTCACTTGAGGTTATGTATCAGAGGAAAAGCAAAATTGTTGTCCACCGCTGTGGAGTAACAGTATGTCTGACTGTGAAACGAGCGGGCCCAGGTTCAAATCCTAGTTGGGACAAGTTACCTGGTTCAGGTTTTTCCGGGGTTTTCCCTCAACCCATTAACAGCAAATGCTGGATAACTTTCGGCGCTGGATCCTGGATTCATTTCACTGGCATTATTACCATCTCACTGAAACGCTAGATAACCATAATAATAATAATAATAATAATAATAATAATAATAATAATAATAATAATAATAATAATAATAATCCGTGGCGCTACAGCCCGTGAAGGGCCTAGACCGACCAGCCGGCTGCTGGCCTCACGCCCACATGTCGAAGCAGAGGTGGACGATCATCCAACCAGAATGGAGGTATCGTGTGGCTAGCACGATTATCCCCCCAGCCGTTATAGCTGGCATTCGCAACCGGATTTCGCTACCTATCGTAGCTCCCCAAGTGCATCACGATGCTGGGTGGGCACCGGTCCCATACACTGGCCGAAATTTCATGAGAAAATTTCTTCCCCCATGAGGACTCGAACCAGCGCGCATTCCGTAACGCGAGTCCTAAGTAGGATGCCTTAGACCGCGAAGCCACGGCGCGGGACCCTAGAAAACCATAGCAGTTGATAATGCGTCGTAAAAACAATAAAAACAATTGTTGCATAATCTTAAGTCTGATTAGTGAAATATGTTACTATATTGTCAGCGATGTATGTAGGCCCTAATAGAGGGGTAAAGGAACTGGCAACCCTACCCATTATCTACTGCAGGCATTTCCAATTGCTGGCTCTGTGACGTCACACGTCTCTGCTCTCGAGCTCTTTGAGAGGGGAAGCACATGTAAAAGGGCAAGGTAGGGGAGTGGCAGTGGAAGGAATGGAGATGTTTGAATAGCGGAGACACAACATTATCCTCCCTCACGTGCTCTTCCAGCTCTGTTCCAAGAGGGGAAACGTGCTCCAACTTCACAGGTTGGCCAGTTGGAAATGACTTAGTTGTCTCATGAGTGATGCCTTATTGGTGTCACTTATGTATGAGATTCCTACTAGTCTTCGGACTGTTGACTGAACATACATAGTAAAGCTGACGTAGCCATTGACTTAATTTATTTTCATCCTTGTTCTTTTCTTATGTTTTTTGAAGTTCTATGTATGTATGGTACCACAAATCGTTTGAAATTCATTTAACTTTGTATGAATGTTTTTTCCTGTTTCTGTTCATATATTTACCTCGCAACCCGGATGATTGAACTTTGATACTTGTTCAAAAGCCTTTTTGCCCAGTACTACATTGGACCTGATTAATGATTTTCCCCAGAAGTTTTTGCCAGATACTAAAGCGGATGAAAGGCTGGTTTTCTCGGTATTGCTGCATCAACGTGATAATAGAGAACCGTTCCAAGTATAGTATACTAACTGTAAAGCGCTGTGTAGCGCTAGGCAAAGAAAATGAACGCCTTCCAAAAATTATCACTACTTCAAGCATTCAGGGAGCATTCGTAAGTAAAAGTCTGATTCATAGTAGTGAGAATTTCTTCACGTAGGTTTGCTAATAGCAACTTTGCAGGGAAATGTGTTAACAGGAATAATCACAGAAATTACAGACGAGGGTAAAATAAAAAGTACAAATATAGAAGTTGAAGAGAAGATGTCCGTAAAGTTATAAAATAGAATAGCTAAAATAGGTAATATATTACATGCTATAAAAATGTACCACGGATAAAACGAGCATTGTGGTGTGCATATTGTAGTTAAAACGTTTCATTGAAACTGATCATTCATTGCACACTACTTTCGGGAGTAATAATAATAATTTTATTTTTATTTTATGTATTTACTATTATTTATTGTGGGCGGCCGGGTAGTTCAGTTGGTAGAGCAGTTGGGTACGGACTGAAAGGTCCGGGGTTCGATCCCAGGTGGTGACAGGATTTTTTCTTGTTGCCAAACTTTCAGAACGGCCCCAAGGTTCACTCAGCCTTCTATAAAATTGAGTACCGGGTCTTTCCCGGGGGTAAAAGGCGGTCAGAGCTTGGTGCCGACCACACCACCTCATTCTAGTGCCGAGGTCATGAAAAGTATGGGGCTCTACCTCCATGCCCCCCAAGTGCCTTCATGGCATGTTACGGGGATACCTTTACCTTTTTTTTTTTTTTTTTACCTCTTACTATTATTTTTTGTGTGTGCTGTACAACAGCCAGAGGCCAATAACAGTTCAGCACAAAACATAATGACAAAATAAAAAAAAAGTACACAAAAATAATTATTACACATAAATACACTTACAATTAATGACAATAATGACGATGAATGGACAGAATAATGGATGACTTTAAAATACATACTGTGAGAATAATAGTGATGATACAATGATAATTGATTATAATGCCTAAAAGAATACATAAATGATAAATCATTGCCAAGAGCAAACTAAGTCTATACATTGAAGGGATCGAATTCGCAGCCATGCATGTTGGCATTTTTAATGCATCTGGAGACTGGTGAAAGATTTTTCGAATTTCTAATATAGAAGAGTTTGTGGGCTCTCATATCTTTTGTTGGAATGCGTAAGGTAATATTGTTTAAGAAAGAGTCACAGGATATATCACCTTTGAGGACTTCACAAAAGAACAGATAATCTAGCTCATGGCGTCTAGCATATAGGTTTTGACAATTAAAATACTCACATTTTCTCTCATAACTATACCCGGAATTAATGCGCAGAAATCTAAATGAACGTAAAGATATCAATTTTCTTTGTATATTTTCTAATTTAGCTGAATCAATCGTTGTAATCGAGTTCCAAGCTACAGATGCATATTCGAGTTTCGATCGCACCAATGTATAGTAAAGCATTAAAAGGGAATCGGACGTGGAAAAATAATAATAATAATAATAATAATAATAATAATAATAATAATAATAATAGTTATTGTATACTGGATACTTGTAATCTTGTAATAGGCCTATTGGTCAGACTAAGTAACGTGAGATGTAGTTCCGATTTTTGCCACCATTGGCTTTATAATAATAATAATAATAAATAATAATAATAATAATAATAATAATGATTTATTTTAGCTGGCAGAGTTAAGGCCGTAAGGCCTTCTCTTCCACATTCGCTTACAAATTTCAATAGTGTCTCATACGTGTAGGGTACATTGAGTTGGATGTCTTTCCATGTTATTTACTTATGTCCCAGGAACAGTTTTCTTTATTTCGGTAAGCCACTTTCTATATCAAAATAATCATTTTCAATTATGTGCCAATTTTAAAACACATGTCTTAAGTTTTCGGGGCAACTCTTTATATTTGTTGGTTGGTTAGTTATTTGTTTGATACAGCCCTGGGCATAAAGGGAAAGGAAATAGGAAAGAAGATAACTTACTCCCGCCCATGTCCTTTCTGCTTCACCACTTTAGGAACGAACACATAGTAAAGTACTGTGCATAAGTGGCGGATTTTAGGCGATCAGCGAGAGCCGAAAGCTATGATGCATGCCTTACACAATCCGTCACTTAGCAATGATTGCCTTCAGGTCTGTCCGTATCGGTCCGATACATAACTGTCTCTGCCGTGGAATGTGGAGTGAGGAGTTAAGGGGTAGTCTGCTGTACCTTAATTGAGCTATTTACGCTTAGGCCTGGTTTAGTACGTTCGTAACACGTCAAGATAGATCGTCGAAGACCTTCCTGAACTCTGGTAGTCTGGCAGTGTCAGGAATTGTACAGGGACATCATTTTATTTTTACTTCAATTTTTATTGTACCTGAGTTTTTTAATGTACTTCACTCCCACTCCTTCTACTAATGAAGTTCAACCGTCCTGCACACAGATCCAAGACCGCATATACAGTCACAGTAGCCTTACGGTCATAGTAAACAGGACGTTCCAAAAATATGTTCGCGTTTTCCAGTGACGAAAGAGCTTTCAATATTGAATCATTTTCCCACAGGTACTGTCGTCCATTTGCCTACGTCGTATCCCGGTTTTCCCCCACCAGCTTTTATTCGCCAGCTAGTGGCTGGGCTGTCTTAGCTCTTTTCTGAGAACATTAATTTCTGTTAGGAATTGGACGTCTAAGTAATATACAACTATTTAAAATAGCTTCAATAAAGGGGCTCGTTAAGTAATTAACTGTCACGTGACTTCCTCCCTTTCTACGACATAACGACTCGGACGGACAGCAGATACCATGTCTGAGTAATTTTATCTTTTCGGATCGGGCAGAAGTGAAGATTGAATTTACAGTACGTAAGGTACTCTTTTATAGAGTAGGTACAGAATTATTTCAACATAAGTTACTAGTACGAAGGACGAAATTGGTAATTGGGATTAGGTACAATACTCTATAGTGCAATCAATAATATGCACAAAAGAACTGAAGCCTGTATCGAAATGAACGGCCACCATTTTAAAAATGTGTTTAAATATCCATATTATGATTATTTTTTAATTTAACGTCATCCTCTATATTGTATGCTAATGTGCTGTAGACAGTATAATATACACTGCATAATGAATACGTCCACATGGACAGCTCAGTTCGTGAGTAAAAACACTCATTTTAATACTGTATTGTATTTTAATTAAACAAAAATCTAATGAAAGTTATCAAACTCAAAAGCGCGATATTTCCTAGTTTACGTAAATGGATGAACTACTTTTCTTCCCTCCTATACCTAGTAAAGTGATTAGTTTGTATATTACGCCAGTATCATCGAACTCCAGTCGTGGAACGGGGTAGCAAACGGCGTTGATCCAGAGGTATAGCCAAGTTAATATTAAAAATGTTAGTAAAAATAAAATGATGCCCCTGTATTTCTGATGTGAGAATACTTATACAGAATTTATTACTCCCAATGGTACGATGGTGATTGATTAGCAAGCTGAATCTTGATGCGGATGGGAAATTACCGGTGACCTTCTCGTTCAGAGAAAATGTTACCCAGTATTTTATTTTCCGTAAATCTACTAAGCGGAATTTCAGAGCTTTACGTTCCTTCCGAAGAAGACCATGTTAAGAATTTATATCGTCCTTAAATATTCATCATTCCGCGAACCTGGGATATAATGGCCTTCGAGGACGACTATTTTGGGTTTAATACTACCCTGATTAACACCTTGCACGTATAAATCGAATAATCTTGCTGAGGATTTAATGACAGTATTATAAGCGAAAATGAAGCTTGCCTATATAACCATTTATGGGAGCAGGGCGTATCCAGTGTGAAAGTGTAACCCCGGCATATCGAGTTAGCAGAGTGTATTCATACAGGAAGCCTGTTCCTTTTGTATAACCCCACCACTCTAGAAATCATTGGATGCCCAGAACTCACCCCAGTTGTGGGAAATGCGAGTCAACCACACGATACAGCTTCTATGGCGGAGGGTGGGGGGAGGGAGAGGATTAGCATCCTGCAGAGTGGATTAGAGTGGATTGGTGAGAAAATGATGCTCCCATTTTGTTCTATTGTCGCTACAAGATGGGAAAAGGGGAGACTGTCTAATCAACAGTAGCCAGCATATGACACCTCATACTGCGCATGCTACCACTTCTTTGTTTTTAGCCTTTGATTAATAGTGGTAGGCACAAACGGGCGTGAGGGAATCACTGTTAAGACTCGTGGTTCAGAGAGGGCGGGTTAGTTTAGGGGAGGCATACTGAGAAAGGAAAAGTTAATTTCTGCAGTATTCGAAGCAGTGGCGGCTGATTGACTGAGGCAGGTGAGGCCGGGCCTCAGTCACTTGGCTTAACTGAAATCAAATTTTGTGTTTTTATATAATGTATTAGTTATTTGAATGAAGCATATGTCGCTGTAGAAGCATTTGAAAACTTTGATGTACAGTGAAACCTGTCTAAAGCGGCCATCTGAAGTTGCCTTGTAAAATGGTCGTTTTATCAGGTGGCCGCTGGATTAAGGTAACGGTTTTTTTTATGAATCAGCATGAAAATACTGAATTTCACTGAATTTTTAGGACTGTGTGCGTACAACAATCATGCATATTAATGTCAGCCTCTTCCATTCTTGCAACTAGCCTTTTCAAAACTCGGTTGCGGTACCTCAGTTTAAATGACTGGATAATACCTTGATCAAGGGAGTGGAGGTGTTATGTATTTGGGGGAAGAAACACCAATTTCACGGATCACATTGCGATTTTGTCGTTTAATCTTAGAATTGAAATCGCATAGCTTATTCTCAAACAATGATGTCATCCAAGCTTTATTGTTGGCAGTCCATTTCACCTCCAATAAGCCCATGTCAATATTTTTCAAACATCTCGGTTTTAATGATTTCCCTATCATTAAGAGTGGTTCTTTTTCTCCTGAAGCATTAAAACAAAAGAGCAGTGTTATTCTGTCTTTTGCCAACTTCCCCCCTTTATACTCTTTTTTCTTGAAACTTAAGTTTTGTTAGGGAGGTCCCTGAAGAAAAAACTGTTTCGTCAACATTGTAAATGTCTCTGAGTTGATATTCCGCAAGAATTGAAGGCAGTCTATTTTTTCAATTCTTCAATAACATTGAAGAACGAAATGCAATGTTATGCCGTTTTCTAAAGGACTCTAACCACACATTACTATCAACAACGTTTCTTACATTAAGTTATTTGAGAATTTCAAGAGCTTTCTCTTGAATCATAGGCCCACTTACTGGCAATTTCTTCGCCCTCGCACACTTTAGCCATTCGTAAACGAAATAATTCACATTACTAAACAGAGATTCTCTCTTCCTTCCATTCTTTTAATATTTCATCTTTATTCATAATTATACCGTTTATTTGTGTCCTTCCACATTCGAATATTTCTGCAATTTTTCTCGCAGATGTTCCCTTCTCACTTTCTTCAATCATTTTTCATCTCATCTCTAAACTTAACACCACTCTACATTTATTGTTAGACATGATTTCTCTCTCAAACTAACTTCACAGTTCCTCTGAATCAAGTGAATGAAAAGAAGAAAAATTCGTAAAAGCTGGTCCATAAGGAGAAAGACAGAAAGAGGAGAAAAAAAAATCGAATTGTTAACTACCTAAAACATACTGTGACATTTTCGATAGAAAAACGAGTAAGAATTTATAGCTGTGCAGGGTCGGAGTGGGTAGTGACAAAAGAGTCATAAAACAGTAACCAACTAAACCCAAGATATGGAGGGTGTACTGTTGTACACTTAGCTATTGCTTCCTGTCCTCTAACCATCGAAAAAATGGGTCAGACAGTATCCGTGAAAAGATTTTTTGTTGGACAGTGACCGTTATAGTCACGTCCCAATCCAAATAGACCCCGACCGCTGGCTGGCGCATGAGGTGGCCGCTAAATAAAAAGAGAATTTGTATTGATCTTATGGAAAATCCAATTGATTCCAAAGAAAATTGGCCTTTTGGCCAGGTGGCCGTTTAAATGAAGTGACCGTAAAGGCAGGTTTCACTGTATATAGACCTGTTTTGCAGTAAAATTTGTTCCTGAGGCCAGGATCGCTCGTGCCGGGTCTGGCTTGTGATGTACGTATATAGACCTGTTTTGCAGTAAAATTTGTTCCTGAGGCCAGAATCGTTCGTGCCGGGTTTGGCTTAATGCATTTCATGTCCTTTCGCGGGCTTTGAGTTTACGCTTAAAACGTAGCTGAGGCACAATTCGGCTGGCCTGGTCAGGTTTCACTCCTCCCATCCATGGGCCGGCCTCAAGGGTGGAGTGGGGTGGGAATAGCAGTGGTGACTTGTCTTCCTAACTAGGCCATAAATAACAAAATTCCAGCTCTTTGGCAGGCAGAAACCCACTCGAAATTCTCTCCCCTTATGTCTCAGTTTATGACATAAGCGAGGGTGTTCTACTATTGTATTTGGTAGTACAGTAGTGAATCTGGGCCAATGTTGTTAAGTATTTCGGGAAAATATAAACAGAAACAAATGAGAGAAATAATGCTGGTGCAGTTAATTCATTGTTAGAGTGTCCTTTTTCGAGAAGAAATAATACTAAAAGAAAGGAAGTTTTAAATAAAGAGAGAGACTACCGAGATACCTACGACATCGCTGATAATTTTTCTGACACATAGTCTTAAAACGCGAGTTTCTATTGCATCCTGGTATGGGCAACATAAATGGTTATGTGGTAATGTGATGCAAAATAAACTTCTCTTGGCCTTGTTTGTTGCTGTCAAAGGAAAAAAATAAAAAGAAAAGAAAGAAAGGAGAATTTCAACACATAATATGGGATGCTTCATCTCACTGAAACAATCACTGAAACTCAGAGCATAACAGCTTATTTGGTGAGTGAAATTATTATTTTTCATTGATGGTAATAAGAATAGACTAATAATAGTAATAATAATACAGTAATAATGATATTAATAATATAATAACAACAATAATTAATATCATAAACAAACATTTTCTATCGGAGGCACTTAAACTAGTTGCATCTGGTCTCACCGAGGATTTTGATCACCAGCCGCTACTGATTCGAAGTAGTTATTATTGGAAAACGATTACAAGCGTTGTCTTCGGGAAGACAGGGTGTGGTTGGGACTTGCACCTTGTAACGAAGCCATCGTACTGGAGAAAAACTTTGTAGTTCTCCCCTTCCCCCCATCAAAAAATCAGTTTTGAATTTGTTGAAAGTTCTCGTTTTCAGTCGACCTACATCGTATTCAAAAAGGGGTAGTCTTAGGCATACTTGTCTTCTATTTATATACGGATTTTACTCAATTATAAGTAGAGTGCATTTTTAGTTTCGAACCCCTCCCCCTCTCTTTTCAAAGCTAAGTGAACATGCACTGTAGTCAATTGAAATAAAATTCAAAGTGCAGCAACTAATATGCAACGATGCTTACAGGTACAATCGGCTTAAAAGCAGCTACACCTGGCTCAAAATCTACTTAGAAATGTAGGCCTACAGTGTATAACTACGCATTGTTCATGTTGAAAATATAAGTACATGTATATAGTACAATATTATAATTAAATGATTTAGAAATTATAGATTTTCACAATGACAATAAGTACGAAATGTGCTCAAATGCTTTCAATATGAGTAATTTTATGTTGAAAGGCGTGTTAAGTGGCCTATAGCATTGTAGTTTTTTAAATCCGCAATATACAGTAGAACCTCTATTATCCGTGGTAATGAAGGGGGGTGGACTGAAAGGCTAATCGAAAAAATCGGGTAATCCGTACTATAAAATATTTTCATAAATTAAGTACATAATATTTTCGTAATTTGAAGTTCCTACCATTAAGCGG
Organism: Periplaneta americana; assembly: GCF_040183065.1. Classification (NCBI taxonomy): domain Eukaryota; kingdom Metazoa; phylum Arthropoda; class Insecta; order Blattodea; family Blattidae; genus Periplaneta; species Periplaneta americana. The sequence goes on from NC_091123.1 coordinate 43,619,047, forward strand.
GTTATAACTAATAAAAACAGTGAAATACAGTAATACGTAGCATTTTGTCCTGTTTTATTCGATTAAATAGCACACATTTCTACTGTCAATTTCGTATTCTGATACGAAATGAGCCACGGATTTTTCTTTCCGGAACAGCTCAACACGTTTTCTTTTGACATTTTGCACAGAATTATTAAAAGATGCACGGGTTTGCAATTGTGTGGAGGTACTTGGGATCGTCTCTATGAGAGCAGATAGTGACTATCTTATAAGTTGTGAAAAACAGCTCCTTCCAAATGTAAGTCTTTCTACTGCCAATAATGGTAGTATTTCTACTATACACTGTGTAACGATAAAGGCTGGTAATAACACTCTGCAGAAGAAATTCGTACTAACATAATATACTGTACTTCGCATTTTTCTGTAGCAGAGAGAGAGAGAGAGAGAGAGATTTTTTTCTACTGTATGTGTTTCTGCGAAATATGGACGAAATTACATTTTATGAGTAATTTTTGTGTTTTCGTAAAAAAAAAACAATCTATGTAAGGGCTCCGACGCATACAGGTGCTTACCTTTTAAGAATAATTTGGCCACCCCTCCACGTTAGCTTTTATATTACGAATAGCGCAAGAATGTACCTCATATCCTTTTTATTGTTAATCTGTACCGTTAGCTCGAGTATTCAACTAATCTGTCCGGTGCTGGTGGTAGAATATTGGCTGCCTGTGTGATTTCTTCAGTTTCAGTGTTCATTCCCAAACAAGTTGTATGTGGTAGCGGGTGATTCTGATTGAGTAACAGCATGGGTCGGGATAAAATTTACACCATATCTTCTGACATGTTTATAAATGTTCACAATTTCACTGTAATATCATGTGTTTTTACTTATTTATTACTTTTAAGAATTTGAAATGGAAAATCTATAAAATGCACCTGTTAACACTTTGATGACGTTGAATTTCTACATCAAATTTTCCATAAACATTTTCTCCATCCAGAAACGTACAAAACGCTAAATTGCAACATTAAAAGTGGTATAAAATGCTAAATATGATTTTAAAGTGCTAAATTCTTAATTTTAAGTTGCTAAAATCTACCACCTGTAATAATTATTTTACAATAGTATTTATAATATTTATATTGGAGGTAACAAAATTTAGTCTGCAGAATGAAGTCCGAGTATTGCTACATTTGCGACGAATCTGTTACCGGAATCTTTACTTTCATTTGCTGATATCCAATAGTTTTATATACTACTAGTACTATTTCTCTTATATAGATTATTTAATGATGATGTATCAACTACGAGGTTATTTAGCGTCGATGGGATTGGTGATATTGAGATAATGCCGAGAATTTGCCATACGCTACGTGACATTTGCCTTATGGTTGGGGAAAACCTCGGAAGAAACCCAACCAGGTAATCTCCCCAAGCGTGAATCGAACGTAACTCCGGATCTGCAGGCAAGCGCCTTAGCCGACTGAGCTACGTCTGTGGCTTTCTCTTATATTACTCAGCACCTTTCATAACAAGTTACTAAACGTTACACTGGAATAATGAACGTGACCCCCTCTCATGCACAGCTCTCACTCGACAGACCCATTGTACTTAACAGATAGCGCCACTAGTTTCAGAAAGCAACCATGGCCCATTTTACAACCCCGTCCCACATTAACACCTTCTCCTTTAATTTGCCCGTAGAAAAAGAAGAGCGACTATTGAAATTATTATTATTATTATTATTATTATTATTATTATTATTATTATTATTATTATTATCATTTTTTGATTCGAGCTTAAAAACCGTGTTTCCTACAACGTCCCTGTTTGTTATTATTTATGTACGAGTATTTTCAGATTATATTCAAAAGCTAAAACTGAATTTTAATATCGCTGTCAATTTATTAGATTAATTTCTTACATTATACAAATGTTTAATGGGTATAACACTATTACCGGCCTGAATTATACAAAATATTCTGGAGGACCACCAAAATGAAATATGAGCTTCATACCTATTTAAAATGGCCTCATCACATTACTTATCTTTGTAAGAGGCTTCCTAAAACAATTTATAAATTCATTAATCTTCGATGCTACTTACCTATTAGAGTTCTACGAATTGTTTATTTGGCTATTTTTTCGGTCTGTTATTGAATATGGCATTACTGTTTGGGGTGAAAGTACAAAAATTAATCGTAGTCCGTTAAATTTACTACAAAAACGAATAATTAAAATTTGTTTGAAGAAACGCTTTGATTATCCAACTAAATTAATTTATTCTGAATTTAATATATTTAATATGGAAAAAATGTATAAATATACTCTGTTATAATTTTATCATAAAAATCATAATGGGTGTTATTCATAGACATTTCGCTAGCCCGCGCTACGAGCATGCTAAACTAGCCCCGGCTATCGACTGATTACTTGTACAGGATTCATATCATATCATATCGCTAACACTGTTTATGAATACGAAAAACGTTAGTTCGCTGATCATCCACCGGAAGCCCTCGCTAAGCATGTCTATGAATATGGCCCAATAAGTTTATATTAGTCACATAATCATGACACAAGACGAAATAATAATTCAACATTAGTAGAACCTAAATGTTTCACATCTGCTGTTCTAAAGCATAGCATTAATTTTGGCCTCGGTTGTATAATTCTTTAGCTAAATTACACTCAAAACTTCTAACATGTAACCCACTAACATGTAACAAGAAAATTAGAAACATGTTAATGTCTTCAATTTGATTAAATAAATTTATAGCCTATGTGTATAAATTAATCAGCCTATATTATACTTGTATTCTATAATTTCGGAATATATATTTTGCACAAGTTATTGTCCTACTTGATTTTACGTACGATATTATTCTTCTTCTCTATGTTAATATTATATGATGTAATTTCATTGTAGCTGTAATTTTACTTTTAATTCCTATTTTATTTTATTTATATATTCCTCTTATATTAATAGCATATCTGAACTACGACCGAACACGAGCGCTGTTCATTCGGTCTTCTGATTTTGTTGTTATTATTGTATCCTCTTTCTTATATTGATGTATTATTTTCTTTCTATTTCTATTGTTGTAATTATATTCTGTAGCAGGGGCGGCTCTACAATAAGAACTGCAGAGGTGCAGAACCGCCATTTAAATGGACCTGAAAAAATTAAAAATGTAAAACGTGCTTTTATGTAATCTACTGTAGTTCATTGTTCATTTATTTTTCCTATTCATTCTCCTTCGATTCGAGATTTTACCGTCTGTAGGAGACTTGAACTGCTCGAGAATTTTAGCTGTAGTGTACTTTTCGGATCTGTGATCGGCAGTTCCTGGAGCTCAACGTCAAGAGGAGTAGCTACTCCTCTTGCTCAACGTAGGGTAGTCGGCAGCAGAAAACTGGTTTTCTTTACCGTCCCTTAAGACTGCATTAGAGCTGCAACCGAAGCAGCTCTTTCCGAATATACAAAAGAACCGCCAACACCCTCATCTCTTTATGACCTGCGTTAGGAGAACACATAGGGTTCTGGATTACTGTATATCATTACAGTTCCAGTGTGTTGTAGTACTGTGGGTGGTGTGATGTGATTAGTCAGTGTGTCTAAGGAAATATTTTATATTAGAAATGAATGAAATGAAAACCTATTCGACCAACTCTTTTCGAAATTAAAAGAGAAATTGCATGTTAACTTAAGAAATTAGGACGTCCTACACAAAATTTAAATATTGAAATTTCTGGAAAAAGTCGAGGAAATCATGTAGCCTACTAGTCATTTTAATACCGAAATTTTGTAATGGAAACGATTGGTTTTTTTCTGCGCTCATGAAAACGCTTTCTCCCCCACCCATGTATTCTGTTTAGAGGAGAAAATACATGGACAAACACCGGAGTGAAGGATTTAGTTAATTTGACTTAAAAAACTAGAAAAGCATGTGGGGCGCGTCTCCACCACGTGACTAGTTGTACCAGGTGGGAAAGGTGTAGCGCACGGATGGTTGGAGTACAATTTCGGGTGCACAGTCAACTTCGAGAAGGGGCTGTAATTACACGCGTCATCCGATTTAGATGCATTAAACAGCATGCGTTTGCTAAATACACAATTTTTCATGCAGAACTGCCAACCTTTGTAACCGTGGGCCGCTACTGTTCTGTAGTCAAGTATTATTCTTTATTATATGTTCTGTATTGTTATTTATATATATATATATATATATATATATATATATATATATAGGGTCAGTGACACTAAAAATGTTGGGAACCTCTGCTCTGTATTGCTCTATACATGTAATTGCAAATCCGTCGTGTGTGTTGAGTCGGATTCCATCGTCAGAAGAGAATATTGGGAGCTTAATTCGTACCATGATGAAAGAAATGTACATGTCTGCAGCTTCTTTATTGTATGCTGTATTATATATGTGACTAGGGAATTGGAGAGCGGAATTGGTGTTAGTGGCTGGAGTACAGAATCCATAACAGCTATTACGTACATCCTGTATGCATCAATCGTCACGGCCGCGGGGAGGGTGGAATGGGGAGCTGCCTTGGCAATACACACGTCGATATATCAGAATTCCCTGTTGCTCATTAGTCCGTTCCATGTTCCAGTCCTTGGCTGTGACAGTGCCAATCCCCGTCAGCACTGCATGCGGTATGCGATATTTCCATTACAACTCAACTTTCAGCATGTACAATGTTCACCTCATATAGGCTAGCTTGTCGTCAGACTTGGTGTCATTACTTACAGTTCAGAGTTCTACGATGCCAATAGGGGCAGGGCATGGTTGCGCCCCACGGTCAGGTAAGATGCAGCAGATAAAAAAGGGTCCCTGTTTTGTGGGCATAGTTGCGCCCCGTTCCCATCAGGTAGAGAAAAGGGCATGGCATAGTTGCGTCCCGATGAAATAGAGAAAAAGACACTACGGAAACTCGAGCCTCGTAATCAACCAACCTTATTAATTTCTTATTCGATTTAATATTTATTAAAATGAACACCATGAAGTTGGCAGTACTTTATTAACTGTTTTTCTACTGTTCATGCAGTGATTATCGATAGCCTACCGTAAAAATGAACATCATGAATTTGGCAGTATTTTACTAACTGACATATTCAAATGAGTGAGCCGTTGGAATATGGGGTCTTAGTCTTAACATTTTATTAGTGATTTTCACACCGTCTGTGGCGTATAGTGAGGTTAATTTAAAATGAATGTTAAGTTTAGTGAAAAGGGTGAAGAGTTAACAATTCACAATGGTTCCAAGTTTCAATTTTCGAAACCCTGTACCGTAGGGTTAAGATATCGGTGTACAAACAAAAAATGCAGTTCATTTATTGTGTGCGATCGATAAAAAGGTGTTATTTTAAATATCAAAATTTATCATATGCTAGGCCTACCTGATTTCAATGCAGCTACCATTATAATATTTTTAAGTAATTTATTTATTTTGTGCACTATGTCCATTGGGGCGCAACTATGCCATGTCCATTCTGCTACCTGATTTCTTCGGGGCGCAGCTATGCCATGTCTAGGCCTCCCAATTGACCGCGTGGCGCAACTATGCAATACCGGCCAATAGAGGGATGTGTATCTTTGCCATAAAAGTGATTAAAAGTGATTAAGACATCACTTTTATTGTGGGTATGCTGTGGAACAAGCGTACTTGATTTGTTATAGATTTATTAATTTCTCATACAGAATAATATCTATAATATTTGACAATTAATATTTAAGGGGAAATATTCGCTCCGGCGCCGAGGATCGAACCCGGGTCCTTGGTTCTACGTACTAAGCGCTCTGACCACTGAGCTACGCCGAATTCAATCCACAGCACCGGATCGAACCTTCCTCCTTTAATGTTTCCCTTTTTGGCCTGACTCCAAGTTAGGCATATATGTTGACGTATATGTCGAATGTCAACTGCCACTATTTTTCTCCTTAAATATTAATTGTCAATATTACAGATATTATTCTGTATGACAAATTAATAAATCTATAATATTCTCATAGCTAGCAGTGCATATGTTTGTACAGATTACTGTGCACTTAACTGCGGAATCCCGGCCAAATAAGTCACTCAGCTGAGTGCGCTCCTAGTATAATAACAGTTGACATTGGACATATACTGTACGTCAACATATATGCCTAACTTGGAGTCAGGCCAAAAAAAGGGAAACATTAAAGGAGGAAGATTCGATCCGGTGCTGTGGATTGAATTCGGCGTACTTCAGTGGTCAGAGTGCTTGGTACGTAGAACCAAGGACCCGGGTTCGATCCCCGGCGCCGGAGCGAATTTTTCTCCTAATCTTCATTCCTTCTCAGGTGACCCCGCATATAAACAAATATATAGCCTTAGATACAAAAAATGACCGATCTTCTGTAGCGTGAATTTGCCTTACGTCCACTTCGAGCAACGCCTAGTTCATATGACTAGGGAAATGATGTTTATTTTGCACCCAATTTAGCCCTTGAATATATCTTTGTTATGGATTATTGATTTGATCTATAAACAGAGAGAAAAAGCAACAAACAATCAAAACAAATGAAAAAAAGAGCGGAGTCTTCTATACGAAATTCATTAACGTGTAAACCTAAGCTCTGACGGAATCAAACGAAGTCTTCCGAAGGGGGCTTAGCGTATGGCAGCCGGTCATTTTTTTTTCTAAGACTGTACATGTTATAACCAAAGCCACCGTTTCTGGCGCGTGAAATAAGTAATGGTGACGTTGAGAGCGAGTATCTTATCTCTGCCACAGTCTGCAGGGGAGAAAGCTGACAACTGTGATTGACAGGTTGCTTACGTCACATTTGTTTAGGAGGTGGTACCATTCTCAGCCGAAGTGGCAACAGATGTCACTGACTGGACAGTGTACTCAAGGAAACCCCAAAATGCGATGTTTTGCCTTTGACGCAGTCAGTGGGGCCAAGAAAACTGTGATGCTGACGTGACGTCCTGGGTGGTACCGTTTGCTTTGAAATATTAATTCAACTGCTGGTCTCTTACCAAAAACCGGTTAGCCTTTTTTGGTATTATTTGTGCTATTTTTTTGTAACGGTATGAGTGTTATAATACTTCTTGCATAAATTGTTTTATAAGAAAAACAGATTTATTTCAATGGCCATTATCTCGAAACAGGTTTTTGGCGCTTGGTCTGTTATTGCGTAACTCTGTCCAAGTGTAAGTTAGTATAAAACGGAGAAATAAAGCATGACAGAGAAAGAAAGAATGGTCCATAGTAAAAATATAAACTGCCATTTTATTTCTGGCGAGATAATGTTACATTGGTTATGCCAAAGACGTTTTATAGTTTAACCTAGACTCACTACGAGCGCTGTTCCTCGACCAAAAATTGAACACTTTCGCGCATCTCCATCTTGAGGGTGAGTGTCATGTGACTACAATATGTTTACATCACGACTCCGCCTAATTTGAAATAACATAGAAGGTTATTCAGTATTATTGAATGTGGTACGAGTAAGTGCGTATTAATTTAATCAATAGTGTGTGTGTATATAGTGTTTATATAGTTTAAATGAATCGTTCTCCTGTGATATACGTGAAATCACAGTGTAGGCCTACTACCGGTTCTGTGATACATATGAGGCCTATACAAATAGTAGTATTTTAATCATATTTCTTTGTTATAAGTGAAACCATCGTGTGCTCTTGTGCTGCATACAGCTGTACAAATAGTGTTCTTTTATCATTTATTTTCATCGTACTCCTATATAAATTCCGTAAGTGGAATCATGATGCATAGTTATGCCGCATACAACTGTACGAATCGACGTAAGAAAAATTCGAAAATTTCTTTTCATAAGTAAGTTAGTTACATATATTGTACTGTATTAGGATATTGTAAAATGACTGAGAACATTAGTACATATTTATTGTGTTAATAGAAGATAATGTTTTATAGGAGTAAGCGCACACTTTCTTTTTAGGTTTCCATTGCAAAAGCCTGAGCTTTTCAGTAAATGGTTATCTGCTGTTAAACGCGATAAATTTATACCATCAATTCACCACCAGTATTGCTTTGCACAAGAAGATAGTTAGACAGCATCTCCCTAAATCAATTTTATGTATGAATCAATAAGTGAGTGCAAAATGAATCTGGTTAAGTATTTTCATACTATCTAGATATGGCCTAGTTACAATATTTTGCCATTCTTACACATATTCGATTTAATAATAACAGTTGATGCATTTCCTTGTTTATTGAAATATTTATTATTAGGCCTAAGCAAAATGCACACAGTGTGCAAGATTAAGTTAATGTCCTAACTCGATTAATTAAATATGTCAGGAACTCCATCGGTACAGATTTGATGAATTGTGTAAATACGAATAGGCCTAATCACGAAGACAAGAATTTTTAATTGACAGTTTTAGCATAACAGCGTAATATTTGTTGTACACAAAGATGACTATTACTGACTGACAGGTCCAGTTTCTTCAATCATTTGCTGTTGTAGACTACTATAGAAATGCAGGTGATTACGTTTCACTGTTTATACTTGTTTTTATCCTTGTTACTATTTTAGCTTATATTTGGTTGATGAAAGAGTGATGGAACGGAGAAAAATTCTCTCCGGCGCCGGGATTTGAACCCGGGTTTTCAGCTCTACGTGCTGATGCTTTATCCACTAAGCCACGCCGGATACAACCCCGACGCCGGTTAGAATCGTCTCAGATTAAGCTCCATCTCTTGGGTTCCCTCTAGTGGCCGCCCTCTGCACTACGTCATAGATGTCTATGAACGCAGGACCGAAGTCCATACATGTGTTGAGGTGCACTCGAATGAGTGACTGGTTGGCCGGGATCCGACGGTATAGGCGCCGTCTTAAATGACAAAGTGATTTATTACGCATATCATATATATTTTTGATGTACCGAAGTACATATGATATTTCCATGCAGATATTCTGCGTCATCATATGATGAAAGAGTGATGGAACGGAGAAAAATTCTAACCGGCGTCGGGGTTGTATCCGGCGTGGCTTAGTGGATAAAGCATCAGCACGTAGAGCTGAAAACCCGGGTTCAAATCCTGGCGCCGGAGAGAATTTTTCTCCGTTCCATCACTCTTTCATCATATGATGACGCAGAATATCTGCATGGAAATATCATATGTACTTCGGTACATCAAAAAATATATATATATATATATATATATATATATATATATATATATATATTATATTTGGTTGTTTTTTTATGGTAAATCTTAGTGTCTTTTGCGGTTGCGTTCTATCAGCATTACTTTTCGTCCGCTATTTTTGACGACCGCAAGATGCACACAATGTGCAAGATTAAGTTAATGTTCTCACTCGGTTATTGAAATATATTTCAGGAAGCCCATCCTACGGATATGATGAATTATGTAAATATAAATACCCCCAAGTCACAAAGACGACGATGATTATTGACTGACAGTTGCAGCATTAATATCTTTGATTATTTGATGTTATACCACAAGAATGCAAGTAATTACGTTTTACTGTTTATATTTGTCTTTATCCTTGTTACTCTTAGGCTCATGTTTGGTTGTTTTTATGTTGTATAGTAATAAATCTTAGTTTGTTTTACGATTGCGTTCTGTCAGCATTGCTTTCCGTCCGCCTCAAGATGGCGGCGAGCGATCGCTTCAATTTGGGTCCAGTCGTATCTTCTGCGCAGCTGGCAGTGTGGGAACTTGGGTTATGTTGATCGCTGAAAATGTTAGAAAAGAAGTACTGGAAATGGGACTGACTCGTTCCATACAATATAGCGATATTCGTCAGTTATCTCCAATATTCGGGATCATCTCTACATTATTTGACGTCACAGTGGAACCAGGGATGCAGAACTCGTAACCGAATCATAGAAAGGGTCTTTTCTTCTTCTCCTTCCTCTTCCTCTTCTTCTTCTTCTTCTTCTTCTTCTTCTTCTTCTTCTTCTTCTTCTTCTTCTTCTTCAAGATTTTACATAAATTTGTCGAGGTTCACAGGGGCTTTTGTGTATTGAGAGTTTCTACACTTTGTGAGAGTTTTTCCTTTATACGCTCCCCCTTTTTTATGTGAGGGAAGGTTTTCGACCCGAAATTGAATACTGTACATGACTGAACTCCCTGACGTGGGATCAGTGTAACGCTAGGCCTTCACTTGTGTCAACACACATAAATTGACAGCGACAGACATACCATGTATGTATGTATGTCCTAGATAGGAATGAATACAGATCCGTTATCATAGCTTTCGCGCGAAGTTGCTCCTCTTGGCCGATCACAGGACATACAAACCTTGTTGCGACAAAAGAATGGGGACGTTTTTCTGCACAAGAGTGAACATGATCTGCGTTAATACTTTGTGCTAGGTGACTGGTCCAGGAAACCAAAACTGCACTACAGTATTACTAAAATATATGAAATAGTCTTACTTGTAAGCTCGATGCCTTCAAAATCAGTGACGCGTCGTCCTTGCCATCATTCCACCTGGTACAGATCTCGGATTATATCTCTGCCGGTCAGTGGCCGTTAAATTTCAAATAGCTTATCGTACAACGTGGGCGTCAGCGTATTGAAAATCTTTACAACTTTTCTCCCCTCTCCTCACTTCCCCACCGCAAATGTGACGTTGCACAGAGGCAGAGATAAAATCCGAGATCCGTAGCAGTCGGTTTCACGTGTAAAATTGTTAAAATCAATCTTCAATGTTCCTGACATATGGAATTTGTTGTACTTTGTCATACCTCTTTTATACCAACTTAAAACCCAGTTGATGTAGGAGGTGGTATACCTCTGGACCAGCAGTAAACAGACATACAACAGCTGAGACAAAACAGTGCAGCACATGACCGCTTGGAGGGGAAGCGGAGGGTCAGATGGGAAGCATATACGTTATCAGTAGAGCTAAGATGGTGGACGAATTTGTTGATACTTTAATTTTAAAGTTGTGAATGTAATCAATTCTTTAGTAAAATATGTAGGGCTAGTATCTTCAGCTACATTTGGGATGAATAATGAAATTGTTGTTCAGGTGTCTATGTAAAAGGACTCCAGTAATCATCATCATCATCATCATCATAATCATTATATTGCACTATGACTCACGCACAAGTTGGAGACGCTTGAGTGAATGACGTAAGTCAAGTACCTGCCATTAGATAAAAAAAAAATGTAAACTATCCGCAGAAAAATCCGTTACTAATTTTCAACTTTACTTCTTCTAGCAAATGTGTTTTTATTATATATCTCTTTATAACTTTAGATTTGTCATAAGAAAATCTAAAGCTAATGACTATACCTGGTAAGGCTTATCTTGTCTCAGTAGCAATAAAACCAAGTCCCTTCAAATGAGGGTGGAGATTATGGGGGGGGGGGGGTTGTACATTTTCAGAATTCCTTTCAAAATCTTGTTATTGTACAGGCTGCCCGGAACTCAGTTTCTTGAAAGACAAGCTCAGTGACGGAACTATACAGTACGAAGAGAGATATTTTGTTATTTTATTTTGCGCTACAGAATGTATCAACTAGTCCCTTCCGCCACTGGATAGATGGCCGGCACCGCTCCACTCCCACATCGCCATAACAACACAGACGAAGTAAGACATATCTCCTTTCTCACTCTTTTCACAGTGAGACAAGATAAATCACACAGCCTTTAGTTACCCTTAAATAGTTATTGTAATTCTGGCAAAGTGTGTCAGAAAAGCCCTTAAATTTCTAAAAATTTCTTAACGGTTTTCTGATTTCTCTTCCTTGCATTATAAAATCGATATTTGGGTGACAAAGAAGAGACTATTTTGACGTATGTCCATACTTATTAATCAGTCAAGTGTCCTCAAAAGATGACTTGATAATAAGATTTTTCCGATACTCCACAGTCGATTATTAACTGCTTTAATAATATGTTTAATGCTTCTCGAATATCTTTTTCTATAAAGAGATTCGCGATTCCGATTATTTATATTAGATTTTTGTCTTATCATTTCACCATTACGTTTTGGACTGTTGCTGAAAATGCCATTTTAGATTTTAGACGCCTGTCTCTTCTTACGGACGTGTACGCACTCGACGATGCATCACTTCAGGGTAGTCATCACTTATCTTGACGTTGATCAATAAACAGCGCGTCACCTGGTGATGCCGTGTACTAGAGCTTTTAGGAAATCACTTACCTGTAGAATATACAGGGACATCATTTTATTTTTACCAACATTTTTAATATTAACTTGTCTATACGTCTGGATCAACGCCGTTTGCTATCCCCTTCCACAACTGGAGTTCGATGTTACTGACGTAATATACAAACAAATCACTTTACTAGGTATAGGAGGGAAGAAAAGTAGTTCATCCATTTATGTAAACTAGGAAATATTGCGCTTTTGAGTTTCATCATTTTCATTAGGTTTTTGTTTAATCAAAATACAGTACAGTATTAACAATGAGTGTTTTTACTCACGAACTGAGCTGTCCATGTGGACGTATTCATTATGCAGTGTATATTATACTGTCTATACCTTATTTTATTTCAAGGAGTGCAGTTCGGTGGCTCCTTTGAACACCGAACTGCACTCCTTGAAATAAAATAAGGTATACAACACATTAGCGTACAATATAGAGAATGAAGTTAAATTGAAAAATAATCATAATATGGATATTAAACACATTTCGATACAGGCTTCAGTTCTAATGTGCATATTATCGCACTATAGACTATTGTACTTAATTCCAATTACCAGTTCTTCGTACTAGTAACTCATGTTGAAATAATTCTGTACCTACTCTATAAAAGAGTACCTTACGTACTGTAAATTCAATCTTCACTTCTGCCCACGGTCAGCGCGTCTGGCAGCGAAATCAGGTGGCCCGGGTTCGAATCCCGGTCGGGGCAAGTTATCTGATTGAGGTTTTTTCCGGGGTTTTCCCTCAACCCAATACGAGTAAATGCTGGGTAACTTTCGGTGCTGGACCCCGGACTCATTTCACCGGCATTATCACCTTCATATCATTCAGACGCTAAATAACCTAGATGTTGATACAGCGTCGTAAAATAACCCAATAAAATAAAAAAAAATAAACTTCTGCCCGAAAAGATAAAATTACTCAGACATACTATCTACTGTCCGCCCAAGTGGTTATGTCGTAGGGTCGTAAAAAGGAGGGAAATCACGTGACAGTTAATTACTTAACGAGGCCCTTGTATTTAAGTTATTTTAAACAGTTGTATAATATTACGTAGACGTCCAATTCCTAACAGAAATTAATGTTCTCAGAAAAGAGCTAAGACAGCCCAGCCACTAGCTGGCGAATAAAAGCTGGTTGGGGAAACCGGGATACGACGTAGGCAAATGGACGATGGTACCTGTGCGAAAATAATTCAATATTGAAAGCTCTTTCGTCACTGAAAAATGCGAACATATTTTTGGAACGTGTTGTGGCTACTATGACTGTATATGCGGTCTTGGATCTGTGTGGAAGACGGTTGAAGGGGTGGGAGTGAAGTACATTAAAAAACTCAGGTACAATAAAAATTTAAAGAAAAAATAAAATGATGTCCCTGTACAATCAGCAGACTAACCATGAAAGACCTTTGTAATTGCTTATATGTAGTGCATGATAAAATAACGTATTACAAGAAATAGAAATAGAAGTTTTTATAATTATTATTTTCGGATGTGGCTTTCCTTGGGACTGAAGGCAGTATCGTCATCGGAAATAATGAAGAACCTCATTCGCAATACAGTGCTCCTACAAGGGCGACTGAACAGCGTCTCCCTGAGATCTAAATGCGAGACGTGAAACGAAAAGCAGATGTTGCGAGGTTGAATGTCGCTGTGCGGGTTGTAACGGGTAACTTTTTGTGTCAGAATAAGTGTTTTTCTACTTCGAATGACCAGCCGGGTGCTCTGAAATGTTACTGCTCTTAAGAATACGCTGTTGTGGCTAACGCTTTCAATGGTAACGTTACGAATGGAAGTTGATCCGTATACAGAACTTTCATTTCAAAACTTCCCGGTCTAAATAATTATATCATTCAAATGGAATTTAATTAAACAAAAAGCACGTGAATTTAGATATTGAGGGGGGGAGTTTAAAACCAGTCTTAATTGCATATTAGGTTTCACATCTTCACCCCCAGCCACCCCACTTTGAAATTTAAAATGACACCCCTATCTTTTTATACTTAAATTTCAAAGAGTATTCAATTGCTAGGGTCATTTGCAGAATTTGTATAACAAATTATGTCCACATCAATTCAATTCTTACCTTTCCCATTATTACATTTATAACGATAGAGTTATAAATTCCTAACAGTGAGTAGTTTCAATACTAATGCAGTAAACATCACAAGAATTATTTCCTTCATGTGAAATATTTCACGAGAATAAAATAAAATTCTCATACTGACAGCTAAAATGCAGTGTCCATAGTAGTTAAGTTTTTTAAATGGAGGATGATTATGTCCAGATAAAGGTTTGTTTAATAATGTAGTTGAGAAAGAAATTAAAGAAACGTTTGGTATTATCAAAACTTCTTCATGTATGTCTGAGTTTATATTTCCTTAAATATGATTACATAATTACTCTAGTCCAGTAAGTCAGTCAGGTCTGTTACACTGTTCTGTTCCTATGGATACACAGTTGAAAAAGAAATCCCACAGATGTCAGCACAAGCCAAGATGACGCACAAAGACCCATTTTGATTGTACTGCGATGTTCACTCATTTTGATTTGGCGAGTTTGTGTCAAACTCTTGCTTTGTGTTTTAGTCTGAGCGTGCATTTTTACTCTCTCAGATCTGTTTGTGTTGTGTTTTCCACAAATAATAACATATAAAGTCAAGATCAAGAAGATAAAATAGTACACGTGTTAAGTTGCTCTTTTGAAGATTTTTAAGTAAAAACATTTTAGGTTCGCACATGCCTTTTGCTTTGTCATGTCTGTTACCTGTCAGATCTGTTACTCTGTCATGTCTGTTACATCATTCAAAACAGTGCTGTAAAGTAAGGTGAGTGTACAGTGGCTGATTACTATGGCAGAGACATTGCACTATATTACTACATGCAGAATATGCACTAAATAGTACTTTAATTTTGACGTTCTCAATCGTCCATTTGTTTACAATTTTTGCAAATGACCCTTATACATTTCATTCATTTGGTTTCGTATCTTTTTGTTTTCTATTGTCGCCTGGCAACCTGACACACACACACGAAAGAAGAGACACATATTTTGGCATTAGTGTTAAAAATAGGAACTACTGTATTATCATCTCACCACTTACAGCGCATCACGCAATTCCACATCATGTGAAGGTCTTTCATGGGGTTTTCGAAGCACTGATATTTGTTATTATGAATATTTACATAACTATTGAAATGAAACGCAGCCTAGTCCGAAAACAGTACTTACTTACAAATGGCTTGAACCCGAAGGTTCATTGCCTCCCTCACATAAGCCCGCCATCGGTCCCTATCCTGTGCAAGGTTAATCCAGTCTCTATCATCATATCCCACCTCCCTCTAATCCATTTTAATATTATCCTCCCATCTACGTCTCGGCCTCCCCAAAGGTCTTTTTTCCTCCGGTCTCCCAATTATCACTCTATATGCATTTCTGAATTCGCCCATACGTGCTACATGCCCTGCCCATCTCAAACGTCTGGATTTAATGGTCCTAATTATGTCAGGTGAAGAATACAATGCGTGCAGTTCTGCGTTCTGTAACTTTCTCCATTCTCCTGTAACTTCATCCCTCTTAGCCCCAAATATTTTCCTAAGAACCATATTCTCAAACACCCTTAATCTCTGTTCCTCTCTCAAAGTGAGAGTCCAAGTTTCACAATCATAAAGAACAACCGGTAATATAATTGTTTTATAAATTCTAAAATTCAGTTTTTTGACAGCAGACTAGATGATAAAAGCTTCTCAACCGAATAATAACACGCATTTACCATATTTATTCTGCGTTTAATTTCCTTCCGAGTGTCATTATTATTTGTTACTGTTGCTCCAAGATGTTTTAATTTTTCCACCTCTTCGAAAGATAAATCTCCAATTTTTATATTTCCATTTCGTACAATATTCTCGTCACGAGACATAATCATATACTTTGTCTTTTCGGGATTTACTTCCAAACCTATCTCTTTACTTGCTTGAAGTAAAATTTCCGTGTTTTCCCTAATCGTTTGTGTATTTTCTCCTAACATATTCACATCATCCGCATAGACAAGAAGCTGATGTAACCCGTTCAATTCCAAACCTTGCCTGTTATCCTGAACTTTCCTAATGGCATATTCTAAAGCGAAGTTAAAAAGTAAGGCGATAGTGCATCTCCCTGCTTTAGCCCGCAGTGAACTGGAAAAGTATCAGATAGATACTCTAGTCCGAAAACAATAGAAGATTATAAGTTCGCCTTCAAGTACTCGATTAAAAATACACTCACAAAATCAGAATGCCCCTATTACTGATAACATGCTGTCTCCGTAACCAGCGCGTGGGAGCGCATCGATCGAAAATTCAAGTTGCCTTTTCAATGATCAGCAAATAATTCACTCATCCTGTAGTAAGAAAGTGAAAGGAATAAACGAAACGATTCTCGAACTCGGAGTCTCTTCATTGATTGCCTAACTTTTAGGCTCTGAGCTACCATTGACTGCAACATGACGGGGTATGAGGAAGATAAATACATTAACCAATAAAGGCGGTAGACTGAAACCTCTACTTTTGAACTACGTGTCATTTGACTTTTATCTATTTCGTTTCAATTGATAGCTTCCATTCGAAACAGTTTCTCAATATCAGCGATCCTGAAAGCGAATCTTCTCATTGTGAGATATGAAAGGAACAGCAGATGCTGCGAGATTGAATGTCATGGTGCGGGTCGTAACAGGTAACTTTTTTCTTTCTGTGTCGAGAGAAGTGCTCTTTCTACTTGGAATGACCAGCCGGGTGCTCTGAAACGTCTTTGCACTTAGTGCTAAAAAAAACTTAACCACTTTCGAGAAAGAAAGCTGAAATACCACAAAGAAAATGAGACAGGGAATGGATGTCAGGTCTTAATGGTTACTGTGTAATGCAGTCTCTCAGAGGAGTTAGAGTTGGCGTGTAATTGTAGTTGATTTTCATTCCACCTCCTTGGGGTCATAGTTTCTTCATTATTATCAATGTTAGCTTCCCATGCCGGAGACTCGGGATAAAATTCCTGAAAGTTGTACGTTTAGTCAGCAGTCAGAGATTGATTGGAGCCTCATGAGGAGCCAACACTAATCATACTTGAGATGCATGCAACAAATTATTCTTCCTCTGACACATATCGTGAAGTGAGATGTACTGCCTTATAATTAAGGGACGAATGTTGATGACCTAAAAATCTGCTTAAAATGACCATTAAAATGCCCTTAAACTAATGGTAAAATGACGTATAATTAAAAGAAAATGACATTTAAATATTATTCACCGTACTCGCATCACAACGTCTTAAAAATTAGTCACCTTGTTTCAATGACTGCCCTGCAAATCTCGGAGAGAGGAGGCAACTTCCTGGAATTTGACTAAGATAAAGGAAAAGAACATGCAACAAAATGAAGGTTTTAAGGGAAAACTACAGATTTTAATGAGGGTTTACATTGTTTCCATCAGGGGTGATCCATGTCAGTCCCTTCATTCTCCATCTCCTCCTTCCGCGCTCCACTTTCGTTACCAGATCTTTCAGATGAAGGAGTGTGAATGACAAAACAAATTGTGGGCGCAGCGTGCATTCTTGCACTCTTTGTGTTAAAAATACTGTCTACTACAGTAGACATCCCTTCCGAACCATGTTGGGGACACAACGTTTTGTCCAGGACATTGTGAAAGTTTGCCCCCTTCCAAACATAAATTCTAAAGACACCCTCATACCGACAAAAGAACAGTAGCCGTCAGAGCTCTCACTTAAATTAAGCTGTTGTCAAGCATTTTATATTACTTCGTTGTGTGAAGTGAAGTCTTCAGTGGAATGAGGGATGGACTTTAGAGTGTGTTCCAAACTATAAAACTCAAACTTCACTATTATTCACTTATTCAGTGGCTAATTACTACTGACCTATTTGGTTAGAAAATGATTTAACAGACGTATCAGTAGAGAAGAAAGTAACATGCATTCCAAATTTTCTAAAAGTTCTTCAAAGTATTAAAATGACTAAAAAATGTCGAAAAAAAATATAAAAATGACCTGATAGTTCAAAAACGTTAAGAAATGCAAAAAATGCAATATAAGAAATTATTTTTTTTTACGTTGATATTAACATAGAAAGGATTTCTATATTAATAGGCATCGTCCTAATGTGAAAAATAAGAAGATGACTTTTCATCAACATCTGCCCCCTATTTATAATAAATGTATCAACCAGATCCTTAATCAGAGGTAATACCTGAAAGTCTAGCTGAAATTTGTGATGGATAATGATGAGAGACAGGTTTTTTTTCAGGCACTTTCGTTTTAGCTTCCATACATGTACTATTTTTCCATTATCTATCACCCGTAGATTGAAGTAGATAATCAAAGTTGTATTGTTATGTGTCCTCAAATATGATTATGGAAGGCAGTCACAACAAAATTATTCAGCTATGAGGTTATACTCCTGAACCTCGCACTTAAAATGGACCAGAGATGAGAGTTTTAAATAATTTTCTCCGTACTATCAAAAAATAATATATTCGTAATATAAAATACGAGTGAATTTTATAAACCACCAACTTGCTGCTGTAACACATCAGCGCATTGGTGGCAACCGCTTTTGCTTTCAATTTGTTAGCAATTTCTTCTGATTTTCTTTAGACGTAAATCGTCTATGCTCGAGATACAAAAAATAAAAACTGTGACGCTTGAACATGAAAAGTTTACTCGGACGTGACTCTGGTACCTTGGAAACAAGTGTAAGAGGTTTTCCACGCTGTCCGTCTCGCGCCATTCTCTATTTCGCGTGCATCGAAGTTTTACATAGCCTACAATACTCATGGAAATATTGGGTGTATAGGTGTTATGTATATACATATAATAATACTGTATAAAATCAAGTGCACTATAGTGTTAAAGAAAGTATATGTTCTGTTTTATTACTTTAATTGGAGTAGCCTATAACGTTTCTCGAAATCTTCAGAATTTCCATAAATCACCTGTCAGTTTTTTTCATTGCTCTTTATTTGTTCAGAGATCTTAGTTCAGCTGTACCGACCAGATTGTGTGGATTAATCATCCGTGCTGTATTATGCAGTTTTTTTCCACGTTTTTATCTTCCTTCTGGGCATAGGGCCTAATAGAATGATCCGTTTTAGTAGTATTTCTTGTGGCATAATTTTAATGTGTCGATCTAACTATAATATAATTTCTAATATTTTTAGGAGCTGATTTTCAGTTCTCATGATCTCTCTGATATTCAAACTTTATTTGTTCTAACTGCGGTCTTCCCAAATGTAAGTCGAATGTCAGGTATCACATGGCGAATTCTCGGTACCATCTAGCTACGGCCAATTCCATTGATCTAGTAATTGAGACAGCATCGTTAAACAACCGACTGAATACGCTTATACATTTCTATCGCACTGACAATGAGTTATCGTTGCGTGAAGAGGGTTCATCCTTGGCCTGAATAAGTTACTGGTGTGTGGGGATAAAAGCATCGTGATGAACTTGGGGAGCTACCATAGGTAGCGAAAATATGGTTTCGTAAACCAGCTATAACGGCTGGGGGGGATCATCGTGCTAACCACACGATACCTCCATTCTGGTTGAATGATCGTCCACCTCTGCTTCGGCATGTGTACGTGAGGCCAGCAGCCGGCTGGTCGGTCTTGCCCTTCATGGGCTGTAGCACCATAGATGTCGGGATAAAAGTTATCCAGAATGAAAATTGTATATCGGAAAATATGTATTATACATTATACAGGCTTCTGACTTTTGTGCCACCAAGCTTAAGTACATGGCCAGCAGGTGACCTTGACCGATTCCAAGGTTGCGTGTAATGATAGCCGAGTTAAAATCCATTGTTACGACTACACAGTTTCGTTTTGGAACGCAACATGGACAAAAATCTCTCCAACACTAAGGAGCATTCGATCTTGAGACAAACTGGAGACTACAGGAAGTCTATTGTTTCATTTTGGATATCTTTCATCCGTAGACTCGTTACTTTGTGCAGTAGTTCTGACGATATAATTTGCAAATTTCCTGCAAACAATCATTCACATCTTAAAAGGAACTCATTTTACTCTATTTCCCCTATAGGCCTACACGAAATAGTAGTCCAAATCTTGGATTTAAAATATCGGCATCCTAATCAATTCAAATTAACAAAAAAGAAAATGTAAATTAATGTTAAAAAAATACATAATTAAATTAAAAAAAAAATATTCTGCGACAAGATGTGGTAGCTATCAAAACGATAAAAATTTATTGAAAATAATTCATATACATTGAATATCTATACTAATAATAAATCAGTAGCCGAAATTTTTCTGGTAATTTTCGATTTTACAAAAATAATTGGTCCTAACATATATAATTAACCACCCTGAAACCGAAAATGGCTTTTTTGAAATTTTTGTATGTCTGTCTGTCTGTCTGTATCTTTGTTACCTTTTCACGCGATAATGGATGAACGGATTTCGATGAAAATTGGAATATAAATTATGTTCGTTGTAACTTAGATTTTAGGCTATATGGCATTCAAAATAAATTATTTAAATGGGGGGTTATAAGGGGGCCTGAATTAAATAAATCGAAATATCTCGCTTATTATTGATTTTTGTGAAAAATGTTACATAACAAAAGTTTCTTTAAAAATAATTTGCGATAAGTTTTATTCTTGAAACTTTTCGATAGGACTGATATTTAATGAGATAAGTGAGTTTTAAAATTAAAATAACTGCCATCTAAGGCCGTATAATGAATTAAAAAACAAATGACTTCGTCTATAAGGGGCCTTGGACAGCAACAATCGAAAGCTATGAAAGATAGCCTACAGAGAATGTTTCTGTGTTTGTATGAAGTAATATCGGAAGCTAAATTAACCGATTTGTATAATTAATTATTATTTCACCATTGGAAAGTGTAGTTTCTCTAGATGGACATAATGCTATAATGTTATTACAGTAACTTCTGATATAAAATAATATAATATAATATATGTAATGTAATATTATATAATATAATTTAAGTTATTTGAAGGGTTCAGAACCATAGTGGGCCAAACGTCATTTACTGAATACGTAGAAAACAAGGGTTAAAATTACCGTAATTCAATGGAAACCTATAACAAGTAAAATAAAGTATACACATTAAATCTAAATGATGTCAATGTTCATTAAACTATGGTTGCATGTAATTACAATTAAGAAACATTTAAAGGAATTGTCATTGCACCAAATGAGTGTCTCTGGACCAAAATGATCGCATTTTAATTATTTCGGTGCAATTTAAATTAAGTAACATATTAAACGATTTATCCTTCTATCAAACACGAATGTTCCCTGGATCAAAAGTCCTATTTTAATTATGTAATTACTTTATATTTATTTCTAACGGGTGCAGCGGAGCGCACGGGTACGGCTAGTTATAAATATGAATAGAGATGGTGATTGATATTGTTCAATGATTTTAAAATGGTTGATGCAATTGTGTGAAGAGTCTTTTCAGGAATCTTTAATTTTCTGAGGATCTCCAATGTAAATTTGGGAATTGTTCCTCGCGCACCAAACATAAGTCCAATGACATTCCAATGTTGAATATTATATTTATGACTGAAATCATCACAGCATGGAAGGTAAATAGCGCGATTCTCTTCATGTACCTGCTTTGGTTGTTCTTAATTAATTTCGAACCTTACTGTTGGGTCAAGAATGAGACCAGTTTTTTTTTATTTCGGTCAATTATTATGGTGTCAGCATGCCGTGTAGATCCTTCCGTAGAAAAACATTGAACTTCCTCATATACTTCGTATTCTTAATCTGTTAGCAATTATTGAGCGGACTGTGTTATGTCTGTCAATTCGCAGTAATTCGCCCTGAGGGCAGAAACCTAGCACTTCGGGTAACGTTTCATGCAATGGGTATTGCTAATGCTTCTACCTGGGAGAGATCTAAGGCCCGTAACACACTTGCAGAGTTTTCGCTAGCGAGAAATGTGTTGCGAGAAAGAGGCGAAGAGCACTCCTCCACACACTTGGCGAGTTCTCGTTATCACAGATCACACCTCGCTATGATCATCTATGCACTGCCTTCATGCAGAAAGCATTTTTCTGATTATAGTAATGACTCGTTGGGGGAAATATTATAGGTTATGTATTTACATATATTGTCGTACTTAAATATATAACCTGTAAGTATATTGTCGTACTTTACAATTACGTACGAACGCTATGTTGAATCTGAATATTCAGATGATGAGGAAATGGAGTTACATGAAAATATTTTGTTAATGAAAAAAAAAAGTAGGCCTAAAATTAAAGCCAGAAATATCTGAAAATCACATGGTATCTTACGAAAATAAGGGCGAGTTTTGGACATTGGTTTCGATTTGAATAATGATACGTTTAGGCGTTATTTCAGATTGAATGGACCTCAGTTTTTTGCTATTCATGATATGATAGAGGATTCTTTGCTATGTTCTGATTAAAATTATGTAAACTGTTAAGATATAGATACATTATTTCAAATGTTTAATTAATACTATTAAATCTCATCAAAATAAAATATAGCCCTATTTATTTTCAGATAATCTGATATTTATCTCCAGATTTCTTCTTTAAGTTTCGTGTTTTTATAGTTTTCATCCCGTGTATCATATAAATATGCTTACGGCTGACACCGTACAAGTTCGATAAGTTTCTGACTGCAATTATCAGCCATCTTTCCTCATTTTCAAATAAAAACAATACAATTCATCGCCACCTGTAATATCTTTTTCTACATTCAATCGTCATAAAGAGTATAAATGTCAAACATCTTTGATAAATGTGTCAAGAAAATTCGCTGAGCTACCAATTCCAGCGAGAAACTCGCGCGAGGTTTTTGCCTCGCGAGAATCTGTTCCAGTGTGTGGACGTATATTTGAATGCATGTTATCAATTTTTTAATTTTCTCGCAACACATTTCTCGCTGGCGAAAACTCTGCAAGTGTGTTACGGGCCTAACTGCGTTAAGAGTTGTTTCAAGGAAATCTTTGGACACATCTGTTTCTCACATATTTTCTTTAAAGTACGTAAGTCGTATTGTGGCGTACATCACTGTCTTCCATCCCTCACTGAGGTTAGAGCATATTGACCCACATTTCCTTGGGTTGGAGTTCATCAGGGATGGATGTTTCTTTATGTTTGATATAACGTTTCTCCCAAACCGGGATGTCGGCGTCCAAACATCTGCAGCTCGGGTCTTCTTATTCGGTGCATTATACTAAGATATTGAATTTATAGATCCAGTTTCCTTGGGGAGAGACTAAAATGGATAAATCTTTATGTATCAGCAACAGATCCCGCCCGACGTGGATGCTCAGGCCGTGATGAGCGATTCTTAATGGAAAGGATTTTGTTTGTGCGACTGCCAGTGCTCGCACCGTATTGAATAATTTATGAGCAGAATGTAGTGGTACGTATCGAGAAGTGGAAAGTCACAAAACAAACATTCAGAAGAAAGGCAATTTTTCTGCTTCAGCGTTCCGCACGCAGGAGACGAGCATGTTTTATAGAGAGGGAAATACCGATCGTCGTTGGAAGTATGCTCAAGTTGAACTTTGGTACTGCGGATGTCCTTGTACAGGATGATTTAACGCTTAAATTTACTCTGCACGTTGCAGTGATTCTCTTTTCTACTTCTTTATTCTGTTTCTAAAGACTCAGGTGTTTAGATCAACTTAAAAAATAACTACGGCCTACTTGCTTCATGGACCATTCGAGACAGAAATTGCATTGTCTTTGAAGAGAATGCAATGCAGTGTTTTCCCGCTATTTTATGCACCGACAATAAGATTGGCAGTGAATTAGGAAGAAACAGTCAAATTTTGTATGAGGAAATGCGAGCATCCGGAGAAAACCTATTCGGTACCGATGCAGTTTTTTCCCCACTCCAAATTCCACTATAGTCCCGTCGCTCTAATTTCCGGCAGCCAATCGCGTTGCAGGTCGGCTACATTTAAATGTGTGCGTCTTGTGATTCGCTGAAGAAGACATTATTCATTTCTTAAGACTCGATAAATACTTAATATAATCGCCCGCCATTTTGGCTCTTTCGTTGGCGTTCGCAGAAAGCACACGAGGACGTTATTTGCCGCTCAATTATTTGCTGAATTACAGTACGTTTGATTTATTATCATAGGAAATACGACATGATAATGTTTAACGGTGTGGCAAATAGATTCCTCGTATGGTAGCTCGGCGGCGAAAGAACAAAAATGGCGAACGATACTACCTACCTAGACTTTATAGAGCCTTCACTTCCTAAGACGTAAGCAAAGAGGAGGAAGTCACGCCGGGAATAACAGCGTCGCGACTTTAGGAAACTATGCATTAGGAATTCGGGCATCGATTAAATGAGCTCTTTGCGTTCTTAAGCCTAAAGAAACGGATACTGATCTCTTTTCGCTCTTCCTTCAGTGTTTTCTCATGCACGTTTGCTATTTCACTCACAGTTACTTAGCAGCGCTTCCGGATGGTCCTTCTTTGTGTTCCAAACGTGTAACTGATTAGCACGGCTTATTAACTTCATTTATATTTTTGTGAGGATAAACCCAAAGCTTTGTCGGCTGAAACTCTGCAGCGAACCGAGCCACTCTCGCGTAAGTGAATAAAATTGCAGACTGACATAGAGGTATAGTGGTATTTATAATAATAATAATAATAATAATAATAATAATAATTAGGGTACGGATTTTTAGGTCGTTAAAATGTAATTTTATGCTCGACCATGCCGAAATGTAGTAATTATACACCTGGTAGTAGCCCTTTAATGCACCTCATTAAGGTACACCTATTCATTATAGTTCAGTTGTTCAGCCAATGAGAAATCACCATTGTACCATTATAAAACCGCAAGTATCGATTATTCTCGGATATGCAATCGAAAGACAATTAGCGAAACGTCACGTAGGCAGGAAATCCAATACTGTCGCAGAAGGTTATGTTCTGTTACTATAATAATTAGATTTAATTGTAAATAATATTCAAATAAATTCATTTTATCATTCTTTTTTTCACTTCTAAATCAATTTCCAGGTTATATCAATATTAATGTTCATGTTATTCTCTAGATTATATTAAGGTCAATGACATTCGTGCCTCGGAAAAAATCAATACTTTCGCGTCTGCGCACATCTCACAATTTAGAAGGTCAGTTCCGCTCTTCACTTAGATAACCATAACATGAATACTTATGAATAATTTCAAGTTAGAAACATGGTCGAGCATAAAAAGTCGTATGAAACTTGCTTATAATGGTAATTAAGACGCTCGTATGAAAATTATGAAATGAGCTTGCGCTCGTTAGGTGCCTAAAATAGGCTTAAAAGTGTAGGAAATAGTCTCTAAAGAATTGAAAATAGGCTCTAACAAAAAATAATGTTTTATTTAAAAACAAGTTCCAAATCATCAGGAATTCACTTCTAGAATTTAATAATTTTAAATGCTTATACACCGTTACCGACACTGCTACTAAAAGTACGAAAGTAACAAATATCTAACTAGTTATACATAAACTAAACAATTAAATTGTGAAAAATAAGTTTTAGACATAAATTCAGTACACAAACAAGTCACATAATATAATCAATTTTTACCAAGCCTTGTCCGTTAATGTTCACAATTAGCGTCACAATAAATGACTAATACTTTTTCTAAATTTCCAACTAAAAAGTAATGCCGTCTGTCACTCAACACAAATTTATATGCAGAAAATTAACGCTCCACATCCACTGAAGTAACAGGAGCGTATTTCCGTATTTCAATTTTGACACTAGTTGGACAGGAATGTTACATTGTAAATCCTTGTTCTTCCCTGCTAGTATGTCTGAAGCAGTACGCAAGTCCTTCAGTGCTACATTTCTCTGCAGAACTTGCTCCAGTTTATCCCGTACTTTATTTCCAACAGAACCAGGAATACTTTTGGAATTCAAAATACAAATTTTCGAAATAAGAATGGATATTTTGACCTATTAGAGATATAATATACTTAATAGGTCGAAATAGGCTTTGTCGCCAAAATAGGCATTTTTAGGTGCTATTAAAATACCAATTTTAGGCATAATTTTTTATGAAATGTGTACTTGCAAGTTTTAATGAACTTATCTTTTAAGAATTAAAATAGGTTTTTACCTAAAATCCGAAGTCTAATAATAATAATAATAATAATAATAATAATAATAATAATAATAATAATAATAATAATATTTTATTTTATTTTACCTGGGAGAGTTAAGACTTTAAGGGCTTCTCTTCCACTCAACCAGATCTATAATTAATACAAATGCATAGGTAATAATAATAATAATAATAATAATAATAATAATAATAATAATAATAATAATATTTTATTTTACTTTACCTAGGAGAGTTAAGGCTTTAAGGGCTTCTCTTCCACTCAACCAGATCTATAATTAATACAAATGCATAAGTAATAATAATAATAATAATAATAATAATAATAATAATGTTTTATTTTATTTTACCTGGGAGAGTTAAGGCTTTAAGGCCTTCTCTTCCACTCAACCAGATCTATAATTAATACAAATGGATAAGTAATAATAATAATAATAATAATAATAATATTTTATTTTATTTTACCTGGGAGAGTTAAGGCTTTAAGGCCTTCTCTTCCACTCAACTAGATCTATAATTAATATAAATGCATAAGTAATTTGTTTATTTATTTATTTATTTATTTAGAATATTAACGTGCAAAACAACAGCACAAGGCCAATTACAGTTTAGCACGATACAAAACAACAAATGATGAATGAGAATGAATGGTAGAAAATGGGAATGAGATGAAATTACAAACAATATAATAGTCCACATAAATTATTGACCAAATGCAACAAAGTTAGATAGCACAAATAATTATTAAAATTAGTTCAGTGAGATAATTAAAAATAATGGTAATTAAATATAATGAATGACAAAATGAACAGATATCAAAAACAGTGCATACAAATAATTATTAAAATTACAGTCAAATACAAACAAACAATAATGACAAATTGAATAGATAATTACAAAATTACATGATACAGAAAAGCTAAAAACAACACAAACAAATGAAGTTAAAATGAATATGCATAATATAAGAGTAGCCAAACAACAAACTATACATTAAACGGATCTGAATTAATATAATGGAAATTGGCTGCTTTAATGCATCTGACAACTGGAGAGAGAGATTTAGGCTTATAGGTATAATAATAATAATAATAATAATAATAATAATAATAATAATAATAATAATAATAATAATGTGAAATACTATTATCGAAACTTATCTAATTTATCAGTTAAACTGAATACATTAGAAGCGTAAAGATAATTAGATAAGACTATCATTTATAAAGTAAAAATAGAGTTATTTAGATATTTAAATATAATCACTGCTCAGTATATGTAGAGAAAATCAATTCAGTAAACTAGTCTGGAAAACTCAAATTATTAAATATTCCTTATGAGTACTACATTTAAGAGCGAATGTAATTTACTATGCCTGTTGAATTAGGTAATTGTGCACTTTAATTTTGAAAGAGGATACTGTCCGACAGGTTCTAATATCGGCAGGAAGAAGATTCCAGATTCGATATGAGAATGGCGGCATGTTTTGTGCTTAGGTAAAGGGTGCGTCAGAAAGAACGGATGGATTTCAAACTATCGATACGCAACGAGGAGAGAGAGATATAGTGAGGGGGACCACGACTGTTGGGTCAGCCAGAGAATGCAGTTTCAGTTGAGAATATGGTGTTGGTCTGGTGTACAACGTGCTTTCATCGTAGAGACATTTTTGAAAAATGAAGAGTCTGTGATTGCCACTCAGGACTCATTTCGACATCGGATGTCACGCTAGGATTCCAACTCGGAATACAATTTTGCGGTGGGTGGCTTCATTTCGTATCACAGGTTCAACATTAAAGAAGAAATCACCTGGACGAAATTCTATTGCACTGAGATTGTCCGAGGCTACGGTAAGATCTCGCGCCCTGCGACTTCTTTCTTTGGGACCATTTGAAGGCGTAAGTTTGTAAACATCGATCAAATACACTGGACGAACTGAAGACAGCGATTCGTGAAGAAATCTTGGCAATTGCACCAACTATGACTGTGAAAGTGATGGCGAACATCAGAAAACGCCTCGATGCCTGTATTGAAAGCCAAGGACATCATATGGATAATGTTGTTTTCCATAAATAAACTGCATGTATTGGTGAATATGTTGATAACAATAAATTTCTGATTTGATGAATCTTTACAATTTTCTTGCCATGTGAAATCCATCCGTTCTTTCTGACGCACCCTGTATAAGAATAGTAGTTTCTTGTTGAGACCGGGTCCCAAAGCTGACTCGCCTAGAACAAACCACCACTGACATCTTCCAATCTTTGACGGGGGAACGACGACGACATGAACATTGTTGTAGCGGACGGCCGATTCGGCGCCAGGAAAATACAGGAGATGCCCTAGTTTTGGAGAATTAGGTGTTAATGAAAGGGGAATTGTGGACAGAGTTCGTGGAAGAGCGAGGGAACAACGGGAGTACCCTGACATATCCTCAGAACTTTGGCTTTATCCATAAAAAATACAACTCCTCCATCGCCGAGATAAATTTTTCTGGGTAATCTTTGAAGAACTGCGTTCGATGTTGCGTAGAAGGAAAGTTTATTACCTCTTCGGAGGTTTTCAGCTCATAGTTAATATGGCTCTCTTGAGAGTAAACTCATACCCTATTCATTAACCTTATTGGTTGCTGTAACTTTGATGATCATGGATGGCGTGGACGTGCATAGCTGGAGAGAAATGTAGGGTTAGTAATAATTACTGAGGTGATCGACCTCATGTGGGGGAATACTGAGCATATTGAAAGCTCTCTGAACAAACATCAGTTGTATTTTACAATTCATTGCACATTGGGAAGTTTCTTTGTTGTCTATGATTGAACTATATTGAGTGAAATACTCTCCCTCACTCATCTCCAAGGGTGGTGGTTTGATTTTCATCTTCAACCCAACTGAAAAAGTAACGTGCTGAAATTATGGCTCACTTTACATTCATAGTTCTTGCACATGATATGCCATAAGAAGTGGATGGGGTAAATAGGAAATTGACGGGATAAACATTTCAAGTTCATAAATTCAACTTACACTATCATGAATTTGAACCCTGGTCTCCAACGTGGAAAATCATCTTTAGTCTTATTAATGACTGCAGAAATGTTGGTAGTGTTGTAGGTACTGGTATGGATTGAAGCACGATTGTGATTTCGAATTCTGCATATTCCTTGGATCTTTGTTTGTTGACATTATTATGTACAGTGATGTCTATTATATGCCTGACATAGTCTAATGTTAGCTCGAAAATCCGAGAACTAGACTTCAATCCTGATAGGAGTAGGGAGTCTTAATTCATTTTCAACCATAGGAAGTTTTAAAAAATACGGTGGTAACTGTAATGTCACCGTTCACTTTTTCCTTCTGATTTATCGTTTTCTACAGGTATATTATAATACAACACTTTGGGTATGTACGCTATGTTATCTTAGTTTGAATATGGGTACATGTACTTGTAATGTATGTATGTATGTATGTATGTATGTATGTATGTATGTATGTATGTATGTATGTATGTATGTATGCATGCATGTATTTTTTTTACCCAAAAGTGGAGAATGTGAGTTTTGCAATTAGACCCCTCACTTATTGTTTTTTTTTTCTCCCTTAAAAATTGACTCTCTAGTAGGGATCTTGAAACTTAAGGGGACACTCAACTATATTTTGGAACTTTTTTCCTATTTGACGAATCTTTTTCAAATTTGGAGAAAAGGTTTAATATACACATGGAAAGTAACATGCAGAATCTCAGTTCATTAGATCCAATACTTTTCAAAATAAAAAATATTTCAATTTTTAATCAATCATTAATTGAAATATCACTTTTAATTATAATTTTTTTATTTTTTGGCTTTATGCATTTGACTGTGACTTCTCAATGAATAGGGGAAGAATTCTGCATATTGATTTAGTTCCGTCACGTAAATTAGTGTAGAAATTTAATTTTTCATTTCTATGACACTTTTTCTCCAATTTTTAAGTTGAGTGTCCCCTTAAAGGATTGGGCGGTATTTTAGTCTATTTAGAGGAATCTGTTCCTTTATCGATGATCTGCATTATAGAGAACAGCTTTGTTTTTGTGTAAGTATGCGGAAACAGGTTCATGCTCCAGATTTCAGCGAGCCTTCAAATGTCGGTTTCTCAAAGATTGGCCTCCTCGAACATCGATATAGTCTCTTCGCTTACACGAGGACGGTATTTTATATATATATGCAAACCTGGTTCTTAAAGCTGTCGAGGTCCACACCTGTAGAGTAACGGCTAGCGCATCTGGCCGCGAAACCAGGTGTCCCGGGTTCGATTCCCGGTCGGGGCAAGTTACCTGGTTGAGGTTTTTCCCGGGGTTTTCCCTCAACCCAATATGAGCAAATGCTGGGTAACTTTCGGTGCTGGACCCCGGACTCATTTCACCGGCATTATCACCTTCATCTCATTCAGACGCTAAATAACCTAAGATGTTGATACAGCGTCGTAAAATAACCTACTTAAAAATATATTCCCATGCATTTGTGCTTTTTTTGTGTAAACGGCCCCAGGGAAAATCACTTTCTGGACCGTCTCGTAATTGCTGTCGAGTGGCCAAAATTTGTATAAGCACTTCTTTTGACATTATTAAGATGGTGGATGAAAAAAATATTAACTTTTTTATCTGCCCCCATCAGAATGTTTGCTTGTCAGTTGCAACGATACTCCTACAATAACAACATAATTTTTCAGGTCCCTTGGATGATGTTATAACCAGGCTTCGGTCCTGGGCACAGAAACGCGTGAAGTTCAGAACGCAAGGACGATAGTGTTCTGTTGGTCGAGTGGACTGGGAGATGGAGCGCGCCGTTACTTCGTGTCTCAACATGTAAACAGTCCGTCATAGTACAGCACAAAATATATTTCACCCTGTACAGATGCAGTATATACAATACATTCCTCGTGTAGACAATAAATGTCTACCAATAAAGTATTAACGTGAGTTGTAACCTTCAATCAGGTGTCCCTACGCCGAAGCCTGTTACACGTACCGCAGCCAAGCGGCAATAGGCCCACACACAACGGTAATGCACGTTACGGACCAACCTGTGCTGTTGCACACGAGTCATGACCAGTGACGTCGCCAGGATCAGAGCAAAGGGGGTGCGGATGGGGTTCGAATTGTAAAAATGGGGTGCGAGCTGTAAAAATGTGGTACATAAAAAATCCAAAATGTTCTCTCATGCAGTTGCGCGCATACTATACATCTGTTTATTATCATCACTATGTATTGTTATTATTATTATTACTACTACTACTACTACTATTTTGACAGTATGAAAGAACTGCAGATTGAACCGATTACGGAATACCTACAGAAATACAGACAAAACTGGAGATCACATGTCATCAGAATGCCTCGTTCTAGAATTCCACTCCAAATTTTAAATTACCATCCTGTGGGCAAGAGATCCTTGGGCAGACCGTTCAAGCGTTGGCAAGAGACCGTAACGGGCCACTAGGCTCAATACATGCAAGGAGGATGATGATGATGATGATGATGATGATGATTACTACTTACCTGGGAATGTGTGTTGAATTTCCTAATATAAATCTATACGTCAATTACCATGGGTAGCGCCAAATTTGTCAATTAGATCCTCAATATCCAGCGCCTTTACGAGATCCTGCTCTACAGCAAGGACTGCGAGATCGCTGAGACATTCATGGCCCGTTCTGCTCCGCAAGTGAGTTTTAATGCAACATAAACACAAAAATGCACGTTCACATCCCGCACTAGATGCTGGTGTTACGATAGAAACTATGGAAAGTTTGTGAATTTCGTGAAATGCCAATTTATACTCCTGAAGAAAATTAACAAATTTTAAAATGTTGTCAGTAGTGACATCATGTTCATTCTCATAACATTCAATTGTTTTAGGGATTAGTTTCACTTCGGCTTCCACACTTTGTTCATTACATCCATAACGATGCACCAAGGGACATAGTTTTTTCACATCCAAGAAAATTCTTAGATCCGGGTTGCAAACACTTCATGCCTTTAATTATTGAGCTATGTTCAGAAAATCCGTGTTCCAATTCATTAAAAATTTTATCAAGAATTGGGTAAAAGTCATCCGCATAGTAATCATCTTCTGACTCAAGTTTCTCTTTATGACAATGGTGTAATTACGTCTCAAATGTTATGTACAGTTTGAATAATGGCTAGTTTTTATTTCTCGCGTTTAATGAAAATTGTTTTACACTCTTACAGGAATATGTTTGTTTTTTTCTTCAAAATAACTATGCCTAGTATTTTTTAAAATAAATTGCTCAAATCAGGACTTCAAAGGTCCTTTGGGGTGCGGAAAGAGGTGCTCCGATTTTTTTTGGGATGCTTGCGCACCCTTTCGCAACCCCCCTAGCTACGTTCCTGGTCATGACGTCATTTATACTCCGTGTACTCTAAACCTCATACTGGTTACTAGAGTCGGGCAGACTGCCTCATATTATCGCCCGTTCTCGGTTGCGTAATCTCCACGGTCTCGCTTAGTGCGCGCGTACCGAATGTAGCCAAATGACTCATTGATAGAGAACACGAGATTCTCTTGGTCCCGAGATTACCGATACTAGATCACTCCCGACAGTCTCGGAGGTCTAGACGGGACTGTAGTACTGATAAGCAAGCGATATCGCTCGGGCCGCGCTCCTATAGGAAGCATTGGCTTATGCACTTCCCGGTTCTTTAAATATATATCATGTCGTAGCTCCTATAATACTTGATCAATCGCGCTGTAATTTTTTGGATTGATAGCTCAATGTCTAAGGAAAACATAGGAAAAAAATCGAACTGAAAATATTTTTTGGAAAGTGAGAAAAAAAATATTAACTTCGATGGAGATTGATGTGTTCAGAATAGACATTTGCAACTTCACCTTTGTAGGCTGAAAACTTTTTTGTTTTTCACGTTAGATGGGGGGTCAAAGCGAGAGAAATGTTGAGAAAGGATGGAAATTACTTTTAAAAGTGATGGCCACTCAAAATTTTTACCGGTTCTCGAATAACGGCGAGTTAACCTGTTAGCGCAGGACTCATGACTCAAACGTTTGTTCCGTAAAATTTGTACGGAACCCTTCAACGCATGAAAACTCGTTATTGTACGGATAGTATTAATTGGTATTTTAATAAAGCTAGTTGAAAATGAGGCTATATAGTCCAAGATGGTTTACACTTTATAGTAATTAGGCTATCTTTCATAGCAACTAAATAAAAAAATTGTTTGTAACACAATGATATGAAACATGAAAATATTAAAAGCTGGTTCACAATAAACCGAGAACGGAAACGGCAACGAGAACTAGAACGGAAATATTTTAAAAATAAATGTATTTAAAGGTAAGCATTCACAATTAACTATTCTGAATGCTCACATTTAAATACTGTACATTTATTTTAACATTATTTCCGTTCTCTTTTCCGTTCCCGGTTTATTGTGAACCAGCCTATACTATAGAAAACTACACTTTCTATTGGTGTGCACGTTATAAATTATTGTTACAGAACAATGATTATTGTATTCTAGCCTTGTTACAATATAAAATTATATAGGCTTATATGATTTACAATAATTATCCTATGTTATAGGAACGAGAATAACAAATTAAGAATTAATCAGATTTCTAATACTTGTACCTAATGATAACTTACAAGACAGTAATAAATAATAACCATCATAATAATCCTGATAATCATAATCTTAATCATCCTAATGATTACGATAATGATGATGATAACAGTAATACTAATAATAATAATGATATAATGATGATGATAATAATAATAATAATAATAATAATAATAATAATAATAATAATAATCGCTGTAGAGTAACGGTTGGCACACCTAACTGTGAAACGATCGGCTTCCGGTTCGAATCTTGGTTGGGACAAGTTAAGACTGGTTCACAATAAACCGAGAACGGAAACGACAACGATAACGGAAATATTGTTAAAATAAATACATTTAAATGTGAGCATTCACAATTAACTTTCACGTTCCCATTTCCGGGCTCCGGCAATCTTCTCGTTAATTGTGAATGTTCACATTTAAATACATTTATTTTAACACTAGTTGTACCCGTGCGCTCCGCTGCACTTATTAGAAATAAATATAAAGTAATTACATAATTAAAATAGAACATTGGGTCCAGGGAACATTCGTGTTTGATAGAAGAATAAATCGTTTAATATGTTACTTAATTTAAATTGTATTTAAATAATTAAAATGCTATCATTTTGGTCCAGAGACCACTCATTTGGTGCAAATAAAACTCGTTTAACATTTTTCTAAATTAGTCTTGAATGCATCCTTTAATAAATCACTCCAAATTAATAGAGTTGATTGTGTAAAAATGTAAGAATTCACGATCTCCTATGCACTACTACCATAGAACGAATAAATTTGTTTTTCTTCCTACTAAAAAATTTAATAGTTTGCACATAGCAGTTACGGAACAACGACGCTATAATCTGAGGCGGCGGTGAAAATGTATTGTATTGTTATTTTAAAACTCTTTTATATCCTTAAATATCAGACCTATCAAAATTTTGCCTGGGATAAAACTTATCGACAATCATTTTTGAAGAACCTTCTGTTATGTAACATTTTTCACAAAAATCAATAATAAGCGAGATATTTCGGTTTATTTAATTCAAGCCCCCTTACAACCGCCCCTTTAAATAAAGTATTTTGAATGCTACATAGCCTAAAATCTAAGTTACAACGAACTTAATTTATATTCCAATTTTCACTGAAATCCGTTCAGCCATTATCGCCTGAAAAGGTAACAAACATCCAGACAGACAGACAGACTTAAATATCAGTCCTATCAAAATTTTGCCTGGAATAAAACTTATCGGAAATCGTTTTTAAAGAAATTTTTGTTATGTAACATTTTTCACAAAAATCAATAATAAGCGAGATATTTCGGTTTATTTAATTCAGGCCCCCTTATAACCCCCCCCCTTTTAAATAAAGTATTTTTAATGCCATATAGCCTAAAATCTAAGTTACAACGAACTTAATTTATGTTCCAATTTTCATCGAAATCCGTTCAGCCATTATCGCGTGAAAAGGTAACAAACATCCAGACAGACAGACAGACAGACATACAAACAAAAATTTCAAAAAAGCGATTTTCGGTTTCAGGATGATTAATTAATTATATATGTTAACACCAATTATTTTTGGAAAAGCGAAAATTACCAGAAAAATTTCGCTTACAGATTTATTATTAGTATAGATTATTTCTCGTTGTTTCCGTTCCCGGTTTATTGTGAACCAGCCTTTACCTGGCTGAGGTTTCTCGCCTCAACCCATTGAGAGCAAATGCTGGGTAACTTTCGGCGCTGGACCCTGGACTCATTTCGCTGGCATTATCATCTCATTCAGACGCTAGATAGCTATAGAAGTTGATAAAGCGTCGTAAAGTAACTAATTTAATAATAATAATAATAATAATAATAATAATAATAATAATAATAATAATAATAACCCTCTTTTATTCTCTGCTGTTATGATAAAGCAAATATAAATGACACTCAGGAGGAAACGCAGAATAAATATGAGGGGAAATGCCTGTTATTATTCGGTTGAGAAGCTTTTGTCACCCAGCCTGCTCTCAAAAAACTTGAAAGTTAGAATTTATAAAACAGTTACATTACCGGTTGTTCTGTATGGTTGTGAAATTTGGACTCTCACTTTGAGGAACAGAGGTTAAGGGTGTTCGAGAATAAGATTCTTAGGAAGATATTTGGGGCTAAGAGGGATGGAGAATGGAGGAAGTTGCACAACGCAGAACTGCACGCATTGTACTACCACCTGACATAATTAGGAATATTAAATTCAGAGGTTTGAAATGGGCAGAACATCTAGCATGTATGGGCGAATCCAGAAATGGTTATAGAGTGTTAGTTGGATGGCCGGGGGGAAAGGACGTTTGGAGAGGCAGAGATGTAGATGGGAAGATAATATAAAAATGGATATGATGGTAGAGACTGAATTAATCTTGCTCAGGATAGAGACCGATGGCGGGCTTATGTGAGAGCGACAATGAACCTCCGGGTTCCTTAAAATGCATTTGTAAGTAATTATGATCAATTTGTGAAAGGATCTACTCTGTTTCGTAATTCTGTCCTTCCTCTTGCAAAAGTGTTTCCATTTCACATGCAGCATTTTATCAGTTGGGAAACAAAAATATCTTTTGTCAGAGTCTTTGGTCCTTTATAATAATATAAATAAGTATTAATTATTTTATTTCGTCCTTACACAGCACAATAATTACCCATGCTGATGAAGATGCCGTTGCATAACAACGAAACATCCAGATGTGAACGGGCAATATAATAATACAGTCGTGTGTTATCCATTACTATAGCGTATACAAAACACTATCGAATGATTAAATATGCAATGTCAACGAAATGCTGATAGCGAGAAAGTATATCATAGCTCCAACCATAACTTGTTATTGTTTTAGACTAGCTTAGGATTAGGTAACGACTGAAAGTGCTGCATTATTTTGCTTCTCCAGAAAGGCAATAAGTAGTTCATTAAAATAGTGTGCCTTCTGTAAGAATGTCGACAATCATAATGTGCTGTATTATTGCATACCACACTGCTGTGCCTTCTTAAATTACTTCATGAACATTAATATTTTTCAGAAAGAGTCACGAATTTCAGTGATGAGCGGCAATTAAGCCGGCAGTCAGTGTACGCATTTCGTAACGATAAGTCGGCCGTGCGATAACAGGCCGGGACCCGGTATTCCTCGTTCCCGAGAGTGCCAATCTCGAGAATACGATTCTCGGAACTGGCGTTATCGGCCAGCCAGTCTCGCCTACGAGACGAGCGGGAGTAAGAGGCTGTTTGCCCGACTCTACTGGTTACTCTGTGTCCCTAGGCCGAAGCCTGGTTATAACCAAGTTATACCTATGTTCATGTCCGTGATTTTCTCTTTATTACATTTCCTTTTTCTGAGTTGCATTCACAAAGAGGGAGGTTATCTCATTGATTTCATGTTACAAGATAAGTATGTTAAAATGAAAACTAAGAAAGTAGGATATGGAGTGTTGAAATGGCGTGTGCTGCAGATTAACTTGCAGAAAACGAAAGTACTTATCGTGACTTTGTGTAGACTGGATGGATTATGAAGGGGCGTGTCTTGTCTGTTCTATACTACAGCTTATATGTTTCGTTTGTGACTGAAGATCTTTCAGGTTACCTTATTTCGTGACTGCTTTTAACCTTCCACGAGTTATATACGAACGGGGGTTGTTTGGAATCTCTTGTTGGAAATTAAAGGGTTGCTGATGTTCTGGATTGCAAGGCGGACATTTCTTGACGGTATCACATTCGTTTCTGTACCTGCAGAATTGGACCCGGGTGATTGATGTGTGAGAAGATGCCTTGCTTGTTGTAAATCGAAAGAAAGAGAGCTAGGGTTGAAATACAAGAGCCCTAGGCTCTCTTGTTCCTCCCCGGCGGTAATTCTCTTGTTCGAAACTGAGGGATGCAGAACATCCATTGTCTTCCGCGTATTTGTTCCTCTAGGGAAAATGTATTATTCTGTGTGCTCGCGCGTAATCTACGTAACAGTTCATCTGTGGGAAATCTGCTTTCATTTCCAAGTCTGTGAAGTCTTTATAGGCCTGTGATGAATGTGGTACCCCGTACAGTAATTCAGTGGTGTAGACATGATAATGATGATGATAATAATAATAATCATCATCATAATCATAATACATAGAGGGGAAAATAAAACTGTGAAGTCTTCGATGATGAATGATCGTGTTTATAATAATAATAATAATAATAATAATAATAATAATAATACATAGCCGGAAAAATAAAACTATGAAGTCATCGATGATAAATGATCATGTTTATAATAATAATAATAATAATAATAATAATAATAATAATAATACATAGCCGGAAAAATAAAACTATGAAGTCATCGATGATAAATGATCATGTTTATAATAATAATAATAATAATAATAATAATAGTAATAATAATACATAGCCGGAAAAATAAAACTATGAAGTCATCGATGATAAATGATCATGTTTATGATAATAATAATAATAATAATAATAATAATAATAATAATAATAATAATACATAGACGGAAAAATAAAACTGTGGAGTCTTCGATGATGAATGATCATGTTTATAATAATAATAATAATAATAATAATAATTTATTTTTTTATTTTTATTTATTTATTTATTTATTTAATGTGCTGTACAACAGCCAGTGGCCAATTACAGTTCAGCACAAATATAACAAAAAACATAAAACAAAAATAATTATTACACATAAATATAATTACAATTAATTACAATAATGACGATGAATGGATAACTAAGAATACTATGAGACAATGTTAATTGAGTATAATGCCTAAAATAATACATAAATGATAAATCGTTGCCAAGAGCAAACAATAATACTAATAATAATAATAATAATAATAATAATAATAATAATAATAATAGTAATAATAATAATAATAATAATAATAATAAATAGCCGGAAAAATAAAACTATGAAGTCATCGAGATGAATGATCATGTTAATAATAATAATAATAATAATAATAATAATAATAATAATAATAATAATAATAATAATAATGTATTTAATTCCTTTGACCTAAAAACTTGTGAAATGATGCATGCACTTATAGCCAGAAATACAAACATATGACAGAAACTTGCAAATATGACTCAAAACAAATGGATTGTCAAAAAATTACTTAGAAAACATTTTTTTGTGAATATTAACTCCTTGTATCGGTCAAGCGGACTGTTCAGCCTATAAAAATTATATGTGGGAAGAAAGGGGTGAAAAATGTCCAGCTTCTGTCCTTTGCGTCACAGATCACTAATTCTTTTGTAACTATGGTAACAGAGTCACCAACTGTTTATGGTTTTATACCTGGAAACAGCGGGGTTGAAACATCTTAAGTTTCATGTGCTTGGGTGGGTGAAGATGAGACTGATTAGCAACAATCTGGCCATAATCCTAACGTTCTTTTGTTCTTTGTGTTTTGACGGCTTACTGCTGCCTAATCCATTTACCTTCTAATTTGATTTAACCACAAAATATGTGTAAAGAAAAAAATTACAAAATACAGTAAATAACGCGAACAAAATCTCTTGCCATTATTGACACAAAACGAGTGAGTAGCTGTTAAAACCAGACTAAAATGTGCTAAAATATGACAAACTTCTGCATTTATATAACCTATAACCACAGTCTCGTATATACAGTCACGAAGCTTGAGTTTATGAGGGTACCAGGAACAATAGACTGTGCAGGTACTATTTCGCATTGTCTGTAATGAGGCGATAGTAGCGATCCTAGTGGTTAGTAACTATCTATGGATGCATATTTACTACATATTGAGCTTCGTGACTGTATATATTAGACTGTGCTATAACCGTTTCATTGTTTTCAGAAACGCTAGGAATGTGTTTAATTTAACTTAAGTTTGTTAAAAGAGGCCAATATAAAAATAAGACGTGTCATAGAAATACGAGTCCTAGTAATAATGCTAGAGCAGAAATGAAGTATTCTTAAATTCTACTTATAAATAGAGCCGCACCACAAAGACCTGCTGCTTGTTAATTTCTAATTTTAACACAGGGTCCTTATTAGAAAGAGAGAACGGTGTTGGCGATAGGTTGCAGTTCTTAAAGATTGAAAAAATATAGCCCATAGGCCTGTATACCATGAAGGTACAAAAGTTGTGACTTAGACAGGGGAAAACTTTGGCATTAAACATTATGACGTCTGCAATATGTATAGATAATTTTTATACTCGATATAAAAATAAGGTAAAATCAAAATTAAACTCCATATAACGGGTAATAATGGAGTATTGTATCCATATGCACTATAAATGAGATTTTATCGATATTCAGTTACGGTAACGAGTTAATTCCGTATATCCCATATATACTTCTTTCTTATTACTTCTGCATAGAGTTGGATATAGTTTCTCCGGAAATTACACCATTAGGGCGGCAGGTATTAATTCGCATGATTAACTAGAATACAACGAGCATTCCATCCGGTTTACACCTCACCACAGATGAGAACGTTTACCGTATACCTATTACTCTGTGCTGAGTCATTCATTGGTAATCCAATTACGCCCTCCCAAGCGAAACAGTTTCGTCCCTCATGCTGCGAAATCAGGTTCACATAATATGGTCTTCGGATTAAAGAACGCCTCTCACATTCTAGAAAGTGACGCACTTTGTTTTAGAACGCCTTTGCAGTTCTACGCAGATTCTAAAGAAGTTATCAGTATATTATCATAATAATAATTTCTTCATCTTGTTCATTATAGGCCTGTTGGACCGGACCGTTTCGCTCTCATTCTTCCTAGCATCCTAGATCATATATGTAACAGATAGCCCATCCCTATGTTAAAATAGGCAGCACTGTGAAGAGAACAACCACCAGGATCGCCACCCGTCAGTCGTAAACGAACACGAGATGGCAGTAAAGTCGCTAATGCAATTCAAATGAGAATTATGACGTGACTCCTTATGTAACAAGTAGATGGCAGTATAGTAAACCTGACAAAAGTTGTTACCGAGTTGAGTGGGTATATAGGCCTATCGTCACCTGAATGCAAGAACTAGGTAACTTAATTTTTTTCTATTTTTAGATATTGCCTAGTTTCTTATTTATTGCACTAAGGAATATGTCTCGTTTTGTTTTACCTATTTGTTATATTGGAAAATAGATGTCGCTGGTATCGTTAGATCAGTTACCTAGTTCTTGCATTACATTCTGTGCGAGTTTTGCTATTTTATAACAGAGATAACTAAAAAAAGCAAATTTCGAGTTACCTAGTTCTTGCATTCACATGACGATATGATCAAGGCTAGCATCTTCATCTGCTGGGGTTGATAATCTTACAGTAATACTTTCTTTGTCAATTTTAAAGGTTCCATTCTTAAAATGTGTTCATACCAGTTTCATTTTTATTGATTTGAATCTTATCATTTAGATTAAATATGTCTTATTGGATCATTTGCAGTGTGGTCTTTGAGAGTGTAGCCAGCAGTAAATCTAAAGAACTTCATTTCTTTCATCTCTGTTAATCCTCTGTCTAATCTATTCGTGCCCCAGTTTTCTGATCCGTGTATTATCGTCGAAGCTGCCACGACTTTGTAAAATCTCATCATAGTTTCTTTTCTAGTTTCATTCTTGAAACGTGAAGTACAACTTAGGAAGGTGAACAAATACTAATTGTAACAACATACTAAAATGAGTTGAGTCTTGCACAAAACTAAACTCGAGTGTAAGATAAAACAAAAACAAACAAAAAAACATCTTATATTAAATATTTAAATTGTAGAAATTCTATTTTAAAAATAATCTATGTGTAAAATTATAAAGTGTGTAATGTTAGGTTTTAAATGATTATATGTATGTACTTTTGTCTGTGAACTATAATAATAATAATAATAATAATAATAATAATAATAATAATAATAATAATACATATCTACTTTCATTCGTAATATTCTTTTAATGATTCCACATACGAGGGTCAATCAATATATTTCCGAACTGCACGTGTATTTCTTGTGCTGTTAAACATACATGCAAGTGTCATTGAAGATCATTGCTTCAAGTCTATCAAACAGCGTCAGATTTCTTAAAAAATTGAGCTTTTACATGCGATTTTGTGCAAATATGTCAAGTACCTATTGAGATTTTTCCTGAAATCTCCCCAAGTACACCTAATGGCTAATCTACTTCTCTGCCTTTATAGTGATGCATTTAATATAGATTACAGGCATTTCTCTGGTTTTAAGTAACTTCTCCGTTTCCTATGTATTGTGTATTACCTACATTTAGGGCAGTCCGAAAACTTATTGATTGATCCTCTTATGCTTTGTAGTTAGTAAACTTCTTGCTTCAGATCGTTTTCCCAGTTGTATCTGACAAGACAACATAAGTATAAAACTCTGTACCTGTTCCTTAGTTAATATAACAGGATCGCACAGATTTCTGTAATGTAATAGCTAGGGCTAGAATTTTGATGTGCCAAAAAAGTTAGAAATATTTATGCACCATAAATCCGAAAACGTGTACTAAAAACTAGAAACTATGCGCTAACAACACCAGTAATTATGGAGAAAATAATTCATTGTTGTCAATTTCAATATGAAGTTACTACATATCTGAGCGTTGAAGTGCATTACGAGAATCATTATTAAATTTCCGGTAGTGTATGATTAACGATTCTCACGATATAAAGCCTTATAGCGCGAAAATGTTCGTTCCACATCACAATAATGTAAGTTCAGCGTATTTGAATGAAGTCAGTTGTTTCGCACTCAGGTTTTCTGAAAGTGACATGCAGTCTTCACAAACCAAGGCACTGTCAATAGCAGACAGTGTTGAATTCAGTATTTCCATTAAACGGAGTTGTGGCTTTGTGTTTGAGTGTATCTACCTTTCTTCTTAACAGACTTGTTATTTTGTGATAGCGGTTTTCACCTTTTGAACGGTGACAGTGAGAGTGATACGCACGCTTTCCAGGCGGCATGCAATCGTTATTTATCGGAAGAGCCCATTAGACGAAAAGTCAGACAGAGGTACAAAGTATGTAATTTTTATGCATTTTCATTTTAAACAAATTAGTTTGCAATATATTTTATACAGTAATCTCACTAGAAGAGTTGATTTAACAACAGTAATCTCACTAGAAGTTTTGATTTATCTACAGTAATCTCACTAGAAGCT
Organism: Periplaneta americana; assembly: GCF_040183065.1. Lineage (NCBI taxonomy): Eukaryota > Metazoa > Arthropoda > Insecta > Blattodea > Blattidae > Periplaneta > Periplaneta americana. The sequence continues at coordinate 43,662,157 of NC_091123.1, forward strand.
TTGATTTATCAACAGTAATCTCACTAGAAGCTTTGATTTATCAACAGTCATCTCACTAGAAGCTTTGATTTATCAACAGTAATCTCACTAGAAGCTTTGATATATCAACAGTAATCTCACTAGAAGCTTTGATTTATCAACAGTAATCTCACTAGAAGCTTTTATTTATCAACAGTAATCTCACTAGAAGCTTTGATTTATTAACAGTAATATTACTAGAAGCTTTGATTTATCAACAGTAATCTCACTAGAAGCTTTGATTTATCAACAGTAATCTCACTAGAAGTATTGATTTATCAACAGTAATCTCACTAGAAGCTTTGATATATCAACAGTAATCTCACTAGAAGCTTTGATTTATCAACAGTAATCTCACTAGAAGCTTTGATTTATTAACAGTAATCTCGTTAGAAGTTTTGATTTATCAAAAGTAATCTCGCTAGAAGCTTTGATTTATTAACAGTAATCTCGCTAGAAGCTTTGATTTATCGACATTAATCTCGCTAGAAGTTTTGATTTATTAACAGTAATCTCTCTAGAAGTTTAGATTTATCAACAGTAATCTCACTAGAAGCTTTGATTTATTAAGTAATCTCACTAGAAGCTTTGATTTATTAACAGTAATCTCGCTAGAAGTTTTGATTTATTAACAGTAATCTCACTAAAAGCTTTGATTTATCAACAGTAGTCTCATTAGAAGCTTTGATTTATCAACAGTAATCTCACTAGAGGTTTTGATTTATCTAGAGGAAATCAAAACTCGAGTGGGATTTAATTGACTATTACACGATTAAAATAATGACGTATTATAAAGATGAGTTGAAATAAAGTACTCTAATACAATAAAATATTAATTGACTTACTAGAATGCTAAACTGTCTTGAAAATGTATTATTGTATGTACCATCTCATCATTACAAATATTCCGCCAGATGACAGTAGTGTGTTATGATCAGCTGTTCTCTTGTTAACACTTGTGCCAACTATACAATCTTCATTGAATTCTATGGATGATTACTAGTGAAGAAGGCTTTGTTGATTTAGTTTCATTTTTGTTAAAACACTTGCATTCCACTTCAGTTATTAATATAATTATTATATTAAACATCTCTGATACATGACTATCCATAATCTCATACAGCAGAAGCTATAAATAACCTAAATAATATAAACAAGATAAATCCTAGAAAAGTTTTAATTAAGGATGATGAACTAAACATGAATCATTTTAAAAGGTACAGTTATTGAAAGTACAGTGTTTAAAAAAAGTTATATTTTATTTAACGACGCTCGCAACTGCAGAGGTTATATCAGCGTCGCACACTTAAATGCCATCGACCTGGCCCGGGATCGAACCCGCAACCTTGGGCATAGAAGGCCAGCGCTATACCAAATCGCCAACCAGGTCGACGGTACAGTGTTGGCAAACAAAGAAACAAAACTACGTAAAGATTAATTTTTTGGTCCTACACAATACGTCTGTTACGGTAACAATAAAATTAATATAAAAGGAGAAAAATTCGCTCCGGCCACAAAGGGCAAAACACTGGAGGAGAGGGATTCGATCCGGTGTTGTGGATTGAACTTCGGCGTAGCTCAGTGGTTAGAGCGCTTGGTACGTAGAACCAAGGACCCGGGTTCGATTCGCCAGAGCGAATTTTTCTCATCTAATATTAATTTAAAGAAACAAATGTTAGGGAGGTGATAAAAATTGTAGGATAAGCAGCCATGATTGATTGAAACACGTCTTTCCGTACCATTTTATTGGTCAAAAGTAGTATGCCGTAGTAAGAGTGTAATAGTAATTCTAAAATGCGATTTAAAGGCACAGAAACCCCGAAATATTTGCATTCGATGTATTTTAGCCAAAATAGGCCTATGTGTTTTATTTTACAACGCCCTAAATATGCATTTTTATCTATACTAATAATAAATCTGTAGCCGAAATTTTTCTGGTAATTTTTGATTTTCCAAAAATAATTGATCCTAACATATATAATTAACCACCCTGAAACCGAAAATCGCTTTCTTGAAATTTTTGTTTGTATGTATGTCTGTCTGTCTGTCTGTATGTTTGTTACCTTTTCACGCGATAATGGCTGAACCGATTTCGATAAAAATTTGAATATAAATTAAGTGCGTTGTAACTTAGATTTTAGGCTATATGGCATTCAAAATACATTATTTAAAAAGGGGGTTATAAGGGGGTCTGAATTAAATAAATCGAAATATCTCGCTTATTATTGATTTTTGTGAAAAATGTTACATAACAAACATTTCTTTAAAAAGCATTTCCGATAAGTTTTATTCTTCGAAAAATTTTGATAGGACTGATATTTAATGAGATAAATGAGTTTTAAAATTAAAATAACTGCCATCTAAGGCGTGCAATGAAATAAACGAATTCGTCTATAAGGGGTCTTAGTCAACAACAATCGAAAGCTATGAATCATAGCCTACAGATAATGTTTATGTTTGTATGAAGTAATATCGGAAGCTAAATTAACCGATGTGTAATTAATTATTAGTGTAGTTTTTCTATATGGACATAATGCTATAATGTTATTACATTAACTTCGGAGTGAATTGAGGACAGGTAAGATTAAAATAGCTTCTTATGCACAAACAACTTGATAGGCTATTCTGTGTATTCGTTTCCTGTATTTCTTAAAATAATGTTTATCTCAGAGAATTAACGAACCACAAGAGTGTATTGATTTAGTATGCAGTAATAATATGTTAGCTTAGCATTCCATTATTTTATAATCCAAATTTTAACTATGCTCAATTGAATCGTGTTAAAATAACAAAATACATTTGCATTAAATGCAATGCAAAAAATTGGGTAATGAGCCAAGCAGATTATGTTGTGCTGTTGTAAAATTAAATTTGTTCTTCCTGAGATTCAAGACCCCCCCATAACAAATTAAAAACTTACTTATCGGTGTACATCCGTTATCAACACATTTTTTATATAATATAATATAATATAATATAATATAATATAATATAGGCTAATATAATATAATATAATTTAAGTTATTTGAAGGGTTCAGAACCATAGTGGCCCAAGCGCCATTTACTGAATACGTAGAAAACAAGGGTTAAAATTAAGTTATTATCATAATTCAATGGAAACATATAGCAAGTAAAATAAAGTATACACATTAAATCTAAATGATATGTCAGTCTTCATTAAAGTATGGATGCATGTAATAAAAATTAAGAAACATGTTAAAGGAATTATTGTCATTGCACCAAATGAGTGGTCTCTGGACCAAAATGATCGCATTTCAATTATTTAAATACAATTTAAATTAAGTAACATATTAAACGATTTATCCTTCTATCAAACACGAATGTTCCCTGGATCAAATGTCCTATTTTAATTATGTAATTACTTTATATTTATTTCTAACGGGTGCAGCGGAGCGCACGGGTACGGCTAGTATGAAATAAAACTTCTTGATTATATTAATAAACATGTGATATATTGTCATGCGAAGATTCGGCGATACCCAATACAACAAAGAAAATGTAGAAACATAAAAATCCAGCACCCAGTAATACTTACTTACTTACTGGCTTTTAAGGAACCCGGAGGTTCATTGCCCCCTCACATAAGCCCGCCATTGGTCCCTATCCTGAGCAAGACCAATCCAGTCTCTATCATCACATCCCACCTTCCTCAAATCCATTTTTATATTATCTTCCCATCTACGTCTCGGCCTCCCCAAAGGTCTTTTCCCCTCTGGCCTCCCAACTAACACTCTATATGCATTTCTGGATTCGCCCATACGTGCTACATGCCCTGCCCATCTCAAACGTCTGGATTTTAATATTCCCAATTATGTCAGGTGAAGAATACAATGCGTGCAGCTCTGCGTTGTGTAACTTTCTCCATTCTCCTGTAACGTCATCCCTCTTAGCCCCAAATATTTTCCTAAGAACCTTATTCTCATAAACTCTCAATCTCTGTTCCTCTCTTAAAGTGAGAGTCCAAGTTTCACAGCCATACAGTACAACCGGTAATATAACTGTTTTATAAATTCTAACTTTAAGATTTTTTGACAGCAGACTAGATGACAAAAGCTTCTCAACCGAATAATAACAGGCATTTCCCATATTTATTCTGCGTTTAATTTCCTCCCGAGTGTCATTTATATTTGTTACTGTTGCTCCAAGATATTTGAATTTTTCTACCTCATCGAAAGATAAATCTCCAACTTTTATAGTACAATATTCTGATCACGAGACATAATCATATACTTAGTAATAACAAGTCGAAATAAAATATGTGAAATACGGTGTGGCTATATGATGCTTCAACGGCGTTTTAGAGCGACTTGCTGATACAATCTCACGTACATGTTGCACGTGAGTGATATAATGTGCCTAATTGAAGGGTGATAATGAGATAGTCCAAAGCAACACTTTTAACAAAACAATAGTCTTTTTTGCGCGAGTTCATTTCTTACACATATGGGAAGCTATTAGTAAAATATTTTAAAATTTACTCAACAGATAACAGGAATATATTCTGAAGAAATTATGATATCACACCTAATACATTGAACTCTAAACTTTTAATGCGCTCTCCTGTAAAATGTTTTCTTTGCGGCTTAGGATTTTCATTCTCACCCCTTCAATTAATTGTTTTAAGTATAATAACTGAGAAATAACGTATCATCCAAGATTTTAGATCTTTGACACTTGCCTGGATGTTCTCCCGTCCAGAGTTCTACACGTTACCCGAACAAATAGCAATGCATGGAAAGTCATGTTATTTCCACACTTTAGTCACTTTTAAGTTCACAGAATAATAACAACAAATTCCACAATTTGGGACATCTGGCCGAAACTACGGCTGACCACTAGGATCCAGAATACAAAGCAGAGGTTAAATGAAAAATACAATATGATTGCGGAGAGAATACGGAACAATGATAAATTTAAAAATAAAGTACAATTTGAGTTCGGAGAAACATGAGATAAAAATACAGTGAAGGGTAATGAAATGAAGTGAAAAAAAATTACGTACTATTATACAAGTGATTGTGTAAAATGGATAATGAATCTCTCAATACCATTAGACAAATTCTGTTAATGTCCTCATGTTTTTCTCTGTCTGAATTTTTCGGGTTTGGTAGTTAATCAGAAATATGAAGTCCCTTCTATATGCCGTGGATTATGTTGCAGTGTCAGCTTGCTGTCCAGGCAATTTCTCGTGGGACGGTGATTATGTAATGATAATGGGGAATTTGAGAAGTAATGTTGAGGGAAATTGAAGTAGACTAGAAACCTTACCCTAAATATCTTCCTATTCACAAAATAGTGGAATCTAAAACGGTGCATCAGTCCTTGTTAGCAGAATAAATAATAAGATTAATCGAAATGGGAATTCGTGTGTATTGTCAGGCGTATGCTTACAGTTCTTGTATTGTTTTACAAATTGTCTGCTATCCAATTTAGATGAACGACAGAAATTGGCCGCAACTGCAGACTTCATTAGTTCTCCCCCTCCTAGGAGAAGAGTGTAACCTTATTTGATGGAGGACAGGCACGTCTCCCTAGAATGGTCATAAATCAGATTGACGTTTCAGATTGATTTTGTTTTATTGCAATGTGTTTTGACGTTTTGCCATATAGACAACATTAAATTTTATTATACTTACCAAACCTTTTCTGTTTGCTTTTGAGTTTTTTTTACTTCTTTTTCTCTTTTATGTCGACTGTTTTTCTTCTTGGAAAAGCATACTATACAGTACGAAAACATGGCTAATAGATTCTGAAATCTGTAAGATTAATTAAATTATGGTTTATTTAACGACACTCGCAATTCCAGAGGTTATATCAGCGTTGCCTGTGTGGCGGAATTTTGTTCCGCATGAGTTCTTTTACATGCCAGTAAATCTACTGACATGAGTCTGTCGCATTTAAGCACACTTAAATGCCATCGACCTCGGCCGGGATCAAACCCGCAACCTCGAGCATAGAAGGCCAGCGCTATACCAACTACGCTACCGAGGGCGACGAAATCTGTAAGACCCTTCCAGATCAGCTACTTATATCCTCTTACACAGGCTGTAACAGAATAACTTTTCCTAATTTTCTGATGTGATAAAGGGCACGAAATTAAACATTTTTATTTCTTAATGAAGTAATATCCGGAAATGTTTCGTTTTAAAGTGATAGTGGTATAAAAGAAAAAATGAAAGAATCTGAACTTGGAAAGTTACTTTATTTACTTTCTATGATTAACAGTAACTTTTTTAGCTAATTCTAGATATTAATAATATGGTATTGACTAACTATAGGAACTGTTCAAAATTGCGACCACCATTGTTGACACAGAGTACAACGCCGTATGATTGAACGACGAATACTTCGAAATATCTGTGGGCGGTTACGAAGATCGTCAAAAGCAAGAATAATTCTAGCAACTAATTTTTCTGCTGTGTCGATGGGTGTTTCATAAACAATTGATTTAATGTGATCCCAAATGCAAAAATCAACTGGAGTCCTATCTGGGGAACGTGCCGGCCAAGCAACTGGACGTGCTTTCCCTATCCAACGGTTTGGAAAATGTACATCTGGTCACTACCTCGAAGACGTTGATCCAATCTTGAAAATGTAGCCTATGGCAAGGAATATGGCGCTGAGGGTGATGCTCCTCATAGATTCACTTTGCCAAATTAACATTGCCGTAAGCTGCTCCAAATGCCTTATACATGTCTGCAAGTTCAATATTTGTATACCGATGCATTTTAATATTATGACATTAAATATACAGATCTCACAGACGTTATTTTGTAACATACAACAAACTAACTTCAATTATTATTCCCATGGTAACAAGAATAGCTGAAACATAAATGCAGCCATAATGTGAGTGATAAGCTCTGTCTTTTAGGCCTATATGAAGCATATATTTTTTTTCACGGCCACCGGGGTAGCTCGGTCGGTTAAGGCGCTTGCCTGCCGATCCGGAGTTGCGCTCGGACGCGGGTTCGATTCTCGCTTAAACTGATTACCTGGTCGGATTTTTTCCGATGTTTTCCCCAAGCAGAAGGCAAATATTAGGTAATCTATGGCGAATCCTCGACTTCATCACGCCAAATATCAACTCGTTATCACCAATTCCATCGACGCTAAATAACCTCGTAATTGATACAGCATCGTTAAATAACCAAGTAAAAAGAAATATTTTCATGTCCTCTTATCACATCAGAAAATTAGGAATAGTTATTCTGTTACAATCTGTATAATCAGCACTTAGAATGAATAATTTCATGGTAACATTTCTTCGAGAAGTGTGTTAATAAAATAAGCTAATCTATAAGTTATAATATTTGCATGCTTATATCAGTTTTCGGTTTTCGTTAAGCCAATCAGTGTTATGATTCAACATTGTATTGTAGTGGTCATCAGTTATAGCAGCAGCTCACTCCAAAACGCTTCCACGCATAAATTCACTTGATTGCTCGATCCCATTTGCATAGTCAGTTTTGCTATAGAGTAGGCCTACGTTGAATTATCCACATGTATCGTAATCTGCATGTAAATACAACACTGTTTCTGTACCTTCTGCATGAAGAATACTATACTTACGAGTGTGACTTGGCCAGAAAGTAATTTTATTATACAAGTGGGAGTTTATTCTGATTAAGCGCGGTATGCGTTATGATTCAGTAGAAGAGTACAAAAATTAAACAGGAAACAGAGATATTCTACAGAACATTTTAAAATGGGAAGCTTGGGATCTGCGAAGTCAGATTAAGAAGATCGAGTTTAAACATGTCTATGCTGTCGCTTACTGTTTTCCATATTATTCAGATTTATTATTTACATTTATTTACGTTTATTATTTATATTTATTAATTTACACTAAATTAATTTATTTTTTACATGTAGACAAACCAATTTCTTTTTCTTTGTTGACTTATCGGCCACAAAGTGGTTTTGTATATCGTATTTATATTGTCATATCACAAAATCTGTAGTCTGTGTCAACGACAAATCATTTCGTACCACTCCAAGAGTTAATTACAGCACGTAGGCTACAGCACACTAACTCAGATTTGTAGATTATATGGGGGGGGGGAAATAATAATCCGTGG